>NC_065557.1:14068755-14699380 GCF_022605725.1 Anthonomus grandis grandis
CGAAACTAAGACAAAGCTGTTGGAATTTTCTCGATAGCTCCCATAGAAGCCGAGATATAGGCCTTCAAAGTTTGGGTTTTTTCATTTTTCGGGTATACCCCCCCGTATCGAATTTTTCACCAAAAATTGATTTTTTTCGAATTTGAATTATTTATACCAGCGGCTTGTTCCCATCACCTACAACACGAAAACATTGGGTTATAATGAATTTCGATAAAAACTAAGGGAATTATAGCACTTTGAAAATGCGAAAAATCGATTTTCTTTAAACCCAAAAATAGCTATAGAAACCGCTATCAGCGGCTTATTCCTATCACCTACATTACGAAAACACCGGGTTATAACGAAATTCGACCAGAACAAGTGGAATTATGGCTTTTTGAAAATTCGGAAAAAAGTCAATTTTTTACCCCGTTTTTGAGCCCAAAAATGGGCCACAAAAATGCGAGATCTCAGCTAATATGGGAGCTACGACCTTGCGGATGGCCTCGTTGGATTCAGAAGGACGAAACTAAGACAAAATCGTTGGAATTTTTCCGATAGCTCCCATAGAAGCCGAGATATAGGCCTTCAAAGTTCAGGTTTTTTCATTTTTCGGGTATACCCCCCCGTATCGAATTTTTGACCAAAAATTTTTTTTTTTCGAAATTGAATTAACTATACCAGCGGCTTATTCCCATCACCTATAACACGAAAAACTGGGTTATAATGAATTTCGAAAAAAACTAACGGAATTATAGCACTTTGAAAATGCGAAAAATCGATTTTCTTTAAACCCAAAAATAGCTATAGAAACCCCTATCAGCGGCTTATTCATATCACCTACATTACCAAAACACCGGGTTATAACGGAATTCGACCAGAACAAGTGGAATTATAGCTCTTTGAAAATTCGGGAAAAAGTCAATTTTCGACCCCGTTTTTGAGCCCAAAAATGGGCCACAAAAATGCAAGATCTCAGCTAATATGGGAGCTACGACCTTGCGGATGGCCTCGTTGAATTCAGAAGGACGAAACTAAGACAAAGCTGTTGGAATTTTCCCGATAGCTCCCATAGAAGCCGAGATATAGGCCTTCAAAGTTTGGGTTTTTTCATTTTTCGGGTATACCCCCCCGTATCGAATTTTTCACCAAAAATTGATTTTTTTCGAATTTGAATTAACTATACCAGCGGCTTGTTCCCATCACCTACAACACGAAAACATTGGGTTATAATAAATTTCGATAAAAACTAAGGGAATTATAGCACTTTGAAAATGCGAAAAATCGATTTTCTTTAAACCCAAAAATAGCTATAGAAACCGCTATCAGCGGCTTATTCCTATCACCTACATTACGAAAACACCGGGTTATAACGAAATTCGACCAGAACAAGTGGAATTATGGCTTTATGAAAATTCGGAAAAAAGTCAATTTTTTACCCCGTTTTTGAGCCCAAAAATGGGCCACAAAAATGCGAGATCTCAGCTAATATGGGAGCTACGACCTTGCGGATGGCCTCGTTGGATTCAGAAGGACGAAACTAAGTTAAAATCGTTGGAATTTTCCCGATAGCTCCCATAGAAGCCGAGATATAGGCCTTCAAAGTTCGGGTTTTTTCATTTTTCGGGTATACCCCCCCGTATCGAATTTTTCACCAAAAATTGATTTTTTTCGAATTTGAATTAACTATACCAGCGGCTTGTTCCCATCACCTACAACACGAAAACACTGGGTTATAATGAATTTCGATAAAAACTAAGGGAATTATAGCACTTTGAAAATGCAAAAAATCGATTTTCTTTAAACCCAAAAATAGCCATAGAAACCCCTATCAGCGGCTTATTCCCATCACCTACATCACGAAAACACCGGGTTATAACGGAATTCGACCAGAACAAGTGGAATTATAGCTCTTTGAAAATTCGGAAAAAAGTCAATTTTCGACCCCGTTTTTGAGCCCAAAAATGGGCCACAAAAATGCAAGATCTCAGCTAATATGGGAGCTACGACCTTGCGGATGGCCTCGTTGGATTCAGAAGGACGAAACTAAGACAAAGCTGTTGGAATTTTCCCGATAGCTCCCATAGAAGCCGAGATATAGGCCTTCAAAGTTTGGGTTTTTTCATTTTTCGGGTATACCCCCCCGTATCGAATTTTTCACCAAAAATTGATTTTTTTCGAATTTGAATTAACTATACCAGCGGCTTGTTCCCATCACCTACAACACGAAAACATTGGGTTATAATGAATTTCGATAAAAACTAAGGGAATTATAGCACTTTGAAAATGCGAAAAATCGATTTTCTTTAAACCCAAAAATAGCTATAGAAACCCCTATCAGCGGCTTATTCCCATCACCTACATTACCAAAACACCGGGTTATAACGGAATTCGACCAGAACAAGTGGAATTATAGCTCTTTGAAAATTCGGGAAAAAGTCAATTTTCGACCCCGTTTTTGAGCCCAAAAATGGGCCACAAAAATGCGAGATCTCAGCTAATATGGGAGCTACGACCTTGCGGATGGCCTCGTTGGATTCAGAAGGACGAAACTAAGACAAAATCGTTGGAATTTTCCCGATAGCTCCCATAGAAGCCGAGATATAGGCCTTCAAAATTCGGGTTTTTTCATTTTTCGGGTATACCCCCCCGTATCGAATTTTTCACCAAAAATTGATTTTTTTCGAATATGAACTAACTATACCAGCGGCTTGTTCCCATCACCTACAACACGAAAACACTGGGTTATAATGAATTTCGATAAAAACTAAGGGAATTATAGCACTTTGAAAATGCGAAAAATCGATTTTCTTTAAACCCAAAAATAGCTATAGAAACCCCTATCAGCGGCTTATTCCCATCACCTACATTACCAAAACACCGGGTTATAACGAAATTCGACCAGAACAAGTGGAATTATGGCTTTTTGAAAATTCGGAAAAAAGTCAATTTTCGACCCCGTTTTTGAGCCCAAAAATGGGCCACAAAAATGCGAGATCTCAGCTAATATGGAGCTACGACCTTGCGGATGGCCTCGTTGGATTCAGAAGGACGAAACTAAGACAAAGCTGTTGGAATTTTCCCGATAGCTCCCATAGAAGCCGAGATATAGGCCTTCAAAGTTTGGGTTTTTTCATTTTTCGGGTATACCCCCCCGTATCGAATTTTTGACCAAAAATTTTTTTTTTCGAAATTGAATTAACTATACCAGCGGCTTATTCCCATCACCTATAACACGAAAAACTGGGTTATAATGAATTTCGATAAAAACTAAGGGAATTATAGCACTTTGAAAATGCGAAAAATCGATTTTCTTTAAACCCAAAAATAGCTATAGAAACCCCTATCAGCGGCTTATTCCCATCACCTACATTACCAAAACACCGGGTTATAACGGAATTCGACCAGAACAAGTGGAATTATAGCTCTTTGAAAATTCGGGAAAAAGTCAATTTTCGACCCCGTTTTTGAGCCCAAAAATGGGCCACAAAAATGCAAGATCTCAGCTAATATGGGAGCTACGACCTTGCGGATGGCCTCGTTGGATTCAGAAGGACGAAACTAAGACAAAATCGTTGGAATTTTCCCGATAGCTCCCATAGAAGCCGAGATATAGGCCTTCAAAGTTCGGGTTTTTTCATTTTTTGGGTATACCCCCCCGTATCGAATTTTTCACCAAAAATTGATTTTTTTCGAATATGAACTAACTATACCAGCGGCTTGTTCCCATCACCTACAACACGAAAACACTGGGTTATAATGAATTTCGATAAAAACTAAGGGAATTATAGCACTTTGAAAATGCAAAAAATCGATTTTCTTTAAACCCAAAAATAGCTATAGAAACCCCTATCAGCGGCTTATTCTCATCACCTACATTACGAAAACACCGGGTTATAACGGAATTCGACCAGAACAAGTGGAATTATAGCTCTTTGAAAATTCGGAAAAAAGTCAATTTTTTACCCCGTTTTTGAGCCCAAAAATGGGCCACAAAAATGCGAGATCTCAGCTAATATGGGAGCTACGACCTTGCGGATGGCCTCGTTGGATTCAGAAGGACGAAACTAAGTTAAAATCGTTGGAATTTTCCCGATAGCTCCCATAGAAGCCGAGATATAGGCCTTCAAAGTTCGGGTTTTTTCATTTTTCGGGTATACCCCCCCGTATCGAATTTTTCACCAAAAATTGATTTTTTTCGAATTTGAATTAACTATACCAGCGGCTTGTTCCTATCACCTACAACACGAAAACATTGGGTTATAATGAATTTCGATAAAAACTAAGGGAATTATAGCACTTTGAAAATGCGAAAAATCGATTTTCTTTAAACCCAAAAATAGCTATAGAAACCCCTATCAGCGGCTTATTCCCATCACCTACATTACCAAAACACCGGGTTATAACGGAATTCGACCAGAACAAGTGGAATTATAGCTCTTTGAAAATTCGTGAAAAAGTCAATTTTCGACCCCGTTTTTGAGCCCAAAAATGGGCCACAAAAATGCAAGATCTCAGCTAATATGGGAGCTACGACCTTGCGGATGGCCTCGTTGGATTCAGAAGGACGAAACTAAGACAAAGCCGTTGGAATTTTCCCGATAGCTCCCATAGAAGCCGAGATATAGGCCTTCAAAGTTTGGGTTTTTTCATTTTTCGGGTATACCCCCCCGTATCGAATTTTTGACCAAAAATTTTTTTTTTTCGAAATTGAATTAACTATACCAGCGGCTTATTCCCATCACCTATAACACGAAAAACTGGGTTATAAAGAATTTCGATAAAAACTAAGGGAATTATAGCACTTTGAAAATGCGAAAAATCGATTTTCTTTAAACCCAAAAATAGCTATAGAAACCCCTATCAGCGGCTTATTCCCATCACCTACATTACCAAAACACCGGGTTATAACGGAATTCGACCAGAACAAGTGGAATTATAGCTCTTTGAAAATTCGGGAAAAAGTCAATTTTCGACCCCGTTTTTGAGCCCAAAAATGGGCCACAAAAATGCAAGATCTCAGCTAATATGGGAGCTACGACCTTGCGGATGGCCTCGCTGGATTCAGAAGGACGAAACTAAGACAAAATCGTTGGAATTTTCCCGATAGCTCCCATAGAAGCCGAGATATAGGCCTTCAAAGTTTGGGTTTTTTCATTTTTCGGGTATACCCCCCCGTATCGAATTTTTCACCAAAAATTGATTTTTTTCGAATTTGAATTAACTATACCAGCGGCTTGTTCCCATCACCTACAACACGAAAACATTGGGTTATAATGAATTTCGATAAAAACTAAGGGAATTATAGCACTTTGAAAATGCGAAAAATCGATTTTCTTTAAACCCAAAAATAGCTATAGAAACCGCTATCAGCGGCTTATTCCTATCACCTACATTACCAAAACACCGGGTTATAACGGAATTTGACCAGAACAAGTGGAATTATAGCTCTTTGAAAATTCGGGAAAAAGTCAATTTTCGACCCCGTTTTTGAGCCCAAAAATGGGCCACAAAAATGCAAGATCTCAGCTAATATGGGAGCTACGACCTTGCGGATGGCCTCGTTGAATTCAGAAGGACGAAACTAAGACAAAGCTGTTGGAATTTTCCCGATAGCTCCCATAGAAGCCGAGATATAGGCCTTCAAAGTTTGGGTTTTTTCATTTTTCGGGTATACCCCCCCGTATCGAATTTTTCACCAAAAATTGATTTTTTTCGAATTTGAATTAACTATACCAGCGGCTTGTTCCCATCACCTACAACACGAAAACATTGGGTTATAATAAATTTCGATAAAAACTAAGGGAATTATAGCACTTTGAAAATGCGAAAAATCGATTTTCTTTAAACCCAAAAATAGCTATAGAAACCGCTATCAGCGGCTTATTCCTATCACCTACATTACGAAAACACCGGGTTATAACGAAATTCGACCAGAACAAGTGGAATTATGGCTTTTTGAAAATTCGGAAAAAAGTCAATTTTTTACCCCGTTTTTGAGCCCAAAAATGGGCCACAAAAATGCGAGATCTCAGCTAATATGGGAGCTACGACCTTGCGGATGGCCTCGTTGGATTCAGAAGGACGAAACTAAGTTAAAATCGTTGGAATTTTCCCGATAGCTCCCATAGAAGCCGAGATATAGGCCTTCAAAGTTCGGGTTTTTTCATTTTTCGGGTATACCCCCGCGTATCGAATTTTTTACCAAAAATTGATTTTTTTCGAATTTGAATTAACTATACCAGCGGCTTGTTCCCATCACCTACAACACGAAAACACTGGGTTATAATGAATTTCGATAATAACTAAGGGAATTATAGCACTTTGAAAATGCGAAAAATCGATTTTCTTTAAACCCAAAAATAGCTATAGAAACCATTATCAGCGGCTTATTCCCATCACCTACATTACGAAAACACCGGGTTATATCGAAATTCGACCAGAACAAGTGGAATTATGGCTTTATGAAAATTCGGAAAAAAGTCAATTTTTTACCCCGTTTTTGAGCCCAAAAATGGGCCACAAAAATGCGAGATCTCAGCTAATATGGGAGCTACGACCTTGCGGATGGCCTCGTTGGATTCAGAAGGACGAAACTAAGTTAAAATCGTTGGAATTTTCCCGATAGCTCCCATAGAAGCCGAGATATAGGCCTTCAAAGTTCGGGTTTTTTCATTTTTCGGGTATACCCCCGCGTATCGAATTTTTCACCAAAAATTGATTTTTTTCGAATTTGAATTAACTATACCAGCGGCTTGTTCCCATCACCTACAACACGAAAACACTGGGTTATAATGAATTTCGATAAAAACTAAGGGAATTATAGCACTTTGAAAATGCGAAAAATCGATTTTCTTTAAACCCAAAAATAGCTATAGAAACCATTATCAGCGGCTTATTCCCATCACCTACATTACGAAAACACCGGGTTATATCGAAATTCGACCAGAACAAGTGGAATTATGGCTTTATGAAAATTCGGAAAAAAGTCAATTTTTTACCCCGTTTTTGAGCCCAAAAATGGGCCACAAAAATGCGAGATCTCAGCTAATATGGGAGCTACGACCTTGCGGATGGCCTCGTTGGATTCAGAAGGACGAAACTAAGTTAAAATCGTTGGAATTTTCCCGATAGCTCCCATAGAAGCCGAGATATAGGCCTTCAAAGTTCGGGTTTTTTCATTTTTCGGGTATACCCCCCCGTATCGAATTTTTCACCAAAAATTGATTTTTTTCGAATTTGAATTAACTATACCAGCGGCTTGTTCCCATCACCTACAACACGAAAACACTGGGTTATAATGAATTTCGATAAAAACTAAGGGAATTATAGCACTTTGAAAATGCGAAAAATCGATTTTCTTTAAACCCAAAAATAGCTATAGAAACCCCTATCAGCGGCTTATTCCCATCACCTACATTACCAAAACACCGGGTTATAACGGAATTCGACCAGAACAAGTGGAATTATAGCTCTTTGAAAATTCGGGAAAAAGTCAATTTTCGACCCCGTTTTTGAGCCCAAAAATGGGCCACAAAAATGCAAGATCTCAGCTAATATGGGAGCTACGACCTTGCGGATGGCCTCGTTGGATTCAGAAGGACGAAACTAAGACAAAGCCGTTGGAATTTTCCCGATAGCTCCCATAGAAGCCGAGATATAGGCCTTCAAAGTTTGGGTTTTTTCATTTTTCGGGTATACCCCCCCGTATCGAATTTTTGACCAAAAATTTTTTTTTTTCGAAATTGAATTAACTATACCAGCGGCTTATTCCCATTACCTATAACACGAAAAACTGGGTTATAAAGAATTTCGATAAAAACTAAGGGAATTATAGTACTTTGAAAATGCGAAAAATCGATTTTCTTTAAACCCAAAAATAGCTATAGAAACCCCTATCAGCGGCTTATTCCCATCACCTACATTACCAAAACACCGGGTTATAACGGAATTCGACCAGAACAAGTGGAATTATAGCTCTTTGAAAATTCGGGAAAAAGTCAATTTTCGACCCCATTTTTGAGCCCAAAAATGGGCCACAAAAATGCAAGATCTCAGCTAATATGGGAGCTACGACCTTGCGGATGGCCTCGTTGGATTCAGAAGGACGAAACTAAGACAAAATCGTTGGAATTTTCCCGATAGCTCCCATAGAAGCAGAGATATAGGCCTTCAAAGTTCGGGTTTTTTCATTTTTCGGGTATACCCCCCCGTATCGAATTTTTCACCAAAAATTGATTTTTTTCGAATTTGAATTAACTATACCAGCGGCTTGTTCCCATCACCTACAACACGAAAACACTGGGTTATAATGAATTTCGATAAAAACTAAGGGAATTATAGCACTTTGAAAATGCAAAAAATCGATTTTCTTTAAACCCAAAAATAGCTATAGAAACCCCTATCAGCGGCTTATTCCCATCACCTACATTACGAAAACACCGGGTTATAACGGAATTCGACCAGAACAAGTGGAATTATAGCTCTTTGAAAATTCGGAAAAAAGTCAATTTTCGACCCCGTTTTTGAGCCCAAAAATGGGCCACAAAAATGCAAGATCTCAGCTAATATGGGAGCTACGACCTTGCGGATGGCCTCGTTGAATTCAGAAGGACGAAACTAAGACAAAGCTGTTGGAATTTTCCCGATAGCTCCCATAGAAGCCGAGATATAGGCCTTCAAAGTTTGGGTTTTTTCATTTTTCGGGTATACCCCCCCGTATCGAATTTTTCACCAAAAATTGATTTTTTTCGAATTTGAATTAACTATACCAGCGGCTTGTTCCCATCACCTACAACACGAAAATATTGGGTTATAATGAATTTCGATAAAAACTAAGGGAATTATAGCACTTTGAAAATGCGAAAAATCGATTTTCTTTAAACCCAAAAATAGCTATAGAAACCCCTATCAGCGGCTTATTCCCATCACCTACATTACCAAAACACCGGGTTATAACGGAATTCGACCAGAACAAGTGGAATTATAGCTCTTTGAAAATTCGGGAAAAAGTCAATTTTCGACCCCGTTTTTGAGCCCAAAAATGGGCCACAAAAATGCAAGATCTCAGCTAATATGGGAGCTACGACCTTGCGGATGGCCTCGTTGGATTCAGAAGGACGAAACTAAGACAAAATCGTTGGAATTTTCCCGATAGCTCCCATAGAAGCAGAGATATAGGCCTTCAAAATTTGGGTTTTTTCATTTTTCGGGTATACCCCCCCGTATCGAATTTTTGACCAAAAATTTTTTTTTTCGAAATTGAATTAACTATACCAGCGGCTTATTCCCATCACCTATAACACGAAAAACTGGGTTATAATGAATTTCGATAAAAACTAAGGGAATTATAGCACTTTGAAAATGCGAAAAATCGATTTTCTTTAAACCCAAAAATAGCTATAGAAACCCCTATCAGCGGCTTATTCCCATCACCTACATTACCAAACCACCGGGTTATAGCGGAATTCGACCAGAACAAGTGGAATTATAGCTCTTTGAAAATTCGGGAAAAAGTCAATTTTCGACCCCGTTTTTGAGCCCAAAAATGGGCCACAAAAATGCAAGATCTCAGCTAATATGGGAGCTACGACCTTGCGGATGGCCTCGTTGGATTCAGAAGGACGAAACTAAGACAAAATCGTTGGAATTTTCCCGATAGCTCCCATAGAAGCCGAGATATAGGCCTTCAAAGTTTGGGTTTTTTCATTTTTCGGGTATACCCCCCCGTATCGAATTTTTCACCAAAAATTGATTTTTTTCGAATTTGAATTAACTATACCAGCGGCTTATTCCCATCACCTATAACACGAAAAACTGGGTTATAATGAATTTCGATAAAAACTAAGGGAATTATAGCACTTTAAAAATGCGAAAAATCGATTTTCTTTAAACCCAAAAATAGCTATAGAAACCCCTATCAGCGGCTTATTCATATCACCTACATTACCAAAACACCAGGTTATAACGGAATTCGACCAGAACAAGTGGAATTATAGCTCTTTGAAAATTCGGGAAAAAGTCAATTTTCGACCCCGTTTTTGAGCCCAAAAATGGGCCACAAAAATGCAAGATCTCAGCTAATATGGGAGCTACGACCTTGCGGATGGCCTCGTTGAATTCAGAAGGACGAAACTAAGACAAAGCTGTTGGAATTTTCCCGATAGCTCCCATAGAAGCCGAGATATAGGCCTTCAAAGTTTGGGTTTTTTCATTTTTCGGGTATACCCCCCCGTATCGAATTTTTCACCAAAAATTGATTTTTTTCGAATTTGAATTAACTATACCAGCGGCTTGTTCCCATCACCTACAACACGAAAACACTGGGTTATAATGAATTTCGATAAAAACTAAGGGAATTATAGCACTTTGAAAATGCGAAAAATCGATTTTCTTTAAACCCAAAAATAGCTATAGAAACCGCTATCAGCGGCTTATTCCTATCACCTACATTACAAAAACACCGGGTTATAACAAAATTCGACCAGAACAAGTGGAATTATGGCTTTTTGAAAATTCGGAAAAAAGTCAATTTTTTACCCCGTTTTTGAGCCCAAAAATGGGCCACAAAAATGCGAGATCTCAGCTAATATGGGAGCTACGACCTTGCGGATGGCCTCGTTGGATTCAGAAGGACGAAACTAAGACAAAATCGTTGGAATTTTCCCGATAGCTCCCATAGAAGCCGAAATATAGGCCTTCAAAGTTCGGGTTTTTTCATTTTTCGGGTAAACCCCCCCGTATCGAATTTTTCACCAAAAATTGATTTTTTTCGAATTTGAATTAACTATACCAGCGGCTTGTTCCCATCACCTACAACACGAAAACACTGGGTTATAATGAATTTCGATAAAAACTAAGGGAATTATAGCACTTTGAAAATGCAAAAAATCGATTTTCTTTAAACCCAAAAATAGCTATAGAAACCCCTATCAGCGGCTTATTCCCATCACCTACATTACGAAAACACTGGGTTATAACGGAATTCGACCAGAACAAGTGGAATTATAGCTCTTTGAAAATTCGGAAAAAAGTCAATTTTCGACCCCGTTTTTGAGCCCAAAAATGGGCCACAAAAATGCAAGATCTCAGCTAATATGGGAGCTACGACCTTGCGGATGGCCTCGTTGGATTCAGAAGGACGAAACTAAGACAAAGCTGTTGGAATTTTCCCGATAGCTCCCATAGAAGCCGAGATATAGGCCTTCAAAGTTTGGGTTTTTTCATTTTTCGGGTATACCCCCCCGTATCGAATTTTTCACCAAAAATTGATTTTTTTCAAATTTGAATTAACTATACCAGCGGCTTGTTCCCATCACCTACAACACGAAAACATTGGGTTATAATGATTTTCGATAAAAACTAAGGGAATTATAGCACTTTGAAAATGCGAAAAATCGATTTTCTTTAAACCCAAAAATAGCTATAGAAACCGCTATCAGCGGCTTATTCCTATCACCTACATTACGAAAACACCGGGTTATACCGAAATTCGACCAGAACAAGTGGAATTATGGCTTTTTGAAAATTCGGAAAAAAGTCAATTTTTTACCCCGTTTTTGAGCCCAAAAATGGGCCACAAAAATGCGAGATCTTAGCTAATATGGGAGCTACGACCTTGCGGATGGCCTCGTTGGATTCAGAAGGACGAAACTAAGACAAAATCGTTGGAATTTTCCCGATAGCTCCCATAGAAGCCGAAATATAGGCCTTCAAAGTTCGGGTTTTTTCATTTTTCGGGTATACCCCCCCGTATCGAATTTTTCACCAAAAATTGATTTTTTTCGAATTTGAATTAACCATACCAGCGGCTTGTTCCCATCACCTACAACACGAAAACACTGGGTTATAATGAATTTCGATAAAAACTAAGGGAATTATAGCACTTTGAAAATGCAAAAAATCGATTTTCTTTAAACCCAAAAATAGCTATAGAAACCTCTATCAGCGGCTTATTCCCATCACCTACATTACGAAAACACTGGGTTATAACGGAATTCGACCAGAACAAGTTGAATTATAGCTCTTTGAAAATTCGGAAAAAAGTCAATTTTCGACCCCGTTTTTGAGCCCAAAAATGGGCCACAAAAATGCAAGATCTCAGCTAATATGGGAGCTACGACCTTGCGGATGGCCTCGTTGGATTCAGAAGGACGAAACTAAGACAAAGCTGTTGGAATTTTTCCGATAGCTCCCATAGAAGCCGAGATATAGGCCTTCAAAGTTTGGGTTTTTTCATTTTTCGGGTATACCCCCCCGTATCGAATTTTTCACCAAAAATAGATTTTTTTCAAATTTGAATTAACTATACCAGCGGCTTGTTCCCATCACCTACAACACGAAAACATTGGGTTATAATGAATTTCGATAAAAACTAAGGGAATTATAGCACTTTGAAAATGCGAAAAATCGATTTTCTTTAAACCCAAAAATAGCTATAGAAACCGCTATCAGCGGCTTATTCCTATCACCTACATTACGAAAACACCGGGTTATACCGAAATTCGACCAGAACAAGTGGAATTATGGCTTTTTGAAAATTCGGAAAAAAGTCAATTTTTTACCCCGTTTTTGAGCCCAAAAATGGGCCACAAAAATGCGAGATCTCAGCTAATATGGGAGCTACGACCTTGCGGATGGCCTCGTTGGATTCAAAAGGACGAAACTAAGACAAAATCGTTGGAATTTTCCCGATAGCTCCCATAGAAGCCGAGATATAGGCCTTCAAAGTTCGGGTTTTTTCATTTTTCGGGTATACCCCCCCGTATCGAATTTTTCACCAAAAATTGATTTTTTTCGAATTTGAATTAACTATACCAGCGGCTTGTTCCCATCACCTACAACACGAAAACACTGGGTTATAATGAATTTCGATAAAAACTAAGGGAATTATAGCACTTTGAAAATGCAAAAAATCGATTTTCTTTAAACCCAAAAATAGCTATAGAAACCCCTATCAGCGGCTTATTCCCATCACCTACATTACGAAAACACTGTGTTATAACGGAATTCGACCAGAACAAGTGGAATTATAGCTCTTTGAAAATTCGGAAAAAAGTCAATTTTCGACCCCGTTTTTGAGCCCAAAAATGGGCCACAAAAATGCAAGATCTCAGCTAATATGGGAGCTACGACCTTGCGGATAGCCCGGTTGGATTCAGAAGGACGAAACTAAGACAAAGCTGTTGGAATTTTCCCGATAGCTCCCATAGAAGCCGAGATATAGGCCTTCAAAGTTTGGGTTTTTTCATTTTTCGGGTATACCCCCCCGTATCGAATTTTTCACCAAAAATTGATTTTTTTCAAATTTGAATTAACTATACCAGCGGCTTGTTCCCATCACCTACAACACGAAAACATTGGGTTATAATGAATTTCGATAAAAACTAAGGGAATTATAGCACTTTGAAAATGCGAAAAATCGATTTTCTTTAAACCCAAAAATAGCTATAGAAACCGCTATCAGCGGCTTATTCCTATCACCTACATTACGAAAACACCGGGTTATACCGAAATTCGACCAGAACAAGTGGAATTATGGCTTTTTGAAAATTCGGAAAAAAGTCAATTTTTTACCCCGTTTTTGAGCCCAAAAATGGGCCACAAAAATGCGAGATCTCAGCTAATATGGGAGCTACGACCTTGCGGATGGCCTCGTTGGATTCAAAAGGACGAAACTAAGACAAAATCGTTGGAATTTTCCCGATAGCTCTCATAGAAGCCGAGATATAGGCCTTCAAAGTTCGTGTTTTTTCATTTTTCGGGTATACCCCCCCGTATCGAATTTTTCACCAAAAATTGATTTTTTTCGAATTTGAATTAACTATACCAGCGGCTTGTTCCCATCACCTACAACACGAAAACACTGGGTTATAATGAATTTCGATAAAAACTAAGGGAATTATAGCACTTTGAAAATGCAAAAAATCGATTTTCTTTAAACCCGAAAATAGCTATAGAAACCCCTATCAGCGGCTTATTCCCATCACCTACATTACGAAAACACCGGGTTATAACGGAATTCGACCAGAACAAGTGGAATTATAGCTCTTTGAAAATTCGGAAAAAAGTCAATTTTCGACCCCGTTTTTGAGCCCAAAAATGGGCCACAAAAATGCAAGATCTCAGCTAATATGGGAGCTACGACCTTGCGGATGGCCTCGTTGGATTCAGAAGGACGAAACTAAGACAAAGCTGTTGGAATTTTCCCGATAGCTCCCATAGAAGCCGAGATATAGGCCTTCAAAGTTTGGGTTTTTTCATTTTTCGGGTATACCCCCCCGTATCGAATTTTTCACCAAAAATTGATTTTTTTCGAATTTGAATTAACTATACCAGCGGCTTGTTCCCATCACCTACAACACGAAAACATTGGGTTATAATGAATTTCGATAAAAACTAAGGGAATTATAGCACTTTGAAAATGCGAAAAATCGATTTTCTTTAAACCCAAAAATAGCTATAGAAACCGCTATCAGCGACTTATTCCTATCACCTACATTACGAAAACACCGGGTTATAACAAAATTCGACCAGAACAAGTGGAATTATGGCTTTTTGAAAATTCGGAAAAAGTCAATTTTTTACCCCGTTTTTGAGCCCAAAAATGGGCCACAAAAATGCGAGATGTCAGCTAATATGGGAGCTACGACCTTGCGGATGGCCTCGTTGGATTCAGAAGGACGAAACTAAGACAAAATCGTTGGAATTTTCCCGATAGCTCCCATAGAAGCCGAGATATAGGCCTTTAAATTTCGGGTTTTTTCATTTTTCGGGTATACCCCCCCGTATCGAATTTTTCACCAAAAATTGATTTTTTTCGAATTTGAATTAACTATACCAGCGGCTTGTTCCCATCACCTACAACACGAAAACACTGGGTTATAATGAATTTCGATAAAAACTAAGGGAATTATAGCACTTTGAAAATGCAAAAAATCGATTTTCTTTAAACCCAAAAATAGCTATAGAAACCCCTATCAGCGGCTTATTCCCATCACCTACATTACGAAAACACCGGGTTATAACGGAATTCGACCAGAACAAGTGATATTATAGCTCTTTGAAAATTCGGAAAAAAGTCAATTTTCGACCCCGTTTTTGAGTCCAAAAATGGGCTACAAAAATGCAAGATCTCAGCTAATATGGGAGCTACGACCTTGCGGATGGCCTCGTCGGATTCAGAAGGACGAAACTAAGACAAAATCGTTGGAATTTTCCTGATAGCTCCCATAGAAGCCGAGATATAGGCCTTCAAAGTTCGGGTTTTTTCATTTTTCGGGTATACCCCCCCGTATCGAATTTTTCACCAAAAATTGATTTTTTTCGAATTTGAATTGACTATACCAGCGGCTTGTTCCCATCACCTACAACACGAAAACACCGGGTTATAACGAAATTCGACCAGAACAAGTGGAATTTTGGCTCTTTGAAAATTCGTAAAAAAGTCAATTTTTTACCCCGTTTTTGAGCCCAAAAATGGGCCACAAAAATGCGAGATCTCAGCTAATATGGGAGCTACGACCTTGCGGATGGCCTCGTTGGATTCAGAAGGACGAAACTAAGACAAAGCTGTTGGAATTTTCCCGATAGCTCCCATAGAAGCCGAGATATAGGCCTTCAAAGTTCGGGTTTTTTCATTTTTCGGGTATACCCCCCCGTATCGAATTTTTCACCAAAAATTGATTTTTTTCGAATTTGAATTAACTATACCAGCGGCTTGTTCCCATCACCTACAACACGAAAACACTGGGTTATAATGAATTTCGATAAAAACTAAGGGAATTATAGCACTTTGAAAATGCGAAAAATCGATTTTCTTTAAACCCAAAAATAGCTATAGAAACCATTATCAGCGGCTTATTCCCATCACCTACATTACGAAAACACCGGGTTATATCGAAATTCGACCAGAACAAGTGGAATTATGGCTTTATGAAAATTCGGAAAAAAGTCATTTTTTTTACCCCGTTTTTGAGCCCAAAAATGGGCCACAAAAATGCGAGATCTCAGCTAATATGGGAGCTACGACCTTGCGGATGGCCTCGTTGGATTCAGAAGGACGAAACTAAGACAAAATCGTTGGAATTTTCCCGATAGCTCCCATAGAAGCCGAGATATAGGCCTTCAAAGTTCGGGTTTTTTCATTTTTCGGGTATACCCCCCCGTATCGAATTTTTCACCAAAAATTGATTTTTTTCGAATTTGAATTAACTATACCAGCGGCTTGTTCCCATCACCTACAACACGAAAACATTGGGTTATAATGAATTTCGATAAAAACTAAGGGAATTATAGCACTTTGAAAATGCGAAAAATCGATTTTCTTTAAACCCAAAAATAGCTATATAAACCGCTATCAGCGGCTTATTCCTATCACTTACATTACGAAAACACCGGGTTATAACGAAATTCGACCAGAACAAGTGGAATTATGGCTTTTTGAAAATTCGGAAAAAAGTCAATTTTTTACCCCGTTTTTGAGCCCAAAAATGGGCCACAAAAATGCGAGATCTCAGCTAATATGGGAGCTACGACCTTGCGGATGGCCTCGTTGGATTCAGAAGGACGAAACTAAGACAAAGCTGTTGGAATTTTCCCGATAGCTCCCATAGAAGCCGAGATATAGGCCTTCAAAGTTTGGGTTTTTTCATTTTTCGGGTATACCCCCCCGTATCGAATTTTTCACCAAAAATTGATTTTTTTCGAATTTGAATTAACTATACCAGCGGCTTGTTCCCATCACCTACAACACGAAAACATTGGGTTATAATGAATTTCGATAAAAACTAAGGGAATTATAGCACTTTGAAAATGCGAAAAATCGATTTTCTTTAAACCCAAAAATAGCTATAGAAACCGCTATCAGCGACTTATTCCTATCACCTACATTACGAAAACACCGGGTTATAACAAAATTCGACCAGAACAAGTGGAATTATGGCTTTTTGAAAATTCGGAAAAAGTCAATTTTTTACCCCGTTTTTGAGCCCAAAAATGGGCCACAAAAATGCGAGATCTCAGCTAATATGGGAGCTACGACCTTGCGGATGGCCTCGTTGGATTCAGAAGGACGAAACTAAGACAAAATCGTTGGAATTTTCCCGATAGCTCCCATAGAAGCCGAGATATAGGCCTTCAAAGTTCGGGTTTTTTCATTTTTCGGGTATACCCCCCCGTATCGAATTTTTCACCAAAAATTGATTTTTTTCGAATTTGAATTAACTATACCAGCGGCTTGTTCCCATCACCTACAACACGAAAACACTGGGTTATAATGAATTTCGATAAAAACTAAGGGAATTATAGCACTTTGAAAATGCAAAAAATCGATTTTCTTTAAACCCAAAAATAGCTATAGAAACCCCTATCAGCGGCTTATTCCCATCACCTACATTACGAAAACACCGGGTTATAACGGAATTCGACCAGAACAAGTGATATTATAGCTCTTTGAAAATTCGGAAAAAAGTCAATTTTCGACCCCGTTTTTGAGCCCAAAAATGGGCCACAAAAATGCAAGATCTCAGCTAATATGGGAGCTACGACCTTGCGGATGGCCTCGTCGGATTCAGAAGGACGAAACTAAGACAAAATCGTTGGAATTTTCCCGATAGCTCCCATAGAAGCCGAGATATAGGCCTTCAAAGTTCGGGTTTTTTCATTTTTCGGGTATACCCCCCCGTATCGAATTTTTCACCAAAAATTGATTTTTTTCGAATTTGAATTAACTATACCAGCGGCTTGTTCCCATCACCTACAACACGAAAACATTGGGTTATAATGAATTTCGATAAAAACTAAGGGAATTATAGCACTTTGAAAATGCGAAAAATCGATTTTCTTTAAACCCAAAAAGAGCTATAGAAACCGCTATCAGCGGCTTATTCCTATCACCTACATTACGAAAACACCGGGTTATAACGAAATTCGACCAGAACAAGTGGAATTATGGCTTTTTGAAAATTCGGAAAAAAGTCAATTTTTTACCCCGTTTTTGAGCCCAAAAATGGGCCACAAAAATGCGAGATCTCAGCTAATATGGGAGCTACGACCTTGCGGATGGCCTCGTTGGATTCAAAAGGACGAAACTAAGACAAAATCGTTGGAATTTTCCCGATAGCTCCCATAGAAGCCGAAATATAGGCCTTCAAAGTTCGGGTTTTTTCATTTTTCGGGTATACCCCCTCGTATCGAATTTTTCACCAAAAATTGATTTTTTTCGAATTTGAATTAACTATACCAGCGGCTTGTTCCCATCACCTACAACACGAAAACACTGGGTTATAATGAATTTCGATAAAAACTAAGGGAATTATAGCACTTTGAAAATGCGAAAAATCGATTTTCTTTAAACCCAAAAATAGCTATAGAAACCATTATCAGCGGCTTATTCCCATCACCTACATTACGAAAACACCGGGTTATATCGAAATTCGACCAGAACAAGTGGAATTATGGCTTTATGAAAATTCGGAAAAAAGTCATTTTTTTACCCCGTTTTTGAGCCCAAAAATGGGCCACAAAAATGCGAGATCTCAGCTAATATGGGAGCTACGACCTTGCGGATAGCCTCGTTGGATTCAGAAGGACGAAGCTAAGACAAAATCGTTGGAATTTTCCCGATAGCTCCCATAGAAGCCGAGATATAGGCCTTCAAAGTTTGGGTTTTTTCATTTTTCGGGTATACCCCCCCGTATCGAATTTTTCACCAAAAATTGATTTTTTTCGAATTTGAATTAACTATACCAGCGGCTTGTTCCCATCACCTACAACACGAAAACACTGGGTTATAATGAATTTCGATAAAAACTAAGGGAATTATAGCACTTTGAAAATGCGAAAAATCGATTTTCTTTAAACCCAAAAATAGCTATTGAAACCATTATCAGCGGCTTATTCCCATCACCTACATTACGAAAACACCGGGTTATATCGAAATTCGACCAGAACAAGTGGAATTATGGCTTTATGAAAATTCGGAAAAAAGTCATTTTTTTACCCCGTTTTTGAGCCCAAAAATGGGCCACAAAAATGCGAGATCTCAGCTAATATGGGAGCTACGACCTTGCGGATGGCCTCGTTGGATTCAGAAGGACGAAACTAAGACAAAATCGTTGGAATTTTCCCGATAGCTCCCATAGAAGCCGAGATCTAGGCCTTCAAAGTTCGGGTTTTTTCATTTTTCGGGTATACCCCCCCGTATCGAATTTTTCACCAAAAATTGATTTTTTTCGAATTTGAATTAACTATACCAGCGGCTTGTTCCCATCACCTACAACACGAAAACACTGGGTTATAATGAATTTCGATAAAAACTAAGGGAATTATAGCACTTTGAAAATGCAAAAAATCGATTTTCTTTAAACCCAAAAATAGCTATAGAAACCCCTATCAGCGGCTTATTCCCATCACCTACATTACGAAAACACCGGGTTATAACGGAATTCGACCAGAACAAGTGGAATTATAGCTCTTTGAAAATTCGGAAAAAAGTCAATTTTCGACCCCGTTTTTGAGCCCAAAAATGGGCCACAAAAATGCAAGATCTCAGCTAATATGGGAGCTACGACCTTGCGGATGGCCTCGTTGGATTCAGAAGGACGAAACTAAGACAAAATCGTTGGAATTTTCCCGATAGCTCCCATAGAAGCCGAGATATAGGCCTTCAAAATTTGGGTTTTTTCATTTTTCAAGTATACCCCCCCGTATCGAATTTTTCACCAAAAATTGATTTTTTTCGAATTTGTATTAACTAAACCAGCGGCTTGTTCCCATCACCTATAACACGAAAAACTGGATTATAATGAATTTCGATAAAAACTAAGGGAATTATTGCACTTTGAAAATGCGAAAAATCGATTTTCTTTAAACCCAAAAGTAGGTATAGAAACCCCTATCAGCGACTTATTCCCATCACCTACATTACGAAAACACCGGGTTATAACGAAATTCGACCAGAACAAGTGGAATTATAGCTCTTTGAAAATTCGGAAAAAAGTCAATTTTCGACCCCGTTTTTGAGCCCAAAAATGGGCCACAAAAATGCGAGATCTCAGCTAATATAAGAGCTACGACCTTGCGGATGGCCTCGTTGGATTCAGAGGGACGAAACTAAGACAAAACCGTTGGAATTTTCCCGATAGCTCCCATAGAAGCCGAGATATAGGCCTTCAAAGTTTGGGTTTTTTCATTTTTCGGGTATACCCCCCCGTATCGAATTTTTCACCAAAAATTGATTTTTTTCGAATTTGAATTGACTATACCAGCGGCTTGTTCCCATCACCTACAACACGAAAACACCGGGTTATAACGAAATTCGACCAGAACAAGTGGAATTTTGGCTCTTTGAAAATTCGTAAAAAAGTCAATTTTTTACCCCGTTTTTGAGCCCAAAAATGGGCCACAAAAATGCGAGATCTCAGCTAATATGGGAGCTACGACCTTGCGGATGGCCTCGTTGGATTCAGAAGGACGAAACTAAGACAAAGCTGTTGGAATTTTCCCGATAGCTCCCATAGAAGCCGAGATATAGGCCTTCAAAGTTCGGGTTTTTTCATTTTTCGGGTATACCCCCCCGTATCGAATTTTTCACCAAAAATTGATTTTTTTCGAATTTGAATTAACTATACCAGCGGCTTGTTCCCATCACCTACAACACGAAAACACTGGGTTATAATGAATTTCGATAAAAACTAAGGGAATTATAGCACTTTGAAAATGCGAAAAATCGATTTTCTTTAAACCCAAAAATAGCTATAGAAACCATTATCAGCGGCTTATTCCCATCACCTACATTACGAAAACACCGGGTTATATCGAAATTCGACCAGAATAAGTGGAATTATGGCTTTATGAAAATTCGGAAAAAAGTCATTTTTTTACCCCGTTTTTGAGCCCAAAAATGGGCCACAAAAATGCGAGATCTCAGCTAATATGGGAGCTACGACCTTGCGGATGGCCTCGTTGGATTCAGAAGGACGAAACTAAGACAAAATCGTTGGAATTTTCCCGATAGCTCCCATAGAAGCCGAGATATAGGCCTTCAAAGTTCGGGTTTTTTCATTTTTCGGGTATACCCCCCCGTATCGAATTTTTCACCAAAAATTGATTTTTTTCGAATTTGAATTAACTATACCAGCGGCTTGTTCCCATCACCTACAACACGAAAACATTGGGTTATAATGAATTTCGATAAAAACTAAGGGAATTATAGCACTTTGAAAATGCGAAAAATCGATTTTCTTTAAACCCAAAAATAGCTATATAAACCGCTATCAGCGGCTTATTCCTATCACTTACATTACGAAAACACCGGGTTATAACGAAATTCGACCAGAACAAGTGGAATTATGGCTTTTTGAAAATTCGGAAAAAAGTCAATTTTTTACCCCGTTTTTGAGCCCAAAAATGGGCCACAAAAATGCGAGATCTCAGCTAATATGGGAGCTACGACCTTGCGGATGGCCTCGTTGGATTCAGAAGGACGAAACTAAGACAAAGCTGTTGGAATTTTCCCGATAGCTCCCATAGAAGCCGAGATATAGGCCTTCAAAGTTTGGGTTTTTTCATTTTTCGGGTATACCCCCCCGTATCGAATTTTTCACCAAAAATTGATTTTTTTCGAATTTGAATTAACTATACCAGCGGCTTGTTCCCATCACCTACAACACGAAAACATTGGGTTATAATGAATTTCGATAAAAACTAAGGGAATTATAGCACTTTGAAAATGCGAAAAATCGATTTTCTTTAAACCCAAAAATAGCTATAGAAACCGCTATCAGCGACTTATTCCTATCACCTACATTACGAAAACACCGGGTTATAACAAAATTCGACCAGAACAAGTGGAATTATGGCTTTTTGAAAATTCGGAAAAAGTCAATTTTTTACCCCGTTTTTGAGCCCAAAAATGGGCCACAAAAATGCGAGATCTCAGCTAATATGGGAGCTACGACCTTGCGGATGGCCTCGTTGGATTCAGAAGGACGAAACTAAGACAAAATCGTTGGAATTTTCCCGATAGCTCCCATAGAAGCCGAGATATAGGCCTTTAAATTTCGGGTTTTTTCATTTTTCGGGTATACCCCCCCGTATCGAATTTTTCACCAAAAATTGATTTTTTTCGAATTTGAATTAACTATACCAGCGGCTTGTTCCCATCACCTACAACACGAAAACACTGGGTTATAATGAATTTCGATAAAAACTAAGGGAATTATAGCACTTTGAAAATGCAAAAAATCGATTTTCTTTAAACCCAAAAATAGCTATAGAAACCCCTATCAGCGGCTTATTCCCATCACCTACATTACGAAAACACCGGGTTATAACGGAATTCGACCAGAACAAGTGATATTATAGCTCTTTGAAAATTCGGAAAAAAGTCAATTTTCGACCCCGTTTTTGAGTCCAAAAATGGGCTACAAAAATGCAAGATCTCAGCTAATATGGGAGCTACGACCTTGCGGATGGCCTCGTTGGATTCAGAAGGACGAAACTAAGACAAAGCTGTTGGAATTTTCCCGATAGCTCCCATAGAAGCCGAGATATAGGCCTTCAAAGTTTGGGTTTTTTCATTTTTCGGGTATACCCCCCCGTATCGAATTTTTCACCAAAAATTGATTTTTTTCGAATTTGAATTAACTATACCAGCGGCTTGTTCCCATCACCTACAACACGAAAACATTGGGTTATAATGAATTTCGATAAAAACTAAGGGAATTATAGCACTTTGAAAATGCGAAAAATCGATTTTCTTTAAACCCAAAAATAGCTATAGAAACCGCTATCAGCGACTTATTCCTATCACCTACATTACGAAAACACCGGGTTATAACAAAATTCGACCAGAACAAGTGGAATTATGGCTTTTTGAAAATTCGGAAAAAGTCAATTTTTTACCCCGTTTTTGAGCCCAAAAATGGGCCACAAAAATGCGAGATCTCAGCTAATATGGGAGCTACGACCTTGCGGATGGCCTCGTTGGATTCAGAAGGACGAAAGTAAGACAAAATCGTTGGAATTTTCCCGATAGCTCCCATAGAAGCCGAGATATAGGCCTTTAAATTTCGGGTTTTTTCATTTTTCGGGTATACCCCCCCGTATCGAATTTTTCACCAAAAATTGATTTTTTTCGAATTTGAATTAACTATACCAGCGGCTTGTTCCCATCACCTACAACACGAAAACACTGGGTTATAATGAATTTCGATAAAAACTAAGGGAATTATAGCACTTTGAAAATGCAAAAAATCGATTTTCTTTAAACCCAAAAATAGCTATAGAAACCCCTATCAGCGGCTTATTCCCATCACCTACATTACGAAAACACCGGGTTATAACGGAATTCGACCAGAACAAGTGATATTATAGCTCTTTGAAAATTCGGAAAAAAGTCAATTTTCGACCCCGTTTTTGAGTCCAAAAATGGGCTACAAAAATGCAAGATCTCAGCTAATATGGGAGCTACGACCTTGCGGATGGCCTCGTTGGATTCAGAAGGACGAAACTAAGACAAAATCGTTGGAATTTTCCCGATAGCTCCCATAGAAGCCGAGATATAGGCCTTCAAAGTTCGGGTTTTTTAATTTTTCGGGTATCCCCCCCGTATCGAATTTTTCACCAAAAATTGATTTTTTTCGAATTTGAATTAACTATACCAGCGGCTTGTTCCCATCACCTACAACACGAAAACACTGGGTTATAATGAATTTCGATAAAAACTAAGGGAATTATAGCACTTTGAAAATGCAAAAAATCGATTTTCTTTAAACCCAAAAATAGCTATAGAAACCCCTATCAGCGGCTTATTCCCATCACCTACATTACGAAAACACCGGGTTATAACGGAATTCGACCAGAACAAGTGATATTATAGCTCTTTGAAAATTCGGAAAAAAGTCAATTTTCGACCCCGTTTTTGAGTCCAAAAATGGGCTACAAAAATGCAAGATCTCAGCTAATATGGGAGCTACGACCTTGCGGATGGCCTCGTTGGATTCAGAAGGACGAAACTAAGACAAAATTGTTGGAATTTTCCCGATAGCTCCCATAGAAGCCGAGATATAGGCCTTCAAAGTTCGGGTTTTTTCATTTTTCGGGTATCCCCCCCGTATCGAATTTTTCACCAAAAATTGATTTTTTTCGAATTTGAATTAACTATACCAGCGGCTTGTTCTCATCACCTACAACACGAAAACACTGGGTTATAATGAATTTCGATAAAAACTAAGGGAATTATAGCACTTTGAAAATGCGAAAAATCGATTTTCTTTAAACCCAAAAATAGCTATAGAAACCATTATCAGCGGCTTATTCCCATCACCTACATTACGAAAACACCGGGTTATATCGAAATTCGACCAGAACAAGTGGAATTATGGCTTTATGAAAATTCGGAAAAAAGTCATTTTTTTACCCCGTTTTTGAGCCCAAAAATGGGCCACAAAAATGCGAGATCTCAGCTAATATGGGAGCTACGACCTTGCGGATGGATTCAGAAGGACGAAGCTAAGACAAAATCGTTGGAATTTTCCCGATAGCTCCCATAGAAGCCGAGATATAGGCCTTCAAAGTTTGGGTTTTTTCATTTTTCGGGTATACCCCCCCGTATCGAATTTTTCACCAAAAATTGATTTTTTTCGAATTTGAATTAACTATACCAGCGGCTTGTTCCCATCACCTACAACACGAAAACACTGGGTTATAATGTATTTCGATAAAAACTAAGGGAATTATAGCACTTTGAAAATGCAAAAAATCGATTTTCTTTAAACCCGAAAATAGCTATAGAAACCCCTATCAGCGGCTTATTCCCATCACCTACATTACGAAAACACCGGGTTATAACGGAATTCGACCAGAACAAGTGGAATTATAGCTCTTTGAAAATTCGGAAAAAAGTCAATTTTCGACCCCGTTTTTGAGCCCAAAAATGGGCCACAAAAATGCAAGATCTCAGCTAATATGGGAGCTACGACCTTGCGGATGGCCTCGTTGGATTCAGAAGGACGAAACTAAGACAAAGCTGTTGGAATTTTCCCGATAGCTCCCATAGAAGCCGAGATATAGGCCTTCAAAGTTTGGGTTTTTTCATTTTTCGGGTATACCCCCCCGTATCGAATTTTTCACCAAAAATTGATTTTTTTCGAATTTGAATTAACTATACCAGCGGCTTGTTCCCATCACCTACAACACGAAAACACTGGGTTATAATGAATTTCGATAAAAACTAAGGGAATTATAGCACTTTGAAAATGCAAAAAATCGATTTTCTTTAAACCCAAAAATAGCTATAGAAACCCCTATCAGCGGCTTATTCCCATCACCTACATTACGAAAACACCGGGTTATAACGGAATTCGACCAGAACAAGTGGAATTATAGCTCTTTGAAAATTCGGAAAAAAGTCAATTTTCGACCCCGTTTTTGAGCCCAAAAATGGGCCACAAAAATGCAAGATCTCAGCTAATATGGGAGCTACGACCTTGCGGATGGCCTCGTTGGATTCAGAAGGACGAAACTAAGACAAAATCGTTGGAATTTTCCCGATAGCTCCCATAGAAGCCGAGATATAGGCCTTCAAAATTTGGGTTTTTTCATTTTTCAAGTATACCCCCCCGTATCGAATTTTTCACCAAAAATTGATTTTTTTCGAATTTGTATTAACTAAACCAGCGGCTTGTTCCCATCACCTATAACACGAAAAACTGGATTATAATGAATTTCGATAAAAACTAAGGGAATTATTGCACTTTGAAAATGCGAAAAATCGATTTTCTTTAAACCCAAAAGTAGGTATAGAAACCCCTATCAGCGACTTATTCCCATCACCTACATTACGAAAACACCGGGTTATAACGAAATTCGACCAGAACAAGTGGAATTATAGCTCTTTGAAAATTCGGAAAAAAGTCAATTTTCGACCCCGTTTTTGAGCCCAAAAATGGGCCACAAAAATGCGAGATCTCAGCTAATATGGGAGCTACGACCTTGCGGATGGCCTCGTTGGATTCAGAGGGACGAAACTAAGACAAAACCGTTGGAATTTTCCCGATAGCTCCCATAGAAGCCGAGATATAGGCCTTCAAAGTTTGGGTTTTTTCATTTTTCGGGTATACCCCCCCGTATCGAATTTTTCACCAAAAATTGATTTTTTTCGAATTTGAATTGACTATACCAGCGGCTTGTTCCCATCACCTACAACACGAAAACACCGGGTTATAACGAAATTCGACCAGAACAAGTGGAATTTTGGCTCTTTGAAAATTCGTAAAAAAGTCAATTTTTTACCCCGTTTTTGAGCCAAAAAATGGGCCACAAAAATGCGAGATCTCAGCTAATATGGGAGCTACGACCTTGCGGATGGCCTCGTTGGATTCAGAAGGACGAAACTAAGACAAAGCTGTTGGAATTTTCCCGATAGCTCCCATAGAAGCCGAGATATAGGCCTTCAAAGTTCGGGTTTTTTCATTTTTCGGGTATACCCCCCCGTATCGAATTTTTCACCAAAAATTGATTTTTTTCGAATTTGAATTAACTATACCAGCGGCTTGTTCCCATCACCTACAACACGAAAACACTGGGTTATAATGAATTTCGATAAAAACTAAGGGAATTATAGCACTTTGAAAATGCGAAAAATCGATTTTCTTTAAACCCAAAAATAGCTATAGAAACCATTATCAGCGGCTTATTTCCATCACCTACATTACGAAAGCACCGGGTTATATCGAAATTCGACCAGAACAAGTGGAATTATGGCTTTATGAAAATTCGGAAAAAAGTCATTTTTTTACCCCCGTTTTTGAGCCCAAAAATGGGCCACAAAAATGCGAGATCTCAGCTAATATGGGAGCTACGACCTTGCGGATGGCCTCGTTGGATTCAGAAGGACGAAGCTAAGACAAAATCGTTGGAATTTTCCCGATAGCTCCCATAGAAGCCGAGATATAGGCCTTCAAAGTTTGGGTTTTTTCATTTTTCGGGTATACCCCCCCGTATCGAATTTTTCACCAAAAATTGATTTTTTTCAAATTTGAATTAACTATACCAGCGGCTTGTTCCCATCACCTACAACACGAAAACATTGGGTTATAATGAATTTCGATAAAAACTAAGGGAATTATAGCACTTTGAAAATGCGAAAAATCGATTTTCTTTAAACCCAAAAATAGCTATAGAAACCGCTATCAGCGGCTTATTCCTATCACCTCCATTACGAAAACACCGGGTTATAACGAAATTTGACCAGAACAAGTGGAATTATGGCTTTTTGAAAATTCGGAAAAAAGTCAATTTTTTACCCCGTTTTTGAGCCCAAAAATGGGCCACAAAAATGCGAGATCTCAGCTAATATGGGAGCTACGACCTTGCGGATGGCCTCGTTGGATTCAGAAGGACGAAACTAAGACAAAGCTGTTGGAATTTTCCCGATAGCTCCCATAGAAGCCGAGATATAGGCCTTCAAAGTTCGGGTTTTTTCATTTTTCGGGTATACCCCCCCGTATCGAATTTTTCACCAAAAATTGATTTTTTTCGAATTTGAATTAACTATACCAGCGGCTTGTTCCCATCACCTACAACACGAAAACACTGGGTTATAATGAATTTCGATAAAAACTAAGGGAATTATAGCACTTTGAAAATGCGAAAAATCGATTTTCTTTAAACCCAAAAATAGCTATTGAAACCATTATCAGCGGCTTATTCCCATCACCTACATTACGAAAACACCGGGTTATATCGAAATTCGACCAGAACAAGTGGAATTATGGCTTTATGAAAATTCGGAAAAAAGTCATTTTTTTACCCCGTTTTTGAGCCCAAAAATGGGCCACAAAAATGCGAGATCTCAGCTAATATGGGAGCTACGACCTTGCGGATGGCCTCGTTGGATTCAGAAGGACGAAACTAAGACAAAATCGTTGGAATTTTCCCGATAGCTCCCATAGAAGCCGAGATATAGGCCTTCAAAGTTCGGGTTTTTTCATTTTTCGGGTATACCCCCTCGTATCGAATTTTTCACCAAAAATTGATTTTTTTCGAATTTGAATTAACTATACCAGCGGCTTGTTCCCATCACCTACAATACGAAAACACTGGGTTATAATGAATTTCGATAAAAACTAAGGGAATTATAGCACTTTGAAAATGCAAAAAATCGATTTTCTTTAAACCCAAAAATAGCTATAGAAACCCCTATCAGCGGCTTATTCCCATCACCTACATTACGAAAACACTGGGTTATAACGGAATTCGACCAGAACAAGTGGAATTATTGCTCTTTGAAAATTCGGAAAAAAGTCAATTTTCGACCCCGTTTTTGAGCCCAAAAATGGGCCACAAAAATGCAAGATCTTAGCTAATATGGGAGCTACGACCTTGCGGATGGCCTCGTTGGATTCAGAAGGACGAAACTAAGACAAAGCTGTTGGAATTTTCACTTTGAAAACTAAGGGAATTATAGCACTTTGAAAATGCGAAAAATCGATTTTCTTTAAACCCAAAAATAGCTATAGAAACCGCTATCAGCGGCTTATTCCTATCACCTCCATTACGAAAACACCGGGTTATAACGAAATTTGACCAGAACAAGTGGAATTATGGCTTTTTGAAAATTCGGAAAAAAGTCAATTTTTTACCCCGTTTTTGAGCCCAAAAATGGGCCACAAAAATGCGAGATCTCAGCTAATATGGGAGCTACGACCTTGCGGATGGCCTCGTTGGATTCAGAAGGACGAAACTAAGACAAAGCTGTTGGAATTTTCCCGATAGCTCCCATAGAAGCCGAGATATAGGCCTTCAAAGTTCGGGTTTTTTCATTTTTCGGGTATACCCCCCCGTATCGAATTTTTCACCAAAAATTGATTTTTTTCGAATTTGAATTAACTATACCAGCGGCTTGTTCCCATCACCTACAACACGAAAACACTGGGTTATAATGAATTTCGATAAAAACTAAGGGAATTATAGCACTTTGAAAATGCGAAAAATCGATTTTCTTTAAACCCAAAAATAGCTATTGAAACCATTATCAGCGGCTTATTCCCATCACCTACATTACGAAAACACCGGGTTATAACAAAATTCGACCAGAACAAGTGGAATTATGGCTTTTTGAAAATTCGGAAAAAAGTCAATTTTTTACCCCGTTTTTGAGCCCAAAAATGGGCCACAAAAATGCGAGATCTTAGCTAATATGGGAGCTACGACCTTGCGGATGGCCTCGTTGGATTCAGAAGGACGAAACTAAGACAAAATCGTTGGAATTTTCCCGATAGCTCCCATAGAAGCCGAGATATAGGCCTTCAAAGTTCGGGTTTTTTCATTTTTCGGGTATACCCCCCCGTATCGAATTTTTCACCACAAATTGATTTTTTTCGAATTTGAATTAACTATACCAGCGGCTTGTTCCCATCACCTACAACACGAAAACATTGGGTTATAATGAATTTCGATAAAAACTAAGGGAATTATAGCACTTTGAAAATGCGAAAAATCGATTTTCTTTAAACCCAAAAATAGCTATATAAACCGCTATCAGCGGCTTATTCCTAACACCTACATTACGAAAACACCGGGTTATAACGAAATTCGACCAGAACAAGTGGAATTATGGCTTTTTGAAAATTCGGAAAAAAGTCAATTTTTTACCCCGTTTTTGAGCCCAAAAATGGGCCACAAAAATGCGAGATCTCAGCTAATATGGGAGCTACGACCTTGCGGATGGCCTCGTTGGATTCAGAAGGACGAAACTAAGACAAAATCGTTGGAATTTTCCCGATAGCTCCCATAGAATCCGAGATATAGGCCTTCAAAGTTCGGGTTTTTTCATTTTTCGGGTATACCCCCTCGTATCGAATTTTTCACCAAAAATTGATTTTTTTCGAATTTGAATTAACTATACCAGCGGCTTGTTCCCATCACCTACAATACGAAAACACTGGGTTATAATGAATTTCGATAAAAACTAAGGGAATTATAGCACTTTGAAAATGCAAAAAATCGATTTTCTTTAAACCCAAAAATAGCTATAGAAACCCCTATCAGCGGCTTATTCCCATCACCTACATTACGAAAACACTGGGTTATAACGGAATTCGACCAGAACAAGTGGAATTATTGCTCTTTGAAAATTCGGAAAAAAGTCAATTTTCGACCCCGTTTTTGAGCCCAAAAATGGGCCACAAAAATGCAAGGTCTTAGCTAATATGGGAGCTACGACCTTGCGGATGGCCTCGTTGGATTCAGAAGGACGAAACTAAGACAAAGCTGTTGGAATTTTCACTTTGAAAACTAAGGGAATTATAGCACTTTGAAAATGCGAAAAATCGATTTTCTTTAAACCCAAAAATAGCTATAGAAACCGCTATCAGCGGCTTATTCCTATCACCTCCATTACGAAAACACCGGGTTATAACGAAATTTGACCAGAACAAGTGGAATTATGGCTTTTTGAAAATTCGGAAAAAAGTCAATTTTTTACCCCCGTTTTTGAGCCCAAAAATGGGCCACAAAAATGCGAGATCTCAGCTAATATGGGAGCTACGACCTTGCGGATGGCCTCGTTGGATTCAGAAGGACGAAACTAAGACAAAGCTGTTGGAATTTTCCCGATAGCTCCCATAGAAGCCGAGATATAGGCCTTCAAAGTTCGGGTTTTTTCATTTTTCGGGTATACCCCCCCGTATCGAATTTTTCACCAAAAATTGATTTTTTTCGAATTTGAATTAACTATACCAGCGGCTTGTTCCCATCACCTACAACACGAAAACACTGGGTTATAATGAATTTCGATAAAAACTAAGGGAATTATAGCACTTTGAAAATGCGAAAAATCGATTTTTTTTAAACCCAAAAATAGCTATAGAAACCGCTATCAGCGGCTTATTCCTATCACCTCCATTACGAAAACACCGGGTTATAACGAAATTTGACCAGAACAAGTGGAATTATGGCTTTTTGAAAATTCGGAAAAAAGTCAATTTTTTACCCCGTTTTTGAGCCCAAAAATGGGCCACAAAAATGCGAGATCTCAGCTAATATGGGAGCTACGACCTTGCGGATGGCCTCGTTGGATTCAGAAGGACGAAACTAAGACAAAGCTGTTGGAATTTTCCCGATAGCTCCCATAGAAGCCGAGATATAGGCCTTCAAAGTTCGGGTTTTTTCATTTTTCGGGTATACCCCCCCGTATCGAATTTTTCACCAAAAATTGATTTTTTTCGAATTTGAATTAACTATACCAGCGGCTTGTTCCCATCACCTACAACACGAAAACACTGGGTTATAATGAATTTCGATAAAAACTAAGGGAATTATAGCACTTTGAAAATGCGAAAAATCGATTTTCTTTAAACCCAAAAATAGCTATTGAAACCATTATCAGCGGCTTATTCCCATCACCTACATTACGAAAACACCGGGTTATATCGAAATTCGACCAGAACAAGTGGAATTATGGCTTTATGAAAATTCGGAAAAAAGTCATTTTTTTACCCCGTTTTTGAGCCCAAAAATGGGCCACAAAAATGCGAGATCTCAGCTAATATGGGAGCTACGACCTTGCGGATGGCCTCGTTGGATTCAGAAGGACGAAACTAAGACAAAATCGTTGGAATTTTCCCGATAGCTCCCATAGAAGCCGAGATCTAGGCCTTCAAAGTTCGGGTTTTTTCATTTTTCGGGTATACCCCCCCGTATCGAATTTTTCACCAAAAATTGATTTTTTTTCGAATTTGAATTAACTATACCAGCGGCTTGTTCCCATCACCTACAACACGAAAACACCTGGTTATAATGAATTTCGATAAAAACTAAGGGAATTATAGCACTTTGAAAATGCAAAAAATCGATTTTCTTTAAACCCAAAAATAGCTATAGAAACCCCTATCAGCGGCTTATTCCCATCACCTACATTACGAAAACACCGGGTTATAACGGAATTCGACCAGAACAAGTGGAATTATAGCTCTTTGAAAATTCGGAAAAAAGTCAATTTTCGACCCCGTTTTTGAGCCCAAAAATGGGCCACAAAAATGCAAGATTTCAGCTAATATGGGAGCTACGACCTTGCGGATGGCCTCGTTGGATTCAGAAGGACGAAACTAAGACAAAGCTGTTGGAATTTTCCCGATAGCTCCCATAGAAGCCGAGATATAGGCCTTCAAAGTTTGGGTTTTTTCATTTTTCGGGTATACCCCCCCGTATCGAATTTTTCACCAAAAATTGATTTTTTTCGAATTTGAATTAACTATACCAGCGGCTTGTTCCCATCACCTACATTACGAAAACACCGGGTTATAACGAAATTCGACCAGAACAAGTGGAATTATGGCTCTTTGAAAATTCGTAAAAAAGTCAATTTTTCACCCCGTTTTTGAGCCCAAAAATGGGCCACAAAAATGCGAGATCTCAGCTAATATGGGAGCTACGACCTTGCGGATGGCCTCGTTGGATTCAGAAGGACGAAACTAAGACAAAGCCGTTGGAATTTTCCCGATAGCTCCCATAGAAGCCGAGATATAGGCCTTCAAAGTTTGGGTTTTTTCATTTTTCGGGTATACCCCCCCGTATCGAATTTTTCACCAAAAATTGATTTTTTTCGAATTTGAATTGACTATACCAGCGGCTTGTTCCCATCACCTACAACACGAAAACACTGGGTTATAATGAATTTCGATAAAAACTAAGAAAATTATAGCACTTTGAAAATGCAAAAAATCGATTTTCTTTAAACCCAAAAATAGCTATAGAAACCCCTATCAGCGGCTTATTCCCATCACCTACATTACGAAAACACCGGGTTATAACGGAATTCGACCAGAACAAGTGGAATTATAGCTCTTTGAAAATTCGGAAAAAAGTCAATTTTCGACCCCGTTTTTGAGCCCAAAAATGGGCCACAAAAATGCAAGATCTCAGCTAATATGGGAGCTACGACCTTGCGGATGGCCTCGTTGGATTCAGAAGGACGAAACTAAGACAAAGCTGTTGGAATTTTCCCGATAGCTCCCATAGAAGCCGAGATATAGGCCTTCAAAGTTTGGGTTTTTTCATTTTTCGGGTATACCCCCCCGTATCGAATTTTTCACCAAAAATTGATTTTTTTCGAATTTGAATTAACTATACCAGCGGCTTGTTCCCATCACCTACAACACGAAAACACTGGGTTATAATGAATTTCGATAAAAACTAAGGGAATTATAGCACTTTGAAAATGCGAAAAATCGATTTTCTTTAAACCCAAAAATAGCTATAGAAACCATTATCAGCGGCTTATTCCCATTACCTACATTACGAAAACACCGGGTTATATCGAAATTCGACCAGAACAAGTGGAATTATGGCTTTATGAAAATTCGGAAAAAAGTCATTTTTTTACCCCGTTTTTGAGCCCAAAAATGGGCCACAAAAATGCGAGATCTCAGCTAATATGGTAGCTACGACCTTGCGGATGGCCTCGTTGGATTCAGAAGGACGAAACTAAGACAAAATCGTTGGAATTTTCCCGATAGCTCCCATAGAAGCCGAGATATAGGCCTTCAAAGTTTGGGTTTTTTCATTTTTCGGGTATACCCCCCCGTATCGAATTTTTCACCAAAAATTGATTTTTTTCAAATTTGAATTAACTATACCAGCGGCTTGTTCCCATCACCTACAACACGAAAACATTGGGTTATAATGAATTTCGATAAAAACTAAGGGAATTATAGCACTTTGAAAATGCGAAAAATCGATTTTCTTTAAACCCAAAAATAGCTATAGAAATCGCTATCAGCGGCTTATTCCTATCACCTCCATTACGAAAACACCGGGTTATAACGAAATTTGACCAGAACAAGTGGAATTATGGCTTTTTGAAAATTCGGAAAAAAGTCAATTTTTTACCCCCATTTTTGAGCCCAAAAATGGGCCACAAAAATGCGAGATCTCAGCTAATATGGGAGCTACGACCTTGCGGATGGCCTCGTTGGATTCAGAAGGACGAAACTAAGACAAAATCGTTGGAATTTTATCGATAGCTCCCATAGAAGCCGAGATATAGGCCTTCAAAATTTGGGTTTTTTCATTTTTCAAGTATACCCCCCCGTATCGAATTTTTAACCAAAAATTGATTTTTTTCGAATTTGTATTAACTAAACCAGCGGCTTGTTCCCATCACCTATAACACGAAAAACTGGATTATAATGAATTTCGATAAAAACTAAGGGAATTATTGCACTTTGAAAATGCGAAAAATCGATTTTCTTTAAACCCAAAAGTAGCTATAGAAACCCCTATCAGCGGCTTATTCCCATCACCTACATTACGAAAACACCGGGTTATAACGAAATTCGACCAGAACAAGTGGAATTATAGCTCTTTGAAAATTCGGAAAAAAGTCAATTTTCGACCCCGTTTTTGAGCCCAAAAATGGGCCACAAAAATGCGAGATCTCAGCTAATATAAGAGCTACGACCTTGCGGATGGCCTCGTTGGATTCAGAGGGACGAAACTAAGACAAACCCGTTGGAATTTTCCCGATAGCTCCCATAGAAGCCGAGATATAGGCCTTCAAAGTTTGGGTTTTTTCATTTTTCGGGTATACCCCCCCGTATCGAATTTTTCACCAAAAATTGATTTTTTTCGAATTTGAATTGACTATACCAGCGGCTTGTTCCCATCACCTACAACACGAAAACACCGGGTTATAACGAAATTCGACCAGAACAAGTGGAATTTTGGCTCTTTGAAAATTCGTAAAAAAGTCAATTTTTTACCCCGTTCTTGAGCCCAAAAATGGGCCACAAAAATGCGAGATCTCAGCTAATATGGGAGCTACGACCTTGCGGATGGCCTCGTTGGATTCAGAAGGACGAAACTAAGACAAAGCTGTTGGAATTTTCCCGATAGCTCCCATAGAAACCGAGATATAGGCCTTCAAAGTTTGGGTTTCTTTATTTTTCGGGTATACCCCCCCGTATCGAATTTTTCACCGAAAATTGATTTTTTTCGAATTTAAAATAACTATACCAGCGGCTTGTTCCCATTACCTACAACACGAAAACACTGGGTTATAATGAAATTCGACCAGAACAAGTGGAATTATGGCTCTTTGAAAATTCGTAAAAAAGTCAATTTTTTACCCCGTTCTTGAGCCCAAAAATAGGCCACAAACATGCGAGATCTCAGCTAATATAAGAGCTACGACCTTGCGGATGACCTCGTTGGATTCAGAGGGACGAAACTAAGACAAAACCGTTGGAATTTTCCCGATAGCTCCCATAGAAGCCGAGATATTGGCCTTCAAAGTTTGGGTTTTTTCATTTTTCGGGTATACCCCCCCGTATCGAATTTTTCACCGAAAATTGATTTTTTTCGAATTTAAATTGACTATACCAGCGGCTTGTTCCCATCACCTACAACACGAAAACACTGGGTAATAATGAATTTCGATAAAAACTAAGGGAATTATAGCACTTTGAAAATGCGAAAAATCGATTTTCTTTAAACCCAAAAGTAGCTATAGAAACCCCTATCAGCGGCTTATTCCCATCACCTACATTACGAAAACACCGGGTTATAACGGAATTCGACCAGAACAAGTGGAATTATAGCTCTTTGAAAATTCGGAAAAAAGTCAATTTTCGACCCCGTTTTTGAGCCCAAATGGGCCACAAAAATGCGAGATCTCAGCTAATATGGGAGCTACGACCTTGCGGAGGTCCTCGTTGGATTCAGAAGGACGAAACTAAGACAAAGCCGTTGGAATTTTCCCGATAGCTCCCATAGAAGCCGAGATATAGGCCTTTATAGTTTGGGTTTTTTCATTTTTCGGGTATACCCCCCCGTATCGAATTTTTCACCAAACATTGATTTTTTTCGAATTTGAATTAACAATACCAGCGGCTTGTTCCCATCACCTATAACACGAAAAACTGGGTTATAATGAATTTCGTTAAAAACTAAGGGAATTATAGCACTTTGAAAATGCGAAAAATCGATTTTCTTTAAATCCAAAAATAGCTATAAAAACCCCTATCGGCGGCTTATTCTCATCACCTACATTACGAAAACACCGGGTTATAACGGAATTCGACCAGAACAAGTGGAATTATGGCTCTTTGAAAATTCGTAAAAAAGTCAATTTTCGACCCCGTTTTTGAGCCCAAAAATGGGCCACAAAAATGCGAGATCTCAGCTAATATAGGAGCTACGACCTTGCAGATGGTCTCGTTGGATTCAAGAGGACGAGACTAAGTGAAAGCCGTTGTAATTTTTCCGATAGGGCCTATAGAAGCCGAGCTATTTACCGGACCTCCAAAGTTTGGGTTTTTTCATTTTTCGGTTATACCCCCCGTTTGGTTTTTTTTTAGAAATTTTTTTTTTGTCGAATTCGAACCAACTCTACCAGCAGATTGTTCTTATTAAGTAGATCACGAAAATACCGGGTTATAAGGGAATCCGAGCAGAACTAAGAAAATGAGAGCCCTTTGAAAATTCGGAAATTTTCACTTTTCGACCTCGTTTTTAAGTCAAAAATGGGCATCAAAAATGCCATATCTCGGCTATCGAAAAAACTACGATCTTGCGGATGGTCTCGTTGGATTCAGAACGACGAAACTAAGACAAAACCGTTGGAATTTTTCTGATATATAATTATTCCTAGTAAATTTAATCTACTTTTCGTTTCTGCTATTAAAATTATACCGTGCCATTTAAATTTTTGCGAGAAAAATCAAAGTAACAGTTCTAAATGCTAATGACGCCTCCTACCAATTTTACTAAAAACTTTCGCATCTTACTAAATACATTATAAAAGTACTTTTATTTCACTTCTAAACAATCACAAATTGATCAAAATCGAAAAAGTCTTTTAAAAGTTATAGCCATTTAAGCAATTACACTTGCTTCACTATTTTCCCTATATATTAGGTCGGTGTTTCGCCAACGAATCTTAACCCAAATGATTGCAAAATATTTAAGAGTTTTTAATTATGTTAAGAAAAGGTTAATTAACACGTAATTAAAAACTATTGACTTTTAAATTACGTGTGTGCAGTGATCAAATTTTGGACTTGAAATCAATTGGATAATTTTTTGGAAATAAAAATAATTTCTAGCATTAATTTCTAGCAACCAATACGCAGTTTCTTTGCATCAAGGGCCATTATCCAATACATATTCTATATTTTTATATTCGCCGTTAATTCTTATGTGGGCTTCGATTTGAATAATTTGGAAAAACAAAAGAGTATGCCACCCATTTTTGAAAATAAATAAAAAAGAACTTAAATGCTTTATTCCTTTTAAACAATATAAGATCTTAGAGCTTTTCGTCACTAGATGCATGGTTATCGCATAAAGAAAACATTTTTATGGACAACCCTTACGCTTAAATCATGATTATAATAATCATAATAAAGTAAAAATCTTATCAACGATATTATGGTAATATTCTTTTTAATTTGTGTTTCTTTAGGGAACTGGAAATTTGAAATATTTCAATAAATATTTTTTGGTTCAGCATTCTTTTTATAAAATATTTTTTGAGTAATACCATTGTAGTTTAAAATTTACGATCATCTTCTAGTGCATGAGACTTGTGAATCAGGATTGAAATTTTCTTCAAAGGTGTTCATTAATTAAAATACCAAGATATTTTGTATTATATCTCCCCAAAAGGTCTTTTTTGGCCTAAAGATTACAGCAGTTCCATTAAACGTAACTTTTTCCAAAAGAAACATTTATATATACCGTTGATTCCCTGTACTAAAAATAAAATAAAAAATTGCAATATTTTATTACCTTTGTAAAAAACACAAAAGGTCACTTTAAATCCATCATGTGCAAATATAAAGTAATAAATGATGTTTTCTCATCTCGCCTGTTTTGATTGCCATCGGTTTTAGGCATCTATAAAAAACTGATACTGACTTTCTGCTAGGATTAAACTCGAAAAAAAATCATTTTTATGCAAAATTGAAATTTGCTTCTATTTTAATTGAAACCTAATGCTGTCAGATGCATGCTGGCGAGTCTATACTATTGGTAAACTACTGCCACTGGCAACTATATACCGCAAGTGTTGTTTGTCATTTAGGACTATATGGCGTTCAATTTGAATTGTTGTTTTTTTCCATAAAAAAAAATGTGTTTTAAAGTAGAAAATATAAAAATGTATTCTATTTAGACATAAATTATTAATATAATTTTATTTAATTTAATAAAGGCTTGATACACGACTATTCTATGGTATGTTAATAACACCAGTTTACAAAATAATAATAATACACATTATTTTCTGTAGTGATGATCTCACTATTTACTGGTAAATGAGACGACCATAATTGTTAGCGCTACACTTTTTATTTTTAATAGGTTAGTATAACGAAATATCAAGAACTTTCACTAAGAACCTTATAAGTCTACGTCATGGCAACTATACCATAAGCTTGCAAAAGAGTAAAATCCATGACTTGAAGGGGTAGAATTGTATTTTCATTAAGCTATTTACATCTTAACAAAAATCGTTAATAATTTTTTATATTAAAGAGATAAAGTTCATAAAAATTAAATAAAGAAAAAGTTGATTGGCGTTCACAGGCCGGGAATCTTAACCTTCCTGAGGTTTCTAAAAAACATACGTCTTCTATTAGTGATGCATAAATTATAATATTCCAGTCATATAAAATTGATATTAATTATATTAGCAACCATTATATGCAAGTTAAATATATGTAGAATTGTCAATCTACCATCATGTAATGGACACTTATGTTTAATAATTAAGCTAAGCAATTGCGACAAATTCATTGTTATAATATAAGAGGCCATTAACACCTTCAAGCCATACAAAATTATAATACTCCAAAATTGCAATAATAACATATTAGGAAATAAGTAGATCTATACGTGTATGCATTACGTCTTATCGGTTCAATGTACTTAAATTATTGATGACCATGACTATTTTGGCGACTGTATTTTTTGATGAACGTTAATTGAATATACAGGGTGTCCCGAAATTACATCGTAATATTTTACTAGCTGCATCTTTGTCTAAAAATAAGACAAAAACTTCACATACAGGAATCTTGAAAAGTGAATCGTTTTCATGTTACAGGGTGGTTTATAATTCCTATTTAAGATGGTTTTTTGTTAATATTTTCGAAACGCCTGGTCATTATTTTCCGAATTTTTTATCGGATGCTACTATTATTGCTACTTACTGATTTTGTAACATTTGTAGCAACTTTCTAATACTTTTAGTAATAAAATCGAAAAGAACAAATATTTTTAGTTAAAAAAGGTGCTCTTATCTTATTTAGATAGGAGCGCCCGTTTTTGAAATAATCAAAAATAAATGTTTTGCAACCTATACCCATAAATTACTTTTGCTTACGTTTAATAAAATTAAAAGGTCTGTTACAAATCATCTCATCAATATTTCATTTTAAGATCAAAAACTGTTTTCATTATTTAAAATTTTATTTCAAAATTGTAAATAATGTGTAAATATTTAATAAAAATTCAAACAATTAACTTATTAGCTAAGAAAAAAAAACGAAAATAGTAAACAAAACAAACAAACAAAAGAAAACATATTATAACAAATGTTCGAATTGGTTGTCATTTTGTTGGAGACATAATCACGCCTTATTGCGCGAGTACTCGCGCGTAAAATAGAAAATGTATTTCGAGAGAAATTACACAAAGACCTATTTTTTTTAAATGCCAATCAAAACGTCACACAGATAAAACGACATTTTTATCTTTGCTGACCACTAATTTTAAACGACCCTTTATACATTTTATCACAAAATGTTATAAAATCAGTTAGTACCAATAACATATACTATAAAAATTTCAAAAAATAACAGGTCTCGGTTTAGCAGTCGTACAGAGTAGAGGTCCATACTCGTAGGAGGCGCCGGTTCTCAGTTTTGTTTTGTTTTGATTCGTTTTGATTTAATTTAAATTGTTTTGATCTAGTGTTGCGTATTTACATTAACGTGCTATATTTTCGCGATACAAGTGTTTCCTAAAAAACTAATCAAGTTTCTGCATCAGTAAATGTTTTTGTTTTATCAACAGTTTCTGTTTTGACTAAATTTAAAATTATTTGGCTACCATTAACCTTAACTTGAAATAATTGAACATTTACCGTAGGACGTGCAATTGTGTGTTTTGTTGTACGTTTGTTTCCTGCGTTGGGTTTAACTTCAAGTTACTGTTTACTTGCAGTTCCTGTTTTTACCATTAATATTTATTTCAATTTAATAATATTTCCTTATAATCTAAAATGAACCGCAGTTTCAAATGTTGTCAAAAAAAGGATTTTTCAAATTATTGCTGCATCTTTTGTATTTCAATGTTCCACCCAAGTTGTTTGGAAAGAAATTCTGATGCCATAAAACTGGGAGGCTACAGGATTTTATGCTCACAAAGATGTCAAGATTATTTTAATGAAAGAGATCAGGAAGGAAAAATTAATGAGCAAAAGATTTATGATTTGTTGACAGAATTGAAAGAGAAGGATAGACATATAGAGAGAATGAGAAGAAACAGCATGGTTTTTGAAGATGAAGTGTCGGAGGCCGAAAAGAAGTTTTCCTCATCCCTGGAAAATCTGCATAAACGGAATGAAAAACTTAAAGTTAAATTGGAAAACCTAAAAATTAAAGAAGGTGAGTTGATGGCATTACTGGAAGTGAGTGAAAGGGCAAGTCTTAAGTTCAATTCAGAAATTAGCGAGCGAAATATCCTAAATAAAAATTTAATTGTAACGATAAAAACATTAGAAAATGAGTCTTAGATTAAAGATGTTAGACTCCGTAAAGGTGTTGGAAGTTGAAAAAGATACCTGTTATTCCGACATTTGTGCATTGAAGGAACAGTTACAGATATCTAAATATGTTGTTATTAATTCTCCAACACAGCTACCAAGTAGGCCAAATACACCTGACGATAGTCGACCTCGGCTCCTCTTTGTTGGTAGAATTTGTAGCAGAGTGTTCCTAAAACATTTACGTTTAAAGTTTAAAGCTTACTACAAGGTCCAGTGTTTCCTGAAGCCGGGCAGTTCAAGCAGTGAAGTGTTTAGGACAGCATCAAATTTAGTTAAGGACTTTACGAAATAAGATTTTTTAATAGTAATGTTAAATGGAATTTGTTGTTCATCTGATGTTTTAAAAAATTTAATTCAAAATCATGTTGATACAAACACTTTAGTGATGACAAGCCCTTATACTTATTTAAACCATAATGTTATCTATAATAGCAATAAGGCCCTTTATCGTACTTTTCATGCAAATAATATTAATCTGTATGGGATTTTAGAGTCTAATCACGCCAGTAACTTTGTTTCAGACTTGGCATCATTATTACATGCACATATTCAAATATTTTAAAATTAATATTTCATCGAATAAATTGTCTTTGAATCAACAAATTAATGAGTCTGAACTGATTACTGATCGTGAATTGAATTCTTCTTTTTTATAGACATTTCCACGAAGGATGAATCTCATTCATTTTAATATTCTACTAGTAAGATTGAAATTAGCTCTTCGAAAAGCTTAAGTATCTTTATTTTAATATACAATCCCTAAGAAGCAATATGGATGAGCTTCATTTTTTGCTGGACACATGTAATTTTTCTGATATTGTACTTCTGACTAAGCACTGGTTGAGGCCTAGTGAATGTTTTTTAATATCTGATTATGTTCCTATATCAAATTTTTGTCGTCAACAATCTATACATGGAGGAACCATGATCTTGGCTAGGCAAACAATTAAAACGATTTTTTGTAATATTGATAAATAATGTTTTTGAATTCTCTCTTTCTTTTTGTAAGCGTTTTAATTTATATATTCTTTGTGTTTATAGACCACCTACAGGAGATATTGCTATGTTTCTGGACAAACTTGATTCTCTTTTATCCCAGTTGTCCCTACACTCTAAGGTTATATTGGCTGGTGACTTTAATATCAACTACACTGATGAAACCTTGCCACGTACTTCTCTTTTAAGTATTTTAAATTCATACGACTTGAAAATGCACGTTCTTTCTCCCACACGAATAACTTCTTCATCTGCAACTACAATTGACTATTTCTGTACAAATTTTGATGACGTTTTATGCACAGTACTCTCATCTGGTATTTCCGACCATGAAGCTATTCTTGCTAAAATGCCATATAATACTGTATTATCTTCATCTCATTATATGGGAAGAATTTTCAGCAGGAGAAATTTCAATGCTTTTTCTGCTGCTACAGCTTCGGTAAATTGGAATGCACTTAAAACGGCTTCTGACCCACTTACTTTATTATTTCAAGTTCTGTGCGATAAGATCAATCAGTTCTTTCCTAAAATGAGGCTTAAAACTAAGAAACGAAAACCATGGGTTACAAGAGGCCTTAGAATTTCATCTAAAAATCTCAGTTTTTTGACTAAATTGTGCAAATATACTACAAATGAAAATATCCTTGTATATCATCAGAATTACCGTAGTCTGTACAGAAAGACAATTAAAGCAGCAAAATCTAATTATTATAGGTATCGCTTAAATATGTCATCAAATAGGCAAAGAGAATGTTGGTCGATTATTAATGATTTTAGACATTGCCATAAAAAAGTATTTGAACCGGAGTTAAGACCTGACATTTTAAACGACTATTATTGTGATATACCTAATATCTCGCTCAAGGGCATTCGTAGTAACATTGACCCCTTACACTATCTTCAACAAGTGTCGGTTGAGCATTCATTTTTCTTTCATCCTGTCGATCTTACCGAAGTAAAAAATGAAATCAAACGCCTAAAAAACCATAAATCATCTGGAGCTGATGGGATATCTTCGAAGTTGTTACTCTTTTTGCCTGATTCAGCCTTAAATGCTTTATTTTCTGCCATAAACAATTCTTTACATATTGGCATTTTTCCTTCATGTTTAAAAGAGGCAGTGGTTATCCCTCTTCATAAGGGTGGAGATTTGGATCAGCCTTGTAATTTCCGTCGCATTTCTATTTTGTCTATCCTCTCTAAAATAGTTGAAAAACTTGCAAAAAGCAGAATTTTGTCATTTTTACATCATAATGGCATTTTGTCTGCAAATCAGTTTGGATTTCAAGCCGGTAAAGGGACTTATGATGCTGTTTTTAGCTTTTTGAAGAGCGTCTTTGTGTCCTTGAATTCTGGAGACTCATCGGCGGCAGTGTTTTGTGATCTATCCAAAGCATTTGACTATGTGGATTATGGAATACTGTTATCTAAGCTCGATAAATATGGTTTTAGGGGCGTAGCGTTGCGCTGGCTTCAGTCCTACCTCTCAAATCGTACTCAGAAGGTTACAGTGTCTGGACGTTTGTCTGCTTCTAGATCCCTAAAATGCGGCGCTCCCCATGGTTCAGTGTTGGGACCACTGTTATTTTTACTGTATGTAGATGACTTGAGTTCATTGAAACTGCAGGGCAAGGTGGTTCAGTTTGCTGATGATACCACCATACTATGGAGTCATAAAAATGCTGATCATATTAAGACTTGTATCCTTGAAGACCTTCAGATTTTATCAGGGTGGTGTGCTTCCAACAGGCTCGTATTTAATGTCAGAAAGACGTCTATTATGGGGTTTAAGTGCGATGTTCAGGATCTGATGTTTGACGAAAATGCCCTCTTGCAGAATAAAGAGTGCTGCAAGTTCCTAGCAATTACCATTGATGGTCGCCTTCGGTTTGAAGATCATATTTTACATTAAGCTGGGAAATTATCTTTTGGATGTTTTGCAGTAAGAATAGCAAAACAAAAGCTGGGAGGGGTGGTTGCACGTTCAGTGTACTTTTCACTTATTGAATCTCATATTTGGTATAGCTTGCCGTTTTGGGGTTTAACCAATAAGGGGCTACTTAACATGGTCTTTGTTATTCAAAAAAAAAGCAGTTAGATACCTGTGTTCTGCTAAGTTAAGAGATTCTTGCAAACCCCTCTTCATTTTTGAAAAAATCCTAACTCTTTTTTCACTCTTTATCTTAGAAACAGCTGCTCTTATTCACAAAATTCCCAAACTACCCTCTGACACTGGCCATTTGACTCGTCGTGTAAATGATGTTCCCCTACCTATTCCTACGTCTTCCCTTTCCAAAAACTCATTAATTTACATAATTAAAAAAAATGTACAATCATGTTCCTCTATGTGTTAGACATATATCGGATGTTAAGAAATTTAAAAGAAAATTAAAGACGCTTTTATTGGCTAAGGCATATTATAACCTGGATGACTTTTTTAATGATAGGTTTTAACCTTGGACATGTTGGAAAGTTTTTTTTTCCTTTTTTCTTCTCTAGTATTGTCAACAAGTTTACCTTTATTTAGTAATTGATTGTTTTATCTTTTAAAAGTTTTGTCTTCTTGTGTTTAATTTTGTTCATTGTTTTGTCAATTTTTGAAATTGTATTTTTGTTTTGTTTTTTTTAGCTTGTAGGATGCTTGTACACAAGATTATTCTTACGTAATATAGCACATTTTCTTTATTTCTTTCTTTCTTTCTTTAACGACCAGGCGTTTCGAAAATATTAACAAAAAACCATCTTCAATAGAAATTATAAAACACCAAAACATGAAAACGATTCACTTTTCAAGATTCCTGTATATGATGTTTTTGTCTTATTTTTAGACAAAGATGCCGCTGGTAAAATATTGCGATGTAATTTCGGGACACCTTGTATTCCGAGCTATGAACAGAACAAGTTGTGTCTTATTAATAAGGGCACCTAGTGCTACCCCCGAACCTGTCCTGATAGGAATAACCCAACATTACATGGCGACCCTGCCAGTCCCTATGTGTCGCCCTATATTTTAAAAATTTGTCAAAAAGAAAAATTAATGTGAAAATTGGACAAGTGATCAAATAACATTGGGAAAAGCCCAGTCGCAAGAAAAGGAGGAAATAATAATCGCACAGTCAAGAAATAGTGGAGATACAACGGCTAATGGAAGTACAAGTACTGGGCTTTCCTTAATTGAAGTTGTGGAAGTTGTGGCTGTAGCAGCATTAGTATTAGCCATTGGCTGGTACTGTCTTAGAAGGTCAAGAAGAGCACTAAAAAGTCAAATAGCAAGAGAGATTGCAAGAAGCCAGCAGATAGCGTAAGAAGGTAAAACTGGTTGTTCCACACCGGAGCCAGCACCGAGGGAACGTTCCTAGCAGTTGCGCAATGCGGCTAGGGCGCAACGAGGGATACCAACCTATCAATATTAACAACCCCCGAACCCAAACATTACATGGCACACATCGTTACATGGCAACACATTCCATACAACAACCCACACGGGATAAGTTGGAACTTCAAGAGCAGGAAAATGAACAGCATAAAACGTTTAGTAAGCTAATTTTTATTACTACTAGATTTTTATTTTTTTCCTCTTTTAATTATTATAATTTTAATTAATATGTAGAAGTTTTAGGACAAATGAGCGCAGAATTTATTGAGCTTTTAGATAGAATTAAACAATTTAAACTTAATTTAAGAAAAGAACCTCAGGTTCGTAGAGAATCAGTAGATAGGAATAAAAAGTTACAAGAGGAGCTTAAGGGTTTAGAAAATAAGTATGTATTAGGAAATAAAATATAACTTTAATAAGAGCGTTCATGATAATCAAGTAGTAGTAGATGTTAAAGGAATAGTTACAGATATTAAAGTCTTTATTAATAAAGGGAATCTCTGGGTTTACGTTTTCTCAAAGACCAGCAGAAATTTTATTAAATGTGAATAATGAAAATATAAGTCACGAGTTCACTATAATAGAAGCTTTTGATGACACTATACATGGTGTGCTAGGATCATTACATTTTTTACAAAATGTAATGCTATTATTAATTATGAAGATTTTATCATTTCGTTTTGGCACAATGGAAAACAACATACTTTACCATTGCAATCTAAAAATAACCATTGTTATACAAATATTCCACCAAGATGTGAAATAATTAAATATTATTTTACAAGTATGAAAATTGAATGTTTCATTTTAAATGAAGAAGTATGCGATGGAGTAATTGTAGCAAGTGCTATTGTAAAACCAGAAGATAATAAAATTCCAGTAAGGTTTTTAAATGTTAATGAAAGGGAAATAAAATTAAAAAATTTTCACCCCACAGTTCAGAGTTTAGAGAATTACGATACAATTAAATTTAAAAAATCTATTTCGGTTGAAAGGGTTGAAAAAATTTTAAACTTAACTGATAGAAAATCATTAAATTCACAGAAAAAATTATCAATAGATAAGATTTGTGCTAAGTATGCAGACGTATTTTATCTTGAAAATGATCTGTTACAAACCTCTACCAACAAAAAATACATTTAAAAGAGGGCGCTACTCCAGTTTTTGTAAAGCCATATCGGCTCAAAAACAAGAAATAAAACTTCACGTTGATAAGATGTTACGAGATGAAATCATCGAAGAAGCTTGTTCCAAGTGGAACTCACCACTACTTTTAGTTTCAAAAAAGCAAGATAAAAACAGAAATAAAAAGTTTAGGGTTTTCATAGACTACCGACTTCTAAATAAACAAATTAAGGACGAAAAATTTCCACTGCTAAATATAACGGAAATTTTGGATTCCTTATCAGGTGCAGTCTATTTTTCTCATTTAGATTTGGCACAGGCATATTACCAATGTGAATTACATCCAGAGAGTAGACCCTGTACATCTATTGCTACCGATAGAGGTCAGTTTCAAATGAAACGTCTAGCAATGGGGATGAAAATTTCTCCAAGTGCTTTCTCAAGACTTATTACTGTAGCGATGGCGGGTTTAAACTACGACGCATGTTTTATTTACTCGATGACTTAATTGTTTTTGGTAATTCATTACAAAATCATAACACAATAAAATTTTTGATTTTTATTTGCTTTTGGAATATTAGTTAAAAAGTTTTTTTTGTAAATATTTATACAACTAATATATTAAAAATATAGCAATATCTGCTTGCTTTAACCAGTGATATCAGTAACCAGTTGTTCTAAAAAAGAAATAAACAAGGAAGAACTTAAACTTTCTTAGCCTAATCTAAGTTTTTTGTTGCATATTTAACTTTCTCCGATACAAAAGTTAACATGTTCATTTGTAAATATAGCCTCCATTATCAGTAATGCTGCTATTATGATATTAATAATCTAACTTTAGAATATATATATATATAGAAGAAAATTTCGGAAAATAAATGATTGTCATATAATCGACGGCACCATTATATTATCAATAATGATCACATATATTTTTTCAAGTCTCATTTAACGTTCGTTGACTTTACTAGCCTAATGTCGAGGGCGTGGGTAAAATATTTTTTTTACCATCTAAATGAATTTCGATTGTTTAAGTATTGAGCATATCTTTTCTTCAAACAGAATGTAATTCTTAACCTAGTTTTTAGTAACATTAGAATCAACTCTATAGTAATTTTTGACTAGAGACGTTCTATCCCTTATAATAATAGATTTTTTTAAACTATTATAATAAAATAGCGTCATATGAACTTTAAATTTCCCTAAAACTTCTGTTATTAAAGTCATTAAGGAATTGTTAAAAAGGCTTACTTTTTTATGCGATCAGTTTGAATATTTTAGGCTTTTCTAGTGCTGATTTGCTTATAGCTTACTATAATGTCCTAAACAAAAAGGCTACTGATTTGCCAATGATGTAGCAACTTAGACTTTTAAGTACCATTAAAATCGCCCCAGATTTACGTTGTGTTGGAGCTCCATTCATATAATTTAACTTATTTTAACAGTTTTAAATAGTAATATTTTGTATTAATATTATTCTCTAATATTATTGTTAAGGGATGTCGCCATGCCGAGAATTCTTTGTTAAAATAATTGGAAATTCCAGCCCACTTTGCATGCCTTTTCTAATAGGAAGTTTCAACTAACGCTGTGCATAAAGCGAATCTTCTTTAATTAATTAGGCTTTAGCTCATTTGATCCTGTAGGTCTTTTTTTTGTTTTCTAAACTTTGGAGCCCTTATTTACAATAATATAACGATCCCCTAGATTATTATTTTTACAGCTGGTTGTTCATATAAATTAAAGTTCATGTCATTTAATCTCTCCTTAATCTATTACCAAAACTTAAATTATTAATGTTCCATGCAACTCCGATGAGAATCAGTTATATATGATATAATCAAATGTTAAATTAATCATTATAATCAGTGCAACCTATGAAGTTATACATGATAGTACATGTTACATGATCAATCTTCTTAACAGAATTTATTTCAGGGCAATTCGATAGCTTTATATGATTGTTAAATCCCAATTCTTTTCTTTAATTTTTAAATTTAGTGTATGTTAATTAAATTCCCAGTCGAGAAAATATAAGAGTTGTAGGCAGAAGCTATATTTCTTTAGTGCAAATATATTTTCTTACTTTACTGTGAAAATATTTACATTATCATGGTGTAAAAACCATAAATAGAACCTTTTACCAATTTAGAGTTTCTAAGAAAGTCTAATATTAACGGAGTGCATTAGTGTCAATATCTGTATGTTTGTATGCATGCTAATTAAACTCAATGATTTCTACATTAAAATATGTTTTATTCTTTTTAATTAATTTTATATAACTGTAACTGTATTGGCAACGTTGCGAATACGAAGAAGATACCGGAATGATACATGCTACACCGCACGACATCTCTGAAGACGCGTGAAAGGTCCGCGAATCTACTGGAACCATGGTCAGCCGAGTACTTGGTAAGCCATTTCATTGTTGGGAGGCCAGTTAATAGTTCAGTTCGGAAATTTGGCGCGATATTTAAATCGAACATAAATAGTAATAAATAAATACGGTGTAAATAAATATTTTTAATCGTATTAAGTAAGCGTGTTTGGCAGTGTGTGTAAATACAAAATTTCTTTCTCTACATGATTGTGTTAATTCATGCTTAACGATAGGTAGAAAACGCTAAAAAATTCTACAAACGATATATTGGTATCAGATTTGGAATATTAATTGAACGTCAGTCAACTGGACATTGGTAAAAAACAAATCATAGTAAACTAGAACAAATTGGACTAAAGTATGTGAAAATGTCAAAGTTGGGAAGGTGTCATATTGGGAAGGTGTCATGTTAGGAAGCTGGTGTCATGTTAGGAAGCTGGGGGAAAGAGACTAGAAAGTGACTTCGTGCACAACTGGACAGAGTCCAACGTCTTGCATGTCTCAGCATAACGGGTTCCATGCGGACGGCGCTAACTAGAGCCCTTGAGACTCTGCTGAGCCTTCCGCCTATGGACCGTTGTTCAATTCGAGGCAATGAGGACTGCGTACAGGCTATACGTCCTCGGCGAACTACGTGCTGGCGAGACCGGTGACACAAAAATTTGGTCACGGGCCATACAGGAATGTCCTCTCCTTCTGATGGGCAGTGACTGCATGGCTCCAGTGACTGTGCCAATTGCAGGCAGAGAGGAGTGGCAGCATTCCAACAGACCTGCATTGCTAAATAGGGGGTGCATCTGGTACACAGATGGCTCCAGAATGAATAACAGAGCTGGATCAGGGCTTATTGGTGGGATCCCACATACCAGTAGGGCATACTCGCTGGGGGAGCACGCCATTGTCTTCCAGACCGAAGTATTCGCTGTATTAAAATGCGGACAGAAAATCCTAAGCTACGGACACCGCAATACAGTCGTATCAATATGCTCGGACAGCAGAGCTGCCATTAAGTTTATCACGGCCGCAAAGGTAAGCTCCAAGCTTGTACTAGAGTGCATAAAAGTCCTGAAAAAAGTGGTACAGGTTGGATGCAGGGTCCAGCTCGTCTGGATACCTGGCCATGCAGGCCAGGCAGATAATAAGGAAGCGGACTCTCTTGCCAGACTGGGATCCGCGAATGTGCCGATGGGGCCGGAACCCATATAGTTGGTATCGCCAAATGCGTTACGGTCGCGTTAATGAAGGATCTGCTGAACAAGTGGACCCACCGAAGCGAAGATGGACTGAGTCCCTTGGTATGAGACAGGCCAAAGCGCACATAGGTGGGCCCTCTGCCTGTCTCACCAAAAATCTACTACGCCTAATAAGACGCGAAATTCGGCTAGTGACAAGTCTTTTAACCGGTCACTGGCACTTAAGAAGCCATCTCCATACTATCGGTATTGCGGACAACCCGGAATGCCGATGGTGCTGTGAGGAGGATGAAACCGTTGACCATGTAGTCGGGGAGTGCCCAGCACTCACGCGCGCCAGGTTCAAATACTTGGGTAACACTTTCAGTGTACCGAGCGACTTTAAGTCCTTCAGACCAGAGAGCCTTATAGGTTTCTCTAAGGCCGTTGGGCTCTGGTAACCCCCGGTGGGGCATGACGGGTCCATGAGGAGACCTATATGCACAACTGCCTTGGCAGCCCCCTGTTTCGTCAATTCAATTCAAGAGACTGCGATATGACGGTCAATAAATCGAATTTCCAAAAGCGGCGTTGTAACGTATTACTTGTTGAAAGCAATGACAGCTTTGATTTTGGTGTAAGCGATATCGGTCAAATTTTGCAAAGTTTAGAAGTTAAATTGATGGAAAATACTGCAAAGATGTATGAAAATTCTGCTAACCTAGAAGCTTATTATCTAGAAAATTCTGCAACATTGAAAGCAACATTGAAAGCTGAAAGAGAATTTTGCCAGGTTGGAAGAAAAAATTTTGGAAAACAAGAAGGTGTTAAAAGAAGAAATTCTTGCAATACGGAATCTGTTGGGCTGATACGCATGACATTACTATTTGTGGTCATTAAATATTTATTAGCATTAGTTTCAGGCGGTTGCAAAAGCAAGCGATTGATCATCTAGGAAGAAGGCAATCTAGGGAGATACACTTAAGCTAGTAATTCGCTAAAAGCTAGAATTGGGAGCTGGCAAGAACACGAACAAGAGTTAGGCTCGTATCGGGCAAATGATTCCAGAAGAGGAATCAGTAAAGTAGGCTATTGCCTCCAGGACTGAAAGTTGAGAGTATGGAGTAAGAAAGCAGATTAAATAAAAAAGCAAGAAGATCCTGTCTGGAGACTTCCAAGTATCGTCAGTGTATAGAAGAGAAAGATGCTAAGTTGTTAAAAACTACCATATTCGATGATATTTGGTAATAAGAATCTTATAAGAGACCAAGAGGACAATCCCGATATTCATATAGTCCCAACCTGGATAAAGCGTTTCAACAAGCCAACTTGGAAAGAAGTTGCCTAGTCATTATGCCTTGCCTAATTGTCGAAGAGATTATAAATTAAAAAAATAGGCGAAAAATAGTTGACCGCCGGCAGAGAGAAATGAACGAGAGATTCGAAGTTGCTAAGGGAAATCCTTGCCGGTTTGTCAGAAGGACACCTTGGAATAACAAAGACATTGGGAGAATTGAGGGAGAAATTTTACTGGGCCAATAGCAAGGCAGACGTGAAGGACTGATGCAGGAAATATGTTGCATATGCGGAAAAGGAGGGGGTAAGTACATCGTGGTTATGATCGACTACTTTAGGAAATTAGCTGGAGCATACCCTCTATTAATTCAGGAATTCTCTGCTATCGCCAACGCCTTAATAAAAAAAATAATGTGCCGATTTACTGTTTCAGCTGAGTATGCTTTGGCACATTGTCTGGCTAAGGATTTATAAATGTCCAGAGAAATAGCGGAGGTTTTTCGTACAAAATTTGGTAAAATTCAAGAGCTGCGTTGCTCTAACCCCAGAGTCGGACAAGCACTAATAAAGAAGATAACTGATATAGAGGCTGGTAGAAAGACTTTCTACCTGATAACCCAAAGAGCTATAAAGACGATTGGGATGCTCGGTGGTTTCTAAAATAGAAATTGATTACTGAGGAATTGAAAAGCCTAGTAATTCCCAAACTCACTTGCGAGTTCGATAGCCTGGACTGGACAATGATTCGCAGCATATTAGAAATAGCCTTCAGGTCTACAGACATGCAAGTTCTGTATTGTTATACTCCTCAATGTAATTATCTGAAGAAAAGTGTTGATTTTTATTTCTGCAAGAAGATAATCTTTTGCCGATACTAATATCCACCAACTTTCGATCATTTCAAGATGAAATGAGCTTAGGGAGGGGGCAATGAAAAACATTACTATATTGGCAATACTGCAAATAGAAATTGCATTTTGTTATTCCAGAATTTTTCGAGTGACACAAGGTGCACATTGCACGACGTCTCGGGAGACATGAGGAATGTCAGCGAATCTTCCGAAATCATGGCAGCCAAGTACTTAAGTATATCGCAGTTTAGAGGCCAGTTGACAGTTCAGTTCAGTTTATTTGAGAATATTGTTGCAATATTTAAATCCTACATAAGTAGTAAATAAATATGGTGTAAATTAGTCTTTATGCTAGTGTTAAATGATTATGTTTAGTAATATAAGTGTCTAAATATATTTACACTTATGAATTAGTTGATTATTTTAGGAATCAAGCGCTTTAATTTATACGTAACGAACCGTGGAAAACGCTAAAAATATATAAAAACCCTAAATTATCTAATTTATTATTACTATCTTCACTTACCTTAAGTTTTAATGATCCTAAAGGCTCAAACTGAAAAAGAAAAACTTATAAAATCAAAATAATATATACAAAAAGTTTAATAGGACGTGAATTAAATAAACCTAAATTCTGAACTGATCGCTATTTGCAAACTTTTATGAACAAAACTATGTTTATTTTTGTGGCCTATATGAACCGTGGAAAACGCTAAAAATATATAAAAACCCTAAATTATCTAATTTATTATTACTATCTTCACTTACCTTAAGTTTTAATGATCCTAAAGGCTCAAACTGAAAAAGAAAAACTTATAAAATCAAAATAATATATACAAAAAGTTTAATAGGACGTGAATTAAATAAACCTAAATTCTGAACTGATCGCTATTTGCAAACTTTTATGAACAAAGCTATGTTTATTTTTGTGGCCTATATAAAATAATAAAATACACAAACTACAGAAATTCTAATCCAAGAAGTTCTGCCTAATCATTAAATGATAATCAGCAGTAAAAAATTGTTAACATTGTATTGTATTTCATGCATTTTTATCATTTATGTTTCGCATTTCACTGGTATATACATTATACATACAGGGTGTCCCAGCGAAAACGAAACAGAGCTATTTTCGGTATGAAAAAAAAAATTTTTTTCAAAAATCTCGGACATGTCGATTTTATTTTTGAGGGGGACAACTTTTCCTTACCAAGGCACCCTCATACCAGCAACCCCCTTCGAGGTAGTGGAATCACTCCTAAAATCCTAAATGAAAAGAGGGGTCGTATGATACCTTATTTTAAAGGTCTTTTAATTCTGAATATAACTGCCAAATTTGAAGTAGCTAAAATTATTTCTCTGGATAAAACAGCTTGTCAAAATTGCGGAAACAGCGAAAATGAAAAAGGTATTATGGACTCTTTTTTGGATAATATTTTTAAAAGAACAAGGAAATCCTATTTTCGAAGGGGTCACTTATTAATTAAGAGGCCACCTAATACCTGGAATCCTTTACGAGGGGTTGAAAGCACCCCTTAAATCTTAAACAGAAAGAGGGATCGTGTTATACCTTATGTTGAAAGCGTTTTCACTTTAAATTTAAATGGTGACTTCTGAGTGACTGATGGATTTCTTCTGGATATAAAAGCCAAATAAAATTCTGGAAAAAATGCTTTAAATAAACCTTTATGCCTGAAACCCTTTCTTACAATTTTTTTTATTGGATCATTAAAACATGATTAAAAATGTATTAGTATTGTTAATATTATTGTTATTACACCTTATCAGCATATTATAAATAAAAACAAAATACCAAATAAAATGCAAACACAAGTATCTGAATAATTTATTTAGCTTGCTAAATATCATTGGTACTTTTTTCATAAAGCAGCATTTATTTAAATAGTTTTAAATTATTACCCAGTCTTTTACGTATTGAAACACTGTTAGCAATGGTTTATTCTACTGCAGAGAGGGTTGAGATGATAGAGTTTTTCTTTCGGCATAACAATTGTGCCAATAGAACGGTACAAGAATTTAATGACCTTCATCCAGAAAAACGAGTCAACAGAAAATACGTTCTAGAAATAGTTGCTAAATTTAGGGAATCTGGCAGTGTCTTAAATAAAAAGCGTGAGGTTCAAAATGCTGTTGTTGTCAATGAAGCAATGCAAATAACTGTCCTAGGTCAACTTCATGCCGAGCCAGGAATAAGTGTCAGAAAGCTGGCGACGAGTACAAGAGTAAGCAAAAGTAGTGTTCATAGGATACTTAAGCATAATAAATTCCATGCTTACAAAATTCATCTGGTGCAAGAACTGAATGAGGACGATTTTGACAGACGAGTGCAATTTTGTGAATCGCTTAGTGATATGATAACTGTTAATCCGCCTCTTATTTACAACATTTGTTTTTCAGATAAATGTACTTTTTTCTTAATGGCAACGTAAATCGTCATAACTGCCGCTACTGGTCAAATGCAAATCCGGGCCAGTTTCGTGAAGTTGGGTATGAATGTTCCCTGAGAAGTTAAATGTTTGGGCGGGAATCTTGGGCGGCTCCATTGTTGGTCCTTTTTTTCTGCCCGGAAATTTGAATGGAGAAATGTACCGAGATCTCTTGGAAAATGCCGTATATCCAAGAATAGTAGAAATAATGGAAGGCGGAAATCATTCTGATGATGATCAAGTCGTTTTCCAACAAGACGAAGCGCCTTCACATTATGCTGCTGGTGTGAGGCAATATCTTGATGAGATATTTCCTGATCGTTGGATTGGAAGGAGAGGACCTTTTATGGAATGGCCAGCTAGGTCACCCGATTTAACCCCATTAGATTTTTTTTTATGGGGGCATTTAAAAACAAAAGTTTACGCTACCCAACCAGACACCCTAGAAGACTTACGCCAGAGAATTATAAATGAGTGTCAGATGATAACACCTGAAGTTCTAGAAAACGTCAGGCATCGTTTTGAGCAAAACCTGTATTCTTGCATGGAAGTAGGCGTGGCACAATTTGAACATATAATAAATTGACGTAATTTAAATAAACTTGTTTTATTTAAAAGACACAAAAGGAAAAGGGTAGGTATTTCTTATCTCTCCACTTTTACTGGCAGTAAAGATATTTCTTGCTATTTTTATATCCACAAGATATCCATCAGTCACTCAGAAGTCACCATTTAAATTCAGAGTAAAAAGGCCTTCAAAAGAAGGAATGACACGACCCCTTTTTCTATTTAAGATTTAAGGGGTACTTTCAACCCCTCGTAAAGGGTTCCAGGTATTAGGGTGGCCTCTTAATTAATAAGTGACCCCTTTGAAATTAGGACTTCCTTATTCTTTTAAAAATATTATCCAAAACAGAGTTCAAAATACCTTTTTCATTTTCACTGTTTCTACAATTTTGACAAGCTGTCATATCCGGATAAAAAATTTTAGCTACTTCAAATTTGGCAGTTATATTCAGAATTAAAAGACCTTTAAAATAAGGTATCACACGACTCCTCTTTCTATTTAAGAATTTAGGGGTGATCCCACCCCCTCGAAGAGGGTTACTGGTATGAGGGTGCCTTGGTAAGGAAAAGTTGTCCCCCTCGAAAATAAAATCGACGTGTTCGAGATTTTTGTAAAAAAAAATTTTTTTCATACCCAAAATACCTGTTTCGTTTTCGCTGGGACACCCTGTATATATACCTGTACATAGGGTTTTCAAAATTAAGTTGGCACTGATAACTTCGTTATTATTGGAGCTACAAAGTCGGTTAAATAATTTAACTAGTAGTATTTTTCGGTGAATATGAAAGTAAGAATTAAATAAAAGTCTAACAACGCGTCCGTGAGTTATTTCAAAAAGCCTATTTTTTTATATTAAGTCTGGTATGCAAAATTCTTAATTGATAGTAGATTGAATTCTAAACAAAAATTGTCATATGAGGCTTCACCTTAAAATTAAAAATTCAAAAGCACTTTATGATTTTTCAAAATCGTCAAGATAGCTGAATTAGTTGTCATAATATTACCTTAAAGCAAGATAAGAAAAATATCCAGTATGTAAAAATAGTATCGTGTATTTAACTTTATTAATACATTTTAAATTAAATGCTGAAAAACATTACCTCCTTGTAAACGCTTCTAGTGGATCTGGTCATGATTCTGTCATCAATATTATTGATTGCATCAATTCTGCTGAAGATATTTAAAAGGACCATACCATATCTTATACACCTCTTTTAAAAAGATACTAAAAAACAAGTTTATAGGCGTTATGTCAGGTGAGACGTAAGGGCATTGTTTTCTCCGAAAAACACAAATCATAAGTTATTTACTTAAGAAACTTTACATTATCACTTTTATTTTAATGACATTTATAAATCAAACGATTATTGTATATGAAATCAGAACCACCTTGACAATTTAAAAAAAAACTGTCAATTTCTTTCATCTTGTCAATTTTCTTCAAGGTCACATAACAGCTTTTGTTAGCAACCTAATTTACTATCGATTAAAAATTATGTAAACTATGTGTCATAATAAAAAAAATTAACTTTTTGACATAACTCAAAGTGCCGACTTTGAAAACCCTGTATTTTACACGTACAAACACGTTTTACTCTACTGCAGTTTACTTAGGTACTGCAGCACTTTGTACGTAAGCAGTGCACATGATGCCAAAGTTAACAATAAAGCAGTACCTAAAATTAAACTTGAAGATTTATTTGAAAACCTTGATACATTACAAATATCGGTTTGCTTCTGCCAATCTATCTTTATTTGATTATACAAATTTCAAATTAAACAGCGTTAAAACAATAAAACGATGGTTATCTAAATAAATACCTATAATTGTGTACATTAAATTATCATAATAATATGTACTCTTAAAAGGCCGTTTTATTTGACCTATATTATGTTACTTCAATTATCCTCACTACATATAGAACTTGTTGACTAATTAATTACATTACAATAAAAATAGGTTTGACAAGTTAAAATGCCATTAATTTATTTAATTGAGCCACAAAAGCTTTTACATGTACACGTCATTTAATTATTACATTTAAACTTATTAAAATAATATAATATATTTTTAATTTAATTAATTAATAGGTGCATGCATTTATATTTTCTGGTTTGGTTTTGCACGAAAATAATTGATTGATTAAACAAAAAAAAAATTATTGTTTTAAATATTATAAACGAGTAAGAAATACAACAATGTATATCATCTATGGTAACAATTATATAAAGAAAAATATCGTAATTTATAAAGAAAAAAGTAAAGAAGAATACAACATTGAGGACGATGAATATAAAGATATTATTATTAATTGAAAAAATGATTAAAAGTCCATTAATTTTTAGGTGCAAAAATTCTAACTATAGGTCAAGCAAAAATCCAAGATATCTTGCAGTATTATAGAATTTAATTATTTTATTATCGATATAATTAATTACTTTATTGTCAAGTAAGAGAACTGAACAATTTTAAAAATTGGATTCCAGCCAATATGATAAAAAAAATTCTAAAACATTAGACCAAACTTTTGTTTTAAAGTGCCTCTAAAATATTTCCTGTTGAAAGAGATGAGTTGAAAAACTAAAATTCTTGAAAATGACGAACACATGCAGTTGTAATGCAGCTGATTGTGAATCCATGTCACCTAATTAATATTTACCTAACACAAAATCTGTGATGTTAATAATATGATAAGAATTGTTTTAAATATCAAGGTATAAGAATATTAAGAATAATTTATGATTTAATTTGGATATGATTATGTCTGTCCAGGACTTTTGAATACCGTCAATAAACTGGATCAGCTCTTGTTAAAATATCATCTACAACTTTTGAGCTGTGATTAGTAGGAAAACTAGAATTTTTTGGTAAATGCAAATTTTTATTGCGCTTAGCATATTTCTGGATTTGACAATCTTATATGTTTTCGTTTACTTTTGAAACCAACAGTAGAATCCTATAGTTGACTTGGGAACGGAACTTTGGGAATTGAGATCATCTGAAGTTGTCTGCCAATATAGAAAAATATTAGTTTTGGATACATAAAATAAATGCAGAGGTATTGCCATAAGTACAGCGAACCTCATAGGTTCCTATCGCTTCTGTTTTTATTTTGTAAAGAAAAATTTTTTTGCAGTAGTATCAAATGCAAACTCAAATACATCAATCTCCTGTTTTCGAGGAATATTATAATGCTTTATGATGTTAACAGCATTTATATTGTTCAAAACAAAAGTTAAACCTATACAAATTAAGTTTCCTTAAAAGTTTAATAAGTTAAAGAATTCTTTAAACTGATATAATTTAGATTGTAAAAAGTACATATCACTCTATGGTTAATAGAGCAATAAATCAATCTATAAATACATTATGCAGAACGGTAAAATATAGATATAATTTATAAAACATTAAAGGCTTACTCTCTATTATAATGGAAAAAGGGCAAAATGCTTTGGTAACTTATACAGTAAAAAATAGAATTCTTTTACTGCATAAATCTATTACAAATAAATAACGAATTAATAGCAGTCAAAACTTACTTACGGAATGTAAACAATAATGAAATGCTGGCATTAGATAATATACTTCAGAAACTTAAAAAGGTGTGTAAAAAAAGTTAGATATCAATTTATTTTTACGTAGGTAATTGATTTTAAAAATCATCATTACATTATCTTTATACATATAATGAGGATCGAAAAATTAGAATAGTATCCAAATGAATCTTTCGCTTTAAAATCTTATAATCTGATTTGTTTGCTTTTAGTTTTCCGGATAAAGGTAACAACAAAACAACCATAGGACTATCAGAACAAACGTATTTGTAAACGAGTAAACAAAATGTAGTATAAAGGGCCGATCGAAAGAGCGAGTATCTACAGATGATAAACGCACATTAAAATCAAAAGAGGCTTATAATATTCTAATAATATCAAAGTTAATCAGTATATAAATATATTATTTGCATAAATAGAGTTTTCTAATATTTATTACGTAATTGCAGCATTTACAAACAAAAAATATACATTTAAAAAGAATTACATTCTGAGAAATGAGATAGTGATATTTACATTGATTTTTTTTACCAGTGAAAATTACTTAAAAATATTAAATAAGAAATTTTTTTCAGTCAGCTTATTCTAGTACAATGAAGTTTATTATTTCCTTAGAATATTAAAAAAGCTAAAATTAGAATTGCCGTAGAACTATAGGCATTTTGTTTGGTTGCCACATCTCTAATGCAATGATGCCAAATGCGTAGAGAAGGCAAAAAAACACATTATAATATTGTAAAAATGTGTCACTTATTTTGACAGGCATAAAATAATATTACTGTTTCTCGTTAATAAAAGACGAAGTATTATTTTAATAAAATATAAGATACTCTTTAAAAAATTCAATATTCAAAGTTAAATACATGCAGATAACATACAGTGTGGTGACTTTAACTGGAATAAACTCAGTTAAAACTAATCAAATTTTATCTCGCAAAATTCCTGAGACCCGTCGATTTTTGTTTATTTTTTTTTCACATTTCACGATAGTTTTTGTATTTTTTCACCTACAGGGGGGGTCCAAATTAACCTAAACTTTTTTTTTCAAATGGAAAGCCACTTTTTTTAAACTCTCATTAAAAAGAGCCCTTTTTCTTGATTAAATTGCCCTATTTACTTTTGTGATTATCTAAAGGAGAAATACGAAAAAAAAAATAAAAACCATTAAATTATTAAAAGTGTTGGTAAATTTTTGGCGTGTTTGTTTATTTTATTGGTATCGAGATATTTCCTGACATTGTTGTAGTGTCACTGTTAAAGTGAATTTCAACCAGTTGTTTAAACCAGTTGTTCAACAACTTATTCAGGCAGAAATATCCAGATTTGCCACCTATTAATCAAGGTACGGTTAGTAAAATCGAAAGCAGATTTTGAGAAGTTGGGCACGTGAGGGATGTTTCAAGACAAAGGTCTTCTAAAATCGATGAAAACACCCAATTAAATGTATTGATAGCGATGGAAGAAAATCCGGTAACTGCAGCCAGAAGAGTAGCTCGCGAAAACTCGATTCATCATAAATCTGTGCTAAAAATTTTAAAAAGTGCAAACAAACGACCTTATAAAATGCAACCCGTTCAAGAGTTATTGAAACACGATCCAGATCGCAGAGTTCAGGACTGTGAATTAATGATGAACGTCATTGACGAAAATCGCATATCTTCGGAGTGGATCCTTTTTTCTGATGAGGTTACATTCACCCTTAATGGCCATGTTAATAAGCAGAACTGTCGCTACTGGTCTGACGAGAACCCACACTGGTTAAGGGAAACTAATACACAATATCCCCAGAAAACTAATGTTTGGGCTGGCATAATTGGCAGGCAAGTTATAGGGCCCATATTCTTCAATGATACTTTAACTGGGGAAAGATATTTAGAATTTCTTGAACATGAACTAGTTCCAGTCTTACGTGCCTTATATCCGAGTCAGTTCGATCCAGATGTGTATGATGAAAGAATCTGGATGCAACAAGATGGTGCTCCCCCACATTATGCTCGTAATGTACGCCAGTATTTAGATGACAATTTTCCAAACAGATGGATTGGTAAAAGGGGTGCAATCGAGTGACCGGCACGTTCTCCTGATCTCACCCCACTTGATTTTTTTTCTGTGGGGACATTTGAAAGTCAAATTTATATGAGCAAACCAGGAAACCTAGACGAACTCAAAGAACGTATAAGGCAAGAAATCCGACAAATATCTCCAGAAGTGTTAGAAAATGTCAGAAACGAATTTTCTTATCGCCTTGGGCTTTGCCAAAAAGTAAATGGTGCTCATTTTGAGCATCTTATACATTAAACGCAACTTTTAATAAATTAATGGTTTTTATTTTTTTTCGTATTTCTCCTTTAGATAATCATAAAAGTAAATAGGGCAATTTAATCAAGAAAAAGGGCTCTTTTCAATGAAAGTTTAAAAAAGTGGCTTTCCATTTGAAAAAAAAGTTGGGGTTAATTTGGACCCTCCCTCTAGGTGAAAAAATACAAAAACTATCTTGAAGTGTGAAAAAAATAAACAAAAATCGACGGCTCTCAGGAATTTTGCGAGATACATTTTGATTAGTTTTAACTGAATTTATTCCACTTAAAGTCACCACACTGTATGTATATTAGAGACCACAATATCGCAACGACGCTCAATCGTTTTGTTGATGCCACCGACACAAGTAATCTTTACGAGTGAATCTTCAAAAAATATTTACTTTATAAATATTTATTAATAGTAGATTATGCTTAAAATTATAAAGTATAATAAAATAAAATTAAAATATAATACAGTCTTACGGTTTATGAACTCTTTATGTGTTTTTAAAACATAATAAATAATCCTAAGTGTTGTATTTGTAAATTGCGTTTAATGTTCCTAAAGTTATTTTCAAACCTAGAAATGTATGTTTTTTTAATGTATCTCTCGCAAGTTGTTTATCTGTTAACAACATATTAAACAAATGCACCAAAGTGATCCAAAACTGCAATATTATAGATATATTTAACACGTTCTGCTCTGTGATTTCTCTTTATAGATTTTACTTTTTAATGTTTATTATATAGGCTTTAATGGTTTTCCTTTGTTTTGAACACTTACACTTTTAATAAAGTAAGAAATTATGTGGTAATTAAAGAAACTTATTAGAATCTAGATTCACTCTACATTTACAATTTTTTTTCCTATGATTTAATCATTTGTGAATTTTAAATTCTCTTATGATCTCTTATAATTCTCTTTGAGATTATGCAATATTATTTCTTGTACTTCGAATGTTATGAGCTTTATTTTTAATAGAGAAGTGTTTTTTTTATGTGTAAAACAAAAAAAATTATAACCCTCAAAAAGTTGCTCTGTGGAAAAATACTAATTTTTATTATAGATCATTTTTGTATATTTAAAAATATTACTATTTGAGTATTACTAGACATATTCAAATAATATAAAAATAGACTATATGACAATTACTTATTAAATATGACTTTACATTAAGGCAAAATATAAGGTTTTTAATCTAAATAAAAAATCCCATAAAATCTTTCCTGAAAACCAACGTGTTTTACGAGTATTTCAACATATGTGAAAACTAAAATAATAAAATAAAACCATTGGTTAAAAATCGCCAAAAGAATCTAACTCTTGAATTATAAAAAACCTATTAATAATATCAATTTCAAAATAAAAATAATAAAACATAATCAATTCCTCGTTTATTTTAGAATGTCATCTGATAACAAATGCGGTATGATGGCCTCCCAACCCTTATCAAGATAAGTTCTAAATGGCTCACTTTAATGGAAAATGAAGTTACTACCTTTTAAGACAGCCTTTGGGGGACAGTCTTTGTTAAAATTAGCCCTTGAGGAATTTAGAAAAGATGTTAGACAGAATGGGAGAGAGGGTCCATTAAAGGGTCAGGGGACAAGCCAAAGGACTCAATAATTTTTAGGAATTTTGAAGGGCCTGGAGTGTAGAGGATATATACTTCTACAACCTAAATAAATTCCTTTGTTTTTACTTATAAGCAAGATATATATAGTTATATAAATCATATTTTATTTTTTTTATAGCGCGCCCATATTCTTTTTAGGGTGTCGATACATATATATACAAAATCAAATATAACATTGACATATCGAATTATTCGAAGTTGTTTTGAATATTCCGGCAACTTGTGCCGAGGTATTTTCGATATACGTACGTAAGGCAATCCAATTCTTTTCGCTTCTGGCAGTCGGTCTTAGAATCCACCTTGAATGCAATTCTGTGATGGTTGTAATCAGATGTATATAAATTCTATGCTTTTGTAGGAAGAGACGCTATTTTAAGAATCATTGAATTTTTATTAAGTTAATTTTTTTGATACTAATTTTTGAAAACATCAGTATGTATACAGTCCGGCTATAAAGCAAATTATACCACAAGTGCCTTGCGTAATATAACTGACAATTTAATTAATTCTGTAGATAAGAGTCTAGCATCAGCCCTGATTCTGTTAGATTATACAACAGCGTTTGACACCTTAAATATTTTCTACAAAAAAATTAAATACTATGGATTTGGTTTGGGAGCGTTTCTTTAGTCAGTCACCTTACAAATTGTCGTCAAAATGTGCAGTGCAATTCTAATTAACAACTAGTGTATTTATCGTCTCCAGTTATTAACATTTATTTTATAATAGCTAGTTTAACAAAAATATTAAATAGGTTCATTGCGTTTGAAAGTACCGAAAAATATGATAGTTACTAAAATAGCGATAAAGTATTCTATTCATATTTCGACAGGAAATTAAGGAATTTAATTTAACTTGTAATATGATGTAAAAATTGTTTTTAGGTGCCATTTTACACAACTAAAATTATGAATATTTATTATATATTAATAATATTATTATAGATATTCCAAGAAGTGACAAATAAATGGGTATTTTTTCGATAAAGTAAATCAAAGTTATTTGATTACAGATCTTTTTTTAAACCCGGAAATAAAATATATAAAAAAGAATCAGAAAAATAACGAAATGAAAGTATAAGCAAGTATCAAACTCCATCCAACTGCTGCAGGAGTGCCAAAAACACAAGCTCATCGAATTTAAGATGAAATACAAAGTGGTCCATCAAAAACGGGCCAGAAAGGTTTGGGGCGCTTTTTTAACAAATTAAAAAAAAAAAATAACCCGTCGATCTTTGATTTTAGGAGGACAAATTTTTTTAATACTTTCAACCCCTTAGCGAAGGTTGCAACCAAAAATCTTAAAAAGGAGTTAAGGTCAAGTAATAGCTTATTTTAAAGATCTTTTTATTCTAGTTACAACTGCTTAGTTTGAAATTGCCAACTTACGTTTTCGCAGTATGACAGCTTGTCAAAGATTTTCAAACAATACTATTGTTCAATACTTTTAGCGCTAGTTTTTAGAGGTTCTTGATTTACAAAACAAAAAACGCTCGCACTCGTCGATTTTTAATTTTCGTAAAACGATTTTTTGTTTAAATTGTTAACCCCTTAGCGGGGGCGACTTTCACCCTTATTTTTAAAATGGGAAGGGGTGTGTTGTGATACATCTTTTGAAAGGGCATTCAATTTTTTTTACAATAGCGCTTTGTTTTTTAAATTTGAGCTATGCAGCGCCAAGCAATGGAATTCTAAACATTTTACTGGATAATTTAGGTGTGTAAAAAATTGTTTTTAAACTATCAAAAATCAGTAAACAATCCGACTTTATCTTTTTTAAATAAATTGATGTGAATTAGTTATTTCTGTGTGAATCGATAAAAATGATTTATTCTATTGCGGAGAGAGTAGAAATTATTGAATTATACTTTATAAAGAATCAATGTGCAAGACTAATGGCAACTTTGCTTAATGAGAGACATGCAGGTAACCACGTACATCATGGTTACATCCTAAAGTTAGTATTAAAATTTTGGGAAACTGGTTCGGTGGCAAAAAAAAAACTGAATATTGAAAACCCAAAGAGAAATGAGGCAGTAGAAGTCAATGTTCTCGGTGAAGTTAGTCAAGAGTCTCTAAAGCCTAGCGCTAAAAGTATTAAACAATGGTATTGTTTGAAAATCTTCGACAAACTTTCATACTGCGAAAACGTAAGTTGGCAATTTTAAACAAAGCAGTTGTAACTAAAATAAAAAGACCTTTAAAATAAATTTGACCCCAACCCCTTTTTAAGATTTTTGGTTGCAACCTTCGCTAAGGGGTTAAAATTATGGAAAAAATTTGTCCTCCTAAACTCAAAAAAATCGACAGGTCCGAGCATTTTTAATTTTTTTTTTAAAAAAGGGCTTCAAACCTTGCTGGACTATTTTTGATGGGCCGTCCTGTATACATATATATAGAGGATGGGCAAATCAGCTACAAATAACTGAATGTGTCAATATGTTAGTAATTTTTAATTTGTTTGCAAGATCAATGTAGCTATTTTAAATGTCCGATCTTATTACTATTTTATAGTTCCCAATAAAAGAGCTAGAGCTGTTAAAAAGATACAGCCTGTTTTAATTTATAAATTAATACTTAAACGAATGTAGTTTCACTTTTAAAATTAAATAGGTTTATGTGATTTTATAAAAACAATTTATTAACGAATTTCTTTTTATATTTAAATTATGGTGGCATCACGAATTCTGTTTTCCATATCATGTTTTGTTGTGGGTGGCGCTTGGTAACTATATCTCTTAAACTGCCCTATAAGTAAGTAAGTATTAGAAATATAAAAGTCGAGGCGTTTTAACCCTTTCGCCTCGACTTTATTTTGTAAATTAATAGCCTGAAATTTACTCTTGAGTTTTTATTAATTATATGTCCCATCTAACTTTCAAAAAATACTGATGGTACATTATGCATCAATTTTTATATAGCCCGATGTCCCATCTGCATTCAGCAATGCTTGTCAACCAAATATTCAAGCAGCGCAGTCAATTGTTTTAGAATAGGTAGTAGTTCAGTCATTTAACCGACAGCGTGTTATACAGCTTAAAATAATTACGGATATTTTTTCGAATATGTCTAGGTAAGTTTTTAAAATTATTTGTTAAAGTTAAGTGTTTATATTTTACATGTAAATTAGGAAATTCTTGTGGGACACATATGTCCTACCGACTTTTACTTTGGTTTATTATCGTCCTATCAGCATTTTTTATATAAAACTCTTTTTTAGAAAACGTTTAACACAAAGAGAACTAGAGGCTTTAGCAGAAGCAGGTTTATCATCAGATGACGAGGAAGACCCCTTTAAGAGCAGTGGATCCGAATACGAGCAGGAAGAAATGGATTCCAGTGATGATCCAGATTTTCTTGAGGTAAGTAGAAAACGTAAGAACAAAAAAATTGCGACAACGAAAATTGATTCTAATGAACCATCAACGTCATGTTTCAAACCAGATGGTACCTATGAATCCCCTGATTCATCTAACAGTTCGGACGAAAATATCGAACTTGATATTCCGGCCTCTTCTCCTGCTGACAGTTAAATTGTGATCTGGAAAGAAATTGATAATTTTTCACCCCCCTACAAGGTCCCAGAAAAGGCCGACTGTACAATAATAGCTCAGGTCAATCGTGAAAGTACAGAGCTAGATATTTTTCTCAAACTAATGCCACCTTCTTTATTTATTTATATTGCCCAGTGTACCAATGAGCGCCTAAACATTCCTGAAGAAGTGAAACAAATTCTAACTAAATCACACGACATAATAATTATAACAGGGTGTTTTTTTATAATGGCTTATAATAAATTGCTCCAAATGCAGCATTATTGGGCTTCCCATAAGTCTTTGGGCAACCATGCTATAAAAGAAGAAATCTCTAGAGATAGATTTAGACTTCTGGCTAGTAAACACAAAAGCCAAATAACGCCAGTAAAACTTATTATATTGAAGATATTGTTGCGAGCCTCAAATCGACGTTCCCAAAAGCAAGAACCGAAAACAAATATCAATCCATAGATGAGTCTATGACAAAGTTTAAAGGTCGTTTATCATTAAAACCAATCAAAAGAGGCATAAAAATTTGGGAACGCTGCGACTCCAATACGGGTTATGTTTATGATTTTAATATTTATTCTGGAAGAGAACCAGGTACCCTTGATGGCACCCTAGGTGAACGAGTAGTAAAAAAATTGATAGAAACTTTAAGAGATAACCAGGTACTTATTTGTTATGACCGTTTTTTTACTTCTGTACTTTACCTTTCCCTCAAGTTGGAATTTGCCAAGCCACTCGAAAAAATATGCCGCAGTTTGAGCAATTTGATAAAAATACAGTGAAAAGAGGAGACATGCAGTGTCTTTGCAATAATTATGGTACAATAGCATTCAATTGGATGGATACTAAAGAAGTAATGGTCCTGAGTAACTGTCATAGTGATCATGTAGTTGAGGTTGCAAGGACTGTTAAAGATGGTAAAAAAATTACACTAAGTTGTCCCGAAGCAATACACACATATAATTCCTTTATGGTGAATAATCGACCAAAAAATGGTGAATAATCGACTAATATATGAGATAAAACTGTGGACTGTATAAAAAGAGAAATTTTGATATTATTCACCATTGAGCGGCGAAACAAAGGGGCCTTAACGACTTACCCGTGAGGATCTAGTTGCTGGATCTTCGTGCACTTGATAGTTCTCATGAATTTGAGGTGCCTCGGTTTACACTAATTTTCAGTTTGTAAATTTAAGGTTTTTGCCGTACCCGAAAAGATGGTGGTACTTTCAACGAACAAAACGAGAGAGATACTGCTGCTTATTGCAATCCAAAATTCTTCGCGCATAGCGCATGTCGCATAGGCCATCTTTTTTTACTAACGCGCAAAGATACCGGGTGCAATGATATATTAAAGTTACTTTATTCATTCCTTGCAATAATCAATTATAGATTAATTTTACTAATATCAATCTCAACAAAAATAATTCTCCATGCTATAAAGTATTGATCATAACCGCCCACTAAATTGCAAAGTATTTTAAGAAAGAAAACTAATGACTATTAAAAATATTTTTAACACCAAGAGAACTACTGGAACTGGATTCCGTGTTCTGTCGCTTTCAACATGTCGAATTCTAGTGTTGAATTCCACTTCTAAAGTCAACACGTCGCCAAATATGTATTCCGTGTACCCATCGTTACCGGTTCGGTAAAAGTCGGGATTTATCAACATGTCGCATTTTGGATACTATTCATTCTGAAAACGTTTGAACAAATTCTAGGTATTTTTTCTTTGTTACTAAATATCTAGGGATATTTTTTTAATTGTGTTTGTATTGGTCAATAGTTTGTACTTGTAGGTTATGTGATCGGTGATGGTTTGTTTTTTTCGATATTTACTTTCAAAAATATTTACTCGCAATTTACTAATTCAATATTTATTCGACCAAAAAAATAGGTACCACAAAATAATGAAGGTGACTTTTTTGCAAATATGTGAAAGGCACCCAAATTTGGTTACCAATATTATTTATATTGACAGGAAACATCTAAAATATAAATAGGTATTTGTATAACAAGGAAACACGCTATGTATATGTTACATGCCAAATTTTTGAGATGAAATTTATAGAAAGTAGCCATGAAACTAATTAGAAACAATTAAAGTAAGCAACACAACAAAACATTATAGGTTCAGACAAAAATATAACCTAACTAAGCTAGTGTTGGGTTGCTATTTAGCAGTCTGCTACTTTTTCACTGCTATTTGGTTTAGTAAATAGAGTAATTAAAAGTATATATTTAATATTCATTTCTCTATGGTTTTGTAGCAACTGCTATCCATAGATAAACAGTTTATAGGGGTTAATGGGTTTAAGGGGTTGCTGCTATCTGCTATGAGTTTAAGAATCGCTGCTATTAAAATAGCAACTGAATTTTTTTACGCAGGCACCTCGGCAGCTGATTGTCTGCTGTCCAACAGTCGTTGGTTGCAGCGGCGTTTATGGTGCGGCGTCGGCGATAGCGTTATCGGAAAGAAGTCGACTTTTAATATTTTAAAAATTAAGGAATAAAAATAAAACCTTTTAGCGATGTTTCTTTGTCCACTCGGTCTATTTATAGTTTATAATAATTGTTCCTTTTGCAAATTCGCTCATGGTTTTTTACAGTTTAAAATTTAACACGGTTTACACAGTTTACACTGTTTAACACAGTTTACACTGTTTACAGCTAGGACTAGCTATGTACGACATGTACCTACGTATCGAATAAAACTCAAATAGCAGCTATTTTCGACTGGTATTTTTGATTCGCATTAGCAAAAGCATTTGCTATACGAAAATAGCAGTTTTGTCCCAACACTAAACTAAGCTAAATTTGGGGCCCTCCTAACCTAACAAATGACAAAAACAAATAGAAATAACAACGTAAAACGTAACTACAACACCTTTAGAACCTAAAATCAAACTGCAATAACCAAAATAAATGTAATGCAAATAAAAACAACACAAACCTAACAAAAATGAAGCTCGTAACAATATCAAGACAAATTTAAGAAGCTCAAAAAACAATTTTTACAAAACCGTCCAACGTCAAAATATAAAAAAAAAAAAGAAAGTCGTATAGAAAAGATGAAATCAACACGTCAAGAGGTGTCGTCTTCGTAGCGACCGAGAACAGGGGAAAGTCGTGTAGCAAACGGTGTACGGAATACAAAATTTTATAGGTGACATGTCGCTATGGAATTCAACAGTACACGGAATCCGCGTCCAGGACGCGACTTTCTTTTTTTTTTTTATATTTTGACGTTGGACGGTTTTGTAAAAATTGTTTTTTGAGCTTCTTAAATTTGTCTTGATATTGTTACGAGCTTCATTTTTGTTAGGTTTGTGTTGTTTTTATTTGCATTACATTTATTTTGGTTATTGCAGTTTGATTTTAGGTTCTAAAGGTGTTGTAGTTACGTTTTACGTTGTTATTTCTATTTGTTTTTGTCATTTGTTAGGTTAGGAGGGCCCCAAATTTAGCTTAGTTTAGTGTTGGGACAAAACTGCTATTTTCGTATAGCAAATGCTTTTGCTAATGCGAATCAAAAATACCAGTCGAAAATAGCTGCTATTTGAGTTTTATTCGATACGTAGGTACATGTCGTACATAGCTAGTCCTAGCTGTAAACAGTGTAAACTGTGTTAAACAGTGTAAACTGTGTAAACCGTGTTAAATTTTAAACTGTAAAAAGCCATGAGCGAATTTGCAAAAGGAACAATTATTATAAACTATAAATAGACCGAGTGGACAAAGAAACATCGCTAAAAGCTTTTATTTTTATTCCTTAATTTTTAAAATATTAAAAGTCGACTTCTTTCCGATAACGCTATCGCCGACGCCGCACCATAAACGCCGCTGCAACCAACGACTGTTGGACAGCAGACAATCAGCTGCCGAGGTGCCTGCGTAAAAAAATTCAGTTGCTATTTTAATAGCAGCGATTCTTAAACTCATAGCAGATAGCAGCAACCCCTTAAACCCATTAACCCCTATAAACTGTTTATCTATGGATAGCAGTTGCTACAAAACCATAGAGAAATGAATATTAAATATATACTTTTAATTACTCTATTTACTAAACCAAATAGCAGTGAAAAAGTAGCAGACTGCTAAATAGCAACCCAACACTAGCTTAGTTAGGTTATATTTTTGTCTGAACCTATAATGTTTTGTTGTGTTGCTTACTTTAATTGTTTCTAATTAGTTTCATGGCTACTTTCTATAAATTTCATCTCAAAAATTTGGCATGTAACATATACATAGCGTGTTTCCTTGTTATACAAATACCTATTTATATTTTAGATGTTTCCTGTCAATATAAATAATATTGGTAACCAAATTTGGGTGCCTTTCACATATTTGCAAAAAAGTCACCTTCATTATTTTGTGGTACCTATTTTTTTGGTCGAATAAATATTGAATTAGTAAATTGCGAGTAAATATTTTTGAAAGTAAATATCGAAAAAAACAAACCATCACCGATCACATAACCTACAAGTACAAACTATTGACCAATACAAACACAATTAAAAAAATATCCCTAGATATTTAGTAACAAAGAAAAAATACCTAGAATTTGTTCAAACGTTTTCAGAATGAATAGTATCCAAAATGCGACATGTTGATAAATCCCGACTTTTACCGAACCGGTAACGATGGGTACACGGAATACATATTTGGCGACGTGTTGACTTTAGAAGTGGAATTCAACACTAGAATTCGACATGTTGAAAGCGACAGAACACGGAATCCAGTTCCTGGTTTGGTAAGGGGCACAATTTTACCAATGGTCGCTTATATACTCTATTGGCTGTACGCACCGTAGCCACTCTATTTACACCATCTGCACTAAGATGGAGTGTAATAATACGCCTAATAAGCCATTTTAGAAGAGGAAAAAGTTCATTTTTAATTACCACTAACATCCCTTCTTTAGCTTGAAAATTAGTTTCCTTATACCACTTTTGCCTTTGTTGCAAGGAATGTAGGTACTCGGTATGCCACCGATTCCAAAAGTCTTGGTGCATTCTTTGCAACAATTGCCATCTGTCGAGTCTAGAAACTTTTAAATTGGTGACATCTGGCTCCGGAATAGAAGATAATGGAGACAGCATTAAGATATGCCCGGTAGTCAATACGGTTAAATCATTTGGATCTGAACACAACGGACGGCAATTTAAAACCGATTCTATCAGAACTATACTAATGGTATAGAATTCTTCATATGTTAATATTTGCTCTCCTACAATTCTAATAAAATGTCCCTTTACTGACTTGACTCCTGTTTCCCACAATCCTCCAAAATCAGGAGATGAAGGGGGGTTAAAGTCCATTTAATGTGCTCCTGTTGAGCAGCTAATTCAAAGTAAGATAATATTTGTTTGTGAGCACCAACAAAATTGGTACCACAATCACTAAATAAATGTGTGACTTGACCTCGTTTTGCCACAAAACGTTTTAAAGCTGCCAAAAAAGCATCATTGCTAAGATCAGAAACAGGTTCTAAATGAACAGCTTCAGTAGTAAAAGATACAAAAATACGAAAATAAGCCTTTATCTAGAAAAACTACCAGCCATATCCACACCTACACATGAAAATGCCTTAACCTGGTTGATCCTGTAATAAGGAAGATTACCCATAATTGGCTGAATTGCCTTTGGATTTGCCCGAAAACAATGTTAACATTTTGACAAATTTTGACGAATAGCATTTTTCGAAGAAATTATCCAAAATTGTTGAACTAACAACCCAGGGTGTAAGTATTTTATGTGAAACTTTTCAATTATTAAGTCAGTTAAACGATGCTTACTGGGTAACAAAATTGGATGTTTTTGTTCGAAAGTAAGCCCAGAGTAGATTAGGCGACCGCCCACTTTGAGCAATCCAGTTGCATCAATAAAAACTGCAAGTTTTTTTAAAAGGTTTTGAAACTAAACGTGACCTTTTAAGGTTTTCTATTTTCTCGTTAGAATAAAAATTTTGCACATAGCCAAAAGAATCATAAATGCATTCTCAAATTCAGTAATGAAAATTTTGATATCTGTGTAACTTAAATTTTTATCCCAATTTTTATTTTTTATTTTTAATACAAATCTAAGACAATAAGCTAGTACTAGAATTATTTTATCAAGTTTTGAAAATCGAGTTAATAAATTATGAATATTATCTAATTCTTTTGCTATTAACAATTAAATTTTTCTTTCTTCTGACAAAATTATTTCATTTTCAGTAGCTTTAAGATTATCTAATTGATAAGGAGGCCAATGCTGTGGTGATTCTTTTAACCAAGATGGTCCATTCCACCATAGCGAAAAATGTATTAATTGGCTAGGTAACATTCCCCTACTCGCACAATCAGCTGGATTATCTACACTAGAAATATATTGCCAACAGGAAGGATTAATTATGTCTTGAATTTTTGAAACCCTGTTGCTAATGAATGTTTTCTATCGTTGTGGAGCTGACTTGATCCAGAAAAATGCAACCATGCTATCTGACCATGCGTAAATGTCAGAAAAACAAAGCCTTTTACCATACGTCTTTATTACGAATGATATTAAATCTGCTACAAGAACTGCAGCACACAACTCTAATTTGGGAAGTGAAACTTGCTTAAGAGGAGCGACTTTAGATTTACCTACAATAAGAAAAGTGCTCTGAGATTTTTCAAAACAAAACCTAAGATGATAACACATGCGCCATATCATTTGATTAAAGCATCGTCAAATCCATAAATTTCACATGAATTAACTAAATCCAAACCAATCCTATGAGGAATTTTAAGACTACTAAAGAAGAAAAATTCTTTTTTAAATTTTGTCCATCTATTAGCAACTTCTTCAAGGGGAATATCATCCCATGATAGTCCTAACGACCAAACATACTGCATCAGAACCTTTATTAACATAGTAATAGGCGAAAGATAACCAAAAGGATTGAACATACGAGCGAGATTTGCCAAAATGTTGCGTTTAGTATATATATTACTAAAGGGATGAATATTATACAAAAAACAATTGCTAGGATCCCACTGCAAACCTAAGATTTTCGTAAAACTATTTTCTTGGTCAAAATTTAATGCTGATTTTTTTATGTCATCGGGAAGATCTTCTAATAGTTTAGGCTCATTACTAGTCCATTTTCTTAATTGGAAGCCACCGGTCTTGAGCAGTTCAATAAGTTGGTTTTTTTAAATGTAAAGCTGCCTCTAAGCTGTTTTCTCCCGAGCATTCAAAGCCTCACACGCAACAGGAAACTTGTCTTTCTCATCATTAACCAACTGTTATAACGTTCGTAATGCTAAATAAGGCGAAGATGCCACTCCATACGTAACAGTATTCAAGACGAATTCCTGAACAGGTTCCTGACTTGAAAGCCTCCAGAGTATACGCTGATAGTCTCTTTGATGGGAAGATATAAGTATCTAACGATACATTTGCTTAATATCGGCTGTAAAAACAAATTTGTGAAGTCGAAATAATAACAATAAACAACATATATCTTGTTGCAACTTGGGACCTGTCAACAATGTGTCATTCAGTGATACGCTATTAATTTTAGCTGAGGCATCAAAGACTACCCTAAGTTTAGTGGTAGTGCTTTCAGGGCGCAGCACACAGTGATGTGGGATATAAACGATTGATCAAAGTTTTCCAAAGGGGTCGCGGGCGACATATGTATGCCCTGAGTCCAAATAATCTTTCTTAAATTCTGAATAATCTTTATATAGCTCAGGATCACGCTGTAAACGCCGTTCTAAGTAAAGAAATCTACAAGGGGCTGCATTTTTTAAATTGGGGCATACAGGATTTTGCTCTTTAAAGGGCAAATCGACAATATATCTACCTTGAGAATTACGAGATACAGAATTTTTATAAATTTGTTCACATTCTAATTCTGTTTGGCTAAGTGGACTTAATTTTGGAATTTCCTCAAGTTCCCAAAACCTTTTTAAGATTGCATTAATATTATCTAAAGCGGTTAAGCTAACAAATGAGAATACTGAATTAACAGTTTGAGGACTAACATTTCCAGCAAATATCCAACCAAAAGTAGTATTTACGGCTACAGGATCCCCTTGTCCCCCTAACACACGACCATCGAGCAATGATTTAAAAAATATATTAGCATTTAACAGCAGATCGATAGATCCGGGGACATTAAAATTGGGGTCGGCTAATTTCAAATTTGTAATATGTGACCAATTTTTATTTTCTATATGCATACTTGGTATGTTGGAGCAAATACGATGCAAAACTACAGCTGCTAACTTTATTTTTGGTAAATTCGAATCAGTAGGGCTAATTGTACCATTTTACGCGAGCATTACTAACAAGACTATTTTTTCCTATCCCTACTATAGGCAAAGAACACTCAGAAATAGACAAGTTTAAAAGTTTTCTACATTTTTCAGTCATAATGTTAATTTGTGAACCACTATCAAATAAAACCCGAATATGTTTAAAGTTTCCATTACTATCAACAACTTTTACAATAGCTGTGGATAAAAGAACTACTTGATTACTATTAATATTAGTGCTCGATAAAACTGTTTGTGATTTTCACTATTAACATGAATACTAGTTGATGGTACGTCCTGCATAGGCACGACATTTTTATTTGCAATAAAATTGTTTTCACTAGAAAAATGTAACAAAGTGTGGTGGGGGTATTGACAAATACTACACCTTCCCTGTGACCTACATTGGGAAGATTTATAAAAAGTACCCAAACAATTAAGACAAAGTTTCTTTTGTTTAACTAAATCATACCTTTCCTTTGGGCTCTTGTTTTTGAAAAATTCGCATTTAAAAATATTATGATTAGCTTGACAAAAAACACACAATTTTTCATGTTTATTAAATTCCTTTTGAGTTGCTTAGTTAACAGTATTATTAGTAAAACTTGTACGCTTAATTTGTACATTATTCTGAGACGATTTATTTCTATGAATTTTTTCTAGATGTGTAAACGAAACTGTATCAAGAGCAGAGCATTGTTTTTCTAAGAAATCATAAAGTTCTTTGTAGGTTATCATTATTATTATCACATTATGTCTATTACGCTATACTGCATTTCAAAATGTTTAATAAGATTAGAGTCAATTTTTTAGCTTAGCATATTAAACAAAATAAAATCCCATTGGTTTGTAGGAAATCCAAGCTGATTTAAAACATTAATATTTTTAGCAAAACTATTTAAAATAAATCTAAGTGATTCAACATTTTCTATAGTTACCTTTGGCAATTTAATTAAAGCCGTATAATAAGATGTTGCTAACAAACGACGATTTTGAAAACGCTTTTTAAGAGTCATATGCTATAGGGTAATTAGTAGCTTCTAAGGGTATTGATTTAACTAAACTCAAGGGTTCTCCAGTAAGAGATAAACACAAGTATTGAAATCTTTCAATATTTTGTAAAGAGTGTTATTATGAACTAAAGATTCAAAAAGATCACTAAAGGCTTGCCAGGCTTTCGAATTTCCGTCAAAAGTTAGTAAAGTAATTTTTGGTAATTTACCTGACATATTATTTGCAGTTTCCGATTTTAATCCTGGTTTAATGTCATCAAATAATTCAAGAAAACAGGAACGAATTTCTGCCACATAAGAATCAAAGTTTCTATAAGTTTGTAATATCCGTTAAAGATTCGAAAGCTGCTTCTTTAAAATCTATATGTTTCCGACGGTCACTAGATTGCCGTGCTTCAACCGCACAATCTTTTAATTCTCGCACCCGAGGTATTGGTACATCTCGTAAAGCTGTATACTGTTTTACCAATTTCGCGACTTGAGCCATTTTACAATTTAAATGTCACCAAATTAAATGAAAATATTAAATAAATACATAAACAGAACGAGAGGTCAACCAAAGTGTTCGACTACGATAACCGGTATTTGCAAAGACCTACGTGTTTATTTTTACACTAATCCCAGTCTAAATTGAAATTACTCTTATTGCAGCAAAGCGACCATTGGTATTTTGCGGAATTTATCAATAGCCTCGAAGCGAGGTGTAAACCAGTTATTTTCGTATCTATTTTTTGGTTCTATACCAAATGTTTATAGATAGCACAGATGCGAGGAGCCTTTCACGTGTACTAAAATGTATTTTAATGAATTATAATGTAGATTGATTTTAGGCATGCCAAGAAAAATGCAACCAATCACTTGGACACGTGGAGGCAATACTCAGTGTTAAAAATGTCGCAAATTTTATTTTTTTAATAAATTAAGGTCTCTTTAGCAAACTGCTAATTTATGTGTCTTCCTAGTGTTGTAGCCAAAAAGTTTTTTCCTTAAATAAATGGTTGTTGGAAATTACTTAAAATATGTTATATTATTGTTTAATGTTAAGTGCTCTGTTTTTCGTGCTAGTAAGTGTATATTTTTCACTTGCAGAATATTTTGATTTAAGGAAAATGTGTAAAATGCGGCGACATTATTGTATGTTACGATTGCTGAGGTGTACCGAAGTTTATTTGGTACAGGCTATATTAATATAAGAATATATAACATACACGCTCAGACCATGTTATATACTGTTTGTAAATCGTTAACTTGGTATGTGTTTTAAATCAAGTTCAATTCCTTTCCCAATTTGTCTTTTTCCTTTATTTAGCTAATACAAATTTTATATCCAAAAACAATAAAATAAATTCCTTAAAATGCTTTTATATTTTTTAACTTTAAAGCTATATAGAGACAATAACATTATCAAATTTCTTGGCTCGTTTATGTCTTTCTATTTTTTAACATTTATCTTGTATAACAACCTCTGACCCGATTTTCCTTTAAAAACCCGATATTATAACGGTAAACAGTCGCGCCCAAACACCCGATCGTAATAAAATATCGCAAAACTAAAAGCTGTATAAATTTCCGAGGTGGTATTAAGCACGCCGTGTTCTTGTTTACTTTGTTAAGGCTGTTTCGACCTCTATACATTATAGATGACGAACGCAGCTCTTTGCAGTCTGGACAATGTTGGGATGAAGCGATTCACGACTGCTTTAAGTAAACACATAATTTAAAGCAGTTGAGTTTCAGGGAACATCTCACAAACGGTTTTTGTTTGAGGTTTAGAATTATGGACTCCGGTACGTTAAGCATGAACAAGAACATTTTACGTCAGCGAAGTATTTATAAAATGAGTTGTATATTAGGAAGGGAATTAGATCGCTTTGTGCTGCCTGTAAGCTCTTTTGAAATAAATAACTAAATAATAAAATTATTTTATGGGTAAATAAAACAAAATCTAATTAAAAACTCATAATGAAGTGATCCGTATCAAAACTCTCTTTATTCCTTAAATCAGCTTTTAGAAAATTAGTCGGAACGATATATGTTTATATCACTAGTTATATCACTGGTTAGATAGTTACTATAATAGAATATAAAACTAAAAAAAACTATAAATTTAACTTTTTCTAGATGTTTCGTTTTTGATTGCTCTCCTATAGGTTTGTTGTCTATGTTGAATAAATGGTGATTTGCGGTAATTTTTTTGGTATCTGCTCCATCACCTAATCTACATTGTGTAGACTTTTTGTAACGGGATCTTCGTTCATGCATTTGGGATTTTCTTTCAGAATTGGAAATAATACTGCAGGCGAAATTGTACATGAAACACGTAAAGTAATTTAGGATTGCCTTAATAAAGCTCATATGCCTTTCCTATCTAATGAAGCAGTTAATAATATTTCCCACTAATTTTGGAGGAAATAGAGATGTCTAAATTGTGTGGGATCTATAGAGAGAAAGCATATAAGGATAAAGAATCCAGTTATTGTGGGCAGTATGTAATGTAACTACAAACAATATTTTTCTATAGTTTTACAAGCTCTAGTCGGTCCCGACTACAGATTTATTTGAATAGATACTGAAGCTCACGGCAAGGAGAGTGATGGTGGAATTTTTGTTAATTCCAATTTATCAGGATAACTAGAAAATGGCGCCTTAAATGTCAACGTAGGCAAAGCATTGCCAGGAACTGACATTATACTCACATATATCATGTTATATTATGAGATAATGTATATCCGTTAAAACCGTATTTAATGCGTCCTTACCCACAAAGAAATTTGAGACCCGAACAAGAAATATTTAATAGGCGCTTATCAAATATACGGCAAATGGTAGAATGCTCATTCGGATTTATAGTTAGTAAATGGAAATGATTACTAAAGGCTATTGAAACTACTTCAAATCGAGCAGATGTAATTACTAAATGTATTTGTTTGCTTTACAACGTAATTATTAATAAAGAAGGCATTACAAATATGAATGTGGAACTAGATAATCAAAAGACTAGAAGATTTGGAATTCTGATTCTATAGATTTTCTAAATGAGAAACTCGAAGATGAAAGGAAAAGATCCAAAATACTTTCAGACATGACTTTCAGGTTTGTCAAAATGCTTAATGGCCTTGGATCATTAAATTGGTCGTAAGTATGATTTTTTTTGGCAAACACTGTAATTTTATTATTAAGTGAAACACTAGTTTCAATAAACACGTTGTTTGCTATGGAATTGGCACATAAAGATCATGCTCTGCGTTTCAAAGTGGATAATTGTGAGATGGTCTATTAGGAATTTCTGATATATGCTTCCAAACCAAGCAAATAAATTCAAAAATGAATAAAGATGGAAGAGTTAATATTTTAAGTCTTTTAAATATTTCTTGGCAGTGAGCTCGACTATCAAGTCTTAGTAAATAACGAACCGCTCTCTTTTGTAGTTTAAAAATGCGCTCAAATTGAGTCTCACAGAATGTGCTCCAGAATCGAAGGCCATAACGAAGATGGGACTCAAAAAGGGCATAATACACTGTTTTTGATGACGAAAGATTTAATTCCCTGGAAACTGATCTTATGGCAAAACAAGCTGAACTTAATTTTTTAGATAAAACATCAATATGTAATTCCCACTTCAAAGAGCTGTCAACAATAAGTCCCAATAATTTCACAGATTCAACAACGTCTAAGCTGGTATTGCTAAGTACAAAGGGTTGGATAGTACCTTTATGAGATAAAACTATAGTTTTTGAAATGTTTAAGCAGAGAAGGTTTGAATCGCACCACGATTTAATGTTGATAAGGTATTTAGCAATAGTTGCATGAAGTGCCGCAACATCCGGATTGCTCCATGTAAAGCTAGTATCATCGGGAAAGAGATAGATTTTGCTGCTAATGTTTAACTGGGCCATATCATTAATAAACAACAGAAACAGAATTGGGCCCAGAACTGAACCTTGAGGTACCCCACATTCTATTGGTCTGCTAGAAGACATGGTCGTATCAACCTTTACAAGCTGACTTCTGTAGCTAAGATAGAGCTTAAAACATTTGAGAGGCGTTCCTCTAAACCCATAAAGCTGTAATTTGTTTATCAAGATAGTATGGTTTACACAATCAAAAGCCTTGGAGAAATCACAGAAAATAGTTGCTGTTGAATGATGATTGTTTATATTGGAGTAAACAGTGTTAAAAAGGGAGAACAAAGCATTATTAGTGCATTTATTACTCAAGAAGCCAAATTGATGGGGAGTTAGTATTTTATATTTAAACAGGAAAGATAATAGCCTTTTTTTAACCAATCTTTCTATGATCTTTGATGATGTTGGAAGGAGAGCGATTGAACGAAAATTTGAAGCTAGCTCTTTATCTCCTCCTTTATGCAAGAGAATAATTATTATAAACACCCCATTTTGAAATAATTTGTTAATTAGGTTTCTCAGATGGTTTAAGGTATTATCAGGCAGATTTGAGAACATTCTTAGAGTAAGACCATCTGTACCAGATGATAATTTGTTTCTTATTTCATTTATTGTACTTTGAAGCTCTGTTATTAGTACAGGGGTAAAAAAGAAACTCTGTAAATTTTCATTAGAGAGATATGAAAGTGGATCATAAGAAGGTGTCATAGTAGTCATTAGGTTTTTAGCCACGTTTACAAAGTAATCGTTAAGATTCTCAGGTGAAAAGGGGATAGTGCTAGTTGAAGAAGGCTTATTTCTTATTAACAATAGACCATGTTTCTTTAGCAACGTTACCAGAATTAGCCAGCCTGTTATTATAATAAATATCTTTTGCGGCTTTTATTGCTTTTCTACTTGACATACTTGACAATACCTGACAAGGACTTTACAAATCTAGAAAACTCACCATCGATATCATTAGAGATAAGACCCCAGTCAGCTGTTTGGCATAGATTCTTGAACTTTTTTTGAAATTTTTTTTTAACAAAAATATGGCCTAATTTACGAAATTTATTTTTGCTTAAAGTGTCAATAGTAAATCTGGCCAAAACATCTTCATGGTCAGAAAAACTTGAATTTAGAACAGTATAATCAACGAAGTTCAGAGTAAAAGATGACACGATATAGTCAATGGTGCTGGAACTATTTTTAGTTATTCTGGTTGGTCAATTTACACGCATTAAAAAACCCATTGAATCGAAAATAGACTGAAGAGATTCTTGAGCAACAGATACACTGGAGTAGTCAGTATTAAGGTCGCCACACAAAATTAATTTACCTTTTAGAGGCATGGATTCTAGCAAGCTTAGAAATTTAAGACAGAAAGTCTGTACATCAGCGTCAGGGGTTCTATAAACACAAACAATATAGAGGTCATATAACTTATGGTGAACGATGGAAAATTCAAAAACTTTTTCAGATAATAAGTTATCAAACTTAGTCACTGGTGAAAAATCGGTGATTGTAGACATTATCATAGGACCTCTATGGGATAAATTACTTCTGGTAAATCTTGCTATCGTAGTGTAATTTTTAATAAAAACAGGTTCGTCTATGTTTAACCAATGTTCAGTTATAGCAACAATTTTTGGAAAATTTAGCTCTTCAAATAAAAAAAATAGATCATTAGTTTTTTGTCTTAAGGACTGAATATTAAGTAGAAATACACTAAGCTTGCTATTATCAATTCAATTCTTTTCAATTCAATTTCATCCGAGTCAATATCATAGACGTCGTGGAAGCGGTTATTAAGACGTCGCTTGCAGGGAATCTAAGTCAGTAGGTAGTCCCTCAGATACCATCATTAATTTGACACTGGTGTTGGTGTGCCCTTCAAAACATACATTCGAGGGTTGGTCGTGGAGGTATACAAGATAGAGCATCAGAGTTTTTAAGATAGATGGGTCTCTCAGTCTAGCCAGCAAGTAACGTCTATTATCAGCATCCGAACTTTGTGACAGCCGCACTATTGGTGGAATCATCGGGTCCATTTGTAACCCATCATCGTCCTTGGCCTTCTCCACAAACTTGATGGTGACATGCTCCCGTCCTAGTGACTTGCTTGCAGCTATCGCCTCTTTATCGGAGCCAATCGGCCGAACAACCAACGGCCACAATGGACACACTTCAAGACCATCAATTACAGTACCAGCTGGCCAAGTATTTGGCTTTTTTAGCTGGATAAAAAGATCCTCATTTTGAACATCAATTTTAAAGGTGGAGTCTGAATTGTTCTTATTCTTCGGCAATGGAAAACATCGGATAAAGTCAGCAGTTCCAAGTTTTTCTTTGATGGAGTGACCTAAAACGAGAATAATTTCTTCTTTTAATTGTATCATCCACTCTACATTGTCTGTAATCCGCGGTTTTTTTTAACAAGATATATTTCTTAGTGAGCTAAAACATCAAATATAGAGCGAATTGATTAGTTTAAATAATGTACTTTATCATAATATAGTTTCTCAAAATACATTATTTTTCGAATTGAATTTTTAATACTACTTTACCAATCCCATTAAAATTTTTTAACTTGACATGATATGATGACACATTTCCGTCTGCACTTACATTAAATAGAAAACTTTTAATAAAAATATTATGTGAGAACAGATAATTTTTTACCTAAGTTTTTTTGTCAAGTAGTAATAGGTAGTAAATTTCTTATTACCAACCCCTCCTTTCAGATTATACCTCTAAAACTAAAACTTATATAAACCTCTTTCTTTTCACTTAACTGGTGACAAATTGAACGATAAAACCCTTAATATCTCAACTTGTCAAAAACAATATCCCGTTGGATACTTTCAAGATGACCGATGATCCATTATGTTCGATTACTTACGGAATCCTTATTTTATTGCTCTCTTTAAAAAACGAATTTTATGCTTGAAGATTTTTTTCCTATTTGTTTTAATGAAATCTGCTGAAAAAAAGAATACTTAGTGTTATAAACTATGTTTCATTATTACATAATAATTTTAACTTAAATAATATGTTAAATATCAAAGGGACCTAAAACATTCATATTTAATCCTTAATGGAAAAGTCTCTGGCATGTTTGATATTTAATTAAATTTTAAAAATTCACTGGCAATTGAGTTCTGAAATTTGTTTTAGGAAAATGGGAACTTTAGGCCGAAACGATTTAAAACGTCTATGATGGAAAGTAACTTATATATAGTGTTTGTAGTTTTTAATCGTATTTAACAAATAGCCTACACTATTTTATAAGAAAAATATGCATTTTTCTAAGTGATAAAAACATCAGCTGGTATTTTATATCAAATTAAAATTCTATAAAACGAAAGTGAAAATTTCAATCATACCGGAAACGTTTAATCATTCCTTTTCAAATGCCAATTTTCTCGAATACGGAAGATATAATAAATAAAATGAACCACAAAAGACACTTACGCCTAAAAGAATAAAAAGGGAAATCGCACTTTTCCGTACGAAAGTCTTTATCAATAAGGCAAATTGCGACGAAAGAAATTTTAGAATTACCCGTTTCCTTCGCGATAGATGGAATGGAGAGAAGAGGAACCAAATTTGATTACAACCGTCACTCGTTTGCATTCGACTACGATTTCACAAAGGGGAATCTTTCCGAAAAACGAGAAGAATTGGATTTGCTTTATGTATATCGGAAATACTTCGGTAAAACTGTAGAGAAACGAATAAGAGGCTAGTTTTGTAACAAAATATTTTCCTTGAATAAATTCAAAAAAATAATAATATATATTGTGCGAATTATTAGAAAAATAATGTATTTTACTACAAATTAAAAACTTGATGATGTGTTACTAAAAGTTGAGTACGCAATCAAGTTTCTTAGAGTATCGACAGGTTTGTCATAGAGGGTATCTGAATAATTTGGAAAATAATTTTAAGACTTACTGAAAAAGGTTTTGAACTTCTGTGAGGGTCATAAGTAAATTAATAATATTTCAGTCTTTCACATATCGCTTACAGAGAAGAAAAATGACACAAAACCAAAAGTACAAATTTCATATTAGATTTTTATAAGCTTGTTATTATAACTACTGTTACTGTTATTATAATTATATAATTTTTAAAACTTGATAAAATATTGTTAATTGAAGAAATTTCGAATAAATGAAAAACGTTTTTTTTATATACTTGTGTCAGTGTTTTACAGAAATTCACCCAGGTTGTCCGTATTTATTTATAATTAAAAAAAATTTCATTTAATTTTTTTTCCAAAAATGAGAAAGTATACAGGGGAACGTTCTTAAAATATTTTGCGATTTTAATTAAGAAACATATTTATTTCTAATAGGAATATTAACAATTTAATTAATAACATGAAAGAAAAAATTGTTACAATAATAAATTTATTCTTATTGCTACAGGTTCTTGCGGAAGTTTGAATAAGTTTTCTAATTCAATGTCCAACTGACGGTCATCTAGTTCGTCATCAACTGAAGACATGAAATCACTAACAGATTTTGTGATCCATTCCATATCCCTCTGAATGGCTTTTAAATGTCTTATTGATATCGTAATCATCGCGTTGGCTTTAATTAGGTCTAAACCTTTCGTTTGAAGGTATCGCGACAGTGGTCCTGTAATCGAGAATATTTTTAAGAATATATGTCATTATAAGCATTTCAAACTTTATCATATTAATTTTAAAGTTTTCTGCCGTAGATCGGATATCTGGATTAAAATCTGTATCTGGTAAAATATAATCTGTTGAATTTCTCCTATAGTTTGTAGTACTCTAAGTTTTGGATCTTGTGACGTTTTTTTCCAAATATCCATTCTCTTGTGTGACTCTGTGAGTGAGTTCAGAAATGCAAAAAAGGTTGCCGCCTTAATATGTCCTTTTAAAACATCTCCCAGGACCAAATTCAGTATATGACTACACATGGACATGCTCGAAATTTTGTTGCTTCATCTTACTAGTAAATCCGCTATATTTTCCTTACATGTTAGCAGCACCATCCGTTCAATACATAAAAAATCAAATACTTTTTGAATGTTAAAAGGTACCTCTTCCTGGCTTTTAGGCCTCTGCGGATGATACTTAAAAAATCGGATTAATTCATCAAAAACTGGACGTTTAAAAAAAAATTCTCCCCTGTAACCATTGATTCGTCATTTGAATTAAAATTCTCAGTGGAATCACTTTTTGGTGTACTTTCCTGACTAGTACTGGGAGAATCAGCATTAATTATAGTATCACGTTCACGTTCATTTAAGTTTACCGGTTTTAAAAACGAATCTAAATTTTGGCATTTACTTGCCTGCTCCATCAATCGCTTTTTCTTCCTATCACTTTGTTTTTCCGCCCCTCCTTTCCTTTTTCCTTTATCCATCCTGTTATCCCGGTTTATATTTTTTTTGGCAAGGCACGATAACGATAATAATATAGTACGTATAATATATAACAACCACTCACAAAAATCACAAAAAAACACCCAATTCAGTTCAGTCCGAAATTCGAAGAACTATTTCCTACGGCGGCGGCGCGGCGCGTGCAGACGTTAGCAAGACGGAATGACATCTAAGTTCGGAATTTATGGATATAATGATTGTTATTGTTTTAACTTGTCGCGACACGATGTGACGCGCCAGGATTTCCATTAAGCGGGCGGGAGTAATATGGTCAGTGCGGTACTTAGTTTATTTTTTTTATTTTTATTTCTTCTTTTCTTACAAAAAATAATTTTAATATTTTTTTCTTTTTGCCGACCGGCCCACCGGGAAATTTCCCGGTCTCCCGCCTGTCCCATCCATCCCTGCCAAAGCTCCTACTAAATGCTTTATAGTCCCAAAAATATTAGGTCATTTTTATTATCATTATAAAAAAATCACTTTATTATTATATATTATTTAGAATTCACTTTAGGTAACATAGAAATATAACTATTTCACTACAAAAGATGTTGAAAATGTGCACCATTTTGAAAGGCTGCCATTTTGGTATGGGTAGAAGTAATGACTTAATATTCTAGGACCATAAAGCATTTAGTTGAAACTTGCAAATGATGCAACGCATGACCTCCTTTCTATTTAAGTTTATTTTTCAAAATAGCTTCCTGCCACCTTTTTAAAGTATTGCAATGATGTAAATATCAAATTTTAATATAAACGTATTCGAAAGATAATAGGGGGGGACAACTAAAAGCCGCACTGTATATACACCGCAATGAGGAAGTGGTTCTTTTGCTATCCGCAACAAATGTTACTATAAAATACAATATCCAAGGCCTTATCTTTTTTGTCTTAACAGTATATCAACACACTTCGTTATTGCCACAAAGTGCTTTGCCTTCATGCCAAAGGAAGCATAATTATTTCGCTGTTCTTTTTATTTTAAATAAAGTAAAATTAAATACATTGAGTTTAGAGGCATAGAAAAATTTTGGAAATTTTTTTTTCAGAACAAAATTTTAAGTAACTAGAGATTGTTTAAGTTCTTTTTCAACTTATGAAAAGTCCTCACATGGTCTTCATTGGTATGTAGCTCTTTTTTTTTCCAATCCAGTATTTTAAAATGCTATGCTGATTCTTCGCACTGATCCTTCTTAAGGGCAAAAAATAATATATTGTATTGATCAATAAAAATTCATTATACATGAAGTAGTGTTTGTAAGGTTTACCGTTGTTCTGACATTTTACCACGTAGTGTTTATAGACTGCTTTCATTTCAAAACGATCCACCCTAAATAACTTAAAAAAAAAAAAAAAAAAAAAGAAAAACACGTCAAATTAGATATACAGGGGGACGTTTAATTATGCATTTACTGAAGTTCTGTCAATCACCTCCTCACCTCCAGCTAACCTCACTTTAATATGTCCAATGGGAACCCCCATTGTGTGATATATCATAGTAAGCAGCGTAAAATTCTCTATTCAACGGTACCAAAAAAATGAAATCGGTAAATGTGTAAGCAAATAGTTAGCGAAAATGTCTACAAATAATGAATATTTTGTTTATGCCAAACTTTGGTATTTTAAATGAATACTTTTAGTGTGGTACCTACATCATTGATTACTGTCAGTTTGACGCGTGCAATTTTTCAATTTTAGTTAAAACAGTGAGTTAATAAATCGGTGTATACGCTAGCCGAAAGAATAGAAATTATTTTCCTTTATGGAGCTCAAGATCAGTGTGCTCGCAGAAACGCGAGAGCATTTAATAAAAGGTATCAAGATAAAAACGTAAGCCATAAATACGTATTAGAATTGATACGAAAATTTGAAGAGAAGGGATCGATTTGCAATAAGAAAAAATATGAAAATAGAGTTGTCGATGAAGCATGCCAAGTTGAAGTACTAGGACAATTTGCTATGGATCCAACTTTGTCTATACCAAAGGCCGCAAAACTAACAAATATTTCCGCTAGTTCCGTACATAAATTTATAAAAAAAAAAGTTCTTTCCTTATAAAATTCATATTCTTCATAAGCTCAGAGAAGATGATTTTGATAGGAGAATTCAATTTTGTGAAGTGATGTGCCAGCGAATTGACGACGATCCCCATTTATTAAAGAACATTTGCTTCAGTGACAAATCGATCTTTCTTTTAAATGGCCTGATGAACAGACATAACTGTAGATACTAGGATAATGAAAATCCGCATGTTTTTCGGGAAGGCCATACCCAATATCTCCAAAAAAATTAATGTTTGGGCAGGAATTTATGGGAATGAAATAATCGGGTCATTTTTTTTGGAAGAAAATTTGACTGGCGAAATTTATTTAAACTTTTTAGAAACTGCAATATACCCTTCCATCATCCAATCTATAGAAAATCAAATAGATCAACATGGTGCTATATTATTGAATAAAAATAATATACATTTTCAGCAGGATGGAGCTCCCGCGCACTACACTTTGGTAGTTCGAGAGTGGCTTGATGAAAATTTTCGAGAAAAGTGGATTGGCAGACGTGGTGCAATCGAATGGCCTGCGCGGTCTCCGGACCTAACTCCACTAGACTTTTTTCTTTGGGGCTACTTAAAAAGCAAAGTTTATAAAACCCCACCAAAGAGTATTGAGAATTTAAAAAATAGAATATTTCAAGAATGCAGAGAATTTAGCGGACAGACCCTTGCCAATGTTCGTGAGGAGTTTGAAAATAGGCTTTTTTATTGTCTTGCTAATAACGGCGCGCATTTTGAACATTTAATAAAATAAATTTGTTAAACTAATTAAATTTGTTTTTCTACCCTACCGATTTACACTTTAATTGCTTCTTGCTCAATCAATTTTATTTTTTTTACAATCATTGATAGCATAATGAATGCCCTTTAAAATATTGTATCACACTATGGGGTAGCTATTTAACATACCAAAGTTTGGTGTAAATAAAATATTCATTATTTCTAGACATTTTCGCTAACTATTTGCTTACAATTTACCGATTTCATTTTTTTTGGTACCGTTGAATAGAGAATTTTACGCTCCTTACCATGATATATCACACGATAGGGGTTCCCATTTTACATATTAAAGTGATGTTAGCTGGAGAATTAAACGTCCCCCTGTATATCTAATTTGACGTTGTATTTTATAATTTATATCCAAAGCAGCCTTAAAAAGTAATTTACACGCCTGGCATCTGTTGGTTATTTGCATTTAAATCTGCTGGCCATTGATCAAAAAATTATTTGGTTTCCGAAATTCCACTTTTGAATATTTTTAAGAGACCAGTATTTAGTAAATAACTTTTGTCTTTGCTCTCCTGATATTTTAGTAGTACACTTTTATTTGAACTTTTTATTGCAGGACTTCTTGACACATCTCTCATCAAGATTTCTGGATTTACAATCTCTCAATGTATATTAAATTACTTCATTTCAACACAATTGCATTTTTTCATTTACAGTATTGTTTAACTTTATTGTATGGTCTACCCCAATACAGCATTCACGTAATTACAAATAATCCAAAATAAAACTATGAGACTGATATTAAAATATAATTGTTATACACCTGTCAATTCTATGTTAAGTTTTCTTAGTCTCTATCTCAGTATTCTATCTATTCTTAGTATCTGTTTATATTTAAATTAAAACATCATTTGTTACCTAACTATATTTGTAATAAGTTGGGAGTCTCTGGAGATATATGACATTTTTCTTACTGAAACTAATACATACCTTGGTAAAATGGTGAAATACGTCACGTTGCACTATTATGATAGTTTTTTTGCAAAAGGCGCAGCCGTTGAGATTGAACACCAAATTAACGTGTGTGTCATCTCTTAGGTAATATTTAAAGTAACATTTTTGTCACTTTTCTAGCAAAAACTGTTTTCGTTTGTTCAAATTATACATAGTTTGGGCGTGTATTCTAACAACACTGAAATATGTGAGCATTTTAAAGCCATTGGGAGTTGATTCCGGCTATACATCTGAAACCCCTTTTCAATGTGCTTGTGAGTTCTGTTTACTCTATTTGCCTCAATATATGACTTATTTAACTGTTTATGACTTATTTAGGGAAAGTCAATTTTTAAGAGCAGACAAAAAAGCAACGTTAAGAACTACAGAACATCAAAGGTTCATAAACTTCCAGACAGCTTAGTCAGTAAAAAACTTTCTTAAGATGTGAGAGGTTGAGTATACCAAAAACAACATGACTTTATGCCTGCAAATAAGGCACTATCAATTATGTGCTGACTTTTCTGAAGCATTTTACAGTCTCTTTCTGGCAATTCGCAAGACGTTAGGTTTTGTTGATTTCTTTTGAGTTGGACGAGTATATCATAGTATAGTCTAGTATATCATAAATATGGACTTAAAAGTTTCGAAATGTAACATACATTTTTTGGAGCATACATCGCTTATGATATATGGCTGAATGATGTTTCTTTTACCCGGCCAGTGTAGGTGTTCCATATCCGTTGTTTATTTACATTACACCGCATAGCTGTATTATTATTTGTTACCTTTTTTTTGCCGGCTCGAAACCGACGGCATTTACCGAATTTATTGTATCTCAGGCCAGTCGAAAATATACTCGCGTAAATTAAGGTTGTGTATTATTTCAAATTAAATACATACACATCATTGGCGCAGTCGATCTTACGGACCTAAATTGTTAAAAGTAGTCGGTGAAAATGTCATCTTTTCTCGGAAATTAGGGTACGTTTGATCCGGAAAGTCGGATTACGTGATATTTTCCGAGCGGCTAAAACAGTTTTTCGTGGCAAATCGTATAACGGAGGATGACAAAATGCGTGCGGCTCTTCTAAATACATTAAATGAAGATTGTTACGTGTTGTTACGAAATTTGTGTGTACTGAAAACGCCACTGGAAGTGAAATTCCAGGATTTGGATAAATTGTTATTAAAGCATTTTGCTCCAGTGCGGTCCTATTTTTCGGAGAGAAGTAAATTTTACTCTTAAAGTAAAAAAAAATAAATGCAGCTTTATGCAAGACTCTTTGACGTACATGGGCCATCGAATCGATAAAGTTGGGCTACATAAAACCCAAGAAAAAGTAGAAGCCGTCATTAAAACTAAAAATCCTTCAAATATTACAGAACTGAAATCATTTTTAGGGCGGGGGGGGGGGGATAAATTATTATGTTAAATTTTTACCAAATGCATCATCAATACTCTTCCCCTTATATAATTTGTTAAAAAAACGTTCCTTGGGAATGGTGTACAGAATGTCAAAATAGTTTTTCAAAAATCAAGGAAATGTTAATTTCTCCGTCGGTTCTGGCTCATTTTGATCCCAAAATAACCATTAAACTCTTGATGGATGCTAGCAGTATAGGGCTTGGAGCGATTATTAGTCATTTTTATCCAGACGGTTCTGAGAGGCCAATCGCTTTTGCTTCCAGATTATTAAGTAAAAGCGAATTAGGTTTTTCACAAATTGAAAAAGAGGCTCTAGCCATCATTTTTGGAGTAAAAAAATTTTTTCAATTTTTGTATGGGACAAAATTTACCTTGTATACCGATCACAAGCCCCCTTTTAGCCATTTTTGGAGATAAAAAAGGGCTACCGGTTTTTGCAGCTAATCGCCTACAAAGGTGGGCGTATATTTTATCATCATTTAATTTTGAAATTAAATACGTCAACACAAAAAAGAATCACTCGGATTTTTTATCTCGACTAGTAACTAGTGTTGAAAATATTCACTATTATTATAATAGTAGTTCCATTGTGTTTTCATCAAGTGACAATGATAAAGTGTCATATTTAAATTATATTCAAAATTCCGATTTTCCAGTAAATTTTTTGAAAATTAAAGAGCAAACTGGTAAAGATCCAATCCTTAGCAAAGTTTTTTTTATGTTAAAAATGGCTGGCCTAAAACTTGTCCTTCTGTAGACCTTAAGCCATTTTTTTATAAGGAAAAAGGAAGTATCTATTGAACACGGTTGTTTAATGTGGGGGTATCGTTTAATTGTACCTTCAAGTTTTCAAACGAGTATTTTGGAAGAGCTACACTTAACTTACATTGGCATTGTCAAAATGAAGGCTTTAGCTCGCTCATACGTATGGTGGCCAAAAATCGACGAGGCTATCGAAAATATTGCTCGGCGATGTAAAATTTATTCAATGTATGCGAATAATTCACCTAAACCTTCTTTGATAATGTGGGATTGCCCTAAAAATGCCTGGACTCGTTTGCATGTAGATTTTTTGGCCCATTGTTTAATAAAAGATTTTTAGTTGTTAAAAACGCCACATCCAAATGGTTGGAATGTTTTATTGTGCAAAATATGTCTTCTTCTAAAACAATACAAATTCTAAGAAAGTTATTTTCTCAGTTTGGACTGCCCAAAGAAATAGCTACAGATAATGCACAAACTTTTATGTCTGTTGAATTTAGTTCTTTTCTAGAGAGTTTGGGTATTATCCACAAGACGGGTGCTCCTTTTCATCCAGAGACTAATGAATTGGCGGAGTCCGGTATTAAAGTTTTAAAAAGAGCGCTTATTAAAGGTTTCAAAGATCATAAAACTGATCTGCAACTTATTTTAGATACGTTTCTTTTTCAATATCGCAATACGCCTCAAACAACCACTCAAGAATGTCCATCCAAAATTATTTTTAGTCGCTCTTTACGCACTAGATTTGACTTATTGCTTCCTTCCACCGAAAATGTAATTAAAAATAAACAGCATAAAATGGAGAAAATTTTTAAAAAGGTTCGAGACATATCATTTTGTATGGGAGAAAAAGTGTGGGCTCAAGATTATTGTCCAAATGCAGACAAAAGTAAGTGGTGTCAAGGGGTTGTTCAAGATATTCTTGGTCGAAGAACTTACGTAATAGAGGTAGATGATGGAATAAAATGGAAGAGGCAGCTCAGCCAGTTAAAAAAAAATTATGTAACATTTCAGCCTGAACATAATAAGACAAACACAACCATAATTCCAAGATCTACCTTGATTGATAATAAAAGTTTTAGCTCTAGTGAAGATGAAGTTGTGGTTTTATCAGATAGTGATAAATCTGATTTAGAAAGTGATTCGGGTACACGTGTGTTGCGTAGACGTAGCAAAATTAAAATGCCGGATCGTTTGCAAGTGTTTTAGTTTAGAAGACAGTTAGGTTTGATGTTTGACTGGTTGATGGTTTTTTTTTTGTTATTGGGGGAGGGTGTTCCATATTTGTTGTTTATTTACATTACACTGCATAGCTGTATTATTATTTGTTACCTTTTTTTTGCCGGCTCGAAGCCGACGGCATTTACGGAATTTATTGTATCTCAGGCCAGTCAAAAATATACTCTTGTAAATTAAGGTTGTGTATTATTTCAAATTAAATACATACACATCAGTAGGTTAAGAATCTTAGTTTAACACATTATATTTAAAGGTGATAGAAAAAGCAATGAATATTTTGGAATTTATTTAACGGCTCACAAGTTGTCATTTTACTATCAGTCACTTTCTTGCATTTTATTGTTCGTCACGTTTTAATTTTTGGCTAAGGTTGAATTCACTGTAGTAGGAAGAAGCTATTTTATCAGTTATTTATAAAATACTTAGATTTTTTCAACTATGGATTTAATGAATCATTGACAGGACTGCTATGTTATGCAAATAGCCTAGTTTTAAATTTTACTTCTTTGCAAGTATTAATTTTTTTTGTATTTTGCTTCACATTAATCTAAATTAAGTTTTTAGTATTTATGTATTTCGATTTATTATATTTTTTAATTATTTTGTTACTATGTAGGTTAAATTTATTTTATAAAGGCATAAACCGCTAAATAAAATAAAAAATATAGTGTTTTAGCAAATATTGAAAATAATGTATTTGCATTCCTAAATTGCTTAATTATTTATTGGCATTTAGAAATATCTTTGGTTAATAAACATAATTTTCATGCAAATGTAGTAACCTTTCCTTCTAAGGTTTCAGTTTTGGAATATAACAAAAAAAACTAAAGCTTTGATTATATTACAAAACACTAATGCAGCCACGTCGCAGAAGTTACATATGCTGTAAAGAAGCTAGAGAAGAAGATTAAAAATAGCATTATTACTTCTTTTACTAACTTTTACTAATTTTAATCTGTAAATTGTATTTGTCCTTTTAAACTTTTAATCTATTATTTTAAAATGTATATGCTTTTTTAGTTCAATTTTTTTGTCCAAGTTTGCCTTAAATATTTTGACGTATATGATAAACTTTATGTAATTATTATGAATAAACTATTCTATTCTATTTTATTCTAATAATGATGTTGTCAAAAAGGTTGACAAACTCAATTATTTAAGAACCACCCTATCTGAAACTTGGGACCATTCTGTGGAGAATAAATGTCACATAGAGAAAGCAGGAAGTACTTGCATTACAATAAGAATCATGCTCACCAACGGAGATTTCAGTTTGAAGTTTAAAAAACAAATAGTAAATTGCTACATCTACTCAGTACTCCTATACGGAGTGGAAAGCTGAACAGTTTCTAAGGCTATGAAGAAACGAATTGAGGCCTCCGAGATGTGGGTTTACAGAAGAATCTTGAAGATCCCTTGGATTGACCATATAACAAATAATGAAATACTCAACAGAATGAAGTGCCAACCGCAACTTGTACTCACAATTAAAATACGAAAACTTAAATACTTAGGAAACCTAATGAGAAATTAAAAGAAATATCGTCTCCTACAAAACATCATAAAGGACAAAGTAGAAGGAGAGGTCCGGGTAGAAGAAGAATTCACTGGTTGGCAAATTTTCGCAAATTGCCTATCTCTACTAAGCTGTTTAAATGTGCTGTTAATAAAGTTCGAATAGCTATGATGATCTTCAACATTCGTAACGGAAAGGGCATGAAAAGAAGAAGAAGAAGAAGAAGAAGAAGCCTAAAAACAATTTTTGACAATGAACAAAGGATTTTCAAATACCTACGGGTTCACATTTCAAATCATGTACTTTTATTTCTTTCCAAAATAGGCGTCCTATCATATTAAGATCAGAGCACCTTTCTTATGTAAAAATGTTTGTTCTTTTTGCTTTTATAACTAGCATTAATAAAAAGTAGAAAGAGTAAAACTTTTAACAGTTTTTTTGCCTATGTGTATAAATTTAACCACTTACATATATATAAAAAAAAGTGCAAAAAATTAATTTTATCGCTCTTTAAAAATAATTTTCCCACACTCCAGACAAACTTTAAATATATTAAATTAAAAAAAAAAAGTGCCAGAATTAACGCGACAATATTCGTTTACTTGAGGCGTCCCATTAAACGTTTTCGGCACTCGCGAGGTAAAATAATTAAATGATAGTCAAATTAGCACGTGCACGTTATCACGTTAGCGCTAGCAAGTCGAACCATTTGCATACGTAACGGTGACAGTTAAAAGATAATATCTAATAAAATGTTGGTAGAGATAGAGATATTTTCATATATATTGGGGTCATAAAGTTAAAATAAAGTAGGTCGCTTTAACTTATAGCCTATATGTATTATTTAAGCGGAGCTTTAAATTTTTTTTGCTTTACCCTGTTTTGTTATATATTCTTTTAGGAAAGAGTCAATTTAGGAAATCATTTTTACAATGAACTACCCGTAATAACTTCTTTAAAAATAAAACACGTTAATCTAGATATACAGAGAGACACCTCCTCATCTTCAGCTAAGCTCACTTTGATATGTCAAACGGGAACCCCCTTGGTGTGACACATCATTGCAAGCAGCATTAAAATGTCTACTCAACAGTGTCACAGAAAATTAAATTGGTTGACGTACAAGGTAAGTTGGAGCCGAGGAGGTGATTGACATAACGTATGTCAATGTGAGTATTTTTTTATTATATAGGCTAATTTACTATGTTGAAAATTATTGGACGGTTTACATTATGTCCGTTACCTAGAGTTTGTATGACTGATCAAGATTCCGACAGAATTAAAATATTAGAGGAAATATTGACATCGTTTACATATTTTAAGTCCTTTTACATAGTTAGGTTTTGCCATAAAAATAAAATTTTTTCACTTCTACAACCCATTTGATTCTTTAGTTGAGGAAAATATATGCACATCATGTGCTCTCTTTAGTCTTAGAACCATCTGTGTAGACTTCAACTATCAATGTCTGCACTGGGGTAAGATACAATGCTTTTAGAACTATTCTTAACGCTTTATAAGATGGATAAATTTCTGCAATCTATTTTAATATATATTTTTGTCTACTAGTATCGATAGCAGAACCATAAAATATTCCAGTCCATTATCAAGTAAGAATCTAGTAATATCACTATACACCTGGTATATTTTGCCATATTTCATTAAAATATGTTGAAATATGATGTTCTACGATGCATGTTATGTTGAGTATTACTCCATTCATAATTTTTTGCATCCAACAAGATAAAGATGTTTAATTTTTATAAGAAGTAATTATGAAAAAAAAATTATCATTGTATTTTCTTTTATATGAGTTCTAGACGACATTTTTGCTAGAGGTAAATATTTTTCTAAAAAACACGGTTTATCATCTAAAAATCATGGTTGAACCGCTGAATTACACTCTTGAGCATTTGTAATATTAGATTCAGGAAAGAAACAAAATATTTTAAGCCAGTATATTATGTATTTTAGATATGGTTTAATTTATACAGTATCTATATTAACTAATATATTACGTTTTAAATTTTAATGAAAGACTTATCTATGTATAAAAACTAATTTTAGTTTCCATAATTTATACCTACTAGAATCGATAATGTCTAAAAGTTTTTATACCTATTAGTGCCTTGAGAACAATGCTGTAGAGCTTAAAATAGTTTGTAACGAATTAGTAAAAAATCTGACTGATGACAAAATGGAATAGTAACCTCCTGTTCTTGAAACCATTACCGTTGAAAACATCTGAATTAAAAATGGAATTTAACAAGAAGCTGTTGCTCTTTTTTGTGCTTATATTGGCTCCACGTATTTATTTATTACCTAAAACAAATACCAGATACCAATGTAAAAAAAAATAAATTTAGCCATCTACTGTACTTCAATGACTTGAAGCTGATATAAGCCAAAGATGATAGCGAGCTTTAAACCCAACAAGGTATAGAAAGAGAATTTTGTAATAATGTATGTATTAAGTTTTGAATTAAACAATTTGCCAAAATAACATGTAATAATAGTATAACATTAAAAAGGACAAATATAAAAATTGACTAAAAAACTGTCAACAGATCTCTCGAAAAACACGCAATATATGAGTACCTGGGAATGGAAGAAAACGAGAACAGTAATCACAAGCAAATGAAATTTATTTAGGAGTATCTAAGAATAATCAGAGTAATTCTTAAGACTAAGCTCACGGCCAAAGTTAAGCTGTCGGTCATCATAATGCTAACAGTTCCCGTATTGAAGTACAGCTTTAGAATATTAACAATTTCTTAAGAAGAGATGGAGATAGAGGACTCACTAATGTGGAAGTCAGCCACAAGGATCTCGAAATGATTTACAAGTGAAAAGCTAGGAAACAACATGAATAAGCTCCAATTGCCACACAAAGAATTATAGATCTAGCTGAAACAAAAGGAGTGAAAAAAAGCAAGGCTGAAATAACAGAAAAAAAGAATTTACAAATTAAATAGATGAAAAGGAAAGAGATTGCATAAAAGAATTTGAATAGAAACAGACCAAAGGAGATAACTGGGTGTGGCCTAAATATGGCGAAACTAAATTAGAGACGAAGGCAGTTATCACTGCATGTCAACAACAAGCGATCGCAAGACAAAAATCCTTTTTACTTTCAAATACTTCAAAAAATCAGAAGGCTTACAGAGCAAGTCAAAAATTATGGTTTAGAAAATGCTCCAAAATGTTGTAACATCAAGTTTACTAAAGTGATGTCACAATTTAAATTTTGAAAGGTCAGAGTATGATTACTGTATATACATACATCCAGAAAGATGTATACTTATTATTATTTATTGCCAACAAATTAATTTTTGGACACGTTATAAAAGTCAAGAAACTTAGGCAAGATTTATATATGACATCTTTAATTTTAAAAACATGCCAAATGTAACATCGTTTCTTGGAATGGAAATCACAAGGAAAGATGGATTAAAAGTTACTCAAAAAGAATGATTTCAAATTCAATATGATGGAGAGTTTTACATTGCAACACCTATGGAACAAAACTTTCAAGTGGATGAAAGTCGACCAATCTCATAAAATCTACTCTATAGAAAGCTAATTTGTAGCCTAATGTATCTCTCAATTATAACAGAGCCAGATATCATATACAGCATGTCAGTTTTAAGTAGATTATTTAATAAACCAACAGTATAATTTTGGAAAGCAGAAAAATGCATTTTGAGTAATAAGTGCTATAAAAAGCTTTATTTGAGACATTCACTTCTCTCATAAAGAACACTATTTGTTTGGTGCATGAAGAACCAACTTGCTGGTAGAAAACCACTACTCTGGGCATTTCTACAGGGCTGTAGAACTTCCAATAGTGAGTAAGCCACAGTAGATAAAGTAGTGTTCAAACAACAAAATAGTGTATATATTGCTTCAGCTTCATATGGTACTCGGTCAATTATATCCATCCTAAAAAATACTACTTACTGGTATAGTCCGATAAGGCTTCACTTATCTAGTTATCTTTTTCTTAGTGAAATGCTGGCAGATAAAAAGTTATATTGGGAGATATTTCGTAAAAGGATGTTATGGTTGACATAATCAAACGCTTTACGAAAATCACAAAAGAGAACCGAATTAAAGCGCCTGTTATGAAATGAGTCAACTATTGTGGGTTTACTATTTTTATACTGTAAAAACCAGATCCAGTATTATATGATTTAAAAAAGTTTATTATCTGGCCCGCCATAAATTTCTCTAATATCTTTTATAAAATAGAATAGGAAGAGTTTGGTCTGCAACTTTCGAGTAAAAAATGGTCTACCTTTTTAAAAATTGGGTTTACCAATGCATCTTTAAGACAATTTGGAAACAGACCCTTGAGCACATATTCTTATAGTTTGGTAAAGACAATAACAATGTAAATTTAGAGTACTAATCAATAATATCCAGACAGTGATTAAAACAGGTTGGCTCAAAAACTTGACTCAAGCTTTTTTATTACTAAAAGTTGGTTGTTAAGTAATTAAAAACAGCTGCCTCATAACATCCAATATTAAACTGTAAATTGAAGTCACCTGCGATCAATATTTTAAAATTAACTTGCACTAACTTGCTTTAATATTAAATAATGTGGAGAAGGTGTTGAGATTTCCATTGAGTAATCTACTTACTTTTGCAAAACTTCTTTTAATGCCATTTTGAAAAATAAAATTAATTCGAAAGCGGGGATATGCGATACATCGTTGGAAAGGTCTTACCGAACGCTTTATGATCCTCAAATATTAGGTCATTACTTTTATCTATGGCAAAATGGCAGCCTTTCAAAATTCTATTTTTAGCATTTTTATTAATTTTTATATTCTTAGCTATACCTGTTCAGGTGTAATTTGTTTATAGGTGTGTTGTTGTTTGTAGAGTTTATATTTTTTGTTAATATCAAAAAACAAAAAAAAATTACAAACAACAACAGACCTGAAACAACAAATTACACCTGAACAGCTGTAGTAAAGAATATAAAACTTAATAAAAAAGCGAAAAGTAAGTTTTTAAAAGGCTGCTATTTTACTAAGGTAGAAGTAATGACTTAATATGCTAGGACCATGAATCATTGATTGGGAGCTTTTAAACGCGATGTATCGCAAGACCACCCCCCTTTCTATTTAATTAATTTTTTTAAAATGGCGTCAAAAGAAGTATTGAAAAATGAGTTATGGACTAAAACGTAGTATTTAGGTTGGTAATGATGTGTGCCAAATTTCACATTTGTATATAAACACATTTAAAAGATAAGAGGGGTAGGGATATAGACAGAACAAAATTTGTCACGTTTATCAGTATCTACTTTATTACTTGTGTCACCAGAACAGGACTGCCTTGCTGAATATGCAGCTACCTTGTAACAATCAAGTTTAACCGGACGCAATTTTTTTATTTCACCACCATTTTCAAAATATCAGTCAAATAATAAAAATAGTCCAGAAAGATTTTAAGTATGAGTTAATTTTGCCAAAGAACGTCAAAATCAGTGTTTTAAGTTGAATTTGTGTCTTTTAAATAGGCAAGGTTTCTTAAGAAATTATCTTTTATTAACCTGCCAGACTTCCCAGACTTAACTATGCTACTTTATTCACATAGTCAAACTCTTTTTTAAGAAGATATTGCTATATTCTTTTTGATAGAGGAATAGCTTCATTCTCTAATTAGTGCGAAAATATTCACTGTCGTTTTTGTTCTTAATAGAGAACCTCTAGCTCTCTCTAAAACATATGCTTTAAAACATAAAGTTCAAGTCAACCTAATATTTTTATATAGTCAAGTCAAAATAATAAAAAAAATCATTATTCATATTTAGATAGATTTAAAAAAAATTACTTGATTTTAATTAAATTATTAAAATAAACTTTTTGATATGAGATTTTTCTAAAAAAATATTTTTATTATTTGTTTTTGTTGAAATATTATAGCGCACTTTTCTTGTTTTTAGGTATTAAAAGCTTTACTGTATTAAGATACTTCACTCTGGGAACTTTTGCCATTTAATTTTAAAAAATTACTTTACATAAGTACAGAAATGACATTTTGCAAGAAATTGAATTTTTTACCATGTAATCAACAAATTAATAAGCTTGCATACTGCACATGTTTAACCAGCATGATTTTTTAAGGTATAGTTTTCTATTAATAATTATTAAAAATTAACAAATATTGTTCCATGTTATATTCTTATAAGTCGTATACAGGTTTTCAATTTATGCCATTTCCAGGAGCCATTGATTTTTTTTACTTAACCTTATCTACCATCAGCCACCTTAAGGAAAATCCGAAAAATCGAGGCACATTTATTGAATTTATGTGACTTAATGGTCGGTCAAACAAGTTTAACGGGATGTAGTAAATCTCTATAAGTAATGTATCCTACTTAGGTATTGGGCGGACTATAATAAATTGATAGCATTTATCTGGGTATTTGATTCTGTTAATCGAGCCGCACAATGAAGTTCTGGCGAAATATTTAAATGACAGCCATGTACTTTTGAAGCCACATAATTACTTAACGTGAAATAAGCAATATAGTTCTGGTGTAATTGGCAATGACTATAATAATACCCATTTATCATAATTTCCTCGACAGTTAAGACAGTTACTAATGTGATATCAACTGAAAATATCTTGCTTGTAAATGGATAAAGCTCAGCAAATATTTTCCAAATAAACATTAAGACGTATATCTATTTAGACCATTAGAACTGAATAGGGTTAAATGAAGAGGCAGGCAGCGAATATAAGATAAGCGAAAAGTAGTTAGGCCTTCGTGATAAACAGCTTATCCACAGTTACTGTGGATATAGCACAATACATATATATTATATAAATTTATGTGTTATATGTTATAAAAAAAAGTAAATTGTCTCTCAAAGCTTACACTTTTAACACAAATGACTTAGGAGAAAAACAGTAAAATTTAATTCTAACGCATTTTTATGACTCTTAGACATCTTGCTATAGAACTGATAACCCAAATGACCCTTTGCGTAAAATTAAGGTGAATCGTGTACATTTAGGATATGCATTATTTGAAAAAAATATGTAAAGCATTACATCGAATCAATGGCCTTTTGATCTATTAAGCTGTTATGTTAATTAAAAAGTAAGCTTAATGAGATTTTTCTTAAATAATTTTTACAATTTAGTTAATTCAAAAGGGATGGTATCTGCTAGGTATATTCGAATTTAGAAGTTTAATATTTATTGGCAGGCTTTCAACCCCTGATTAGTGCCAACATTGTTAGCGTTTCTGATACAAATCAAAAAACAAGAAAAGATTAATTTAAAATGGGGATTAAAATCAATACTAGAATACAAATTTAAGAAAAGTTTTAAAAAAGGGCCAAGGAAAACCTCCAGCTTCTGAGACCAAGACTAGACTATGCATTTTATGATAAAGTCTTGAAAGCCAGATGTTTTCTACTTGGCCGTTGTCTTGTTGTCTTATATTGGCATATTTTAGTGTTGGTTAATTTTAAATGTATTTTTATGTTTTTGGATTCTTACTAGAAGAAATATTGATGATCGTCGCACTACGTTTAAAATTACTTAGTTAATATTAATTAGTTTTTTTTATAATTATTGATTATTAAATTTTTTTATAATTAATTATGAAATAGTACTTTTTTTAGAATGTAAAGTTACGGTTAGTATAATTACGGTTATCATGCAAAATAAAATCTCACCAAAAAACCTATATTAAAACATTCATTAAATGTCTGTATTAATGTTAAATTTTATTCTTGTTCTACTTTTTTTATATAAACATATTTTTAGTGATAGCAATATTTAGTAGGTTTTATTTTTTCTTAAGTAAACTATAACGTAAACGAGTTTAAATGTAGGGTAAACTCACACTAATTGCTACTTTAGGGAACAAAAACATAATTTCAATATTCTATAGACTATAGATTTACAAAAAAACCTTATTACTTATTTATTTATAATTAACAAAAAATATATATATCTTTGCCCAAATTGTAATTTTTCTACAGTATAGTTTTTTCTTCAAACATGAAACGTTCAAATACAAACTTTTATTAATTTTTTTTATTACATACCAATATTCCTAAAAACTAGAACATTAGTAATACCAATAAAGCATTGACCTCCTCCGACTATTATTATGTATATCATCACGTTTAGAATAAGGAAAGAAAATATTTGACCTGCTATTTTGAAGGAATTATTTTTAGATTCGAAGTACATGGTAAATCGTTAAATATTATTTGACTGTCCTTTTCCTTTTGACGTAAAAATGTATGTCCTATCATCATTATAAGAGTGTATTTAAATTTTATACTGAATTACAAATGTTGAGAAGTCTATTTTGATAAAAAACCAGTGTCATGTAGTTCAGATCTTTTAAATTGCAGTAAAAATACCAATCACTAAAATTAGATTAACTTGCAATGCCTAATGTTGGCACGCCAAAAAACAAATGAAAACTGACTCTAAGGCAAACAACATTTACAAAATCATAGATTTAAATATTTAGTTAATTATGTGCATTAAAATAAAAATATGCAATACAAATTTTGTTTTATAAGAAAATTATGTTATAATATTTAATTAATAAAAATCTATTTTTATATTTGTTGGTTTATCCTCATTTTCCATTTTATACTTCACTTGCATAAAAAAAAAAAACTAGTGTGTCAGTACTATTAGAAAATGGCAGGAAATTTATAGGCAATCATCAGATCTACATTGAGGCCGACCATTCCCTAATGCAGTTAAGGCAACTCTAAGAAATGAATGAAAAATTTAAAGTTAAGGGCACTAATGGCGAAAAAAATTAAAACAACATTATTTCCTTAGCAAAAAGCCAGCCTCACTTTCTCTTTACTTGTTTTATTTATTATAGCATAATATTTCGTCTTGGATTTGGGACTTCTTCATATGGGTAAGATACAAACAAATACGCAAACTAAGCAATAGTTACATAATTACAGAACTTAAAACACTTAACAACAACTTGGTGGTTCTGTTACCTTTTATTTATAAAAACTATGCCCTCGGCCTGGATCCTTCATTCCAATTAGTAAAAAACTATTGTAGCTTTCAGGAATGCCCAACATAAATTCGATCGTAATTATTGACTCATTTTCATCTTTGTACGAAGTACTAAATCTAAAATACCACCAAAAGAACTATTAAGGAAGTAGTATGCTTATACAAAATGCATTTAAAAATTAAAAATGTTAAAGCTGTTTCAATTTTTAAAGGAGTGCCAACCATTTATAGTTTACCTTATATAAAATAACTAACTGCCCTTTTCTGTTATTGTATTTTAAGAAAGGCATATAATTGGTTTTTAATTATATGTTAAGATCGAAGTAGACTTAGATCGAAGATAACTTTGAACCGTTTTTTATTAATTTAACTACCCGTTGTATTTCTGATAAGAGGTTTATACAAGCAACTAAGTTTCATTAGCGATTATTAATATTTAAATTTATCTTTTCACTAAAAGAACTTGACAACTATCCCATAATTTACCTTATTAATATAAATTTTAGCATGTTTTAATAAAAATGCATAAGCCGCAAACATATAAGCGAAATTACTTTTCAATTTTTTACCCTTTTATATTCGTTGCCAATCTTCTTAAAGACCCTAACAGGTGTTTAAAATAGGCCATTTTCTCTACAAAAAGGTTACTGTAAAAAAGTTTACATAGGTTTCCAGCTTCGCAAGATTTTACTTTAGGGGTTATGTTTGAAATAGGCTCCTGTCGCGTTTATTTTTTCGTATAAAAAACTTCATGTTACTAAAATATTCATTAATATTTTGAAAGTCGTAATATTTTTACAAAATAATTCACTTTTATAATTACTACTTATTCTCCATAATATTAAATTCCTGTTGGCTCTCTTTTCTTTTAGAAACCGTTTATATTGAAATTGGAGCAGGATGCGCAAGACTTTTAAAGATTTATAAATTTTTAGCATAACTTAGCGACGGTTTATTTGTTTTTGCTTTTGGTGCCGTAATCCTCATTCCTATTTATTTTCCATCAAAGACATAGTTTTAAGTACATACCATTTAATTTCTGCGCATTAAACAAAATTTAGTTCGCCTAAACGTAAACATATCTCAATATTTTTTGCTCCAAAACTTTTTAAAATATATTTCTTTACTTTGTGCTCTAAAAAGTTCATTTGCTTTAAAATACGACCCATAAAATGAAAGCATCTCTATTCTGATTTGTTCCAATTAAAAGAGCGCTCTTTCATAACTCATACACAATGAAACTTAATAGAAGTCACTTTAAATTGCGACCCGGGATTTAAACTTTTTAAAATGGCGACAATAAACGGGTTTTTCGCAAAAGCTATTTTTACATGACAGCTTTCTACGAGCGTTTTCACGGGCCGATCTGAGGACTTAGAGATAGAAGTATTTCTATGCAGCGGGGATTTAGGGCTTTCAGCCAAAATTGCCTTTTATTGATTTTGATATGAGTATTCGTTCACTGGGTAAAAAGATTTTTGGGACAGTTTTGTCGAACCCGGAAAACAATGCGAAGGATAAGCCCAACGTAAAAATTTTTCTATGGGATTGGGCTTATTGTTTTTTTGTTGTGGAAATATACTTTTATTTAAGCGATGTAACATTTTATTTCAAATTTTTGTTTACGAAATTAAGAGCTGGCAATATATTATGATGAAAATGTAAATACGTAAATTATTCTTTTAATTTTTAGACTCTTTTATTTATATTTTGTAGCCAAAAAGTTGATAAACTTATTATAAATTCGTCACAACAATACAGATTTAACTTGGCCCCATTTTAGCCCAAATATAGGTTATTTAGGTTATGATAATGTATTTTAAATTTTCCAGAATTTGTATACTTCTTTGCTTTGACTGTCAGTATTTTCTTAAGATTATTGGTCTTTTTCGGCATAAACAATGAAGAAATTCTAAATATTTCGAAACTGTTCCATCGGGCTTTAAATAGGACGTGTTAGGTTAGTGTTTTATTTTTATTGAATTTCGTTACAATATTTCTTCAAGTTCTTCTATCAAAATTTTGCTACCACATTAAGACTTATATAAAAAATAATATAACTGCCTAATTAAATTATTCTATAATATTTCTTAAGATTAGCTTGAATTTTCCTTTTATTTGCTGTTCTTTTTATGTGTATAAACCAAATAGATATGATACATCTTTATTTAAATTATTTTAAAATATAAATGAACTTAGACTTTTAAGTATCCCTTAAGCTGTATATTTTTGGGATATGGTTGACTTAACCTATAAGTTCTATAAAAGTAGGATAATTTGTGATAGCTAATATTCTTTAATAAATTGTAATGTTCTTAGGTAAATTTTTAATTTTGCATTACTAAAGTAGATGTAAGATAAATTTAGTTATAATAAAATTTATAATGAGGGTAATAAGATATATAGTTCAAACTTAAAACTTCAAAAAAATTGTTATGCTTTCTATTTGTATGATTTTACTTTAAGATTTCATTTTTTAAAGGTTGTAGATAGAGAAAAATATAGTAACTTATAATTTTATTTACATGCATTTAGTTTTGAAAATGTTTTTCATATTCCCTGTATATTTAGTGTATAATTTGAAAAGATCTCTGAATTTAAAAAAAAATTGTTTTTATATAAATAAGAAGGATATGAATGTAACGATAAAAAAATGTTACCACAGGTGTAACCAATAAAAAACTTTCTTGTCAAATCTACATCTTTGTTCAGGAATTTGAATTTTATCCTTTTTTTTTGTGCATAACTAAAATGGGTATGCTACATTTTTAATTATATTTAACGACGATATTAACTTAAAATAATTTGTTAAATTTTAAGATGTTATTTAGCTCTAATGCATCTAGTTATTCATATGATAATTAGTTTGTTTGGCCCTTAATCTGATAAGTAACTTTAAACCTTTATGTATAAAATAAACCTTTTATACTTAAACCTCTAATATGTTTTATCGTTAATAAAGAATAGAATCATGTGCTTTTATGTAAGTCTCCTAATTGATTAAATATTTGTGAAAAAAGTGATTCTAGAAATTTACTTTAAGAATTAAATTTAACTTCTGATTTTTTAAATTTTCAGTTTTTATATGAACATTTTTATGCTATCTAGAAATCTTTACACTAAGAGTCTCATATATGAAGTTTTAAAATAAAGTTAATATAAATTAATAGTTTTAAGTATATTTTAACAATTGATCTAGTATAAAAATAGTTGCTTTAATTAGTAGTAAAGAATCGTGTTTTTTAAATACCTTTACAAAATATGTTTTTAAATATTTTTATCTCTTCCCATTAAACGTATTTACTATTTTGAATTTTTTTATATTTATTATCTTAAATTATTTAGCATAAAAATTATTACACTATAAGATGGAATTTCGTTTCCAAATATAATTATTTTTAATTAAACAATATACATTAAATTATTTTTTAATGCTAGAATTGTTTACTATTCGCCAATCAAACTTATACCAAATTCCTCAGTATATAATTTTAAATTTTTAGTGCTATCAGCGTTTAAATTTGGTTGTTTTGTTATGTTCGACAAGACTGTTTTCTTAAATCTTAACATCAATTCTCAACTTTATGCAGAATAGATAAATATAATTTAATAACGAAAAATAAACCTATATATTTATATATTTTATTTAAATTTAATATTATCTAATATAAATAAATTTCAAGAATTTAACTTAAATAAAACGAAACTAGAAATGAATAAAACCCATTGCTTAATTCCAGCAAGTTCAAACGTCGTGGCCTTTGTAGTATAAATTCTAATTTATTCATGAAATACAGAAGTCACGAGTTGTAATGGCTTGATAAAAATGTTTTCTATTTGTTAAGGTAGAAATCTAAATTAAAGCTTACTCAAGAATATCACGATATAATAAAATAAAAACGGTAAACAATGAAAAGTAAGTTAAATCATATTAAAATAAGCTTTAAAATTATATTAAAGAGGCCATGTTTATTAAAATACATATATAATGTTTCTTACTCTTTAAAAAAAGTAACGGATGTTGGTAAATAAAATTTAAAATATAGGCCGCTGTCAAAATTATACACTTGCGCCAATGGACAAATGGACGACTTAACAAAAAATACATTTAAAATCACTAAAATATTTTTAAATATATCTTTTAAAATCACAGTATTTGCTACAAATGTTCGTTTATGTAATTTAACATTTTGTCAACAAGTGCCTCGAAATGGCAGTTTATCTCATGGAAAATAAAATAATGCCTAAGCCATGTGAGGTGCTTTTTGATAAGATTTATTGAGTTTTTAACGAGAAATTCGTTCACAATGATAGCTTTTTGACACGGTGTCATATCGTGATGCAATATTTACGAGTAGTTAACAAACTTCACATTCACTTTTGATCGATTTATTGATTTATTGTTAACCAATTTGCATATCTAATTTAAAAACCTATACATCTTATTATCTGTTTTAAAAATATAAGGTGGGAATTGAATCATTCTAACATATCTTCCACAAACGCTACGCGTTTCAGTTTTTGCAAATTCGAAATTAAGATAATTTTTTTAAAACCAGTTTGAGGTTAGTTAGCAATTACAGCTCTGATAAGAAACCAAATGACGTATATCGCTTAAACTCTGCATTAATAGAAGTGATGCCAGCTTTGTAGAAAAATAATTTCGGTACTCCTTCTACGCAGCCTCAGTATATCTTAAATTTTACCACTAATGACTACAATAAAATATAATGCGACATCTATAACAATAAGTACTAATTTTTGTTCCTAATTAAATGATATTGATAGAACCTAACGAGATGAGAATGTCATTCAATTTAATTAATGCGCAAAAGGAAACCAAGCGTAATGTGACACTGAGGCTTGAATAGAAAAGATATCGTGGAGAATTCCAATTTCCTAGGATTTGAACTTGACTGGCTTGATAATATAAGATGGGGCGTTGAAATCACGCCTTTAAGCGACAAGACGAGTTAGTGTTACTCGTTGTTTGCTCTGTTAAATTTGGATGTCTTTATATTTTGAGATTCGGTTTACAATGGATTTCATGTTTATTTATATATATTACAAATGATGCTGATCTAACTAACAGCCCTTCTAAATAAGATTTTGAAATTAATTTTCTGAACAATTTATAGGAAATTACGCTTTTCCTTTACGGCAAAATTTATTTAAATGCAAAGGTAAAACAACAAATAATCTATGCTCTTGATACTCCATTAATTTAAAATCAAAAATATCAATTTATTTTTTCCATTTTTTCAAAATATAATTATAAGGCAAAATATAAGGCATGCAAATTGTCTAAATATTAGCACAACTTTAATTTTTTAAATAAATTTAAATTCATGATGACAGAAAATCACTCTAAAAAATTATTTGTTGTTCATAAAAAAGTAAAACATTATGGTAGAGGCCTGCAACAAAATAAAAAATATTTTAAATTAATTTCTGCAATTTCAGCTTATTAAACGATTTATTGCTTCTTATCAAAACCTGTTAATTTTTATTTCAAAGAAGTCTTTTGCGCTTTATTTTCAGCTGGGTCACTAACCTCATGCAAAGGTGAACTTCATATCTCAAATGAAAATATGGTTAAACTTCATGTGATACCTCAATTTAATGATCATAAATTCTCTTTTTCCTCAATCTCAATCATCTTTATGATTAATGATCGAAATGATAAAATATATTCTTAATGATCAATTCTCTTTATCGCTTAAAACTGTTAATGCAAATTCTAACTTTATCGTTGGATAAAAAGAATTAATAGGAACTGTTTTTTTCTGCTTTGAAATGTTGTCTGTGTTTACAAATTTGCGATATTTTCTTCCCTAGAAATTCCGATTATTAAATTTAATTTATTTGTGTCAATATCGTATGCCGAAGTGTTGGTGACTTAATTTTATAAATGGTTTATTTAACTCCAGAAAAAGTATCGCTGATTGAACTGTATTATGAAAATGTTCGATATGCTAATGTTGCAGCTCAGATATTTATTCAAATGAGCCCAGGTCAACATGTTTAGCGAAAATACGTAATTGAACTGGTGAAAGTCACTACATTAAGGACCATACAGTTACCTGTAGTATAGGGCATATTTTGTACGAGCATTCACAGAATTTTTAAAATACATTAAGTTTCAGTCCTACAAAATTTATATTGTACAACAATTAAACAAAGATGATTTTGACAAACAAGTTAGGAATTTTGCGACACTATGACCGAACAAATAATAGATAATCTAAATTTAATACTTAACATTTATTTTCTAATGAGTGTTCGTTTTTACGAAACGAAATTGTTAACTGTCGCAATTTTTGACAAAAATTCATATCTAGTTCGTGAGGTTCAAACTCAATTTGAAAAATTAATGTCGTCTGGGTTGGAATTTATAGCGATGGTTTCATTGGTCCTTTTTTATTCAAGGAAATTTTAATGAAGCACTGTATCTACATTTATAAGAAGACGCGATAGATACTGCATTGACAGAGACGGATTTTCTTCATGAGGTCACTTAAAAAGCGAAATTTATAAAACCCAGCAAGGGTCAATAAATAAATTACTCCAGTGCCTCATTGCCTCATTAAGGTATATATATTTAATAATAATAATATAATTTTTGTCCAGTAAAACTATGTCCGCAAATGAGCCGTTTGAGCTCTAGAGCAAAAAAACTTGTTTTGGCGCTATTATTTTGCTCATTCACTGATTCGCTGTTTGTAGTGCAGCTTAATAAGTATTTTGTTAATTAATACATAAATTATTGCTTAAAATAGTTTATTAAAATGCCGACTATTTGCTTTAATGCAAAGACTGCACCATTGGTCACTAAGTCGCGAACTTTTCGGAACATTCCCCGAATAGCTTCTACATGGGTACAGCCAGCCATTGTCCTTCCTAGCAGATCTTCCTCATTGGCAACAGGTGTTTCGTAGACCAAACTTTTCAGATAATCCCAAAAAAAGAAATCTAGGGGGTTGAGATCAGGAGACCGCGCGGGCCAAGCAACAGGACTTCCTCTTCTAATCCATTGTTGAGGAATTGCCGAGCTAAATCAGCGCACGTTTGCATCAAAATGAGGAAGTGCCCCGTCATTTATTTTATCTTTATTAATAAAATTGAATTATAAAAAAAATATTTTCTGCACTGTAAATACTGATTCAGTTATTGCGCAAAATATTAGTATCAAAAATAGTTTTTTTGATCTAGAGCCTACACGACTCATTTGCAGACAAATGTTTACAAGACAAAAAATATTTGTTTTGATGTCCCCTATTACCCCTTAAAGTCTGTCGGTATATTCTTAAAATATTACGCATATATTATATTTCTATTATTGTTATTCCCTGAAAAACGTCAAATGCATAGACGATTGAGAATTATTCCAAAAGATTAAAAAATGTAAGTAAAATAATTCTGATTCTTAAAAACCGTAAGAAATAATGTTAAACTCCTTAAATAAAATAAAAAATACTTAAGATGCTTAAAAGATGAAAAAAATTAAGATCGTTAATAATACCTTAAATGCCTGATAAGCCTAATAAATTGCTCAACTTAAAATCAAAAAAAGTATTTAATTGCTAGAGACAAAAGTTGCAGATGAGCTAAAAAAATATCAGTTCAGCTATAAAAAAATTGAATACAATGTTTTGTTGCATTTACCTCCTACCTGTCTCGAAATATGATGCTTATAATTTACATAGTGTTGCGGTAGAGTTGACCCAACAGAGATATAGAGACCATTGCTTCTATATAGCTGGTGATTACAACCTTCCAAATCATAAATGGTCTAATGATTCACTAGGCTTAATAACTAATGTACTGTAACTGTAATGTACTGAGTACTTGATTTGCACAAACCGGTTCAGTTCTTAGTAAGTGACAATAATGCTGATAATTTAAGTTTAATACCATATTTAGGGAGATCATTGAGCTCTGTGTTCTAAAGGTGATAATTAAAAATATCTTTAAATTTCCATGCTAGTTTGACAGTGAACTAAATGCCAATGTACTAAATAAAAAAATACTTCAAAAAAATATCAGCAAAGTGGCTCTCTTAAGGAAACCCAAAATTTTATCTCCCAGAGAGTTTTATGTAAAGTTTCAGTTCATCAGGAAATATTTTATATAAAAGATTTATTAATAATATTATAGATAACATTAAAAATATCTCTAATAATTTCTGCAAAAATGTAAATTCCAAAAAAACAACAATGAGATTCCTGCTGTCTGAACACTTGATGACAAAATTATATCTGACGGAAATCTTCTCACATGTTTATGGTAATATTTAAGATAGGAAATATACTTTTCTTGATACTTGAACTTCATCTGATAATCTTAAAAATATTGTCCATACTCTTGATTTAAATCTAAAAACTTTTAATAATATTGAAGAAGTTTCCCCTATCGACATTTCTAGATAAGGACCAGGTCCTAATGGTATTACTCCGTTTTTCATTAGAACTGTCTCGTTTGCCCTGTGAATACCTTTATAGAGTCTGTTAATTAAGTCTCTGTATTCAGGAACATTCCTACAAGAGACAATGTAATTCCAGTTTACAAAAATAAAATAAAAAAACTATCGTCCAATCTAAATTTTTTTCCCAATTTCCTACGGTATGTAAATCTCTTGTCAGAGAATATTTACTCATCAGCTTTAAAAATGTGATTACAACTAGGTAATGACTTCCTTGAGAGCAGTTGCAACCAATCTTTTGCTTTATCCGGATGCACTGATGAACCACTTGGAGAAAAGGTTTATTTTTGACTCAATATAGACTGACGTCTCCAAGGCATTTGATCATGTTGGAATGGATAAAATAATAATAATAATAATAATAATAATAATAATAATAATAATAATAAGCCTTTATTTCTAACAGGCAACTTGCCCAATAACAGGAAACAGTTGCAAAACAATGAAAAATATAGTTAAAAAAAACACACACAAACAAACCTAAAAGAATGAAAAGAAAAGAAAAAAGTAAAGTAAAGTCACAATCTCAAAAGTTATCCAAAAAATTAAAACAAATCACTATTAATATGATATAAAAACCCAATTATAAAAGTTTAACAAGATAATCACATATTCAACAAAATTAAATTAAATTAACTGCAATATACCTACTAACTATAACTTAAACACATGGGTCTTAATCCCAAGAGTAATGATCCACCAAGATATCGGTAATCACATGAACCGGAGAGAAATTTATATCGCACATGTGACAGATCCGATTAAATATTGCGCATATTGTATGTAGTGGCGATTTCAACAGGATGTTAGTATGAGGCCTTGGCAGAAAGAATGTTAGGAGATGTCTAGCATTAAGCCTAGGCACCATGAAACGTACACCAGAAAGAAGTACAGGACTATTAATGAATCCATTCAGTAACCCGTGCAGGAATTTTACAGAGAAGATCATTCTTCTGAGATGTAATGGATGTAGATTGAAGCGTTCCAATAGTTGCCGATGATCAAACCCTCTAACCGGATATATGCCATCCTGCCTGAAGGCCAAAAACTTAGCAAATCTACGCTGAACAGATTCAAGGAGACCAACATGATTCTGATAGAGCGGGTTCCATATAATGCAGCCAAACTCCAGTTTTGATCTCACAAAGCAACAAAAAAGCAGTCTTAATGTAGATTCCAAAGTAAAACTCTGAGAACTTCTAATTATGAACCCAAGCCTTCTCAGGGCTAACTTGACTATGTTGTTGAAGTGTGGAATGAATGTAGAATTCACAGTCAAAGGTGATACCAAGATCAGTAATTTGCTCTAATCTACTCAAAATAGTATCATTAATAAAGTAATTAAAATTTAAGGGTGTTTTTGATCTAGAGTAACTGACCACACTACATTTAGCTACATTCAAGCCTAACCTGTTAACAGCGCACCATACCTCCAATGTATTTAGACAGTTCTGAAGAAAAACACAATCCTCCAAACCATATACATAAAATCCTATTTAAATAATAGGACTCATTTTGTGAAGACTAAGTCTTACCTTTCAATGTTTCATCTGAAGTTTCCCAAGGTAAGCATCTAGCTCCACTACATTTCAATACTTTCATCAATGATGTAATACAATGTTTTTATCACTCCTAATGTCTGTTATATACCGATGACCTAAAGAGCTTTATTATCATAAACAGTTAAAAAATCTTCAAAATGACATCAATAGATTTAATCAATGGCGCAATGCAAATTATCTGTTTCTTAACTTGTGTCAGTAAAATCCACAAAATTATTCAATATGTTGCAAAAAACACCAATATATTAAGAGACTTTCGAGTTGATTTTGATTTACAGATGCATTTTAATTACCACATTGAGTATTGCTGTAACAAAGCATATAAACTATAAATACGATTGTATGAAAATATAGACCTTTATTAACCTAAAAAAGTCAAAGCTTATTTATTCAAATATAGAACTAAATGCTAAAAAAACAATAGAAAATAATATTGAATTTTATTATTTAAATTTAGCTTAACTTATTTATTATCGCTTCCAGTTTCCTGTTAGTATGTGCACATTTCCTTATTTTATTTTTTGATTATAATACCATCTGTGTCGAGTTTGAAAACTGCTTTAGTATTCTCAAATTTACGCGTATATAAAGTTTTTTTTGCGGTAACCGCTTCCGACGCCCAGCGCTCTACACTTTAATATATCGTATAGGAGTAGAAAGTTTGACGGAGAAAATTTTTATTTTTGAATTTAAAGGAGCACCTTTTGTGCTCGGCTAAATTTTCAATTCATACAACTCATATTGTGTGTGAGCTGATATTAAAATTTGTTGCCTCGGGAAATTTTATTAGCAAAGTGTATTTTCTTAAAATATTTATAAAAATGGAGATTAGTATTACCCTATTTAAAATATTGCATCGTTTTTAGTAAATATTATATTTTGGATTTAATCTTTTAAATAGTAAATTAAACTTTAACGAGTTGGGATTTATTTAAGGTATTTGACACCACTTAAAATGACTCGGCACACCTAAAAGTAAAAAGATCTTTACTTTTAAGTGTCAAATTTGTTCTAACTTTAAAAAAAGATAATTTCAAGGTGATTCAAAATACAAGTTTCTAGATGCACAACTCCAGATTTATTTGAGAGCTACTAAAGTTCAGACATCGAAAAGCATGTATTGGACTACTGCCGCAAATGCAATGGCAATCGTAATAATCATATACTAGGCAAATTGATATACTAAAATATTTGCTCCAAAAAATTGTCACTTATACTCAATTCAACTCCTACACATACACGTTCACAGATTCATTCATATACGCCATTATAAAAGTTATTAACTTAAAAAAGTTGTTATTTAATAAAAACTGAAAACATAGTTAACTTAGTTGTTATTAATTTAAAAATAAAAAAGTAAGAGGGAAAATTTTTCGACTTTTCTTCGTTCTAGAGTTATTAAAAAAAATAATCATTATCATGAAAGCACAAACGTTCTGTAGAATATTTTTATTTATTAAAGCCACAGCAGCATGAACTCTCTGACTCGAGATAAACTTTTTCCTTGAGATAACCCCAAAAAATTAAATCCAAAGGAATGAGATCCCGGGATCCAGGTGGCCATGGTATAGTGCTACCTCTTCCAATCCAACTGACAAAATAAAATGTAACTTTTTAAGTCAATAAGTTGTTTGAAAATATTTCAATTTACCTTTCAGGAAATGTTTCGATTAAAAATTAACAATTTATTCTAACTGCTAAGATAACTTCGTCGAGCAATAGTGGTAAATTTTTATTCAGAAATTGACATTTAAAGCTAATGTTAGTCACTCCGACAGAAAACATTATTATTACATAACCGAGCCCAAATGTTTATCGACCATCATCGCTGATAAGATGTAGTATGTATTAAGTGAGGGTTTTCATTTCTTCATTTATGCAGGTTATGAGTATTTATAATACCAGTCTCAGTAACGATAGATTCAGTCCACCTCATATTTTGAAGTGTGAATTATTATTTAGGTTCTGCAACAAAAAGTTACGCGAAGCTCACTATCCTTTTCATTCAAAACTTAAACGTTTTGAGGTCTAAATGATTAGAGACCATTTTTTTTTAATAATCTGTGAATTGTATCCTTTTGGAAATGAAGCTGGGCAGATTTCTACTAAGTTCCGCCTCCACAAAGTTAAGAATGTGTTCTTCTTGAGTGAGACTTAGTATACTTAGTATACTATTTTTTTCATGGATTTAAATTGCCTGTTTCCATCAATCTATTTTCTACTCATCTTATGATTTTTGCATTATGTTGCCGACGATTTGAAAACGGTTTTGCATAGGTCCTAGCCGAAGCAGTAGCGTGGTTATTACATGCATCTAGCACTTTTAACATATTCACATACTTTAGATTACTGTTGTTTAATGCACTTTCAAACTCACAAAAATTAAAGAAATTAAAGTCTTTTCAATAGAACAGAACAAAAAATACATAGCTATTGTCACCTAATATTTATGTTAGATAAAAAGGGAGGCGAAAAAAATCTTAAGAAAAAATCTTAGACTAAAAAACGTTACTTAAATTTCAAGCTATAACTCCAGAAAAAAAATTAAAAAATTAATTTGTGTTTAGTCAGACACAAGAAGACTGAAGGAAGACAGATAGAACAGATACCTCCTCCTTTGCTTGCTCTATCTATCGCGCTGATACGGAAACCAGCTTATTTCTCGTACTCTCGCACGCGTCTCATCGTCTGTCTCTTTCCCTCCTTTAGTTCTGCACTAGGCGGACGTTCCGCACTACCCCAGTTCGCAACACCATTTCGAGAATAGGGCTGGAATTCTAAAATCACGATTCGACAAGATTACTCGATACGACTGATTCTAAATAAAATTTTCAGTCGTCAGTGTCGATATCGTATACACCAGACGATATAGCTTCTTCGTTTTTTAATACGTGCATAATGTGACAGCATCTTTTTTTTAAACGTATTTGTTTCATTTATTGTTTAATAATAGTCATACCAGCTGGTTTTCATTAGTATATCAAGAAGCTTTCTTAAACACAAGAACTAATAGATTTAATTCGACCCTATTTTCCACAATCTTCTGTTAATCATACAGGCAGAGGAAGTAGAGTTATCACTGAATGAGCAGTTTTAGTATGTCAAGATTTTATGCCACGGATTATTACCAAAGAAACATTGGATAAGATTTTAAATTTGGAATTAGCGAAACTGCTGCAAGTCGTTGAATCCATAAAATTACTGAAATTATTGACAATCACCTTGCTGACCGATTAATTTTTCAAATATAAGAGACGAGAGAAATTAATAAATTAACATTTATAGAGATCCAATTTCCCCGGTGTTATAGGTCCTATTGATTGCACCCCTGTTGCCATCTTAAAACCAAAAGTGGATGAACACAACAAGTTTTTATGATTTTCCATGAATTGAATTACTATTTTCCAATGGATAGTGGTGGTTTTAAATGAATTTTTTTTATTTTATAGAAATAATATAGGCATATATTTAAATAGCACAAAAAAATTAACAAAATAAATGAAAATTCTTAGTGTTTACTGTTGTATTAATTGACGTAGTAGTGTTAATTGATGTTTCCATCTGTCAAATATTAGGGAAAATAACAAATATGTACCAAGAAACCTAAATCAAATCGAATAAGACGAGTTTAGCCGACGATTGAAATTTAGAATCACCCTTGTCGTCACGACTGAGTCGCGATCGAATTCGAAGTCATGATCGTATCGAGATCGAGTCGTGATTTTAGAATCTCAGCCCAGCATTGTGGCGGTAATGAACTTGCCATGTAGGATCTGGCTTCATCTAGCACAGGATAGCTCTCCCCCTCTAATCTTCTTGGTCAGATGTTTACTAACGTCTTAAGGTGATTTTTCATGCATCCGTCATACGATGGTCCGACAATTCAACGGAACTCAACAAACATTTTAACATTTATCCCGTCATCGGATGAAGTTGAAATAAATTTAACTTTTTATACGATGCCAAACTTGTTTGACAACTATAACATGATATTTTTTTGATATTTTTATTTGTTTTTTTGTTACATAAAATTGGTAACATTTATTCTTCATTTAAATATTTATACTTGATATTCATAAAATATTTTTTACTTAGAGTTACCCACTTTTTATCGAGAAACACTAAAGAAGATTTTGAATTTTCTCCAAACTCAGTGCCATCTTGATTCACTAAAGATACCATATTTATAAACTAAAGCAAGGATACAAATAGAATATACAAATGAAAAATTAATAACGTCTATTAAAAAGTAGAATCCTTGAAAGCTTTGATTAAAAATCCATAAAAGTTGTAGTAGGATTATGTAATGTAAAGGCTAATTCTAACATTGACAGTAACCAAATAAAAAAAATTAACAGATAACAGATAATTTCATACTGACACACACATTTTAACACAGCGAATACTTTGGCTGGGAAAATACTGGCGTGCTTCCTTAAGAAGCATTCTCTACCCTATAGGATATCACAGAGGCGTGCACCAATTCTGTCGTCCATGCTGGTATCATCTGTGTTGCACATAATCCTCTTTGAGAAAAATGGATCACTTTTTTGAATTTGCACATAATGCCTCTGGTTACTACTGCAGGCTTATGAGAGCCCTGCCTCTTCCCTTTGCTTGCCATATGAATGACTAACTGCAGAAAGGCGATATGTCACAATTTTAAAATTGTACATGAAGAGGAAAAAACTACCTGAACTTTGCTTAAAGCTTATTTAACTATTGTTTTTTTGCGGAAATGTACCTGGAGGTATATTTTATATATGACCTTCGTCTCTTTTGGTGTTTTTAAATTTCCCATGAAGTTATTGTCAATTTTGACATTTGCTTTATTCAAATAGTACATACTTATTCTACATCGCATTCTTTCTCACTTGTCGGCTAAGCCGAAATGATCCTCCAAAATTCCATATAATCCTCAGGAATAAATTTTATTGTATTTAATATATCTTTTCAAGGTATGCTTTTTTAGAACATTGAGTTAATTCTTTTTCAGCATTTCTAAGCCGGTAAGTATTACTTACAGGGCAGTTTATACACTCACGGTAAACTATCTGAGTGGTTGTTAAAATACTAAAATGTTGGAAGGATGCGATAGAAAACGATTTCTTTTGAGATGGTGGTACACTCTTTCCATAAGATTCATTACTCAGACAGGTTCTTTTATAAAATTGTGGCCACCAACGTTTGAAATCGTACACAAAATCGCTAGACACCTGAACAGATGGATTTTTGCAAGCCTTGGAAATTATTTCAACATAATCCTGGATAGTGCAAAATCGTTCTATTTTATTAAGCTGTCGTTTAATTAGGCCAGAGTCACGGTCGCAAGGCATAAATAAATGGCCTCTCATTGGGAAGTACATTTCAATCTCATTAAATCTCTTGAATTCAACTAAACTCATTAAAAAGCGAATCACGGTATTATTTTTATTCTGCCCACTACAGTTGTCACAGAAAATGTGAAGAGTTTTATACTTTTGCAAGCTTTGCTGATCTAAGTAATGCTTGAGAAAAGAGCATACGTCATTTGCACCATTGCCCGCCTCCCCTTCATGGTAGACATAACAAGCAATATTATTACATCCTAAATTATGTATCTCAAAGGTACAAAGAGTGAGCTGTCGAAAGTAGTACAGATCTTGAACCGGAAGTTGTGGTAGCGATACATTCGCCATGAAATCAATGCAAATACCTAAGGTCTGCTCATCTTCAGTACAGCGCTTTTTTACCGAATCTAGAGCAGTATAAAACTTCTTGCTTCATCTCTTGTGGACCATAAGCTCAGCAACTGCTACTCTTTTTGCATTATCGTTAAGACAGTCACTCTTTATTTTAGCATTAAGTGCCTCACAGGTACTGCAAGTGTCTTTTGCTGGTCCACCAAATTTTAAGTTATAATTTTCTTTAAAATAGAACCAAAAAAATTTGTAAGATATTTTATCAGTCGGGTGTTTTTCTCTAAACATCTCAAACATTATCTTTACTGATAATTTGCAATTTAGATAACGAATTTCTTGGCTCGTATAATGCGATATTTTTACCGGATAGGATTCAATGTGGTTCCGGATAATTGCAATAACAGATCCTTTTATTGCATTTCCACTTACATTTTTACCGCGCATATGCTGAGGGGTTTTGTGATTTTTTAGGAGAAAAGCAATACGTTCGCATCGCTTCTTAGAGATTCCAATAATTGACAGAAATGCTCTTTTACAAGTCTGTATTCTAGTTGAACCATTAAGAATAAAATATTTGACACTTAAAGACTTTGGTTTACTATTAGAAGCGTCTATGCTACCCCTTTTTCGTGAAATGGAATGTATTTCTAAGAGTCCTTGTAAATGCATATCTTGTAAGTCTTTTGTTTGAAAATTAAAAAACAAAGTAAGCATACTTTGTTTTTCTTCTTCAGACAGGCCACAGTCCACTTAAACATTTCTTGTAACAACTAAAAGGATAAAATAGTTTTCCTAACGATGATTTAAAAAAACCCCAGACTTACCATAAATCACCCGCAACCTCTTTGGCAGGAATGCATTTTCCAGAATAATTTACATGTTGGACGCCTTGCAGTTTTGCCCTTTTAATATAATTTCTTTTATATTTCTCAGTGTTCACAACACCTTTTTTTCGTTTTTTTGGGATATCTTCAGATTCTGAACTCGAACTCATTTTTTCTATTCAACTTAAATAAAATGAAATTGTAAATAAAATAAGCACGTGTTGTTTCCTTGTTTCTATGAAATTCTAAACAGAACTAAACGACTGCGTTTTTTATTACTCAGCCAGCAAAAACCAAAATAAATCAGAGCGGAACATTAAAATAGGTCCCCGAATCTCTATTGCATTTTAGTGATTATATTATCTGCTCTTTTGTATTGGTGTACGAAACTGCACGAAAAGAACCGAAGTCAATAGTTTACCGCAGAAAGGTTACTTCTCCAGGACATATCCCCTTTCTGCGGTTAGCGAGAATTATAATGCTATCGAGTAAATGGTGTGACAATGTCGTATGTCCCGTTTATGCAGTAAACGATGTATTTAAGGTAATAAAATCTAAATATATGAAAATGTGAATTTCTCAAGAAATTGGAGATGTCCCCTTTCTGCAGTTAGCGATTCATATGGGTTCCGAACCCTCTATAGCGACTGTCACAAGTGTCCTGTAATCTCTCCACAATAGGTCGAACATTCCTGTGCGACCTGTGATGGATAGATTTTTACATGGCCAGTCTCACCTCAGTATTTTGTATGAGAGGGTTTGAGAGTGGAGTTCCACTCATCACTTTTGATTTTAAATCATGCAAGGATAGACCCATATGTAAAAAGAGGTTTAAAGATTATATTCTTTTGCATTTTAGAAATATAATGGGTGGCATTTTAGAGTTATGTCTTTTCATAAATTGAAAGCTTTGCTTTTTTGGGTTTAACCTTTAGCCTTTATGAGAGGTACCACCTGTTCACATTGAATCCAGCTAATGGACGAAAAATAGAGCAGAGACCATTAGGTCAGGCTCAACAACATGCATAGGTCCCATGCTGATGAAACTTTATTACAAATCTAGAAAGAAATATTATGATAAAGAATTTCGATGATTTTCAAGCCATCTAAGATAATTAAGTTAATTTCATAAATTTTATAATTTTCATTTTGACAATTTTTATTTTTCTAGCATAAATACAATTCATGATATTGGAGTAAGAAATTTCCAAAAATGAGAGCTCACAAGCACCACTAGCTCTTTGTTTTATAACTTTTACTAAATAAATATTTTAAAAAGATCTGAAAAAAAAATTTAGTGTGATTATAAGGTAAAAAGCATGTATATAAAACTTTTTTATACAAAGTTGAGCAGTGTCACATTACAAACTTTTCGAAAAACAAACAGCAGACAATTTATAGTGAGTCGAATTTAAACAGAGAACAGAGAAACAAAGGGAGGATGTTACATTATTTCAAACGTATAAATTTGTTAGTTTGAAATTTAAAGTTGAACAACAAAAGTTCTGAATCTGCCCTCTGCCTGTCTCTGTATTTTGTCTCTACGATAGCCAGATTTGATTTATATACAAGTTTATGACAACTAATTATTGTTTAGGGAAAATGTCGCATTTTGCGACCCGTATTTCAATTTTATATATAGATGTGATGTAATGGAAATTTATGTATAAGTAGTGACGAAAATTTATGATCGTATACATAAAGATGAAAGCTAAAAATGAGAAAATAAAGATTATATAGGTTTTTCAATTTTATATATAGCAAAATTTATATTTTAGTATAAACATTTTTGAGAGTGGATTAATTGTTGGCAACATAATTATATCTTGTAAATTTTAAGTCCGTGTACATTCAAGGATTAAGAGCTAATATTAAAAAGTTTTGACAGGCATCAATGTTTATTGGTATTGGCTATATCAGCTGTAGAAATTATGATATAGATTATGCAACGTTTATAAATTTTAAGCAAAATTCTTTTTTCTTCCCTGCAGTAGATCTACATTGTCCATGAGTTTGTCTTAAAACTATAAGAAAATATATTTAAAGAAAAAATTTTGTTTTGGAAATTAAAATATACAATTAGAAGTAAGGCATATATTTTTGCTTGAATTAGAAATAAAAACTGTTAGTTAACGTTTTCTAGTATTGAAGATAATTGACAGCACTTTCGCAATAGATTAATGAAAAATATTTAGTAAAAAAGTAGATTTGTAGCAAATGATTATCACTTATAAAAGGCTGATGTAGCAAATATAGCTATTAAGTAAATTTCAACTTCAAAGAACTATTTTCTATTCGTTAAAGATAACTCATGAACTAAGTAATCATATATTTATTTATTATATTGATTATTTATTGATTACTTAGGAGGAGTTAGAGAAAATTGCAGTATTATAAGATATATTTTTAGGAAACAATAATCAATAGTTTTACTGTCAAAAACTTGATAAGTTTGTAGAAAAAGCAAAATTATAAGATACCTTCAAAAATACATTAAAGTAAAAGAATATATATAATTAAATAAAAAACATAAACAATTTTACACTATTGTAAAAAATATATTTCTTTGTTTTTGAAAAAGAATTTTAGATCCGAAACTTCCAAAACGCTTTAGAAATATAGATTTTGTATAAATAATATAAACATAGTATATTTATAGAAAATTATCACGAGCTAAATATTATAAATCAAATATAAGATTTAATAAAAACATACTATAATTTAGCGCTATCTATGAAATTACTTGGTCAATAATATTATGCCAGATGGTCTGTATTAAATTTTCTTATGATAAAATTTATTAATATTTCATTAGTAGCTCCCAAAATATTTATGCTTAATAATAAACGACGTACGTGTTACAACTGAGTGATTAATCTTCATTTACTTAAATCCATTTTAACATAACTGTTAAATAATTCTAAATATGAAATTTGTAACTAATTAAAAAAAAACCAAAAGTTAATGTACTAAATCTGATAACTTTATGCAATAAATCCATATTTTACCATATTAGGCTTTGTAATCAATATCTAATTGTTCATTTATTTACGTGATTTAAATATAAAATTATACTCGTATGTTTAGAAAATGAACACAAATAGACATTTCGACTGATAATAAATGGTCTCACGTAAGTAAATATATATTACACTGCGACAGAAAATGGTTTATTTTTAATATTTTATCACAAACTGCATTTAAAATGTGTTGTTTGGTCAGGTTATATTTGAATTTAGTATTTTTATGTTTAGTATTATATATGTATGTAGAAGACAGAAAAGATTTAAACTAATTTAAAATATATAACGTACGGGATAATATAATATTGAATTTAAATATTCGATGACATGGCATAATCCTCGTGGGCATGGAATCATGACAGAGATTCGGCAAATTAATACAAATGCAAGTTAAAAATAAATAACAAACATTACATCCATATATTTTAATGATAAATATAAAATATTTTGAACATAAAAGAATTTTTTAAAATTACATTTGGAGAATTTTATTTTATATTAGTAGAGTTAATAAAGAAGAACCGTAATTAATTATTATAATTATTAGTTGCGAATTTGCCATTACATCGATGACCTCCAAAAAAAATATTTCTATATCTCTTGTTCTATAGATATCTACAGAAGAAATCAAATAAACTTGAATTGGGCTTTAAGTGCCTAAAAACAATAAAAATTGCATCAAACTAGTGTTTTAAAAATAAATATTAGTTCCAGAATGCAAAAGAATTCCTATTGTTTAAAAAGATACAAAAATTACATCAAGCGCTACAAATAAATTCAAGAATTATTAGAAATCCTAAAAGATATTCAAATTTATAGGAAAAAACAAATTAAAAAAGAAAATATTTTTAATTTTAGGAAGACTTAAAAAATCTATGCAAAACCCTAAAAACTCAAATAAATTTTTATTTTCGAAAGAGGTAAAAATAATATAACACATAATAGCTTTAAAAACATATTGAGAATTAGTTCAGATATCTAGCATATATAACAAATTGAATGACTTGCAATAAATATAAGATGTAAAAAATTACTTCAAAATGCCTCGAAGATATCGTTAAGCTACGGTAAGACACTGATTATTATCCGCTATTTACTTTTCAAAATTTCCCTTATCTTGCCTTTCCTCTATCTTTTTGGCTAGTGACCCCTTATTCATGCGCAATAAAATTAAGCCAGTTAAGCTAAAACTATCCAAAATTAAACATAATATAATATTTTATAAACTAATTTGAAAATTTACAGGATTTTGTCGCTTATTTCCAATTTTATCAGTGGTATTTAAATATACATTTTTTAGTAGGCAGAAATATATAATTTAAGCTATAAAACTTCATGCCACCCTCGGGTAACTGAGGGCTTGAACTAAAATTTACCATTTCAATATTTGTATTGTATTTTCTATTACTGTGTATTGCGTTACATATTTATAATATTCAATAATAAATTATATAAAATATTTATATATATGCTTAATTTCAGTAAATCATTATTATAAAAGTTGCTGTTTGGAAGTTTTATAGGCTATATAAAACTAAAATTACTTTTCCTTTTATGGATTTTTACTAGGTAACTATATTTTACATTTTGTGTCAAAAATTTCTCTTAAACAAGAAGACTTAATAATAAGTTTTCATAAATATTTTATAAAAAAATTAAATTAACATTTAAAATAATATTTAAAGGTTAATAAATTAATTCTTTCTTGGGTGCCTTAATAACATATTAATTACTTTGCCGAAAATTTTTAACATCTCTACAATAATTTACCCTTTAAAAAACATATACCAAAGTTGCATTTATTCTATGAATAGTTTGTTTAAAATATTTTTTAAAATTATGGAAATGATTATAGTAAAAATATTCATTGCTGCAAGTCTAAAATATTTTTCTTCTTAATATTCTTAGTACAATTTATACACAGAATATACAATTCTTAATATTTTTTATACAGTATGCTAAGAAGCACTTTGACTCTGTTGTAAAAAAATCTTTATTATAATGCATACTACTGCCTGAATGACTTACATGTACAGGGTGTTTTTTTTATATTGCGACAAAATTCAGAGGCGTGTTGCTTGGACGAAATCAAGCAAAAAAGTTCCTATGAACATAATATATCCTAAACGTCTTAGATTTAATACTACAGGATGGTAAAGTTGAAAAAAAATATTACTTTATCATAAATTTGATACACCTGTAGATATCATTCTGAAAATTGGTATGCAATCTTTGCACAACCATAGCGTCTTTCTTATATACAATTTAAATTTTTATATCGTTTAGAATATTGTTGGGTTTAGGGATCATTAAATTAAAACTCCAAACCTATTTAAATTTGACGACGTTTTGCAAAATATATTTGCAGCTTTAAGGCGAATTCAATTATTAATCAAAAAACATAATTAAAATGAACATTTATACAGAAAGCTTTTTAGGTACGTAAAATCAGACAATACATGGATAGATACAATACTCTTAAAATATAATTTATCACAGTAAAATAATTAAGTTCTTTATTTTTAGTTTTTTATTTGATGACGCATTATACCAACATATTATATTTTTATCGTAATACTTTTTGTTTTTATGTTTGTAATTTTTATAGAGTTGTTAAATTTTATACAAGGCATTAAGTCAGAGGACCGAGAAGGCCAATAAATGACTTTATTGTGTCATTACTTAAATGTTCATAAACTTCTCGTCTAAAATGGGGTGAAGCTACATCACTACTCTCATTTAGAGATACATTTTCTTATAATTGTGTTGAAGAGAATCTAAATAAATTTCACTGGTCAGTCGAGGTTGAAAAATGTAGGGTCTAATATGCATGCCATTTACCATACTAGCTTAAACATTTAATAAAATTGCTATTTATGTATCAAGCGCATTGTAAGGACGATAATGCCCGGAAGGTGGAAATAGTAGCCCGAGGGCCTTTGGCCCGAGGGCTAGGTTTTCGCCTGATGGGCATTAGAGTCTAACAATGCCCGTGGTGCATACAATGCTTTATGTTTTACCTAAAAATTGATTTTTATGAACAAAAATAATTTTAATATTAATTAAAAAATAGGATCTACCTGTACAGGTAGGTATACGTACATACCTACCTACAGAAATTTATCAAGTGACTTGCAGTGATTATTTAAGTTTGACTTTGATGTTTCTGTCAGTTAGTCAGTTGGCATTTTTTGTTTAAATATTTGCTTATTTAAACAAAAGAGATATATTTAGATTTTGTGGAATTTCTTCCACAAAATCTAAGAGAAAAGGCCATAAAAGCGACCGAAAATCTTTTGCGAGTTAAATCAAGGTAAAAGTAGGATCGGGAGTAAGGCATATTTGGTATTTGGAAAGATGCCAACGCAATTGTTCAAATAACCGAAACCGTTCTAATGGCATATTTTCAGGAACTGGTAAGTTATTGATTCTATTTTAATAGGTACATATCTTTAACAAATTTTAATATTTTTATTCGGAAAAATACAGTCCGAACTCTCTCTGGACCAAGTATTCTACACTAAGGTCTACGTTAATGGTCTATAAAAATATAGACATCTCGCAATACCATCGTCTCATATCTTTTTTAAATGCTAAGTCGAAAGGATATGTCCCGAAAAAGTCTAAAGTTTTGGAAGGAGAACAAATCATATATTTATTAAGAAGGCTCCTGATGATATCCACTTGGTACACAAAGTCATATTGGTAATGGGTGTTTTTGGAGGCTTAAGACGAGATGAGTTGGTCAAAATGACCATTGATGATATTGAAGATAGAGGAATGGTCTTGGTTATAAAGGTACCAGAAACCAAAAGTTCAAAAAGTTTTACTATCATTGAAGAAGATTTAGGCGCTTTAAATTTAATAAAAAAGTACGCAGCATTAAGACCAGCTAGAATAAAGGAGCGAAGATTTTTTCTTACCTATAGAAAGAGTCGCTGTACAGTACAACCTGTTGGAAAAAATATATATAACCATAGGAAGCGTCCCGACATTGATCGCAAAATTTTTAAAACTGGATAATGCAGAAGCTTATACCGGCCACTGTTTGCGTCGCACATCGTCAACTTTACTTGTTGAGGCAGGTGCTTCGTTTGAAATGCCAAAACAATGCTAGACAATTTACAAACTATACAAAATAGCGTTAGTGCTGCCACCTCTACCATCACAAAAAACACCGACCATTCTATATTGGGATCAGCTACATTTTCCGGGACATTTCAAAATTGTAATTTTTATTTTGGAAATAAAGTTTAATTTTTAGGATTTAAAGAAACATTATTTTTTGTATAAAATGGATGTTTATTTTTTATTATGAGAGAAATAAAATTGGATAAGCAATAAAATTTCCGGGCATTATCATAATGCCCGCTTATAATGCCCTAGCTGTGATAGCAGGTATTATTGCTACCATAACATATTCCGTTTCTAAGGTATTATAAATCAATAATAGATAGGTAAAACATAAATATATTTTGAAAATTAGATATTTTCACAGAATGCGTATTTTTTACTGCCCAAATATGATTGTTGCAGAAATGTTGCACTTTATCTCATGTAAATGTGGCCTTATAGAAATTAGAATAGAAAAATTAAGCTGACAATCAACTATAACACCCAGATTACGAGCAGAATGACAAAATGGTAATATTTGTTCATCTATTTTAATTTTAATATTATTTTTTAAATATTCATTTTGATTTCTTTTGCCAAACAGCATTAGTTTTGATTTTAATGGATTTAGTTGAAGGCCGTGTTTCTTAGAGAGATCTTCTAGTTTGTTTAATTAATCATGAACTTTAATAGCTTTGTTACAAAGTCTTTTGGAGAGAAGTAATAGTACATCTGGGTATCATCAGTAAAACCTTTTATCTTTTAGACATGAAGAGAGCTTATAAGTTTAGACGTGTAAGTAATAAAGAAAAGAGGACCAAGGATAAAGTCCTGAGGTACTCCTGATAGTATGGCACTAAACTCCAAGTGTACACCATTAATAAACACTTTTTGTGACCTGTTAGAGAAATACGATGCAATGAGTGACAGTGAGTCGACGTCAAAACCGTAATATCTTAGCTTTGCCAACAAGACTCGATGATTTATAGTGTCAAACGCCTTGGAGTAATTTAATAGTATAAGAATACTTTCAGCAACCAGAGACCTTGCGCGTTATAGCAATTTTATCTGCCATTTCGAAAATAATATAGAAAATTGTATACAGCCAGATGTACTCATATTTAAATGATAATGACATGATCTCAGCGTTGCAAAACGGGTTTTGAAAGGGGTATTCCGCATCCTCCGCCTTGGCTGTGGTAACTAATAATATAATTGAAGCACTTCAGTGCTAAAATTGCTATAACGCGCAAGTCATTAAAGGTCTCTGGTTTTTTTGATTTTGGTAAAGGTATGCCTATTACAATTTTCCAACTTTAAGGAAAATAATTTTGTTCTATGCAACTGTTAATAATATTAGTTATATGTGTTATGTAAGGATCAATAAATGGACTGCAATAATTAACCATACGTTTTTATAGAACACATGGAAAGTTTAAATTTTTTCAATGCGCTAAATTTGTTGTAATTCTTTAAATTTTATTAATTTTAAATGTTTGATAAAAGTTTAAAAACAAGCTTAACTCAATCAATATGGGTTTCGCCGAAGATTGTCTACTACTGATGTAGTACAAAAACGAATCATTTTAATAAACAATTCAATAAACAAAAATAAAAAATGTTTTGCTATTTTCTTCAGATAAGGCTTTTGATACAGTACCGAACAACCGGAAGATATTGGAGTGAGAGGCTTCTTGTCCCCTCTTTTTGCTAGGTGCCTCACGGACCGAGAACAAATGGTAAAAATTGCTGAAATCACTAGTGTGAAACAGCGAATCGCAATCAGCGTACGCCAGGGTCAGTTCTTGCACTAATATTATCTATTATATACAATAATAATATATGCTTAACATGAAAGCCTTGCTAAAAGTTAATTGTCTCTCTTTTAATACATCTAAGACAAATTTCATTTCTTTTTCTATTTACAAATGAAATCTAGGTAATTTCAACTCTATATTGCTAACATATTTCTGTAAAGGGTATTAAAAATTATATTAGTGTATTATTTGACGAAAATTTAAAATGGAAGGAATCGGTCATTTCATTTACGTCACAAATAAGTTGGTCAATTATTAAATAAATTCTAATTACGAAGAAATGTACTATCTTTTCAGGTATAAGGATCAGGCTACTTAGTTCTTATCGAATCAATTTTAAATTGATATGACCTTGATAATCCGGACATGCGTTACTCCGGATGCTTCAGTAGTCCGAACACGAATTTTGCCGCTATTATGTACGGTATAGTCCGGATTCGCTTGTACGCGATAATCCGGATCGCGCGTTTTGCAGGTTTTGACAAGTTTAGATTGATTGGTAGTTTGCGAAAGTTTAGTTTTTAACGTTTTATAGGTATTACAGTCGACACTTATTGCTTCCTGGCCTTCCTACATCAATTCTGGGAATATGGCTCCAAGACGAAAGCATAAAACATTATCTTTAAAACAAAAGCTTGATTTACTAAACAGATTAGAACGTGGCGTGAGTGGAAAAGTCTTAGCTAGTGAATACTATGTAGGCACATCCACCATTTCGGATATTAAAAAGAACAAATTGAGCAGTAAAAGGTATGTGCCAAGGTTTATAAAGACGTTTTATTTTTACTAATGTTTTGTATTTTATTTTTAGTTTTATCAGCGGTTGTGATAGCGTACCACAATCTAGGAAAACACTAAGAAAACCTGAATATTCCAGAATGGAAAAGCGATTGTTCGAATGGTTTTGCAGGCAACGTTCCAGACACATTCCCATATCATATGAAATTTTAGCAGCCAAAGCAAAGCAAATCTGCAACGATGTTTATGGAAATGAGAATTTTGCAGCCAGTCGAGGTTGGATTGCAAATTTTAGAAAAAGACATAGTTTGAGAGCTCTAAAAATTTGTGGTGAGAAATTATTCAATGACGAAACTGCTGTTGAGCCTTTTAAAAATATGTTGGCACAGAAAATGAAAGACCTGAATTTAATTCCTATGCAGGTTTACAATGCTGATGAATCAGCATTGTATTGGAAAATGTTACCGGAAAAAACAATTGTTCATTCTCAAGAAAAGACAGCACCGGGACGAAAAATAAGTAAGGAGCGGGTTACTTTCCTGGCATGTGTAAATGGAGATGGTTCTCACAAATTGAGAATTCTCGTCATTGGAAAAGCAAAAAATCTCAGAGCATTTAAAAACGTACCCATACCCGTAGACTACAAAAATTCCTGCAATGCTTGGATGACATCTGCAATATTTAAAGAGTGGTTTCATAATTCGTTTATTAGGCAAGTAAAAGAGTATTTAAGAAGCCAAAATCTACCTGAACGTGCTCTTTTAATCATTGACAATGCCTCAAGCCATGGACCGCCAGAAGAACTGAGAAATGAGGATGGCCATTTCCAAACAATCTTTCTTCCGCCAAATTGCACATCATTGTTGCAACCCATGGATCAAAATGCCACAAGGTTGACTAAATTGTTTTACGGTAAGAGCCTTTTGGCGCACATTTTATCACAAAATGAAGAAAATATTATCCAGGTATTAAAGACCTTAAATCTCAAAACTTACTGTAGAGGTTTTACAAAATTGTTGGGAAAAACTAATTCCAAAGGGAACGGTTTTTGGTAATGATTTAGAATACGAAGCCGATAATCTGATTTCGCTAAAGCAATTACAGGAAAAGTTATGATGACAACTTGGTATTAGATGAGATAGAAAGCAACGAAATGCATTATAGCAGCAGCGAAAAATGTGAAGGTGGTGACGACAATCAAGGGAGAGAGAAAGGAGTCAAAAATGATGAAGCAGTGAAGGGTTTCAATTTATACTTAAAGTGGGCTGAAGAAAATCGAGTGCTATTGCATGATATTCTTGTTCTTCAAAGACTTAAAGAAATGGCTTTTATGAAAAACCAAAAAAAAGTAAAGCAAGCAAAATTATAGACTTTTTTAATTAGCTTTATTATGTACATACTACATAGCAAACATGTAATTTAGTTTATCCTTCTAATTTGTATGTTTTTCTCGTTTATCACATATTTGTAGGCAATTTTTTGGTTATATACATATAATATTCCCTAATATAAAACATATATGTATGTAAAAAGACATCATGTTTCAGTAATCCGAATTTTTCGTTAATCCGCATCACCGTCGTTTTTATTAGTCTGGACTATCGAGGCTTTACTACATTAAAACCTGTAACAATAACTTTAGCCTGTAACATTTTTTTTATTCCAATCATGTTTCATACAGTTGAATCATACCCTAGTAATAAGCTTTTTACATGCGTTAAGTTACTAGGTTTGAGGGACAAATATTTAAAAGCATTGCTTTTATTAAAGCATATTGATGAATATGAAAATCTTACTCACAAGGTCGGGTATAAAAATTATCATAAAAAGAAATCAATATTCAGAAAACCCTCTTACAAATTCGTTTGAATCTATCGATTCTACCACAATTAGGTCCTAGATAATCTAGCTTTTGAATTTGCACTGCTTATGCTAAACAATGATTTACTACTTTATAATTTAACTAAGTTTAAGTCAGGATTTTGGTTATATTTGTTTTTTAACTCACTAGTATATTGTGCTTCAGGGGTAACATGATAACCCCTGGAGCACAATATTGGTGCGGGTGGTGAGTTTTATTTCTCCCTCGTGTTGGGTATAAGTATTTTTTTAGTGGGAACAATTATTTTTTTATAATATGTCATCATATGTGTGATTACTTAAATTTATTTATTATTTATTGGGGGTAAGTTTGAGGTAATCAATTTGTTTTTTAAATTGAAATTTCTAACTTTTTTTTTAATAAAAGACGATTATTATTATTATTATTATTAAATTTCTTCTAATATATAAATGTCAGCTTTAAATTAGATCAAAAAGAGATCTAAGAGGATTTTCTTTTTTTTAAATCTCTTGAAATATTCCTATTATCTTAATTGAATTCAAAAAAGTTCATTATATCCAATTTAAGTCATTTAATAAGTATTCTGGCCTAACTAAACTTATAACCCTCTAAACATTTTCTTGGCAACTTTTCAGTTTTCCCAGAAAGGTCTGTGTTGGGGTCCAAAATTTAATTTGTATTGTTACAAAGTATTTCCCCTTTATTATCCCTTTAGAAAAGTGATCCGAATATATTTCGGCAAGTTAGTCTCTTCTGAGAAATATTTATCTTAATTTTTGCTTTAAACTAAGAATATTGTATTTATATGGTTTTTCCTAGCACTATTTCAATCTGATTATTTGTAAGGCGTTTTTCTATTTTGTTTTTCATATTAATTTTTTATGAACTTTTTTTATAATTTCTCTATCATTGTATCGAGGAAATATTTTGTCATTTAGTAGTTGAAATTGGAGTTTCGTATGATTGTTTTACTAAATCCGTACAAAAAGTTCTTGTTTGACTTAGTTTTATCAACCCATATTAGCTTACACTAGTATACGCTGCAGATTCACATTATTTATAGAGTAAATATTTCCTAAATGATAACCATAATATTAAAAAAGTAGTAAATAAATATGTCTAAACAACAAAGGATAAACACAACGAAATTTGTAGAAAAAAAGTTAAGTTAAAGAGAAAATTATCGATTTACCATTTGCACGTGACCTTTGGTAGCTAATATCTTATATTATTCAAGCTTGATGAAATAAGAAAATACTTGTTTAAGAATTTTATTTCGTGACCAAAGGATTTATTAAAACTGGAGTTTTGAAAAAAAAAATATTGTCCTAATTAACCAAGCTTAACACCAACTTTTGAATAAAACAAAATTTGAACAAGAAATTGCAAAAGATAAAAATTAAATTATTTAACATGTAAGGGTAAATTTTAACAATTATGCGTAAAAGATAATACTACTACTCGTGTGTCATGACGCAATCCAATTGCAAAATTTTTCAATTATTGTACCTAAAGGTTTTGTTATTAGCGATACATCCAGTTTGCTTGAATTATTGGACTAAATTATACTCTAAAAAATGCAATTTTGTACTACAAAAAATTTAGGTGAAGGCCCAAATAATAGACTTGAAAAATTGGAACACGTTGTTCGGTCGGATATTGTTTCGTTCCTCTTTTTGTCTGTGATTTGATTTTTGAAATTATATGTTGTTGTTGACAAACTCAGTGGTATGTTAAAAAAAGTTTTTAATTGTAATACAAAGGTTCAATTTAAATAAAAACTTAAATTATTAAAACATTAAATTGTAGTATATATTTAAAGTTTATGCATTTGATTGTTACATGCCTTTTGGACATTTAAATGGATTTTCATAAATTTCAGGCATTTTATGCTATTTTTATGCATCTATTTTATTAATTATGGCAAGGTTAATAACATTAAAGTAATTGTTTACATTTTATAAATGGCCAATCTTATTATTCAGGTATTTAAACCTTATTTTTCGTTTATTCCAGGTACCAGGCATTTTAGTTTCTACCAGGTATTTAAGGTCATTTTAAGTTTATTTTTTATTGATCTCAATATATTCTGTTTCTTCCTTGTATTTTTTCTCACACACATTACTGACACTTGTAAAATCCCAGGACCTTTTTAAAATTATTTTATATGCTCCAAATTTTTGCACGTATATTGTTATTGCATTTTAGACATTTAACGACATTCAAAATAATTTTTAATTTCTTTCAGGCATTTGAAGTTTTACGTTTAATTTTTACTTTTTCCAGTATATTTAAGTCTTTTTATCGCATTTCTTTAATCTGTAATTAATATCTCTTAGATTCCAGTTTTTCGAAAATTCTCCGAATCGAAATTCTCCGAATCTCGAAAAAAAAAGATAATTAAGCGTTTGATAAATAGATATTTATTTCAATCCATAATTATTTTAAGTGTACTTTTTAGAAAACTGGCAAAGATGGGCATAGGAATCCTATAGAATAACGTTAAGAAGTATTATATATAATAAATTTAAGAAGTATTATTGAAAGAACACACAAGGTAAATAGTTATACAAGAAAAAAATACGTTATTATCAGCCACTAAACTATCCAATCAAACTTCTCACCGCACTTCAACCAACGAAAACAAAAGTTCATTTCGGCCCCATCTGCATTAAATGTTCTTGCAAAGACTGGCATATACGGAACAAACTAAAAATACATTTGCTAGTGCTCAAATATTGCCAATCTGGGAATGATATTCGCAAACATGTTACGAATTTAATTAGCCGGCATGAGCGCAACTCCTCTATTGTGGATAACGGCCGCCATTTTACGGAAATAGTTTCCATATGGTTCCAATTAATAAGGAAATGAATAGGTTGGTGGGAATTGAACAAATAACGAGGCCGAATTATAAGTGGATCGCAGCGAGTTATATTTTAGCTTTAGCTTATCGTAATTGGAACATAAAGGTTGGAGAATCGATCATTATGCATTGAGGAATACTTAATGGCAACGTGCAAACACATGCAAGTATTTCATATACTCTACTACTCTCCTGATATGTTATTGTTTCTTACGCCAAAATAATTTTCTGATGCAAGCTTTACAATCTTTTGGGCAATGCGTAGTCTTCAATTCGCCAATTTGTATATTGCTTTAAAATTATGTAAGTAAAGATCAAAGCGCATATGTAATTAATTTATTTCGTAATAATATAATAATACCAATATATCGCATATTTGCTGCTAGAAACGTGCTTAAATGCCGATATACCTTCAAAATACCTTCAAACGCAATATAATTTCCTCGCTATTCTCTTTTTATAAAGGATAAGAGCAGGGGCAGAGTTGTCGAATTAATACAGATGTGAGTTTTGAGTCAATTTTCTTAAAGCTTGAAATAAGCTATTATTCTATTATTTACATTTAGTTTTGCCATTTTAATAATGTATCGTTCTCCGAATTCGCATGTTTCTGTAATTTTTGGAATTCTGTGAGGATCACATTCCTTTACTTTTATTATCATATAATTTTTTAGTAATAATATGTGACCCTAATATTGGCATGGTCAGACCAATATCATTATTTAACATATTGCATTCCTATAGATACTACCAGTTTACTAAAAATACTACCAGAGTTTGTAAAGTACATTGTAAGTCCAAATCAGATTTAAAAAAATATCGCTATTGTATCACCAAATATAGGGTATTAACAATATTATATTAAATATTACTTTGAATAATGAAGTAAATTAATCTAAGAATAAATTTATCAAAATTCGCAATTTCGAATATTTAAAAAAAAAAATTTCCAGCCGACTTATTGCGTATTCCTTGGGATAACATATGGAAACATTAACTTGATTTTCAATATACATGCGCCATTAAGAGAAGTTAGGGTAAATAAAAAGTCGGTACTGTGGTTAACGGAAAACCTAGAATTAATTCTAAGAGAAAAATAGGAAGCACTTACATAAAACATGTATAAATAAGCTCTTGAAAAGTGAAAAATCCTCATAAAAATTAACGTTTGCAACGTTTGCAAAGTAATAAAACTGACTGAGAAGATTTTGAAATGGTCTTAATGATCTTAACATTAGAGCAACCACTAATTTAGAATTCTCTCCTGATGTGTGTGATTCTAATTTGATTGATGTCTACAGCATAAGCTTATTAAGCCAAATGCATGTAATGACAAAATTAATTATTACCGTAATCACAAGTTTACTAATAAAGAGTATGACTTTTCTCTTGTGGACATAATAACTATCCAAATAATAAATAAAAATATAAAATCTAATGGTGATGACGGTGTCACTCTTTATACTAAATCTTTGCTTGCCTGTTATCCTTAAACCACATTATGAATAGTTGCTTGAAAGTAGGTTACTTTTTAAAGTCATGGAGTTTATAGCGGTTATGTGCCTATTCGACCTGCGATCTATAAGTGTTTTGCTTTTAATTTCAAAAGTGTTGTAAAGAGTAGTTTACATACGATCAAGCAAATATGCCTCAGTGCTAGTACCCTATAGTGCCTATATACCTATAGTGCCCTTCTGAATATTTCTTATAATTTACTTAGATCCTTAGGTAAAAAAAAGCAGCAGCCCTAATTACAATAAACTACTCCAAAATATTTGATGTAATCGATCATGATATTATTTTCAAGTTCGCTTATTTTGGTTATGTGAATCCAACTTTGTTTTTTTTTATCATCATTATTTTAATGCAAAACGTATAATATCAGAGATGCGTTATACTCGGGCCACTTTTTTTTTCTACTATATATATCTGATCTCTTAAATGAGGTTGCTAATTCGAGTATGCTGACGACACAGGTTGTAGATTTTTTTAATCCTCAAAATACTGAATTAGCCAGTTGACAATTTGCAGAATAATCCGATTTGACTAATAATGTAAGTCGGTCTCTTTAAAAAAAGATGGACTATTTCTTGTAATCCGAATAAGATAAAAGTTTTGATCTTTGGAACAAAATCTTCAACGGACTAATAATCAAAACAATATAACTGTTAAGCTTGGTAACACTTCCTTTACTAATTCAAACAGTGTAAGAAATTTACTGTTATTCCAAAAATGTTACTTGCGAATACGTACGGTTTATGCATGCAAACATAACAGAGTCACTTGTCAGTACTTAACTATTCCATGTTGTTTACTACCCTTCACTGGATTTATATTTATATATTAATTCTTAAGTTAAATTGCAACGATTGCAAAATATATGCTGTCGGTTTATTAGTAATCTGAGAAAATATATTATTAATGTGTCGATATAATCGAATGTATCCATACAAAAGCTTATTAAATAGTTCATGGTTTCTGAAATTTTAAATTGCAGTTTGTTATTCTGCATAATTTATTAAAAACTCGAATATGTATTTATAAAAAAAATACTTTCTAGAAATGTAGCAAACTATAGACTCGTTAGGTTTAATACGATTACAATACGGCACGATACCACTGCCCTGTTTAAAAGTTCATTTACTTTATGCTGTTAGTTTTTATAATTAGACTAAACCTTATTCATTTAATTTCTATTTTGGGCTATTGAAATATGAACATGTGGAGCTTTTTTTGGATAGACAAATTTCCATTACGCCATCTTTACACTTGTTTCTCTTAAAGGGTTGATCTTTTACCAAAATACCTTTGTCCGTACATTTTATTATGGTGGTATTAAGTAGCACTAATTTTCTTTAGTTTTCTTTTTTTCTTTATTTGGTTTATGGTTCAGTTTTTCTTTACTATACTAGGTCTATTTTTTTGGTTTTTAGGTCTTTAAACTAAAAAGTTTCGAAGTTAAAAAATTGGTTATAATGAATATTTTGTCGACGTCGTACTTTATCATAGTATATCAAATGGCTATTCTAAATAGATACATCATTTTAAAAGGGTTTTCAATCTACTACCCAATGGTGTATAAAAGACATAGGTTTCTCGACTTAGAAACAGAAAGGGTGTAAAACGGTATTTAAAAAATAAAAAAATTATCAGTACACAGAATTTATCTTATAAAGTGCTCAAAATAAGCTAAGGTCTCAAAGAGACAATATTAAAGTCTGTTTTGAAATTTCTGACGAACATGAGCAAGTATTTATCTGCTAATATCTCTACATGTGCCAGTTCATTAATATTTTCAGGTGGGGTTTTGTAAATTTTGCTTTTTAAGTACCCCCAAAGAAAAAAATCTAGTGGTGTTAAGTCTGGCGACCATGCGGGCCATTCAATTCCACCACGACAGCCAATCCATATCCCTAGAAACTATTTATTAAGCCACTCTCGAACTGTTTATTACTATACGAGCTAAAAGAAGATGATCACGAACAAAATCTATAATTTTGCGTGAGGCTATGAGGGAAATACGAAAAATAAATAGAGGATCTTCTAACTGGACCTTTCTATTCTGATGAATAAAAATATTAATTATCTATCTATGCAATTCTGTCATTTTAACATAGCTTATCTCGGTCACCCAATTGGTATAAAGAAATGCATAGAATCGCAATCACATTTCTAGATTTTGGATTCCTCGATGTTTTCTTCAAGAGATATATAAAATCAAAGCTCCTGTATTTCTGGTAATGGTACTTAAATAGAATTGAATTGGCATTTTTACGTCTAATAAGATATTTTTTTAAGTAAGTTGTATAATTTTAATGTTACTTTTTCATTATATCTTGTAACAAAGCGGTCAGCAAGAAATGATCGTAATATTTGTAAATACCAAACAGAAAACGCAATGTAAACCTTTAATTAGTTTTGTGAAATAAGAGTTTTGTGTCATACCCAAGGATATGACAAGGAACCAAATAAAAAACATACCAGTAAAAATGTATTTAAGAAAAACAAGAAATAAATACTATTTATTTTTAGAAAGCCACTGACTTGCAAGAAGGCTTTCTGTAACACATGTCCTACAAGATCCTTCACTGGTTCTCCTCATCTATTATAAAGAATTTCTTACACACTTTTAATTTTAAGAAAAAAGCAACAATTCAAATGCAACTGAATAGTTCAATGCCTAGCATGCCTATAAATATCACGAGATCTCTGCAAACGCCTCTAAGTGGCTCGGTTAAACCTCTCGCCCCTAGACCTTCAGATGCCTTTTAAAGCACTAAAGGTTGCATACTTGCGACTGGCCGTGCTAAAATTTGATCACGTCACATAGAGGAATTTCCTTTCCTTCTGATAGAGTGTGCTTATGGCACCTCCCACAATAAATTTCTAGGTTTTTACATACTCTAATTAGCAAGCAGACCATCTGGTGCACAGACACCTCCAGAATGAATGATAGCGCTGAAACAGGTTTCTCTCCTAAGGCCCCGTATACCAACAAGGCTGGGAAACCAGATGACTATTTTGCTGAACCTAAATTCTCGAACACCGCAACATAGAAGTATCAATGTTTTTGTTGACACCAGAGGAAGAAGGGGATTGCAAACTTGTACCTGAGTGTATAAATGTACTAGATAAACTGGCGAGAAAAGACTGCAGGATGGAGCTGGTTTGAATTTCCGGCCATTCTAGTAATGCTGGTTACGAGGCGGACTTCCTTGCTAGACTGGGATCTTTGGCTGATAGCAAGTCCTCTAAGACGTAAACTCGATATGCTAGATATTACCAACAACGCAGACTATTGTTGGTGCTGGAAGAAGGCATTTACTGTAGGTCACTCATTGGAGAGTGCCCAGTCACTTTTTTTCTTCATTTAGAGCAAAAGATCGTTCGCGCAGACAAATTTTATGCAAATTAATAAATTAATTAAAAATAGATTTAACATTTCACATGTAATTGTTTTTTTAAATTATTGCAAGGATTTTGTTAGTTCTATTGGGATCTTAATTTAAGATTAAAAAGTTAAATAAAAAGTGTTGGTAAAGTAGTTTATTTATTTATATTTAATATTTACACTAAAGGTGTCAGTACTAGTAAAAGTCTTAAAGATTACACCTTTGGTGTCATTATTTATACTGAAAGTGTAATCCTAAAGGATTTAAAACGATGCAGTTTTACATACCTAAACAGCTGCACTAGTCCATTATCATTTGGATACGGGTCATAGTGTTTAATTCGGAAGACCCTAATTTCAAAGGGTGACTTAACAATAATTTTGTCTTCTGGTATGTCTTGCATCTTTAACCATGTGATACCATTATACGAACAATAGAACAATTTGGCAGGGGCTAAAGGTAAAATACGCAAATATTACATAGTTGCACAAAATTTAAAATTTTAAATAATTTAAAAAAAAACAACTCGAATTCTATTTGTATATTAAAAACTAATGATTTTTTAAAGAGGAAATCTAAAATAAACACCAATTATTTTTAATATCATTTGTCAGTATCAGGGCATGTAAAAATAAATAATTAACTAAATGTCGCTATGCAGATATTTGTTAACTGTACATTTTTCTGTGGTATTGCATTAGCCCATAATTAAATTTTCATTTAACCGTTTATTTGTATGTTTTATTTAATTATAAAATATTTTTATGAAATTAAATGTTGAATATCTATCTATTTCTAATAAACTATATAGTGATTAGTAAGCTTAGTTATCAAAATTAACTGATTTAGATTTTTCAGTGATTAAGATTCAGAATTTAGGTAAGATAGTTCTAAGGCTTAGGGCTTTTATTATCTCAAAATTACCTCTACTTCGATTTTGTCTATTAAGTTCGACCTCCTGAGAAATTCAGTTTATCAGGTAATTGGGAGAGGTCCTTTTTTAAATATTTGGTTTAATTTAAGGTAGTAAGTAATCTTAAGAATCATAGATATCGTTTGGTGTAGCTGCCTTTATCTGATCCGTAGATAGAGTTAGTAAACATTTTATGTTATTTAGCGCATCTTACATATAATAAGATGCTCTTCGATACTTTTCGTTGTTTATTTATATTTTTCATACAATCAATATATCAAGTCTCAAGTATCGGTCACTTTAGTTCTTTAGCATATCTGTTTATTTGATACTTGGTTTCTCAAAATAATGCCAAGCCTAAGCCCCAAGCCTATTGAGTCACATTTATCCTACTGATTGGCTTTTTTAAGGGAATTAGGTCCTCTAAGCCGTACATAAAAAAAGACACTATACCCTGATCGAAAATCCTCCTACGCTTATATTAACCAAGTAAACAACTTAAATGTGCGTTTTCTTTCGACGGGCTTCAATGAAATACGAGATCTGATTAGCGGAGGTGAATTCGACAGTTTTGCGGTTATGGAAACTTCGCTAAATGGAAATGTTCCCACTGAAATGATTTCTTTACCTAATTATAAATTTTGTAGGCTAGATCGTGAGGGAAGGGGTGGTGGTGAATATCTTTGCATAGATTTACATGTCAAGATTGTTCTTAGCGATTATCCCCGAATTAAAGAGGTCGAATTGATCGTTCTGGAATTACCGATAAGTAAGCTTAAACTTTGTTCTGGTTGTTTTTGTAGGGTGTCTTAGAAAAAATTGCAGGTTTGTGTGGAATATTATTAACTATTACATGCTTAAAAATAAGAATAGATATAGATAGAAAGATGGAAAATAGTTTTATCTAAGAAATGTCATATTGACGCTTTCATTGAATCTTCTTAGTCCTTAAAAAATAAACAAAAAATTGACAGAGGCAAGTATAGTAGAACTGGTATGGATCATATACGTTACTAGAAAGAAAATGTTTTTTTCTATAGAATTGTCTATTACAGATCTTTGCGATGTTTAAAATTTTTTTATATTAACCTTTCGAGGTTTTAAATCAATATTTGCTCTTTTTTGACTTATATTCTATAAGCAAATTGTAATAAGTGGTAAATCTAAAGTGGTTCAGATAAAATCTGCTTTTTCTTTTAGTTAAAACCAAAGAGCTTTGAATAGAAACCTTAACAATCAGATTGATTAAAATTACAGACTATGCCAGAAATTTAGGATGATTTGAGAAAAGAAAATACAATTTTACTAATATCATAATCAATATTTATGATCTTTATTCTTATTAATAGATACTAATATCTAACGCTACATCGAACTTGATGATTAGTTATCATTTTAAACTATTTTGCATAACATTAACATGAAAAAAGATATCTTGACACCTCCTATGCATAAAACTGCTTATTTTTTGTGTCAATATTCAATTTTACTGTAGGTGAAGTACTCGTTGAAGTAAAGTGCTGTAAATATAATGCATATTTTCTTTTTTTTTTGTCATAAATGGTCTTAGAATAATTATTGCTTACTAATTGATATGCCTTTATGTAATTTCTGCGAAAATAAATATGCTGCAAATATTAAACACTGTACGACAATTGTAAATCATATATAATATTTAAAATCACTATTAAAAGTTATAAAATATAATAAGATGTCAAAACCATTGTCTACTTAAAATTTAAAATTTTAGCTACGATATTAATGAAATGAATTATGTAAAAAATGCTAATCGGGAGAACAAATTATCGCGAATGAGAAGGCAAATTTTCAAAAGCGATTATCTTTGAAATTAATTTTCAATGAGGGGCTTTTAAGCAATATCCGATCTTGTGACAGTAAATTAAAGTTTTTTTACTTGTGCTATTAAAAAACTTATTAACTTAGAGGGTAAATGGTGTCAGAATTTACACCATTTTCATTTGGATAAAATGTTTTTTCTTTAGGCAATCGTAAATCCATTATTCTTTTAACAATTGCTTATTATAGTATAGTCAGTGAAATATAGCTTAGTAGTTTTGTTAAAAGGTTTTTTAGAAAATATCTCATACAAAACGACCTAAAAATAAACTCGTTTTGTTACAAAATATTATTATTATTATAATAAAGATTATTGTTAACAAGCCATTTTGTATTTTAATTAGTTGGATTAGGGCCAAGTAGAGTTATAAAAGTCTAAAAATAAGCAGCAATATAACAAAATTTGGCGCTTATTTTAATTTAATTCCTAACAACGAAAAGGGTCCTGAATATTTTTATAGAGCTTGAACTTAGCGTTTTAGGTAATTGTCTTTCAAAAAAAAAAACATCTAAAAACGATCGCTGAAATGAATTAAAATTAACTTGTTTAAATTTTTAAACGTATTATTACAAAAATTTAAATGAGCTCTTCAACAAAAGCTTGAAATTTCCGGATATTAATTCATAGAAATTAATATTTTAAGGGCCCAGAAATAAAAAACTTTGCTAAATCTAGCAGTTTTATAAACCAACATTTTAAAAATTTAATTAGGATCAATTTTTAAATAGTTTTGTTTCTACTTTTTAAAATTTTTTGAGTCAAATTGTCTCTATGTTAAAAGACTCTATCATCGAGATTTTATATTACAACTATTTATACAAAGGAGTTATAATGCCACTTTTAAAGTTTAAGTTTTATTGATTTTTACATTGGATTTATTATTTTTTATAATTATGATAAAATTAAATTTATAAATGTATTGGTGTAAGCAGAAAGGACACAAGTCAATATTTTGACAAATTGTCATTATACCTAAAATGTGTTCTCCTATGGTAGACGCAACGGATTATGCATAAGGGGCACAAGTTCATCAGGGGCGCATCTTCGATGTCTTAGAAATGTCGGGTAATAATGCTAGCGTTATGCATAAAAGGCACGTCAGTGACATGTGCCATTTATGCGAAATGTTAGTGTTTCAAATGGTGGGGTCAACGTGTCGTGCGTTTTACGTCATCAGCAAAAATTTGACTTCATGCACGGATTTTAGTTTCATTTGACATGGATGACAATTCTGAATTGACACCTAATAAAAGACGAAAAGCAGAGCTTTCTAAGTATGCTCGAAACATACAGAAAAAGACAAGATTGGTAGGAAAGTCTTACAAAAACAGTAAAGTAAGAGACGTTTGTGAGAAAAAAATTAATAATGGAGTCCTTTGCAGGTAGGTTCTTTTATAGTATTTTTGGCACATCGGTTAATTTCATTATTTAGTTGTAGAATGAAATGCTCTGAAAAGTCCTCTGATGCAGATAGATTGGCGATTTTTCAACGATTTTGTACTTTAAGCTCTAAAAACGAACAAAATATTTTTCTACACAGTCTTGTGAATATGATGGAAGTAAAGCAGCGGCGTCCTCGACCAGGTGACAAAAATAAACCCAAATCAAAAAATTTCAAGTACTACTCAATTAAAGGAAGTTCCAAAGTAGAGCTTTGTGTTAAAGCATTTTTGAATTTATATGCTATCATGTACAAATGCATCAGGAGAATTAACACCTTATCCTCACAAGGCAAGTCACCGAATGACTTAAGAAGTATCAGCTTTACCTAGAGAAGCATCCAAACCAAAAGGTATGCTTTTCATTTTATAAATGCTTTTTCCGTGAAAATTTTAATCTCTCTTTCGGCAGACCCCAAGTTGATGTTTGTTCGACTTGTGAATTACTAAATAACAAAATAAAAGACCAAAATTTGGATGACACGGCCAAGCGTACTGCCGTCGCAGAATTGATAGTTCACAAACGAAGGGCTAAAAAATTTTACTCTAAAATAACCAAAGATATTAAAGAAAAGCAAAATAAAGACCAAGTTCTGTCATTGGCCTTCGATTTTATGCAAAATGTCCAGTTACCCACAACGCCTGTGGGTGAGATATTTTACTACCAGCAGCTTACTGTGTCCGTATTTTGTATTCACAACCTTAAGACAAATAAATCCAGGATGTACGTTTACCACGAGGGACAGGCAAAGAAAACAGCTGACGAAATTTGTACGTTTGTTATCGAATATCTTAATGAATTCAAGGAAAATCAATCGGAGCTTCATCTTTACAGTGATAACTGCTGGGGCCAAAACAAGAATCACACTATGGTCAGGATGCTTTTGGCACTCACAGATTTTGGTAAATTTAGCATGAGTTGGCACTTTTTCCCAGTTAGGGGGCATTTATTTCTTCCGTGTGATAGGGACTTCGCGTTGGTGAAAAAAAAATTATGGAAACATGATAGAATATGCACCATTCACGAGATCTCCACGATTATTATTACCAGTACAAGAACCAATACAGAGGTTGCAACAAGTGACGTATTAGATTTCAAAAACTGGTGGCGAAAATTTTATAAAAAAACCTGTGTCTCTGAAGAAACAAAACATTTTCCTCGTAACGAAAAGGTCAACTTTTAAATAAGCACCTTTTTATGTTTTAAATACACATCCCAACAAAAAGGCACTGTTCAAGCCTATCCTTTTACTGACGGTTTGGTGTCACATACACTTAATTTATCACAACCTCGAATGGCCTGCCCAACTTTGCCAACGAGCCTTGCGCATCCCTTAGGAAAAGTTCTTATTAAGGCCAACAAAATGGAGCATATAAGGAAATGCACTGCTTTTGTTGCAAAAGAACACAAACCATATTTTGATGCTATTCTTCAGTGGCCTACAATCAACAATCAATGAGTGATCCGAAGATAAATTTTTCCAAAACATTGTACTCTTCTATTGAAATTAGCTGTTTATTTTTGACTTGTGCTTTACATAACTAAAGCTGTATTAAAAAAAATATTTTTTTCAAATTTAGTAAATAGCATTATTTGCAAAAAGGGCACATGCCAATTCTTTCAAAGTCTTCTGGGGGAGCTAAAATCAATTTTTAAATTTAAAATATAAGGAGACAAATTGTGCTATTCAAAATACAAATCAATTATAACAATAAATGTTAATAATTTTACTTAATTTGATGAAAAAACAGTTTTTATGGATTTCCCAAAAATGTGTTTTTTTGACATGTGTTCTTTCTGCTTACATCGATTCAAACGTATTGAAGAAGTCCATTTTTAAAAGTTAAGTAAATGATTAATATGGACGATAATTTCTTAGACGGCAGTCTTGGTTTCACAATATTTATTTTTATCTTCCTTATTTCTTATACAATAATAAGAATATTAATAATAATAATACGTTTATTGATCCAAGATTACTATCAGAAAACCTAATTATAATAATTGAACTTATAGGAAAAATTTCTAAAGCTATAACTATTTGCGGCCTGTTAGTGATAGATTATTTTTAAATAAAATTATATCGTAGTAAAAAAATTTACCTTGAATATGCCATAAAACGTTAAAAAAAATATATCAGGTACATTTGGGTTATGCATTAAAAAGCAATAATTTAGAATAAATGTAAATTCCTGGGAATTTTTAAATGTTATTGTATTAAGCAAGTTTCAGTCGTAACTAAAGACATTAATATAGTTCCAAGCAGTACAGAAAACTAATTAATTGTCATAAGCTTCTAAATAAGTTTGAGTATTTTTTTAAGTCCAATGAATATGTTTTAGCCAAAATAAGAATAAATATTTACGAGAAATATAAAAGATTCCTTAATCAGTAATAAAGTAGTATCGAATAAATAAAATGAATGTTGATTATTGTTAATAATTTTTTTGTTCTTATATTATTTATATGAAAACTTGATAATTAAATTTCTATGAGCTCAATTAAATATTATTATACATGATACATGCTCGACCAAATTAGACATTAACATGTATATAATATAATTATTATGCTAATAATATATTGATAGACTATATTAATTTTCGAATTATGGAACTGAATAGCCAAATTTGTATATTATACACAAATATATAAATACGAGCCCTATTTAGTTCTATTGGATAAAACTGGATAAGCTATTGTTAAAAAAAATATATTTCATAAATAGATCTTAAGCTGTTTATCTTTAATAAATTCTGACAAAAGGAGAAAATATGTACATGTTAGTATAGTAAATAGAGATTCCTAAAGAGTGTCTATTACATAGTTAATATACACGTTTAAATAAAAAAGTACTTAGTTTAGATAATGTGTCTCACTTTATTTTGCTAAAAACCAGTTGCTGGTGTAATAAATTTAACGACTAGGCACCAGAGTAGTTATACTATATGAGTTGCATTTCTTACTTAAAGCCAAATCTCATTATTCACTTAGTATCGTTTTATCTCTTTTCTTTTTACGTTTAGTTGTAAAATGACAATTTCTATGTCCGGTATAATGACTAAATGAAATGAATAATTACATATAATGATGGATATATTTAACCGCTGGTTTTCATAGCAAAAAAATATATCATAAGAACGTAATTTTTTGATATTTAATGATATCTTTTTTAAATTAAAATATAATATGTTATAACAATAAAATACTAAAAGAAATGACTATCATATTTATTACCGTTATGCCTAGGGAGGCGATATAGTTTTTTAACAATGGACAAAATAAAAAATTTACAGTACAGATTTTTTTAAAGTTTTTTAGCGTTACGTTTAGGGAAATACCTATAAAGGACGATAAAAGTATTTTTTATTTATATATTTCACAAGAAAAAAAGAAAAATATTTTCGTTTATATTAAGGCTTTTGGTTTTTAATTATTTTTTTAATTATAAGTAAATGTTCTTTTGAGGTGATTTTTTTTTGTTATTAGTAAAATTATAAGCAACATTTTAAAATATAAATAAAAATATAATTAGCGGCAGTATGCAAAACTGGTAATTGTTTTAATTCTTTATATCTAAGGATTACAAAAAAACTGTGAAAAGCTGTTTTGTAATTTTTTTCCTATAAACTCTTCAAAATGTTTAAAATGGAAAGGTATACAGGGTGTTTTTTATATATTGCGACAAAATTCAGGAACGTATTCTTTGGACAAAAATTCGCAAAAAAGTTCCTATAAACATAGGTCCTAAACCTTTTAGATTTTGAGCTACAGGGTGGTAAAGTTTTAACAAAAAAATGAATTTTTTCGATAACTTAAATATCCCTGTAGATATTTGTCCAAAAAGTGGTATGCAGGGTATCCAGAGCCATTTACCAACATACTTTTAACATTTTTATGTTCTCCAGTGGCGTGTGTGCGGGTTTTCCGCTGAATACTTTCATAAAGAAAAATGGTATGCCACTGGTTTTTCTTGTATTAAAAAATATTTTTAAATTCCCCATTTTATTTGCAACATTTTTGATCGTTTTTTTTGTATTTTTCCAAAAAACTTTAATAATTGCAAATGAATTATTTAAATAAATGGTGCTCCCAGCTCAATGAAAAGTTACTATGTTTTGAAGGATTTATGCCTTACATTTGTATATAAACAAAGCCACCCTCTAACCAGCCTCCCCCTTTTTTTGAAGTACCGAGACTACAATATTTATTTAATTACTTTAAAGGTAGGCACTTATGTCGTAATATACACATTTAACAGTAACTTTAAAGATTTGGTAAAACATTATTATTGCATGTAATTAAATTTAATACAGGGTGAATTAAGAAATATACACATATAGGGCTATTCACGATATACGACACGGAATATTAAGGCTAAACTACAGGGTAAAAAAAAATTAGTAATATAAGAGACGTTCTTTTCAAAAGCATCTTTTAAAATTAGTTTCTTGATATACAAGGTGTATCAAAGTGTAGAAACATATCAAAGTTATTTTTTTTTCAAATGGAACACCCTGTCTATTATTTGATTTTTATGTTCTACGCAAAAATTAAAGAAGTTCAAAGGTACCGTACGACATATTTTGTTCAACTGTTTTTAAGACAAAAATGGTTGAAAATCGAGTTTTTTTGACTTTAAGACGCTCTAGTGCTGAATCTATTAAATTTAGAAAAAAGAACTTATCTTTTCAAGACCTGTACGATGATGTATATTTAATTATTTCTTTTGCCAAAATAACTGTCAAAAATTTGAGATCTGAATTTAATAAAATATTGGTCGATGAAAGGGTGTTACAAAGTTAAATCAGCAAAGTGAAAATCGTTTTTTTTTCTAAATTAAATAGGTTCAGAACTATATAACCTTTTCAAGCAAAAAAAAATCGACTTTTAACGGAACGCCTCTGGTAATCCCAATATTTTTAATTATTCAATTCTAAAATTATTAAGAACGCTGTTAATCACGTCTGACCCAAAATTAGCAGACCTCAGGAATAATTCAAGATTTAATAAAAAGTCACTTCATTAGGGCACGGAAATAGAGCAATATTTGGATGACAATTAATTCTCAGAATCCTTGTTAGATGAATAATAACTAATTTTAATATAATTGTTTTTCTTACATTGCACAAAAAAATATATCTTTTTTAATATATTATACTTAAGTCACGAGATTTTTTTGGCTTTTGGTTTCACATTTCGCAAATAATAGTAGTTTTTTGAGTTATACTCAAAAAATCTCACATATCTTGTTGATTGATAATAACGTATGCCCTTTTGCTTAGCGCATTCTATTAGGTAGTGTGACCGTTGCTACCACAAAATTTGTACAAAATCAAAGTTTCTTAAAAATCGATTTTCTGAATTTGAGAATCAAATTTTTGTTATTAAGTTTTTTTGAAAACTAAAATAAATAAATCAAGTATTTGGTTAAAAGTTAAAAAATTCAATAGTGTGCTAAAATTTGTTGAACATTCCTAATAAAAAATTATTTTTTTTGTTGGATTTTTACAGATATCTACATACTTTAACTAATAATGTTTACATACACATACAATTATATCTTTTGTGTATTTGATTCGTTTAAAAATATTCTTCACAATATATAGGTCTTCATATTAAAATGTAATACTGACAATTTGCATTTCATCCTGTATAATGTTAAAATATATATTTAAATATTAATTTTGTACTCTTGATACCACTATAAATACTTTTTAATACCAGTTTCGCAATATAAAAGACAAGTCTGGTACGCCTCCCGAAAAGTCTCCCGCGACTTCGTCCGCGGAAAGTTGAGGTGGACAGGTTTTTTTTATTTATTTAAATAATAATCAGTATGAAAAATTTATTTTTTGTTTATTCTTAAACATGAATTACTGGCCTTAACATGATAAAAAACGTAAATATTACACCAAACGCTAAAAACCTACATCTCAAAAGTAAAAGTTAATTTAGAACTTCCTTGTACACTACATTTGTGGTGCTGCTTTCAGGTGCTAAAATTATTAGGCTACTTGCGGAACTTACTCTCGAACAGGCCACATAAAATTGCCCATGTGAAAAACAGTCCTCCCTAAGATCTACTCCAACTGTCTTAAGTGTCTGTCCCTGAGCTTTGTTTATAGTCATGGCAAAGCAAACTTTAAGTGGAAACTGCAGCCTTTTAAAATCAAATGGATAATCTGATGGTATTAAAGGAATTCGTGGTATGAATACAGATTCCCTTTGAGCACAGCCAGTGATGATCGTGGCTTCTACAACGTTTCGATGGAGAGCTTTTATTTGCAGTCTGGTCTCATTGCAAAACTTGGGAGGTCTTACATTTCTCAATAGCATAATGGCTGCACCAATCTTAAAAATTAGGTTATGAGGGGGAAGGCCAGGAGGATTAAGAGTGTTTAGAAATTCAACGGGATAGTTCACAGCGTTTTAAGTTAAGTTAAAGTTGTTGAACAGTACAAATAACACGACAAATAATAACTATAACATAACCACAGAATATAACTTATCTTATTCAGTTGATTCAGACAGCTGTTCTTAACCCATTAACGCCTAGCGTTACCACATGGCTACGGCAAACACGTGACTACTCAAAGTGCGATGGCATTGGCCATGCGCTAGTAAATTTGTTGCGAGCGTGTCATATCACCAATCACAGTGTGCAAAAACCACGCGTTCGCTTAGTTTCCGTAAAAACTCCGAACTGTGTGTGTTTAGTGCGGTTAAATTTGATAGTTATTGAAACATCGTGAAAATATGGATATACAATTCGAGTAAGTATAATTTTTTTTTATGTGTAATAGTGGGGGATATTTTGTTACACTGTGATGCTCAGAATACTATGGCTTATCGTTGGCCAAATTTGGAATAAAATCCATTGTTAAGTTAGTGAGTTACAAGGGCGTAAACTTGTATGTTACCATATGGCAACACTAGGCGTTTGCACTAAGTGATTTCAAATAATTACATATATGGCTTTTCACTTGCGGAAGCGCTTGATATGGTGTATAACGATGATCTTTACATTGGCGATATTTACATTGAGCTACCAGAACCCAATGTAGACACAGATGAGGACTCAGCTGACGAGGACGATGGCGGGTAATAAGCCAACTTTTTATCGTAATTTGTTATTTTTTGATCATTTTTTTTTCGTAGGCTAGTTGACAATTTGACAGCTCGACAGTTGCGAGCCCCGGCCGAAATGAGATTATACAATAACGAGAGATTGGGTACCCAATATGCGGTTGAATGTGATGCAAATATAGCAGATCAGGACACAAATACTGTGCCTACTCCGGTTCTTGTGCAGGAATACACAACTTGGCTAAAAGATAGGCGAAACCAGTCTAAATCATTTATACTTCAGTGGGAAAAAAAAGAAGACTATGCAGTTGTTACCATCAGATTATTCCAGATTTGAGCAAATGTCCGTAATTCAAATTTTCGAAGAGTTTATAGATGATGAATTTATAAAACAGTTGGTGGCGGAAACTCGCAGGTATGCATTATTTTTAAACTGTCCAGACACTAATATTACACCAGATGAAATTCGTTGCTTCATAGCAATATTATTTGTAGGCGGCTTTAATAATTTGCCATCTAAAAGGCAGGACGAAGGAGCAGTGGCAAAGATCTTAAAAATTTAGCTGTGTCTCAAGCAATGCGCCGTGATCGATTTTTACAGATCACTCGGTTTCTTGATTGCTCTGATAATACAAAACTAGACAAAAATGATAAGTTCTACAAGATTCGGCCTGTCATAGAAATGTTAAAAAAAAACTGTTTGAAAAATTTCGTTCCGGAACAAAATTTGACTTATAATGAGAGTATGGTTCGATATTTCGGGCGACATAGCTGCAAGCAATTTATTCCTGGAAAACCCATTAGATTTAGGTATAAAATTTGAAGCCTAAATACTACAGACGGCTATTTGGTAAATTTTGATGTTTATCAAGGTAAAAGTCCAAAATCTAATAAATCTAATGCGGACTACGATTTATTTTTTGGCAAAGCTGCAAGCCCTTTGGTAGTAATGTTAGATGAATTGCCGCCAGAAAAAAAGGATTTGCAATATAAACTTTATATGGATAATTTGTTTTCAAACCCAGCGCTTTACTCATATTTGCAATTTAATGGTTATTCTGCAACTGGAACAATTCGTGAAATCCGAATGCCCAAACAATGCCCCCTCACAAATAAAAAAATGTTTGTCAAAAAAGACCGTGGATATTTCGAAACAGCCATGGAGAAATCCGATGGCCATTTGTATGTGAGATGGATGGATAATTCAGTGGTAACTATGATGTCTACTTCGCATGGAGCTCAAGAAATTGGACAAGTTAAAAGGTACTCACAACAACAAAAGAAAAATATAATGGATACACGACCAAAAGTTATTGCGAAATATAATGCCCACATGGGACGAACTGATCAAATGGACCAGAACCTTGGCTGCTATCGCATCGGTATTCGAAGGAAGAAATGGTATTGGCCTTTGCTAACCTGGATATTCGATGTTGCTCTTCAAAACTCCTGGATACTATACAATCGATCTCGAAAAAAAAAGGTTTCACAGTTAGAGTGTAAAAGAGAGGTGGCGACCGTATACTTGAAAATATTTCAAGTTTTGCCAAGGATCTGGGCGACGAGCTTCTGCATTGGAATCTTCAGATTCGCGAGTTTCGGATAATATCCGGTTTGTCGTCGTTTTGACCATTTAGTTCAACAAACAACACAAAACAAACGAAGACGATGTGAACTCAAAACATGCAACTCCCAGTTGAACATCACATTTTGAACACATGGTTCTTATGTGTTCAAAATGTGATGTAGCTCTTTGTATTTCTTGCTTTGCACCTTATCATTCCCGTTAATTTAAACCTGTTTACTTATTTTATATTACTTAGTATAACGTTCTATAATAAAATTTTAATATTTTCTAATTAAAAAGATTGTTTCAATTTTAGGTAGTATAAAGTCCTAGCGTTGCCATATGGTAACGGCTAATATCTCAAAATGTAAGTAGCTAAAATTAAAAAACTAAATTTTTACAGCTTCCTGAACGTATTTTTAATAATCTTAAAAGAGCATTAAAAAGTAGCATAAAAAAAATAATTCCGGCGCTAATGGGTTAAGTTCGAAGCCAGGCCTCCAATAATAGTAAATGCAACCCACAATACACAAAAATAAAATCCAAAGCCACGGCTCAATGATTGTACGTGCAACCCACAATACACAAAAATAAAATCCGAAGCCTCGCCTCATTGATAGTACATGCAACCCACAATTGCCACGCCGTTTTTCTTGAGGACAAGGGGCGCGATTAATGTAATAACATGCGATATTTATCATATTGCTAACACCCCTTATCGGTGAAATTTCAAAAAGTTCGTTCGTATCCGGGGCCTACATTATAAAAAAACATTGTTGCAGTAAATTTTTTTTTCTTAAGTTGATGCCTGCGACTCGTTGGTGCGGGCAGTCTCTGTTCAAACTCCAAAGCCACGCCCCCTTAGTTCTCGAGGTCACGGGTAACAATTTTCTCATTTTTTACCCCTTATCGGTGGAATTTTAAAAAATCCGTTCTTATCCGGTGCCTACATTATTAAAGGAACCCGTTGGCAAAATTTCACGTTTCTAGCTATTGTAGTTTGGGCTCTGCGATGATGAGTCAGTCAGTCAGGACAAACTCTTTTATATAATATAGATATTAAAATTAAATGTTTTATCCTCATTTTCCTATGAGACAAAACACAGTACGATGACTGTTATAGCTTTACAATAATATTAATCGAGAGGAATTTTAGACGTATCTACAAAAGTTCATAACTTAGAGGTAATTAAGCAATAATATCGGTATTCTTTCTTTAAATTCACATCATTAAATGGGAAAAGTTTATTTTGTTTAAATTAGGGAGTAGATATTTTTAAAATTTAAATATGTGTGATAACTATTTAAAGCCAAAATGTTATCTACAAATTTGTAACTACAAGTTTGTTCTAGTGGTCTCTTAGCCGCAGTTAAGTTTTTTAGAAAGAAAAATGTGTAATATATATGTAATAATAATATATAAAAAACGAAATATTTACTTACCTTTTATCATTAAAAATAAGAGTCAAATAAGTTTACAATGTAATTATGTAAGAATTTGTGAATTTTGATAAATTCACAATATCAATTTTAAAATGTATCTATAACTTTTAAATCACATAAGCAATCGCAAAATAAAATCTGAGACAAGAAATCAAAACAAGAGAATTTTTTTTTCAAAAGTGACAGATATTTTAAATCTAAATATAGGTCCTATTTTGTACTTAAAATATTATGTATAAAATAAAAACTTACTTACCTTTTTTAAAATAAACAATAGGTATCAAATAATGGATTCTTCATAGGAAACTAAAATACATAAAAATTAATTAATACCATCCATATTTATATTCCATAAAAATAAAATACAATACTTATTTAATATGTATGAGTTTTGGCATACTTGAAAGAATTATGATACAATGCTTCAAATTTATTTTATAAAGTAGTGCCATCGTATAGTTGGTATGCATAGTTATGATATGTACAGATTTACAACGGATATTTCATTTTATATTAGATTACGAAATTTAGAACTATAATTATTTCAATATTAGTACGTATATTGACAATTCAAATAATTCTTATTAGCAAAAAGTGTCTTTTCTAAACATATTGAAAAAAAACAGATTAGCTTCATACTATGCTAAAACGAACAAATCTACTATATAAAAAAGACACTTTTTTAGTTAATTGTTTAGTTTACAAACTTATAGATATGAAATATCACAAAATAGAAGGTTAACTCTCTAAGTACAGAATAGTCGGTAAGTAAATATGAATAATTTCCTAATTTATTTTTGGAGTGGCTGTATACTGTGAGTGTAATGGAAACTTTAATTCGACGTCAACGCAACGTATTGACTTTCTAGGAAAAATATGATTTATTATGGAGATTATAGGATACGCCTTCATGCAAGTATCCATGGAAAAAGGTTTTTTATTAGTTGGAAATGTGCTAGAGACATTATATTTTTAGGTCAAGTCGTTATATCTAGAAGCAATATAGTAAAAGTTTGTTACAGGAAAAAATATCTTTAGAATATTTTAAATGGTAACAAAAGATAAAAAGTAGCGTTTTAATGCTTTTCCTGCTTGTTTATTAGGAATTATTAAGACTCGTTTATTGCAAAATTTTTATAAACATTTTATATTGGACAATCGGTTCATCCTTATACGATTTTAATTAATATTTGTAAAACAACCTGAGGTGTTATAGCAGAAGAAATAATGTAATTTAATCATTGAATAATATTGAAATTGAAAAAATAAATATATTTTTCTTTAGATAACATAAGGTTGGTTTGGGATTATTTTTTAAGTAATAAGCTTGGGTAATGATTGTATTTATATGTATAGAACTTTTTTTTAATTAAATTTTTTTGATATTTCTGCTTTTAAAAGTTTACTTAAAATGAACAGTGCAATGGTCAAGGTATGTAATGGTTAATTTATAAATTTTTGAAGATTAATGCTTATGTGATAATTTAATCAACTCAGTTAATCGCCATTAAATCTTTTCTGCAAATAAAAAGCCTGGAGGGAACCTATACCAGCATACAGATACTATAACGCCAACTCAAGCTAGACTCCTTATACGTAATCATGTGTGTTAAAGATTTTAAATAGACAATAAAAGTCAACCTGCTTAATTTTTCCGACGGTAACATTCCAATGCAAATTAGTTTCAATAAAACTCAGTCAATTTTCTATCATAGGCAGATCAGATATCCTGGCCATTTTTCATTGTTTGTCAAAAATATTGCAGTCATCCCACTTCTGAACACATTCACGTCTACCTTATGGTTGGAAGTAGCAACCAACATCAGCCATAAAATTTCAAATAATACCCTGAATAGTGTGCCTACAGTGATTTTTTGGAAAACTCTCAACCAGGTTTCTAATCTTTCCAATCCTTAATTGACGCAGCTGTGAGGAACCTAACTAGTGGCATTTCTAACGCTCTATAAGATGCGAAGAGGACTACTTCTATTACTTTCAATAAGGCGTCATACCCTGATGATATCAGAAGGGCTATAAGACAGGATAACCATCTAAGAAGAGCTTTTAGAAAAAACGATTCAATCCTTAAAATCTAACTCTAGAGGGTCAACCGCAAGGGTTGGTGAAATTTGACAAAGTGGTGAACTAAATCTATGACAACTTTCTGCAAGCAATAAATAACTGCTTATCATCACGATCCTCAGCCAAAGATCCCAAGCCTTCGCGGACAGTCTTAAAACTCTCACTTTTCTCTTAACCCCGTCACCGATCCTCCTGGTAATATTTTCTTAAAGATAAGCTTAAGCAAGTAGGTCTACATAGAAGGCTCTAAAATCTCTAGCGAAAAACGCAACCAAGAAAACAAGAAAATATATCTCGGGTGACTTTGTCTAGAAGGCTATTAGAAGCATTAACAAGCACAGAGACGTGTTCTTATTTGCAACCTGGTTCTGAAAAATCTACATGACAAACAACTTGATGAACTCGCTAGGATTTGTACAGTCTTTATATATTCGCAGTGTTTTTACGCAGCCCCTTTCCATTTCAATAGAAATCCACAAACATCATTCTGATCTGCAAGCATTCTAAGTCAGTAAAGGTCTTGAAGAGTTAAAGGTCAATTAGTCTCGTTTTTGCGATGAGAAGTTTTGAAAAACCAATCTAAAGTTCACTACCAAATAGCATAGCTGGACCAATGGAGATTATAGGTCAATCAATAGAGGACTTGAGCGATGATATTTCCAAAGACAAGCAAATGACCTCCACTGGGGAGCCTGAGATGAACAGAACGGATTTCCTTTGAGCATCACATATCAGGTATCTGAGCATTTTTTCCTGACCAACATCTCGCCTAGGTACGTTACGCATATCTACAATCAGCAAAGGCAAGCGCGCAATTCCGTCTACAAGCTATAACGTTTCAACAACGGACTATAACTGAAAATTAGGTTCAGGATTCTTAGGTGGATGAGCCAGTAAGAGCAACGGCAATTTCTTGTCATAGGCATGAGAAATCGTGCCTAAAGTTGGACGAATCAAAAAATTATCAATGGCGTCAACAGGCCTAAAGAAGGCCATCCCTAGTGGAAAGGAATTTATATAAAAATGCTACTAATTGTGCAAATCGGATTAGATAGGATTAGATTAAATATCATGATCCGGCAGCAGACATAGACCTCAAGACGGTAAGGCCTCCTCAGTCATTAATCTGCGAATTCGTTTATACCACTCTGGAAAAACACATAATGCAATCAAAGAATTAAACCAACTAAATATAAATATACTAGGCATAAGCGACATCAATAGCCCGATGCCGAAAAGATATTAGAAGAAAATAAATCCGTATACTTTTATTTAATAAGTCAAGAAGGTTTATAGTGATACGAAAAGAGCATAATTTTAAATAGAAACATCAGCCAATTAGTAATAAATCTTGCTTCGTATTTAAACAGAATTTTAACAATATTATATAGGTTTATGCTCTAACCGCTGTCAAACCAGTTAACAATATAGAGCCTTTACAAATTTTTAGATAACGTCCTAAAATTCACTAAAATATGACAATTATAATAAAAGACGTTAATGCAAGGATGGAAAAAGTAGATTAATGCATCGATGGTTATGGACTGTAAGTTAGAAATGAAAGGAATGATAGACTTATTGAATTCTGCTAAGACAAAAAAATTGTAATAACAAATTTATTATTCAAATTACCCAAACGCAGACTTTACACATGGAGATCACCAGCAGCTATAGAGGAACAAATTGAAAGAAACCAAAATGACTATATGTTGATTAAACAAAAATGCAAGCATGTCGACAAAAACATATCGAAGTGCCAACATAAGGTCAGGTCATAATCCCATAATAACCAAAATTAAGCCAAACATAAAACAAATAATAAGATCAAAAAATACTCGAATCAATACTACCAGACTAAGATACAAAAAAAACAATGTTTGACAGTGAAAATCAACAAAGAACTAATAAATATACAAGAAGAAATGTTCACCAACTGATAAAAGAAGTAAAGTGCTATTATCAAAAACATACAAAAAGAAACAGTGAATGACACACTCAGGAGGTCCTGAGGTTAACGGAAAAAAGACAAAAGCTTCAACACAAAAATGATATGAAATATATAGATGATCAAGCAAAGAAAAAATGACTAAAAGATTGTTCTAAAGAGAAGGTAGTACCAAAAAAATATGATAATTTTAAAGATGATATATACAAATAGAAAAAGAGAATCAGGAATATTCAAAGATGTAAATAGAAATGCAATCTTGGATACAAATCAGAAACTAAGTAAATGGACAGAATATATGAACGAGGTGTTTAAAGACAATAGAATAGGACGAACGGAAACTGAAATGGAAGATAGCAAGTTCCAGAAAGTATTACTATCAGTGTCTGGACTTAAACATGGATATGCATATTTATTACGTTGACTTTAATAAAGCGTTCGATAAAGTAAAACAAAATTTTAAAAAAATAATAAAAATTTGTCAAAATTTGTAGAGCAAACAACATAGACAACAGAGACTTAATAATAATAACAAATTTTTATTTAAATTTACGCGTATAAATAATAGTGTACAATAAACAAATCTAAAAAATACAAATAAGGAGAGAAGTAAGACAGGGATGTGTTATGTCAATCCTACTCTTTAATGTATACAGTAAATCAATTTTTAAAAGGGAACTGCTATCTGAGGATGAAGGAATAACATTTGCAGATGACAGACTGAGTATAGCAAGCTCCGCGGAAAACCTTGAGAGACTATTATAATAGAGCCAGTACAATTTGTGAACAGTATGTATCAAAAATTGACATAAAAAAACTAAACATTTAATAATATTAAAGAAGCCAAACATAAAATTAAAGAAAAATTAACTAGACGGACAAATATGAATGAAGTCAAAAATACAAATACCTGAGCACCAGAAATAAGACCTAGAAGAAAAACAGCAAGAAACGCATTTGTAAAATGAAAAACAGTAATATGAACTTGACAGCTTGACACTTAAACAAGAACACTTAAACATACTACAGTCATAAAAAGACCAAAAGAAAAACAAATATAGAAATACTATAAGGAATGGGTAACGAATGTGCATTATTTAACACCATGAAAGCAAAAAAGCTACAATATAATATCTAGGACATATAACGAGAGGAAAGTGGTATGAGATGGTATGATATGAGTGGTGAGAAAAAGCATTGGTAGAAGGAGAATTTCATAATTGAGCAATGTAAGGAATTGATTTAACTGTAGCCCAATAAAACTTTTTGATGAGTGGCGACAAATTCAGTAAGAATAGCATTAATAATATCCAACCTGGATGATGGAAAATGACAATCAGAGAAGAAAATGTGATATCTATGCTTCCTGAACAGACATAAAAAATAGATACTTCGAACGACATATGGCTGTCAAAAATTAGGTCCGGGTCATTACAGAAGAGCTCAGGTTTGTTAGAAATTCAACATTCTATAGGGACTTAGACACAAAGTTACTGCAAGATCACATAGTAAAACTTAATAGATAATAGTAAAGAGTAAAAGCTAGTACGGGACGCAGAACAAGTAAAGATGATACCTACCAACTTTAGTATGGATCCTATATTTTTTCTCCAAAACCGGAGATAATAAACCTGATTACACAAATTGGTTGTTTGTTCCTGTCCGTGATTTCTTATGTTTTTTTTATTTATCTTTTCCTTTAGTTTTCTTGTTGTCCTATCCTAAAGAAGCCAAAAAGTAGAAGCACGTACCATTTTTACTTGTTATGCTTCTTGCCTTACAAAGTATCCCTATAAAACTATTCTTTTGATAGATAATACCTCCTGAAAGCGGTGCTAAATGCGCCACTAATAATAAATAAAAACAAACTTATATACGACAGGAGCCCACTCGAATGAAAGGAAGAATGTTGGACCTAATATAGACGCTTGACGTACGACATTAAAAAGAATTTATTTATCTAATTAAGCTGTTATGGGGCCTTACTGCTCTTCCATGTCTATTCAAGCTCGTTTTTATGGAAGTCATATTTATTACGCTTTAACAGCAGTATTTTTTCATGCAATCGAATGCCCTTGAGAGATAATAGAATATTGCTGCTAAACATTGAAAGTGGGTTACATTCAAATATCTGTTGTGCTTATTTTATGCTGAATATCTGGTTAGTCCTATATGTACTAATATAATATTAGCAAACTCATAGCAAGAATGAAGCACCTTTAAATGGAGAAGGACATAACAGCATAGGTCACTATACACAGCCTGTCTTATAACAGGTACTTTAAAACAACATGCATTTTTTTTTCAAAGCAATAATAATGTTTAATATTAAATGGATTAAAGAAAATAACATTTACAAAGGTTAAAATTTACATTATTTTTTTGCATTTATTTTCTAATTATTATATCACTTATTATTATCCAACTAATAAAAATCTATTCCACTTCCATTTGATGTATACGACTTTCTGCTAAAATATTGTTCAAGAATAAATATCCAATCCCAAAGTTCTTTTTCTTGTCCGGTGCCTTCATGTCTTTGTCGCCAGGGCGAATGAAACCGTATATCAACAATACCAATCTGTACTTACGGGAGCAGCAGGAACCTGCCAGACTAGCTCCTTTGTCCCTGTTCGTCGCCTTACTAAGAGTAATTAGGTTGTTTTTATTTTTCTTTTATTCTAAAAGTATTAAGGGCTGGCAGGAGTCCTTTCTCTACACTGCCTATTGTTTAAATCCGAAATAAAATAAAATTTACAATGTGGAGAAATAATGCTCAAGAAAACCGACGTATAAAACTTTTCTGGAAAATCTTAATTTATTTGTTATTTTTATAACAAGGGTTTGGACGGTATTATAATATGTTTCTTTCTTATATGTATACAAACTGCCTAAAATTAGGTTTGCATTATTACCGACTTGGTTATTTCTGAAGATAAAAGAATAGCTGAATTAATTTTTAGCCAGTTAGTTCTTTCCAAGTTATGACATGTTCCAATTTAAGAAAGAAAAAGATTGATTGAATTCATAAGTTTAAACAATTACAACATTAACTAAAAATAATAAAATCTATTATTTTTATTGAATACAAAAGGTTACTAAATTGTCGAAATTAAAAAAAATCATATCCTTGAAATTAGTAAGGATATAAAATTGCGGGCTGTCAGAATTAAATTAAGCATCTTTCTCTTTATAAATTTGGACATTAAAAAATCTTTCTAAGTTTCCTTAAATAAACCTTACGAAGGAGTGTGATCGACTACAAAGCGCATTTAATTTCCATTCTATGTTAGTTCTTAAGATATTTCCTTAACATAAATTTGGTAATAAGAAAACTTATATAAAAATATCGTCGTAAAATGCAAATTTTTTTTTCTGTGCCAACTTCCATGCCAAAATACTAAATATAAATTTATCGAATTCAAATAATAAGAAATATAGCTAGCTTTTTATTTAATTTTTGAATTTGAGGATGAGTTACATTTTGAGTAACATACCATTATTTTTTTAAACATTATAAATTTTTGTTTGCCCAAGTACATACCTTGCTTTAAATAAGAGTCTATAACACAGAAAAAAATTTTTGATTTAAATTACCAACTCACTTTTCTAGAAATTTTAAATACTACCAATTTTCAATTCATTTACTGGAAATATAGGTCAAAGTTTAATTATTTCGTAATTATTCGAGTTTAGGTTAGGCTACTTGGAGACCACTAAAGTCCATAATTTAATTAGTTTAAAGTCGGGCTTTTGTCGTTTTAAAGTTATTCTAAGATTATGTTGTATGTAATATATTGTATGTAAAAAAAGGGCCATTATCCGTTTTCTAAGTTGAAAATTTACACACAATTTTATATTTTATAAATAATTTTTTTTTAGTGTTTTTATAATTAAATAAGGATAAGATTGGTCTGTTTTATGCTGCCTGTAGTCACATATACGACTTTAATACTATTAACTATTTAAAAGTGATTGAACCATTCAATAATATGCACTTTAACAAACACACACAAATATTATGCATTACATTGTAAAAAAACTTTATTAAATATAAAGAGGTGCTTAATCTTTGCGAACGTATCACTAATTAGTTCCTTAAATTATCATTATTTTTTATATTTAAATTGATGCATTTTATGAAAGAAAAAAAATAATATATTTTTGGTATAAGCAAAAAGAGAAAGATGTTAGTTTCTGACAAGTGCTGCTGCAAAGAAAAATAAGCAAATTGCTTAAATCATAAATCTCGTAAATTTTTATAACATGCTTTTAGCTTAGATTAAGGAATAATTATAACAATTTCTTTGTATGAAGATTAAGAAAAGGTTAAGAAAGTTATTCTAAAATGGCTAGCAGACCCTGCAAGTAAAGCACCAAGATTGGTATCCTCTGGCCACGCATAATTAATTTTTTGTACAACATTAAAAATTGAAATATCGTTATGTATATGGCTAGAACCTACATAGCACCAGATATATTCTAAAATTATTATTTTTTTTATATTCGAAGCCGTTTTTTTTTCTACTTAAAACATTTAAGCCCTTACGGATGATCAAAGACTTAGCAATTATATATAATTGTTTAAATCATTGTAGTTATTTTAATTTGAATAAATAAAGTTGAAGAATTCTTGAAGATGCGTAGCAATTATTTAAATTTTAAAGTTAGGAGTCGGCGAGTTGAGATATTTTTAAAATTTTGGACCATATCAAATTTTTTCTCCTATTGCAATAGTTTCTTAACGTATTACAAATTTTAACCACTCATTAGAGGTTTTTCATTACATTCAAATTATTACTAATAATTAAATATATAAAGGAATTTTCCGTTAAATTGACAATTACCTATCATTATATTTATTTTTTGACAATTTGGAGTAAAAGCTATCCAAAACTCAATTATTTTACACTTAAAATCAAAAATGCTTTAAAAATCGATTAATCGATCATTTTATTTAAAAAAGGGATATATTTTAATAGCTTAAACATATGCTATTTAATTGTTTTGTTAATCTGGATTTTATTAAGCAATGTTAATATAAAATAATTACCCAATAAAGATTTTAAAAAATAAATTTAAAGCCTACAATAAAATAGGTCTGAAGAAGAAGACCACTTGTGAAACTGTTTCTCTTAAAAAAATTCTTTGAATCTAAACCTAATTTTATGGCTAAAATTTTTATTACCTAACCATAAAAACTTTCTAAATTTTTTATTGCATTAATTAAATAACTGTTCAAGTTTGCACTATAAAGATACAGTCTTAATGGCCCTCTTACAAAACTTTTATGTTTTAATAGCCATGTACTCAGGATGTAATGTAAGTAGTTATAGCCCGCGGCGTCAATTTTGAAACCCAATATTTAGCGTAGCACTATTATTACTCGGATCAGTAATATTCGTAGAACAACCACCCGAAACGCCCACCAGCAGGTCTTGCTAGAAGTATCAGGATAATTCTCTTGAGCTTTATCAGCAGCATTAATAAAAATGGTTGTTTAAAAAGAGAACAACTAAATGGAAAAAAATACATAAAAGCTTAGCACAATGGAATGTGTTACTCCACCCCAAATGTAAAAAATAAATTACGCTTTACAACTTGCTGGTATAAAAAACGCTAATAGAAATAATTTGGCTCAACTTCAAATTTACATAATTTTATTCAGAATTTTATTTAATTTAAAATTAATTAAAAACTTTTTTTTTCACAACTCTATAACATTTTTATGTTTAATGTGTACCCTTTAAAACTTATCTGAATGATAATTAGTTAAAATCTGACGGTTGAAAAATTGGGTATGATGGGTTAAGTATAGTATTTTTATTAATAACTAGTAAAATAAATATAATAAATTAATATTTAGATTACCCTAGCAATTCTAAAATTAATTGAAATGTTTTTGCATAAAAGCCTAATAAAATACCAAAAATTAAAAAAAAAAATACTTTTTGCTTTTAAAGCATAAAGGCAGAACTTGACATTGTTAGAAAAACTTGGCAAGTATGTATTGATTGTAACTTTGTCAATATTAAATATTTCAAATGTATGCTTCAGACAATAGGAAACACATTTAGGGTAGGTTTACAGATTCCTCTAAAACCGAATAGGGAAAAAGAAAAAAAGACTTGTTTTATCAAATGTGTTAAAAATATATTCAACAAAAGTAAACCGAATCGATTTTGTTTTGCTTTTTTTTCTCTTCCTAAAGAGAATTCCATTGATCCAATATAAAGGCCAAGAAAAAATAAAAAAGAATATTTACCATCAAAACGAATTTTACCACCAAATATAGAAATTTAGAAAAATCTACTTAAATTACCTTTCAGATTTTTTAACGTATTATGTACGTATACGTAACGTATAACGTATACGCAAAGTAAAAATGTATTTATTTATGTAATAAAATATTAGCAACGTTTTGACTTTTCATTAGATCTTCTTGAGGCCTCTAAACTTAATAATTAATTAAAGTGTTATTTTTGAAAACCTAAAGGAGATCTAATAAAAGGTTGGAGCGTTGCTTAAAAAATACATTTTTACTTTGTAGTTCTTTTACTCACTACCAAGTTTTTTATTTTACGTATTCCGAACGTTACAGTATATTAATATTTATTTCTTTGATAGATATAAAAGGAAATATTTACGAACAATGAATGTTTCACCCTTGACTAACCGGGTATCTTAAAATTACATTACTAGTAGGGTGAGGCCTAATGGATCCAGATTTTAATTGGCAATTAAAAACTCGAAAAAAAAATATATTTACTCTTAAAATACAATTTTTATTTTATTTGTGACATTTTTTTTATTTTAAAAATATTTTACCTAATTTATTCATTTATTCTTTATTTAAATTAATTTTTTTTTAATCATTTTGAACATATAGGTTACATATGCTTTAATCACTTTTGACACCTCTTACAGAAATACCATGTTTTAAGATTTGATTAACATGTGAGTTTAGGCCTGCAATGTTGAGCAAATTATAAAAAAATTAACATGGGCTATCTTCTAGTATTCCGGACTAGAGCATACGCTGCACACTTCCGATCTACTGAGTCAATACCCGATATTGTTATGTTATAAAAGGTATCTGATAAAAAATCTAAATAATATCTGGCTCAAAAGCATCTCCTGAATCTTCATCAATCGTATCATCACAGTGAAGAGATAATAATGGTATGACGACTTAACAAATATAATACAAAACTTATGAATCCGAAAAAGGCAAACATAGATAAAAACTCTGGCCTATTAAGATAAAGAAGTTCTTTACTTTGAAATTTTGTATTGCTTTAGCATGCGTTTTACAATTGCATAACTTGCAAACCAATTATCCGTGGTTATCTTCCGCGACATACCAAATACTGGTTCACACATTTGCTCTACTAAATCAGTCGTTTTATTACCGAACTGATATGGTCCTGGAGGTTGAGTGCCAACATAAACTTCCATATTATAAAAATATCTACCACCAACGAAAAAACTTTAATGCCATACCTATCTGGTTTATTGAGTATGTAGACGCGAAATCCGCAACGACTATGGAACAAAAAAACTATTTCATCTAAAGTCAAGTAAGATCCAGGAATATAATTAAGTTTGCGGTTCTGATTAAACTGACCAAATATTTTTATTTATTATTATTTATCTCTAGTTTTTCTTTCTGCCCTGGTATTCACATCGTTAAAACGGAGACATCGAAGCAAAAATACAAATCGCCTGTGGGCCATAATATCTCGAAATACCTCTTCACTTATTCCATCTGTAGCCCAAAATCTTTTGCAATTACGACGACTTGCCTTGAAAACTCCACCTAGGTATTACAGACCGAAGCCTTAATTTCTAAAGCATTTGTATACTGCGCTTTAGCTACATCTGCATAATTATTTTCTCTTTTAGAAATAAATATGCTTGTGTTTTGACCAATGATCAAGAATATTTTAATTAATAAAGAATCTCTAACACTCTAAAGAAGTAACAGATTGACGGGCATTTCATTTTGTTCCTGATATAAAGGAAATTCTGTCACAAGTTCTTGTTTAAATATTTTTGATAGAGCATGTTTTGCAAGTTGCACCACCTTTTACATATTAAAAGAGTTGATGATTTTTTTTTTATTAGCCTGAAAGTGTTTATTTTATTATTCCTGTTATTCTTCCTCAGAAACCGTATTGTGATCACTCTCTTCACAATGATGCGATTCTGGCTTACTTTGCAAGTTCATATTCTCAATTCATACTTCAATATACAACTGCTATAATCTTTGGATTTCTTTAAGTATGGATTTATCCCTATGCTCCGTGAACTACTGATTTTCGACCGACAGATGGAGAGATACTGACCATCGCGATCTGTTCACACAAAAAATAGGAGTGGAGGAAGCATTAATTTAAAAGTCTCATTGGCCTGATAGACCCCATCTGACTACTGAAGGGCTAATAAAAGAAATGTATGAAATAGTGACCCATCAAGAATGACGTTCTTATTTAGAATTCATTTACTCTTTAGTATTATTGGAAATACTGATTTTGAACTTAAATTGAAAATAATTACATTGGTAATATAATAGGTTTAAATTAATAATATAGATAGGAAATAAATAAGTAAAGGTAGATAGCAATCTATCGGCAAAAAGCATTTAAAGAATATTAGCAAATGAATATTTCTGATTTGGATACCCCAAGAATGATACTTACATAAAAGCCCTTTTTGTACACCCTAAAAATATTTCCGGAGTGTAAATGTGTATTTAATTTTGTTAAGTGAATAATCCCACTAGGGTTTGATTGAATCCAATGCGGGCTTTGTCTGTATTAGAAGTATATATGCTTTTAAGAATATGAGTAGACTATAGCTATATTTAAAAAAAAAGGCTGTGTTATGATTTTTAAAAGCTGTACTTAAACTAGCAGATTGAATGAAAGGCAAATGAAATTGGCATTAATTTTTAAATACGTTTTTTTTTCAATTAATTACAATAATCATTTTCTGCGCCCACTTAGTTAAAATACCCTTTATTAAATAAGGATAACAAGGTTACTTAAAAATGATTAAAACTTATATGCAAACACTAATTAAACGACTGCAATTTTAGTCTAGTGGAGAAGTGGCTGCTTAATTTTATTTTTAAAACACGCTAAGTATAGGTTAAATTTGTTAATTTTTAATTTATTAATGGGTAAGTTTACGTTGTATAAAAACCTAAAGCGTCTTTTTTAAAATATTTGCTTGGGGATTGTAAAAATATATTTTCAATAAATAAATGAATTCTAAATATGCACGCCATGTTAATATTTTTTATTAAAATATTTTAGGTATATAGTTGTGACGTTATTAAAAAAGCTTGTTTTACACTCTTCTATTACATTTTGTAAATTAATTTAACACTTTTTTTAAGTTTAAGTAAAATGTATTACCACTTTCTAGTACCACAAATAAAACAAAGAAGTTTTGAACCTTTTGCAATCTCTTTACTTCCATTGTTTCTAAGCGTGAAAAATATATTCTAAATTAATTTAATTTAATTTTAGTTTTTTTTTTTAAGAATTGCTTATCTGCAAAGAGATTCAAGACCGTTATAGGCTTTTTTGTAAGAATAATTCCCATATAGCTTTCAACAAAGGAATAGATTATCAGTATGAGATTAATTATTCCTGGCTAAATTACAAAAATAAACAACACTACACACTCCCGTATAATTTATCAAATAATAAAAACAATTAAAACGATGAACTCACAAAATATTAGAGGTCTATATACAATCTGACTAGATGCATTGGTTATAGTAAATTGAGCTTTTTTTTTCTTACTAGAAGATGAATAGTATAGAATTCAGTGGGTTCAACCCGGGGCGTGCTTGCACGTTTCGGTGTCAGTTCAATATGTGATGATATTGTGTGTCGCTTCGATAATTGACAGTACTATTAAAATGTCTATAAATCATTTAACTTTTATTTCTCTTAAGGTAATGTTTTTCATGGTCAACGACGAATTTTTCATTAAAATTGAAAAATGATGTTCAGACAGGGCGGTTTTATCCAATTTATTCACGTTGATTGCTCTGCAATCATACTGGTAATTCTGCTTTTCAGATGTTGTTTCGTTATTTCTATTTAACATTTGTTACAACTACAGCATGGAATTTTATAGACTAGGTTTGAGCATAATTTAAGTAGAGAATAATTTTAATTTAGCGTATAGATTACTTATTTTTTATTAATTTTTTTGTTATGAAATCCCAACATGCAATTTGGTTTTTTAATTTTAAATTAACTTGATGTTTTATGACAGCGACTTTATATAAGAAAATTTGATGTACCATATATTTTTTTGCTGCTACCTGATAGGGTGACAATCTTATAGTTATTGATTATTCTGTTGATTATAGCTGTTGGATAATTGCTTTTTTGTAGAATGTCTTTGATCGTTTTTTGTGAACTCATAAAACCTATCGCTACTGAGTTTATGTGATCTATAAAGCAGTCTTTTTATATCAGTTATCTTGTGCGACATCGGATGTGACAAAAGGTTATTATTCACCTTATCCGAGGACGTTGGTAATGTAGCAAGAAATGGGATCGTTTTGTCCTTTCCGGTCTCTATTTTGAACTTTATTTTGCTGTAGAAATCCTTAAAATAGCCGAGAAGATCGTTTACATTGTCACTAGGACATGCTAGAAATGTGTCATCAACATAAAGTTTTAGAGATGTTAAAAGAAAGCTATTCACAACAATATTGGCCAAGATAGGACTATCCGGATTACCTATAGCAGTTGTTGATAGAATTGAATTGAAGATTACTGTTAAAAATTAAGTATCTACTATCGAATAAAAACTCAATAATTTCTATGATGATTTGCTTTGGAATACCCGTATAAGCTAAAATGTGTAGAAAATCCTTAGAGATATTCATATAAAATGACGTTACATCCAACGAAACTAAAATGTGATTATATATAAAATTTTTTGTAATTTAAATGACTTTCTGATCTTAAAAGAGTACGTCGTTATTAGTTGGCTGAAAAAATAATAAATAAATATTGCTAGGTTGTACGAGGCAGCATCTATACAGCTTACTACCGGTCTCAAACTGGATTTATGCGCCCATATATCTTTACAAAGACGCAATGATATGACCGCATATAATCTTTAATGATTTTATTTCCTTGGTTTTGAAAGCGCATAGTTGGATATAATTTTAATAGTTTATGTGTATTAGTTTTACTAAGCAAATTATTCATGCAGTTCAAATATTCTTCTTTATACTTCACAACTTTGAGATTACCCTGGTCAGATTGCATAATAACCAACTAGGGATTAAGCATTTAAAGTAACTTACACACTTTATAATCTTTAATAATAGTGTCCGTTCTATGATATTTATTACTGAACTTGTAAGTTGAAGTCAAGCAATTGGTTATATTATTAATACATGATGCTCGAAACTCATTTTGGTCTTCTTTATTTAAATTTAGTGATGGAATAGAAAACACTAAATATTTTATAAGTGTGGGAACAATTATATTACTTATATACAAAGTATAGCAAATTTAGGATCAATACCTAATATTTTTTTGACTTGAACTAGCAAGTTCATATAAGTATAATTATAACTCGGTTACAATGAGTTTTGGTTAGTACATAGAGTAGTAAGAATTTTTGTTTTTTTAATATTAGAAAAAAAAGTTATACATATTTCACAGGACTCATTAAAGTCTATAAATACATTAGTCGATAAAGAGCACCTTACAGTGTCTTTAATTTCAATTAATGTTTTTTCCAGTTTTCGAAGATTTCAAATAGTGACTTGAATTTTAAGATTAAAAATGTTTTTCCTGAATGTAGAATAAATTATATCAACTTCATTAATGAATGTTACATACATTTTAATATTACTGTAAATTATTAAATGGACAGAGACTTAGACCCACATCGGACAGCTTATACAGAAACTTTCGAGTACCTTCCAGTAAATCCCAATGAATTTTATACCATTTATCGTGTACTAAAAAAGAAAAACCGTCGACTTACTATAACAAATGCATCTAGTCAGCTTATATATACCCCTCTATTTTTTGTGGGTTCATTGTGTTTAATTTTTTTAGTATTTTAATAATTCTACCCGTTTTTTTCTTTTGTGTATTTGAATCAACCAATATTGCGTCTATATGGAAATAGGTGTGTTTTTATAAAAGCGTTTAATGTTAGTTAAGCTTCACATCGTTAACTTTTGTTTTAAGACAATTTGGTAACTGTTCAGTTTTTAAGATTTTCATATTTTATTCCTTTTTTCTTCTTTTGCTTTTCGTTACAAACAATTACGTGTCTAAACTAATTATAAAAAAACTTAATATAGGCGTATAAAAAGAATAGTTAATACTGCGTATGGAGAGTAAAAACATGTGCGATACACACTATAAAAATTAACAAACAATCAATGTCATGTTTTCAATTAAATATTATTGTGATACTTTTACGCGTTGATTTTGATGTCTTTCTAATTTTTTAATGCATGAAATTAAATTTAGGTGTATTGTCTATATTTAAGCCAAGAATTCTTTGAGCAAGAAAAAGTTAAAATTGTCAATATAAATATAAAACTTATTTAATATCTCTTAATTTTTCATCACGATGTGTATTTTCGACAAGGGACATTCTAGAAATGTTTAAAAAAAAAAGTAAAATGACCCTAAGTGGAGACACAAAGCTCCAAAGTGCCCCTTAGGGGTAAAAAGTAATTCACTTTGTAACCCCGTACTGTGTATCCGAGTAAATTACTTTTTAGAGTTCAACTTTGCTAGTTTAATAAAATTGTAAAATTTTATGTTGGTCGTATAACATATAGCAGATGTTTGATGTCGCCAGAGAACTCATAAATGGATACCACACTCGCTGAGCAACTTTTTTAACTGTGGTCCCTTTACCAAAATTAATAATGAATTTATAAGCGCTTAAACACACATACAACAAAATATATTTTTTTTAGATCAAGCTATTTGTAGATTATGAGAATAACACAAACATGAAGGCTCTCAAATATTTGTAAAAGCAGATAAGATAAATGTTGTTTTAATTCAGAAATCTTTGCGTACTTTTATTTTCTTGGATAAGTTTTTCAAGAAGGCATCCCTAAAATTCTATATTTTATTCCTTAAATACAAAAATAGTAATACTTCTTTTATAATACCTTTCTTTAAATGAAATTATATAAAAATCTCTTTTATGGAACAACTGCTAATATAACCGAAAATCATAAAGCGAGCGTTACTCTATGTCTGTAATAATTTGTAATGGAAGAAATAAAACATAAATTTAAAAATTTAAAAATAATTTTTTTTTAATTTATTTAATTGATGAAGGTATTTTATCTTTCATTTATCTAGCCTCTATACATTAATACAAACAGTGACCAAATTTTCGGAAAAACAAATAACCATTATATGCCATATACCATATATTTTTTTGCTGCTACCTGATTGGGTGACAATCTTATAGTTATTGATTATTCTGTTGATTATAGCTGTTGGATAATTGCTTTTTTTTAGAATGTCTTTGATCGTTTTTTGCTGAACTCATAAGACTTATCGCTACTGAGTTTATGTGATCTATAAAGCAGTCTTTTTATATCAGTTATCTTGTGCGACATCGGATGTGACAAAAGGTTATTATTCACCTTATCCGAAGACGTTGGTAATGTAGCAAGAAATGGGATCGTTTTGTCCTTTTCGGTCTCTATTGTGAACTTTATTTTGCTGTAGAAATCGTTAAAATAGCCGAGAAGATCGAAAATATAAATTTAAAAATTTAAAAAAATTTTTTTTAATTTATTTAATTGATGAAGGTATTTTATCTTTCATTTATCTAGCCTCTATACATTAATACAAACAGTGACCAAATTTTCGGAAAAACGAATAACCATTATATGCCATATACAGTGACTGCCTAAAGTTCCGCATAAATTTTTATTTTAAGTTGCGCATTATTTCACATAAATTTTTGTATACAGGGTGGAACAAAAAAAAAGATATGACGTCATCGGTCATTTTTTAAATGGAATGCTATATTTTTTATTGCATTTATGAAATATGGCGAAATTCCAAGCAAGTTCTGTATAACACACCTTATCTCAAAACTCAACTGTTTCTGAAATACTTACATTTAAATAACAAGAAAACAAATAAGTACGTCTATTTACAAATTAAGGTAAAATCTAGGATAAAAATAATGTTATAAACACTGCCAATTGTTTCTATTTCCATGGTTGCACTTGTAAAGAATATCCATTTTTGAATGTCACTGTCAGTTCGAAAATTAATAGTTTTTATCAGAACAAATTATGGCTAATTTAATGGAAACCCAACAAATTGAAATTTTGATGATGCTAGGGTACGGGGATTAAGTGCGCACGCAAAAAGAAGTAAGTGAACTGTTTAATGCCAAATACCCACATCATCCTATTTCTCAGTCAACAGTTAGTAGAATAGAGCACAAATTCATAACTTCAGGTCATGTTAGGGATTTGCCAAGATCAGGTCGTCCAAAAAATGTCTAAAGAAACAAAATTAAATGTTCTGCTCTCCATCGAAGAAAATTCAAACATTGCAACTTCACAAAATACGACTAATACACGAATTAAATGAAAACGATCCTAATAGAAAAAACCAATTTTGTGAGCAAACGATGAACATTTGCAATAATAACCGTCCGTTTGTGTTACGAGTTTTGTTTTTTGCTAAAGCAACTTTTTGTTTAAACGGTGTCGTAAATCGGCAAGTTTGTCGATACTGGTCAGTGTCAAATCCACAATGGGCAACTAAGGCTAATACACAGTACCGTAAATCTATTAATGTGTGGACTGGTATCGTAGAAAATAAAGTAATAGGGCCATACTTTTTCGAAGAAAACTTAACAGGATAACGCTATTTGAATTTTCTTCAAGAAGATCTTATCCCTGCTTTGGCTGCCCTATACCCAGACGAACAAGACCCTGCTGTCCTGACAGATAATTTGTGGTTTCAGCAAGACGGCGCACCGCCACATTTCTTTCGAGATGTCCGTAATAACTTGGATACAGTGTTCCCAGAAAGATGGATAGGACAAAGAGGGCCAATAAAGTGGCCGGCCAGGTCACCAGACCTAAATCCCTGCGACTATTTTCTATGGGGGTACCTGAAAAGTAAAGTTTATATTGATAAGCCAAACAATGTAGAAGATTTGAAAAATAGAATTAGATATGAAATTAGACGTATATCACTCGAAATAATTGATAGTGTTTTACATGAGTTTGTAAATTGTCTTGCTTTCTGCCAAGAAGTAAATGGGGATCAGTTTGAACACTTGATACATTAATAAGAGTTTTCACAGTTTATAACATTTTATCCTTCATTTTATCTTAATTTGTAAATAGACGTACTTACTTGCTTTCTTGTTGGTTAATATTTCTGAAACAGTTGAATTTTGAGATCAGGTGTGCTATTATACGAAATTATACGAAACTTGCTTGGAATTACTCCTATATTTCATAAATGCAATAAAAAATATAGCATTCCATTTAAAAAAATGACCGATGACGTCATACCTTTTTTTTTGTTCCACCCCGTATACAAAAATGTATGTGAAATAATGCGCAACTTTAAATAAAAATCGACGGGTCCGAGCGTTTTCTCAAAAAATCATGTCTCTAATTTTTATCGAATTTATGCGGAACTTTAGGCGGTCACTGTGTAATACTAAAAGTAAGAAACTAATGGAGTTTCAATGAAATTGAAAGCTTATAGTAAACTTGATCAAGCTTCTTAAATACACAGATTTCACTTTGCAAAATTTTCCCTTTCGGATTATCTGAACTTGTCCGACCGAGATAACTTCTAAAGAAAATATTTTATCAGAAATTTCGACCTTTATAAAAAAAAAACTTAAGAAGGTTAATTAAAAGCAAATTTCGATTATTTTATCAAGGAGGTTTTTTTATAGGAAATATTTAATTTTAATGTTGTACCACTAATATTGATTTTTATATGTAACTTGATTATATTTTATAAGTATCTATTTACATGTAATTTTATATTTGTATCAATTTTGTCTTAAAATCCTTAAAAAAAAATATTAAAATATTTTACAATAAAAATTAGAACATTTATTTTTGTATATACAAAGAGGTAACAAAAGCAGAAAAATTAGGATTACATTTTTTTAAGGTAACATTAAAACGTTTGGAGATATAGAATTGGCATCTTTCTCTTTTGTTCTCGATCTTCGGCATCACTAACCAATAATAAAATTTACCTGTTCCTATTTAATTTATGGCTTAAAGTTTTTCACTCTCTTGCTCATCTTTTACTTATAAAATTTACCGACTTTATCTAAACCACCTTTTATAAGTATTAAAATATATGCAGTAAAATTAATTGAAGTTTATTTTAAAAAGTTTTAAGTTTTTTTTTTAATTTTGAAGTGCGACAACAGCTCATTTCAATAATTTCAGTTTAAATTTAATTAATATTCAGCTTTCCAGATAGTCAAATTTAAAAATTGGAGTTTAACTCCTGATAAGATAATTAAGGTTTAAACTTAAAATATGTAAGTCGCTTTATTTCTTACTAAATTGTACGTTTAATATAAGAATAAACAGAAGTGGTTATGAAATTTTTAAAATTCTTTTTAAGATTTTCCATATCTTTTATATATACACTATTCATGAAAAAACTATAATGCGTTTTATTGATAATATTCCCCGCCCTTATCTTCACAATATTTATTCTTTTTTCACATAAAAGCCATACGGTGGGTTGTTTCCTATACACTCAGCATACCCCCGGGGGAAATCAGTATTCCAGCTCCGTCCCTACCTCCGTACCTGATCCTTGCTTACTATTTACATCACGATACAGTAACTGTTGTCGTCCTCGGATACGAACTCATTATCGCTATTAACAGACTGCAGAGACAGTGCACCATCATGGAGGAACTTGAGCTTGTCGTTGAGTTCGCATGTTGCATCGCCGCTGGCTTTTCCTCTGGAATTAAATAGATTTACTTTAGGACTTAAGTAGTGATGTAAAACAATGTAAAATAAGGCTTAGGGCAATTTGATTTAGGAACATTTATTAGTACAGGGTCATTTTCTTAGTAGGACGATGCCTGGTAAAATATAATAAATATAATATATTCTAAAATATAATAGAATAAATAAATATAAAATAAAAGCTTTTACACTACCAATACTAAAGTAAACAGAAAATTGCATATTGATTGCTTAATTCATTCATAAAATTCGTTCAAATGACCTCCTCATCAATAATATAATATTCAGCCGGTATTTGATGCTTACTGATTGACAAGAAAATGAGAAATTAGATAAATATAATTCTGCTAATTCCTATCTGACCTCAAACTTGACCTAACCTAACCCATGTTTTTTTAATTTTTGTTGCTTTCGCATACGCACGCCATGCTTCGACTGTTAGAGTGTTGGGTGGTGGTTTGTCAGAAGTTATTCGAAATTTATTAATATTAAAGTATATAGATATTAGTGTCTTTTTGTTATTTAACTTTATCATTCATTCTCCTCACAGGAACCAGTGAATATTGTAATTATATCATCAACTTATTACAAAAAATAAACATAAAAACTTCTGTAGAAAAGGTGACAAATTAGAACCTATTTCACGACCAGACTTTTGACAATATAGTTTATTATCGATTTAAAAAAAATTTGTTTTAACATACTCTCAATAAGAGAACAAATTTCTAAAACTATATGTGTAAGTAGCTTGACTTGTAAAAATAGAAGTTCTCGGCCGTATAATAAACAGTCCTCGAGTAATATACTTGGAAGTAGGTTAGAAAAATCGAAAGAAACAAGAAATTGTAGACGAGATTCTTCAAAGCTGTATGTTGCTCCGGATTTAAATAGAAATAATTCTCGTTTCAGAATTCGTATATAAGAAATTTTTTTTTTTTGGATACGTGCGTGTGATACGTTTGGATTAATGCTTTTATAAGATAAGATCAGATCACAAGAAGAATATAAAGCTTATAAAAGAATAAAATATGAAACTATACAAATGAAAGAAGTGAACAGAAAAAAGTATCAAAGAAAGGAAAAACATTCACATCTATTTTCTTTAACATTTAAATAGTGTTCCTAATGCTGGAGACAGTTAATTTTATTATAAGAACAAACTTAATGGATTTTACCATATACGATGATTTTTACCCTGATAGACGTAGCGCAATAGGGTAGTAAAGAAATTGGAACCTGTCTCATCAAATATCTGGTAAGCTTACAAGAAACGGTCACACATGTCGGATGATTTTCTAATACATGCAGCGGACAAAACCGCAATAAGTTCATGGAATAGGGTCATTTATGCCCTAGAGGCCTAATCCAAGCTGAGAGACAGAAAAATCTATTTAACCCGCGAATTTTCGCAAATTTCATCAAATCAATGTATCTAACAAACGTAAACTTGGAAAAAAATCTGGGAAACTGTAGCATGAATATAAAAGTATGGCTCGAAGCTATATCAAAAGAAGAAAAAAGATCTTTATTTGTTGTCGAATAAAACAGTTCCTAAAGATTAAATTAATTTTTTAAGGAAATTCCTGAGGTAAACAATGCAATGCTTAGCTTGAATCCGTAAAATTTGATGCCTAGTGCTAATTTTGAAATAAGTATTTTTTCTTTTCTTCTTTTTTTTATATATATGTAAATAAAAAGAAGAAAAGAAATAAAATTATATATAATATTTTTTCTCTCAGATAAAGGCGTTTTTTTTATTTTAAGAATTGTGTTAATTCGTTTATTCAGTAAATAAAACAATACTAAAAAATCACAAATTTGCATTTACAAGTATTAAAAAAATATGTATTTATTATAAAATTTTAATTTTCTTTCATTATTGGGAAATAATTTCAATATGTGCTATTTGGCCTTCAATAAATATTAAGCAGATACACCGTACTGAGCAAACATATATACAATTATGCGTCATGTTAAATTACTATTACATCCAGAAGTTTATTTCTGACATAGCTACACCGTCGTATTGATCGAAGAAGTTATTACGCAACATGTAATATTTCGCAATATTAGCAGTTTATATAAAGCTTAGCAAAAATAAATATGATTACTTAAATTGGATAAGTCACATATGTTCCTCAAGTATATAAGCTAAGCCTCACCTTAATTTAATATTCGATAATATTTATTTTACCTGAATTATCACACCCTTTCATTTAAAATTTATTATGCATTGCTGCACGACGTAATTCAAGCAACCTCAGTATTTGACGTAGGTATAGTGTAATATACACAGGATATTAATGCCTTAAAAAATCTAATATTTGAAGCAAATTATTTAAATAATAAACTCAAATTATAAATTTAATTAGTAATAATATGAGGCGTAATATTTTAAATATTTTTAAACGAAAACCCCATTTATTGCATTATCTTTTATTTGCATAGGTTCTAAAATATTAAATTGAATATTACAACAACAAAGAAAACTCACTATATAAATATAATTTATTAAGTTATTATTAAAATTTATTGTATACAACTATTATTATTAAATTTCTTTTATAAAACTGCGTGTTTCAGCCCTTAAAAATAAATGTCATCATTAGCCGTTGCCTTTGTGCAATCATGAAGTTTAAAAATTGTTTGTCAAAAACAGGGAACGGAACAAGAAAATAGCTTGTATGTTACTTTCTACTGCATTGTTACTTACATTGTTCACTACGAAAGTCTTATTTTTAAATTTATAGGAAACTCTTTGATATCCTACTTAAAAATTGTCGCGAACTAACGTTTAACTAATAAAAATTCTGATATGTTCGCACTCTTTCACCTAGAACAAAGAAAAGAATTTATAGATGAAAGTAATTTGAAAAAATAAATAAGTTGGTCCTGGGTGGAAAAACGTTTCTTATGATGTTGATTGATGTTGATAGCACTAAAAGAAAATAAATTAAAAAAAGAATATTCAGAGGTAATGTGGTGCAAACGCAACAGAGAAGGAGGCTTACAAAATATGAAGACAAAGAAATCCTAAAAATAGAACAAACTTACTTGCTAAAAAAATTAGCCAACCAACATGGTAAAAACTAACAAGCTGATACCGATAATGTGGGATTGAATTCGAGAGAATGTAGCTAAAAGCAACAATAATAATGAGCGGCAAACATTGTCAATAAGATTCAACCAGAAGATCCTGCAGCAACAGCAGTGAAAGAAGTGAATCCTATAGGCATACAAGTGTCGGATGAAAATAGTTAAATCAACGAAATTTCAATTCAACATTCTCAGCATTAAGAGAGTATAATAGAAGAGTCGGTAGAAGTATAAGAAAGAAATAAAAAAAATAAATAGAAAAGCGGATAACGAATATAGTACAATTACATTAAAGGAAAACTTAATCTCCCCAAAATAAATGAATCGTCATATGTGACAGTATTCTCGAAACAAATAACTGAAGCGCTAAAGCTAATGGCAGAATCTCTAGTAACAAACATAACTAGAGTAAACTACATCATTAGGCCATTACAACCTTAGTAAGCAGGAAAATATGAATTTAAATTTTAGTAAGAAAAAAGCAAATAATATTCTTTTTTTACAAGACGAGAATAAAAAAGAAAATGGAAATGCTAAGAAAAAGCCTTTTGATTTTATCCGAAGGACGCCAGGAGAAATAAAGTCATTAATACTATAATAAATATAAAAACAAAGTAACATCGAACAAAAATTAGGCACAAATTATAAACGAAATATAAAATCTACAGCAAATAGTCCTAACATAGGCACTAACGTGAAAAAGATATCAAAAATGCTACAACATTTACCATCAAAGCAAAACAAACTATTTAATCCGATACACCTAGAACATTTGAAATAGTAGACTTTTGGGGGAAGCTATTAAAAAAGAATGCCATACCTGATAAAAATGTTAAATGGATCAGAAGAGAGGAAGGACTTACATGTACGTAAAAAATGTCCTGGAACAAGCAATAAAGTGAAAAGCAGGAGGACCACATAAAAATTCAACCTTTTAAGCCAACAGCAGCCAACAGCCTCTTAAAAAGCCAACAGCAGTATATGCACTAACTGGTTATCAGCAATATATAAAATTATCAGATCCAGAATTTAAAAACTATTATACGAGCATTTAGTTACCAATTGTCTTTGACTCAAAATAACAAAAAAGATACGCTAAGGGATCGCTTTGTTGCAAGGAACTGGTGGTTCTATATAATTGGATAGCGGACGATTATTAAAATTAGGAAGAAAACATATGAATAACTTGGATTGACTATAGAAATAGTAATAGCATTTGAAAGTAACTTACAGCCGGATTAAACAAACCTTAAAAGCCATTTATATCCTGAAATTATAAATGTTTGTTTATAAATTACAAAGAAATAACAAACAAGAATAATATTACGATCATAAAATGGAAACACAAAAACAGAACACATAAAGATGAATTGGAGATTCCTTTTCTTCTATTCTCTTCTGTATATGCTTAATACCGCTTACTCAAGAGCTCAATAAAACGAAAAAAGAAATATACAAACGTAAAAATAATAATATGATTTTACGCATGTTCTATATGGACGATCCTAAGTTATTTGCTAAATATTACAATGATTTGAACAGCTTAATGTCAACTATAAAAGAATTTAAAAGCAGTAAAAATAAACAACATTAAACCAGAAAATCATTTATACATACAAATCCCGAATCAGAAAATACATATAAATACTTAAGAATTGGAGAAAACGGTCAAATAGAACATCCAAAAATAAAAGAGTTTCTTAAACAAAAATTGTTCAAAAGAACTAGAAAAACTCTTCGATCTGAACTAACAGGTAAAAAGAAATTCAGTCGAATTAGAATACTTGCGGTACCTGTTTTAGAATACAGCGTCAGAATACTAGACTGGAAAGTAGACGAAATCAAGAAAATAGATAACACAACGTCACAAATATTATCAGCAAACGGATTAATACATCCTAGAACACAATGCGACCGATTATATGGTCAAAGATCAGAAGAAGGGAAAGAAATGAGAAAATAAAAAACTGCTTATAATATGGCTTATACAAGATTGCAATTATATATTTCCCGAGAAATGAGCAATCTCGTTATAATGATCTAATTGCTAAAAATGCAAATAAGTTAAGCAAAAATAATTACTCGCCAAGTGAAAAAAGTAAAAGACTAAATACACATATCAGTTAAGGGAGTGGTACATGAAAATCCCAAAAGCAAAACATTCAAAGAAAAGCTAATGAGTCGCTAAAAGATAAATGAATAAATAAACCATTACATTCCCAAAAACCCTAAAAAAATAAATAGCCAAATGTAAATAAGCAATATAGTCCATTATTTCTTAAGACTTAAGTTCTAGTTATGGAAGCTACATGCAGGTAATGATGAGGGCTTTATCTTCGACGCTAGTTTGATTTTCTCTTCGACGAAAAAAACAGGCGACTACCACGGAAATATTGATGCCGATATTTTTGAACATGGGTTTGAAGAAAAACTCCTCAAACGGTTGGAAAATCTTATTATAGTCTTGGACAATGCCTGATACTATTCCAAAGTTGAAGAGAGATTTCCCACTAGCAGTTGGAAGAAAGAACAAATACATACGAGGATATACAATGACGATATATTTTTAAAGGCTGATTTGCTGCAGAGATGTAAAGCGTAGAGGTATAATAAGAAGTACGTGTTGATAGGTGTTGATAATATAGTTGTTGATAATATAGGTGTTGATAATAATTAAGTTGATTTGTGCATAGCAAAAAATGATTATGATAAGCACGCTTCCAAAACTATCGATAAAGGCAGTGTTTCTAATTTATATAAGAATCCTTACAACAAATAAAGGGAGAAACATTGAGAAAATCAATAAATTACAGAGAAAAAATGAAAGCTGAAAACTGATATACGAGGTCAGACTCCTAATTATACGCCCAGACGACTATTCAAGTAGTTATGAATCTAATTATTCCGATACTGACATACTTTCAAAATCAGACTAAACTTTATTTAATGTTTTTAATTTCAGACTAAACTTCCTTTAATATTATAATTTTTTAATATTTATATTTTTGGTCCTCTGTTTTTTTAAAGTTTTTTTTTTAAATATAATAAGTTTTTTTTAGTATATTTAGGTTTTTTTTTATTATTTTAGTAGAAAATGAAATAATATTACTTACTTAGATATTAATACTAGTAACCATCAAATTACAAAAAAAATCATATTAAAATACAAATTAAAAATTTTTTTGAGAGCTACTGGTTTCTTAACCGAGGAACTTTTATTATGTGTTGGAGTAAAGTGTGCCGGCTATACCAGTAAAACCTAATATTCAGTGCGGCTCTTAATTGTCTTCCCCTTTTATATGTTGAATGCGCTTATATAAACATTTAAAATTTAGCACACATCACTATCAACCTAAATACAACTTTCTGATCCTTATCTCATTTTGCAAAACTTGGCGGCGCGATTTTCTTTATAAGCAAAACACAGTATATTCTATCTGAAGTATATTTTTCACCCTATAAAACTATTCCTGCAATAATTTAACGAAAATAAAATTATCTCTGGTTAAAGGCACATAAGCGTCCTATGAAAATTGTTTTCGTATTTGTCCGGAGCGCTTAGTTAAAATTCAAATTCGTCATATGCCAATGGAATTAATTACCAAACAACCCTTTGTGGGTCCCGATGGCCCGGCTGATTATAATTTCAAATTTCTACTTTATGTAGCGCTTCTGGCAAAATATTTTCGAAAGGGATTTTATTTACATATTATAAATGTTAAAGACGGTGGCTGTCTGTGATATTGCCCTTTTAGGGATCGGGATTCGAAGACTTTTTTTGGGAATCTTTATTTACAAGAATAACAGAGTGCTGTTTATTATTGGCGAAAATAGAGGCTAAGAAAACATGAAAAAATATTTTGTGAGGGATGATTTTAGGAATAAAAGCAATACGATGAGCTCTACTTTAAACGGCAGTATATTTTCTGCTATTAAAAAAAACAAAATGAATAAAATAATTTTTCCAAGAAAACTTTTTTTTACTCTATTTGTATACATTCATAGGATTCCAATATCTTATAAAATTTTGATCTTTATAATTATTTCTGGTAAGTCTATTTTTTTTGACCCCACAAACACAAATATTTAAAAAAACTAGTTATTTTAAGCTACAGAACAAAATTTATTACGAACTTTTATACTCACCTTTGTAGCCCTAATGCTAGTGATTTGAAATTGATGACCTTTGCCATCTTCAAAAATTTCTTTTTTTTGAAAATTAAATACTTAATTATATCATATTAAAATAATCCCTTTAATAAGGGTTAAAATAATGTTCCCCCATATCGCATAATTGAATTTATTTTTACGTGTAAAAATAAATTCATATACATGGTGTCCCAAAATGATTCTAAGAGCCTCGAACTTTAACACTTATTAATATAAGAAAAAATCTTGTTGAGTTTTCATAGGAAATAATACCACCACAATACCACAACACCTATATTTTTTTAATAACAACTCGGATATCTTTTTAGATAGCATTTTCAATTCTAAGTAAAATTTGAAAAAATTATATTGTATAACAAAATTGGAAGTTGGAATTTAAGGATAAGTTTGGGATAGTTTCTTGGAGGTAAATTACGCAGAAGTACCTTAGAAGTACTGCCTTCTTAAAACACGGATTTTTTTTAGAGAAGGAAAGTTTTATTTTTAATTACCAGAAAAATCCTAGTCCTATGCTGTTAGATGCATTTCGGAACACCCTATATAACAATTTTTTTACGCATATCTTTGTTTTTTATAAAGAACATAGACAAAGTGTGCCAGACAATGATGAAATAATGTTTTATTTAATATTTAGATTTTTTTAAGATCTTTGATATAATCAAAATACTGTTAAGTAATTTGAATAAGAACAGTAAATATCTATTCATGTATTTACAGTAGTACTTAGTAATTACATGAGTTGTTTTATCAGTAATTGTTAATATGTTATTAGTTATTGTATTAATAAAGTATTAGCATGTAAATTGTATTCTTAATTTTAAACTACCATTACATTGGGTGAAAAAAAATGGCATATTCTGATTTAGCCTAGCGTTTCAAAAATTTGTTATCTTAAAAACAACCTAAAAGTTTCACTTTGTATACTATACCGTTTAACAAGTTCGTTTAAGTAATTAGTTAGTTTTCTTCGCTTAATTAATTTACTATTTTATACATTTAATTAAAATCTTATTTAGTTGTAACGCTTCTATAACATATTTTTATCAAGTAATATTCTCTGCCAATAAAGAAAACTGAAATATTGCTTCTTATCCTTAAAGAAATATGAGAAAAAGGAATACATTTCCATGTATATAGCTTACGGCTTACGACAAATATAAGATGTCAGCCAACTAAAATCTGAACTTTTTTATATAATATATCTCCGATTCACAAAGCAAGGCATACAGAAGTGAACTAAAACGAAATACTTTGCTTAAGTTTTTATATTAATATTTTTATGGTATAGAATTATTTAATTTTGCACTTTATTAAAATTCCTACTACGTACATTATTTAAAAAAATGCAATCTTTAACCCTTTGAACTTATAGAAACGCATCATTCATTTTTCTCTAAGAGACCCAACGAAAACAAAAGCTACTTGTGTTTCGCTCCTATCAAAGCATTATCAGGCCTAGACCTACACAGATCAAATTACAACTCTCCGACAGGAGCGAAACACGTGTAGCGTAAAAAAAAAAAAAATTATATGGATTTGATGAGACCCTGACTTTGTGTTCTTACCTTTGTTTTGCTTTGAACTTAAATAATCAATAAAATATTTTTTTGTTCCAGATGACCTAAGCATATTGTATATTGACAAAACGTCTATATGATTTTAAGATTTGTTCTGGTTTTATTCGATTCAATATATATTTATACGAAAGTTACTATTTATATTTCTGGCATAATAATGAAAACAGAAATATTTATAATCAAAATTGGTTTTATTGTTTTTCAAAATATTTTCCATGAGAATCAATACATATTTGCATTCGTTTGAACATGTTTTCAGAGCACTTTTTTCACTGCGATTGAGGTAACTCCAAAATATGCTTCTACTACTGCTTCTATACTACTGCTTCTGGCAAACAAATGATCGCGTTTTTTTCCACATTTTTTCAACGACACTGTCGCCACGTGACCGATAGTGCTGAAGAAACAAGCAATCATTTTCATCGATGTGCTTCATACGCGAACAACATTTGTTGGATTTGGCTTATCTTGAAAGACTCATACAATCGATTGCATTTTTCTTTTAGGTTCATGTGCATATATGCATATATCTCCAATTCGTCACCTGTGTAGATGTTATACACAGCCTTTAATGCACCTTGAACAATATTGCCTTGCACCAATCAACACGAGCCTTCTTTTCAGCGATCCACCACGAACAATTTTTTATACGGACAAATGCTTATACAGTATCTTATTGATACTTATTATACCAATGCCCACAGAAGCCTCAATCGCACGGTATGTTATAAGACATTTACATACAGCATCGGTAATTTCTGGTACAACAACCGATTTTGGACGACCTTCAATGAATTCGGCCTGAAGCGAATACCAGCCGCAATTAGATTCATTATACTAGTTTTTTGCAGTACTGTGCTTTCTCAATGTATAAAGAATTGACTATGACGGTACACTCTTGTCTTGATAATCTAGGTCGACAGTTAAGAAAAATAATTGTTCCAAAATGTTCACGAGTTAATTCCATTTTTCGCCCGAAATTATTTTTTTATGTTAATGTAAGCAAAACAAATTACTCTTGATGATTACAAATGACAAAATATTTTAGAGAAATTTGTTGAGTTGTTGATTCTAGAGAAATTATTGAGTATTCAATAATCTGAAGTTTTCAATGAAAACGACAAGTGGCAACATTCACTACTACCAAGGCCAGAAATATAAAAAGCAACTCTCGTACGCTTACAACGCGTGTATATTAATTACTTAAATCAAATGACGTCATGGCGACTATTTTTTCAGTGTAAATGGCAGCGCACTAAAATTTGTTACCCGTATTTGATGCTTTCCAAACAGGGTAGATTACATTTTTTTTGTGTAAATACAATAACACTTTTAAAGATTTGGAGGCTGTCCTATAATTGTTCATCTAAACTGATAAACTCCCTTCAACTAACATTTTAATCCTAGAGATAATCCTGCAGTAATTTAACCATCAAAATCAATCCTTGTAACCAGGGCTGTACTAAATAAAAATAGTCTTTCATTTGATCCATATACGTAATAGATCCGCGCGTTGTAAACGTAGCTATTAACTAGCACTTTAATTATGATGTATGGAATAATCCTATAATGTATTCCGTTATTACACTGTTAATCTCTAAAACATATCTATTATTAGCTAAAAATTTGTAAACAAATTCTCATTCACACCAATTATCATATTTAAATACGTCTAAAAAGATAATTAATTCTGCATATATAAAATCCAAATTATCTCTAGACAACTTCGAACTGAAACGCAATTGGGGTTATATTTTCTAATGTGCTATATGTATATCTACTATAGTGATTAGTATAAAAAGAGTTTAAAAGAGCTTAACCTTAAATAAAACATAATTTCTAATACTATATCATGCTTAACTCTTACAATGCCATTATATAATCATAAATGTTAAAATATTAATTTAACCTAATAATTTAAAATATTTTTAAAATCTTATACATCTTGAGAAAATCCACACTAATATAATTCTTTTTCTACATCCCTCAAACAATATAGTAAAAGTTTAGATTTTCCTATATTGTAAAAACTAGACTAGTACTATTCCATCGTGCTTAAAATCTGCTACGATTATTCCAATTTACAAAAATGGAAGAATCGTCCAATTTTAGATCAGTTTGTTTATTTTCTACTATATTTCTTTAATATCTTTAATTTTCTAAAACATAACAGTATCCTCACAATGTTTTTAACTGTATTGACCAGGTGGATATTCATTGTCGATAAAGATTTATACTCTGTTTAAAGCTTATAACTGTGTTAGTGATGAATTACTGCTTCAGAAGCTTAACAGTTATGAATTAAGGAGAGTGATATCCTCTTAGATCAGGGCCCTATAACACAAACACTACAATTGTTACAAGTTTACAAGTTACAATTAATTTACCGTACCTACAAGTCGTGGTGAATTCAGTAACACATCAGAAACAACTACAATTGTAATTTTTTTACAAATGTAGAACTACGCGTACATATGTATAACAGACTTGTTAAAACGAGTTTAAGCTGTTTAGAATTAAAAGTTATGGGTTGTTTGTTCGTTCGTATAAGCGATATGGTGAGAAAGCTGATTTCGGTTAGTAAAAATGTCGTCTAAACAAATTATTTTTGAAAGAAAAATGCAGTTTTTGACAAAAATTAAAGAAAACAAGGAAATTCTATTTGGTGCTTTCTCAGATAGACTTAAAAAGCAAGACAAAGTAGAGAAATGGAAGAAAATAGCCCAAGTAGCCCAAAGTAGATGCTTAGTTTCAGTAGAGAAGGATTGGACCTACGTAAGAGATACTGTCTGGCAAAATTTAAAGAAATCTGCAATGGTGAGTCTTTCGTTATTGAGCAATCAACATAATTTATTTACAAGTAATTTTGACATTACGTACTAAACCCATTACAGATAAAATATACATAATGACATAATATACTATTTCGCATTTTAGCTTAAAATAGACAACGCGAAAAAAACAGGGACTGGTGGGAAAGGCATGTTTACGGAAATAGATAAGATGATTTTGGATATTGTTGGAAAGGAATCTCCAATTATTTGTGGACTTGGAGTCTCTGAGTCGTTCGAGGTAGCCCAGACTCAGTCAACAGAAACGCCTATACCAAATGAGACTGTCCACCCAAGCGGACATGAATGTGGACCATCTATTTCAAGGAAAGCCAGTAAGTCATTCGTTATTATCAACTCGTATAGACTAGTATATGGGTTTTATTTGTCTTTTGAAATAAAAAGTACAGCAAAATGCAAAATTTTATAACAAATCCATTTCCAATCCATCCATCTAACTATTTCTAATTTCCACTTTTCAATTGTAAGAAAGAAAAAAGTTGTCGAAAGCACGGGTGAAAGTGACGATAAAAACAAAAAGCTGAAACTACAAATTGAACATATAAAATTACAAAACTATAAAACCAAGCTGGAAATATTAAAATTAGAATAGGACCTCGGGTTACCGTTTTCTGAATTTATCTCGTAGTTCCAAAATAACTTCCAATCAGAAAACGGCAAGACCTATTTATCTTTATAATAATTTATCTAGTACCTATAATAGTTTAGATATAGTTTAAATCCTTCGTTAGCAAAAGTTGTTAATAAATGAAATAAATATTTTCGTCTTTATTTTGTAGATATGTATATTTTTGAACTTTAGTATAGAAATGAAACACGTTTTTAATAAATTTTAGAGCACCCTATAGTCTGTTGTTTCTGTTAAAATAATTAATCAGTTCGCCTAATCTAGCTTGCGATCCAACAGGGGGATTGTCATCGAGATGTTCATAATTTTCTTCATTGTTTGATAACTCTTCACCATCGTCTACCATGAAATCATCCGCGTCCCTATCACCTTTTGAAATGTTGCATAAAGTGTCAAACATTTGAAAACATTCGCAGCAAAAACAGGGCTTACGCGTAGGTAGTTCAAACAAGGAACTTTTTCTTTTAAAATCCCAAACGCATTTTCTATTACTCTTCTTGTTCGTTTGTGAGCTTTGTTGAAAGTTGGGCTTGGTTTTAGTAGATTTTCATATGTTGGTGGAATCAACCATTGTTTTAGCGGATAATCTGAGTCTCCCAGAATCACCGAATTACGATGGAATCTCCAACCATTTTCCATTCTTCGATATAAATTACTGTTACGAAGTACTCTTGCGTCATGAACGCTACCGGGCCAGTTAGCACTAACATAATAAAATTTTAGGTCAGGACCACAAACAGCCATGCAATTAATTGAATATTTACCATGGCGATCTACAAAGGATGGCTCGCCTATAGTCGGGGCATCTATATTTATCAGTGTTCCATCGACACCACGACATACTTCGGGAAAACCGGCGATTCCATGAAATCTTTGAATAATATAAAATGTATTATGTGGCCATGACACGATTTCGTCAAATTTTATATCATTTACCGCATTAACAGTGTCATGTACGCATCGGCACACAGTCATTTTTGAAACTCCATGTATAACGCAAACGCCATGATACTGACCTCCATTTCCTAGCCAATGTAGAGCAATTAATATCTTCTGCTGTGGAGTCAATCCATACCACCGAATTGTGTTATTATTTAGCGTGGCTTCAATATCCCGAACAAGACTTTGACATTGCTAAGACAGAACTTTTCCTTGAACTCGCCATCGCTAAGAAAATTAAAGTCTGTTCTTATGTTGAATCGATATTCCCTGTGGGGGGCACCTTCATTGTCACTTTCCGAGTCACTTGACCACATACCGAGAACGAAAACTAATGTTCACAGTGAGAAAGTTGATATTAAAATACTGCGTTTACCGAATTTACCCACTGATATAAATGGGTAAAACATTATTTACAATTGTGGGAAATACTTTAACACAAATATACAAGTGCTGAAGTTATGTTACAGAATACGTCTACATATGTAAAAAATCTTCCGTAATTACTAGAGCCGCACAGGTATGTATAACTTGTATAACTTGTAGTGGTTGTGTTACAGGGCCCAGGTTTTACTTAGATGGTCTTCACCAGCTATAACGACCTAGAATACCGCACTGTACTTATGAAATACCAAGAGGTTAGTTTTAAAACCAATAAATTTCTTACTTTATATTAACGACTTTAATACTTTTAATGTTTACTTCTTCTTCTTCTTTAAACTTTTTTAAATCATTTTATTCTAAGAAGACCAAACTTATTTGCGTATAAGAATCGGTTGATAATATTTAAAACTCTTCTGTTAAATAGCATTCTAACCACAAGTTTCTAAAACTAGTCACTGATGGGTTGCCTTGATTGGACTGAAAAATAATATGTTGGGAAATATGAAAACTCCTTCACTCACAAAACTCTTTCAATACAATGCTTGTCTTTGTGTTTTATTATTATTTTATACTTGCAGGACTTTCAATATATTACGAATATTATTATTCATGTTGGCCATAAATATGTCAAAGAAGATGATAATCTACCTTCCGCATATACTACAAATTATTTTTAACCTATAAGACCTTTTTAATCTAAAAAAATATTAAGCATTACACATACCTTAATATGATTATTTTTTTGAAGTATGTATATTTTGCCTTTAAACATAATATAACAAGAGAATTATGAAAAATATAAAATGTTAAATTGTCAAACTTTATATTCTTTTTAAGCCCTTCTTTGCAATTTCGTATGACTTTAAATTTACAATCGACATACTAATTATAAACTTACTTATTTGAAAAACGAAAAAAACCTTTAAAGTTACTTACAACCAAACTGCTTTAAAAAATCCATAGGTTTTGCATCTTAAAATTAATATTTTGTCATTAATTATTCTGTTAATTTATTAATATTTTCATATTCTAAGAGCCATTAATTACGGCGTCATTAACAAGCCATTTACGCTTATTAACACCCAGCACAATAAATTATAGTATGCATAAACAACTTTAATTTCTTACGTTATAAAGCGCTATATTGAATTTAATCCCACTTAACCCGCATCAAACTTTAGGCGCCAAATTTCCGAGCTGCAAAGCCTCAACTCTGCGCCATTATTCTGCAGAGTTCGAGCTTCCTTTCTGGATTATCACGTGACCTAATGGCTGAGTACTTTATTGAATGAAGTTGCCGCTTCGTCTTGGAAGACATTAAGGGATACATTAACCTAATACTCCTGTTTCCTAGGGAGTCATATAATGTTATATGCCAGACACTAAAATAGAATAGTCGTGACCCATAAGACGATTGATAGGCTATGATGAGAAGGACATGCTAGGACTTTAATGATAAAGCTTATGGAATATTTTTTTATGTTTGTTTTGAAAATAGAAAATTATCATTAATCTTCTAAGCTAAATGAAACGTGAAAGAGTTTTTATTAGTTTTTTAGGTATTCAAATTGAAACAATAAACGTTAATTAGTACATGTTCAGAATGTATCAGGTAATTGCTTATGATCTAAGTATATAAAATATTTTTTGGAATCCAGCAATGCTACTTTTGTTAAATACTAAACACCCAATATATGTCAGATTTTTTCTAAATTTAAATTGACCTAATCTGTTGACTGCCCTAAAAATGTATATGGTTCGCATAATGTGCTTAAAGGTTTTTTTGGAATGAACTATATAAATTCTTTATTTGTAAATGGTTTTAAAAAGAAATATGATACAGTAAAGGTATTTTTTTATTTGGTTTTTGGTGTACTTAAAGGCCGGTGTTAGGAATCGATAAAAGTCTGCTCATAATTCTTTTAGAGCTCTAAAGTTTATTTTCTTTCCGGCTTTAGTTTCCCGAAGGATTTATAGTTTAATTCAATCGACAACCCTAGAGCAGCAAGCAAACAAAATTCTTAAGAACTTCTAAATTTTCTAAGAGCGTCCGGTCGTCGTTGTATTTTCTAGAAAATAAACTACCACTTTAGAAAATATAAGGAAAAATAAACCTTAGGTTTGATTTGAGGTTTTTTTAAACTTCAGTAAATTATTAGAAAAAATATTAAAACGGTAAAATATATAAGAATTATTATACTAATTTATATTTATATCATAAAAAAGCTTTAATAAATTAATTTTAATCTTTATTTTTCATTTATATTTTGAAACATTTCTCTACATCAGGGTTTTATGAATAGGTATTCTAATTTTTGACAAAGAGACTTGATAATTAATCCTAATGAGCTAAAGCCATTTAACCAAATAAAAATATTATTATTTAGGTAACTTAAAGACATTAATTAAATGTTTGCTATTTGTTAAACTTATTTAATTGCATTATATTTAATTGACAGGATTTTAAAGGTTTTTTATTAATTTTTCTTAAAATAATAAAATTAAAATTAATTTCTTCAGCATCCTGTCCATTTAAGTTATGCTTTCGGAAACTTTGTGTGCAAAAAAGTGCTAAGGTCTTATATCTTTGCCAATAGAAATACTTTTACAATATAACGATTAGTTTACGAGCTAACATTTAGGTGTATTATACACATAAATTACAATTATGTAATAATGACTTCTAAAGACAATTAAGAACCTTGGAGGATATTAAATTATAATAAATAGTATTTATTATCTTCTTTAAGAAACAAAGTGCTTAGGAGAATTTCGTTTAAAAAACACAAAATATAATAATAATAAACTAAATACACGGCGTTTCCTAACTACGGTACGAAACTATACAGGGTGAATCGTTAGGTCGTTTTAAGAAAAAAAGTTCCTATGAACGTATGTCGGGAGTTGCTTTGTTTCTGAGATACGGGGCGATGAAGGTTCAAAAAAATAACGGAATTTTAAAAATACTATAACTATCCTTAAACCGATTTGGTTGAAATTTGGTGCAGTTATTTGAACTTATAAGACGCTTATTTAGCTGTAACTAGATTGAAATTATTAGGTCCAGTGGCGTGTCAGTGGGCACCACATGCTTATTGTTGAGAAAAAAATAAGGCCAATAATTAATTGTTTTACAGCTTTTTATTTATTTTTGTATTTAAGCAACTAAAAATACAACTTTTTCGTATCTTATCTTAATATCTTCATTTCTGGCTTTTTTTTCGAGAAAAAAAATTTAAAGTATCTTTAACTCATTCTAAAAATTATCCATGGACGACAACATGAAATAAAAACCAATTAATTCGATAAACAATTTCGACCTTAAAGTACATAAGCAAAATGTCCACCCTCCAATGCACGACTTTTTGGTCTCTTGTGTCTTGTTTACTATGATAATAAATATTCAACTTCTACGATTTTTATTATCAGATTTTTGAAATACAATAAAATAACAAATACATTGCTTCTTATGACAAATAATTGGCAAGTCCATTCAAGTACCTCCTTTGTACCTACCTGCTTTGGAGACCAGCTGACAGTGATAGAATTGCTATAAGTAAAATTCAGCTGTCAATTAGCAGTGATTCATTACTCCATCATGAAAAATTTTACTAACCATGAAATGACCGACATGCACTTTATTTATGGATTAGCAAATGGAAATGCAGAAGCAGCACGAATAATTTACCAGGACAGATATCCTAACAGAGTAATGCATGTGCAAAAACAGTTGCAAGCTACATGTTGCAAGCAACAGTTGAAAACTACATGCAAGATTATGTGAAACTGGGAGTTTTAATAAAAACATGGGTGGTGGAAGATCAGAAACTATTACAACGCCTGAACTGGAAGAAGCTATACTTGATGCGATAGAAAAAGATCCTTCCAATAGTATCAGGAAGATTGCACTGCAGCTTGAAGTCAGTTCAAAAACCGCTTGGAAAGTTCTAAAAAGAAACCTCCTGCATCCATATCACATACAGCGTGTACAAGCTCTACTGCCTCATGATTTTTATCCAAGATTAATGTTTTGCAGGTGGTTGATTTATATGATGGCACACAATAATAATTTCCTACCAAATATTTTATTTACGGACGAGGCAAATTTTTCAAGAGATGCTATTATGAACTTCCACAATGATCATTTTTGTTTATTACGACATTTTCAGCAACAATTTTCGCTGAACGTTTGGATAGGAATTATTGGTGACTACCTAATTGGCCCATTTTTTTTTACCGGCAAGATTAACAGGTGAATCCTACACGGATTTCTTGCAATACCATTTACCCACTTTATTAGAAGAAGTACCCCTACAAGTAAGAGTCAACATGTGGTTTATGCACGACGGGGCTCCAGCTCATTTCAGTCTTCTTGCTCGTCAGCATCTCGACGTCATCTACCCTAATTGCTGGATTGGACGTGCAGGACCTCAATATTGGCCGGCTCGCAGTCCTAATATGAATCCCCTGGATTACTATTTATGGGGCCATCTGAAGGCTCTTGTTTATAAAACTCCTGTTCTAGATGTGAATGACTTGAGGAATCGGATAATTGTCAATTGCAATATCATAAGGGATACTCCAGGTATTTTTGAGCGTATCAGACACTCAATGACAAATCGTTTGCAGTCGTGTATTTTATCAGAAGGTGGGCATTTTGCTCATTTACTTTAAGGTCGAAATTGTTCATCGAATTAATTGGTTTTTATTTCATGTTGTCATCCATGGATAATTTTTAGAATGAGTTAAAGATACTTAATTTTTTTTTTCGAAAACAAAGCCAGATTAGGCGAATAGGCGTCTTATAACTTCAAATAACTGCACCAAATTTCAACCAAATCGGTTTAAGGATAGTTATAATATTTTTAAAATACCGTTATTTTTTTGAACCTTCATCGCCCTGTATCTCAGAAACAAAGCAACTGCCGACATACGTTCATAGAAACTTTTTTTCATAAAACGACCTAACGATTCACTCTGTATAGTTTCGTACCGTAGTTAGGAAACACCCTGTATACTATAAGATTTATAAGAAAATTTATTGAAGTAGGGCCGTTGTTTCATATACAGAAAAAATATTAATTATAAAAAACCATTGCATTAAAACTCAATTAAAATTTTATTGTGCTGCATAATTTAAATGGCTCTGATGTCCACTTTATTAAAAAAATTTATGGGATTAGCGTTTTAATGAATAAATGATATTTATCTGAAAACTTGGTAAAAGCTTAATACTTTATGATAAATAAAATAAATGAGAATCTATTTTAGTTGTACTTTTAAAGAAATTACACGGGATTAAATATTTATATGAAATTTAAGTCGAAATAATTTACCTAATTATTATCACCATTTACACAAACTTATTATTATATTAATATATATGCTATGTTAATATATAAGTTATGTTAATATTTATGCTGGAACTTAATAAAGATCCACTAATTCAATGTTAATAAAATACCCACTCAGGAAACACGTCAAAAACTTCATTACCCTAAATCTGTAAAATACTAGGTGATTTTAATGCTAGAGTAAGGAGAGACTCGATAAATGGCATTGTAGGAAAATATGAACTTAAAAATTCTAAGGTTCAAACTCTGAAATTCAAGAGAAAGAACTTGCTATCACGAATACACTCCATAATCCACCACCCAAAAGATTATATACATGTAAATTTCCTCTAGATGATAAGAAACAAGTAACTCATAATCAAATTGATTACCTTCTGATCAACAAAAGATTTCAAAATAACATTAAGAAAGTGGCAGCTTATCCCGAAGCTGAAATCGCATTCAATTACCACCCCTTAATAGATAACTTTAAGTTTAACGGAAAACTAGCAACCTGCAGAACAAAAGTCATAAAATATATTATTGATGCACCTATTAACACTAAAGAACATAATAGTACATAAAAACTAAGAGATGATTAAAGCAAGAGAACGCCAGACAACTCATTTGTGGAGAACATAAAGCAAGAGTGGACTAACATCAAAGTAAACATACAGGAAGTCACAGAGACGGTTCTTGGATACAAAAAGACGCAAGTTAACAAAAAGTCGATGACTAATGAGATTCTGGATGTAATAGGAGAAAGAAGACAATCAAAAGATATTACAATGAAATATAGTGAAATCCCACAGAAACATTCGTCGTAGAAATAAAGAGGCAAAGAACACATGGTTATCTAAACAATGTTAAGACGCAGAAAAATTACACGAAAAACATGACAGTTTCAAAATACCTCAAAAATCACCAAAAATAACCAGATTCTAAAGGACCCCAAAAAATACATATGGTGTGGGAACCATATACGAGTATACAGGACCTATTCGAAGATGCACGAAGCTTAACACCTAGCAAGTGCCCAAATGAAGCCTCGAGACCACTCATAGTAGAACCATAGGTGCACTCTCAGCACTAAAAAAGCAAAAAGGTCCTTGGCGTAGACAAAATACATACTAAAGTGCTGAAACAAATAAACATTAAAGCACTATGCAGATTTTTTAATAACATACATGAGAATGGCGAGATCCCAAGCGACTGGTATGAGGATCGACGAAGGTAAAGGTGGACCTTTGTTGCTATCCCCAAACAACCAAATGCAAAAAACACGCGAAGACCACCGACTTATTAGCCTTATGAGTCATGTACTAAAGACATTGCTAAAAATAATTCACAAGAGAATTTACCAAAAGTGCGACGAAAGGTCTCACTAAACAAAGTTTGGTTTCTAAACTGATTTAGGCATGTTAAAGGTCTCCTACTACATGCAGCTGCTATCACAGAAACTCTATGGCCATCAAAGATCGATGAAAAAGATATTGAAATAATACACAAACTATACTGGAACCAAATAACGAAACTACAAACTACTGATTCACATTACAGTAATAACATAACTATAGCTAAGGGAATTCGACAGGGGTATATATTATCACCGCTTCTATCCAACATATACACGAAAACGATGTTTCAATTAGCACTACAGGATAATCCAAGAAAAATAAAGGTCAATGGTATCCCTATCAACAATTTAAGATTCGCTAACGACACAGCAATCTTAGCAAATAATATTGAATATCTAGAAGCACTTGTAAATCTCATAAACTCAAAAGGAAAGGAGTTTGGCCTTAATATCCATATAATCAAACTGATGATAGTGAGCAGATACCTCCACGACAACGCAGAAATCTATATCGACAATAAAAAGATCGAGAGGATGAATAAGTTAAAATACTTGAGCACAACATTGAACGACAAATGGGACAACGGCGAAAAGATAAAAATACGCATAGCCATTGCTTGAACAAGAGGTGCCAGTACTAAAATACTTTTGCGACAAGAGAAACCATTAAGGCTCCGCCTTTGAGTACTAAAGTGTTACATATGCCCTATACCGTTATATAGAGCAGAAACCTGGTCACAAAAAGTACAATCCCTTTAAAGGGCAGTAGTCTTCAAAAGGTGGTTCCTGAAAAGGCTACTTAAGAGTCTCTGGATAGAACATATGACTAATGAGCAAGTCTTACAAAGAACAGACCTTGACCGATAACTGCTAGACATCGTAAAACAACGAAAACATCCTACCTAGGACATATTCTCCGCGATTCTAGGTACAATTTACTAAAAACTATACTAATCGAGGCAAAAAGAGGACTAAAACGAAACGCCACTCTCTCGGCGACACAATATCTGGAACTAGTGTAACATCGCTGATACCGAATGCAAGTGTGCGGCACCGAAAAGAGAAGAAAACTCATATCTCAAGCAAAAGTTTAATATAAATGAGCAGTACTAAATATCAAATTCCCATCATTATTTGTGATTTCTGTAGATAGAAGATCGGAGTGGAAAAATATATGTTAAGAAACTAAATAGTGAAATACAATAGGTAATAGTATATTTGTATTTGAAGGGCCATACTTTGAACAAGAAAACACAAATCCTCAACTATACTTAGATCCTTGAATAAAAAAGTAAGTATTCTATTTGATGAATAAAGTATATTATATTAGGCATACAGAGCGTAATAAATATCATTTAGAGACAAGACATTTACACTAGCGTGATTAGTATATCTGAATTCACTTGAGACTACTTGAACTTCTAAACCCCTTTGGGAATAAGATAATAGTAGTAAAACAGCTTTATATTACCCCAGAATATATAGTCATATATTTATTTATTACGTATTTTCTCTGATTTATGCGTTGGGCTTTTTTTTGGCTTGCTAGATCCTTTTTAGGTTGTTTTCACTCCTAAATAGCTGTAATGTTAACAAGATTGAATCACATTTTTCTCTACTTTTAGATTAGGCTGACGGAAATCGATTGATGCATGCTTAGTTTTATGAGATGTTTATCTTTAATCCTGCATTCTTATAGTAGTTTTATATAAGTTTCAAATATTTTTTGAATCATAAATTCTATAAATTACGAGACAGTTTTACCACTTACCAAAACTCTTAATTTTTACTCTCCACACGTGTTTCGCTAATGATGCTAGCTAGCATCTTCATAAGAAGATTAAAACTGATTGTCTAAATATATTCTATACTTGATGTGTCGTTAGCTATTATTCAGTCAAAAATAATTTAATACTAGGAAGGAAGGAACACAGACGATAACAATGATCGAACTACTAAATCTCAGTGAAAGCAGTTTAGGAATAATATTTAATTATTCTTAATTATTTGTAACAAGCAGTCGAAAAAACAAGTATGAAAAAACCCATAATATACAGATTCAATAGACTATTTTTAAAACTAAGAGAAAAAATCTTTAATGTGTAATTTTTTAATAAAATAAGTAACGATACGAGTTTTAGATAAATAATTTATTATCTGCCATAGTCGCTGTGAAAAATAACGGATAGAAAGTGTTTGTTTTTATGTATCCTAATAAAAATATCCAAGATTAGATAGAGTTAACATGAACGTATCCAAATTTACGTTTATTCGATTCTTTGATAGATAAGTGGCTTATAGTTTATTACTTATTGCGGATTCGTAAACTCGCTAAAAAAATATATCTAAACGCTAATAATCTCGCCAAAGTAAATATATAAAACAAAAAAAAGTAAGTCAGTCTTTAACAAGCGTTCAAATAGCGTTTGGCATATAGCCAGAAAACCTTTATTTTTGAAATTTTAGAAGAGAGCATTTTATTGCCAATTTATAAACATTAGATGATAGAGATGCTCAAAAATGATTGGATTTCCGTTGCTGGCTAAGGTAAATTTAAAAATTCGTTAATTATGTAGGGAAGTTTAGGTTCATCATAGAGCAAATGTTTGGAATCCGCATTCAACTAAACCTTAATTATTCTGACAGCTTAAAGCAACTTTGATATATGGTATAGCATAGTTATTAATGCTATATTGCCTCAATCTTATGCATACTAAAAATAAAAAAGTTGCAATTAGGGATCCCTAAAATAAGATTTATACCAGTAGCGCAAAAGAAACTCCAAAATATAGTACGGTATAGGTCAGAGTCTAACTTTGTAAAATTTTTAAACAAAAACTAGTCAAAGTGCAACAGCTTTATGAAAAACATTTTCTTCGCGAGTCTAATATTAATTAGTGACTAAAACTTTTAGGACAATTTATTTAAGAATATCTGTTCGTCGTTGCTCGGTAAAATCACATTATCATATAATTTTATTATTTTTACAAGCAGAGAAAAAGAATATTATTAATCTACATAACAGCAAATAACCGCTTAGGTCTGGCTTTTGGCTTATAGAACATAATTTAAAAATATAAAAAAAACGTAACTAAATCTAAAAATTGTAATACACATATTTGGTATTACAATTTTTCAAGTATGTTATGAATCGAAAGGGTTAAAAGATAATACATAATAAGCTGAATTTAGGTCTAGAAAAAAGTAATATATGAGAACCAACTTTTATCTATTTTATTTTATTTATTGTTAGAGTAAATAAGCTGTATAGTTTATTATTTAAATGTAAAAGGCTTATACCAATAAAATCTTTTAAAAACAATTCTTCCATTTATATATCCTCAACATGACTAAACTGTATCGCTATGTTTAACCTCTGAAAGCACCCAAGAATCAAACAATTCCCTTTTATGTGTTTGTTTAGAAAATTAATTTTTTGTGTAAATAAGTTGAAAAATTTTTTTTAGACTTACCGGTTCTTATTTTTGAACGCAAAGCTTAGAATCAACAACTTAAATCAATGACGTTTTAGAAAAAATTAAAGAATAGAACATGATTTCTAGTTAATTTGAACTACTTGAAAAGTCGACAAGTTCTAAATTAAAATGCGTGTCGACAGTTTTTGTAAAAGTTTCATCATTTCACTATTGAGATTAGTTCTTTGCGCTTAATTTAAACAAGACTTATCAACAACCAATCCAATTGCTGAATCCAATATAATGTATAAGCAACATTTTGTTAACTTTAATCTGAAACATGTATTACAGCCTCATCTACCTGCTACTGCAGGCACAAGTATAGTTAGTTCAAATCCAGATTTTTAATATGGAAGAATATTATATAAAACTTTAAGTATTTTTTTTTGAGTGCTGGTCAAATGCTCGTTATTCGAGATCCAATCAACTGAATATCTTTTTTCCTTAAAATATTAAAGCTAGTTAGCATAACTAAGTTAGCTTACTTTTAAGCGTTAAGGAAATGTGATTGTTTTGGTACAAATGATGATTATATAAAGGGACAGTGCAATTTTTATCACTTTAATATCATTTGTTACTAAGAACAGAGTTCTGAAGATATTAGATTTATATTATTTACAATTAATTAAATTAGTTGTATGAAGTATATGCTTAATTAATTCATTTTTTTAGTAGCTAATGTACTTTCTATTATATTATATTATATTATATTGTAAACAAGCGTTAATCCTTAATGAACAGTATACCATTATTAACTTAGTTATGTTTAAATCAACTGTTAAATCAATAATACGATTACTATATTAGGTTTCTCGCATTAATGAGGCATATTCTATTACATTTTGTGAATTGGTTCTGAAGTTATAATTTAAATATTCCAATCAAATTATTAAGTTTAAAACATGAAATTTCAGGAAATTTATAGAATCCTAAATTAAGCTTTTTAGACCACTTTAAAATTCAAAAATGCAATAGTCTAATAGCTAAACAAAAAAAAGCTAAATCAAATTTTTTTTCACACTATTCATCATTTCAGCAATTAAAATCGTTCATACCCATCCATCATTTAAACGCTCAACGCGCACTGAAAATAAACCGATTCAAAACCGATCCTGCTTGTCAGAAAGCACTCAAGTAATGAGCAATTAAAAATTACTTTCATTACCGTCATACCCTTATACTCTAAAACAGTAGGGTTTTATAGAGATTTTAGTGTTAATGAATAAAGGGGTCTGACCTTCTATTCAAACATAATGCTTCAACATTGTAAGGGTTAAAATGTGCTTTTGCTTTTAAGATAATTTATCCTTTTGTAGTTTACGCCTGGACGTATGTTAGCGAAATGTACTTAATGGTTTTAAGTGTCAGTTAAATAGGGTAATAAGCCGATTGGGTTGGTCGCACAAGACAAGAAGATCACTTAAGTTAAGAGTAGACACTTATTTTAGATAAGAAAATTAATTTAAACTTGGCATTTAATTTATAACGATAATTTCATTTAGAAATTTATCTTAATTTATGTTACGTGTGGCTTCAGTGAAAGGATTAATAAATTAGTTTTTCTAAAGGACAAAGAGAGGTATACAGTGTGGCCTAAATTAAGTGCACATGTCTGAGTATCTTGGAATCTGTAAGAGATAGCAAATTGGTTAAATGGGGAAAGTTGTAAGGCATTTAGTTGCCAATTTAGTGTCGCTTTCAGAACGACTTTATCTTTTTCCGATTTTGAAATATTTGGAAAAAATCAAAAAGTCGCATTTTTGGAAAAGGGCTGTATTTTTTATTTCAACGTATCTTTAAAATATGTAAAAACAATATTAGAATAACTTTTTGAGGACAACGAATACCTAAATTCAGTTTTTGTTTTCGACGTTTCGGTTCTGAGATTCCATCCTCAAGTTCTTTTTTTCTTATAGCGGCCATTTCGTTTTTTTGCTAAATTAAAAAGATCTTTTTTTCTCTTTAAAATGATGTATACCTTATGAAAATATTTCATTCTTATGTCAAAAAGTTACAAAGTTGTTTCATCTCGAATTTAGTCATAAAGGCGGAGGCCATGATTACGGAGGCTATTTGTCGTATAAATAATTACTATTGCTTAGTGATTTAGCGTCATTTAATGACAGTTTTGCAAAATATTATTTATTTGATTTAACTTTTTATCTTGTTTACTAGTTCTTATTTTCTTAATTTTTTGTTGTTGTTCTTGTTAATGTTAAATAGTTTTTTCGTATCTAGTTATTTTTCTACACATTTAGTGAGTTTTGTTTAAATTTTTAATATTCGAAAATGGCCATGCCATATTCCAGTGAAGAAAAATTTGACATATTGGAATGTTATATTACATGTAATAGGAATGCAAATCTTGTAATCGCCAGATATTTGGAACTGTATCCTGAAAGACAACAGACATTACAAAATATTTAATTTAAATGCGGTAGGACTTAGGATGGCAATTGCAGCCAAAGAATTTTAAATTAAATTTATAAAATTAGCTTTTTATCTTGTAATTCAAAATCTGAAACGTTTGGAATATACGTTTAGAACATGTCCCCAATTTTGTCTGTATATTAAAGAAATAAATGGAATTTTTTAATATGGAGATAAAATTGGGGATATGTGAAAAAGGGACATAATAAAACTGTTTAGGGAAAAAGAACAAAAATTAAATAATTAAAGCAGATTCTAAAATAAGACATTAAAATACCAGTAAAATCAAAGTAATATTTAGATATAAATTATTTAACTATATTTTCAATGGGTAGTATTTAATCGGAACATCAGTTTTTATACTTTTAAGCACGTTTAAAAACTGGGTGGAGCAACAAAAATACTTATTGAGCATCTAATAAAGTTAATATTGTCAACTGTTTTATACTAATCTGGATAGCTATTTAAATAATAAAGCTTCTAAAAACTGTTTGAACTTCATACTTTATAATATGACAAAAGCTAGTGAGCATAAAATAAAATAAAAATAGGCATCACAAATATACTTTTTTGTCTTCTATTTATAAAACAAAAAGAACAAAAAATGCCATTTTTAAAACAGTATTTGAACCACAAAACAAAAAAGAGTGAACATTAAACAAATTATTAATAAGACTTCAATAAATTAAAAACATCACTAAATTACCAAAGCAGGTTTGGATTTTGATGGACGTCCACGCTTTCTTTTTTGTCCAATATAGATATTTTTGTCTCTACAGGCGGAACTGTATATTTTAATCTAATTGCTAGGCCCAGAAGATGTTTGCACATATACATCTTAAAAAAACTGTGAACAGTTGCAGCTACCATTCATCCAATCATCTTTTTCTTTGGGAATTTTTACTCTCCAAGTGGAAAAAAAAATTCACAAACTAATACCGACGGTTGTAGAGAATGTCCATATACAAACAAAACCTGTTCTTTTAAACTATTAAATAACATGGTAAAATCTTCCTGACGCTCGTTTGTCGAAACTCCTAGACATATCGGATGAAATTTTCTATGTTTATCTGTAGTTCCTACAACTAATACCGGGAACCCTGGCCAAATCAACTTGTATGTCAAATCAGCATTAATAATATTTGCATGACGTTCTGCTAACCTCAGTAAATGTTTTGTAGACAATGCAAAGCGAAAGGACATTGGTTCATCCATAAATATATAATAAGAAAGTACAAACACTTGGTGTATGTCCTCGGGAACTGCTGTATGATTTAATATCCATCGCTCCAGTTCTCCTAGACTTATAGTTGAGGAACCGTATTTAACACGTCTACGACATGATAGATAATTGTTCGATTGTTTCATTGATGGTAATTTTACTCCCTCCATCTTACTAAGACCTTTTAAAATAGCTTTAGGCTTCAAATGTAAATCAAATGGTTTGTTTATTTCTGCCTTAACTTCCTGACTTATTCCGTAATCAGAACGAATTCCAATCGACTCGTGCTTATGGGCAGCCTCTACACGATAGAGCAAAACAGCATTTGATGTAGCTTCAAACAGTAAATAAATTTGTGCCGCACACTGAGGGCCACGACGTTTTACTTTGTTACAGCGATAAAACCTTTTCATTCCTTCTTCAGTCATATGTGTTATTAAAATAGAATATAATTTCTATTTTAATAACTTTAATCATTTATTAGAATATAATATATTTTCTGCACGAACAACTTCCTCCGCTTCTTTAACACATGCAAATTTTCTTACAAAGAGCCACTGCTTACTCTCGCCACGCTTTTTTTTGTTTCTAATTCTTCAATCTCCGAATCACTGTCCGAACGATATGAAGGAATTTCTATATCATCCCCATTTGAATATTGGCATCAGAATTATTCCCGGGTAAAACAGTATCGAGTTCCATGATTATTTATTGTTTAAAACGAATAAAACGGTGCATAAAACAACTGTTTATACTACTGAAATATTATATACACCATAACCAATAAACGTATATGGGAATCTCAAACGCAGTTAACTGTCGCTCCAGTATAAACGCACGTTGCCGGATTTTTTTGTAATTCATTAACGAAAGCTGTTGCCGAATGCAAAATAAAAACTTTTAGGAAAAAAAATTGATGATTATATAATATTTTAGTTGAAATGAATTTCAAAATTAGATGCTCATTTAGAGTTTTTGAAGTTTAGTTGGTATTTTGGTAAACTGGTTTTGAAAATTATAAGCTCATTTAGATTTTTTGTTAGCTTTGTGTATTTTTTGGTGCCTGCTTTTGTTGGCAGATTAAAAATATAATGATGCCTTAAGTTTGTTCACCGATAAATTTATTTGATATACAGAAATATAAAAGTTGCCATGTTAGTTAAAATAGTTACCGCATTTGTTGTACATCCATAATATTTGATGCTCATTTAAAAATTTCCCATTTTCAATTGCGTAGTCATAAGTCTTTTTTTAATAGTGTATTTATAGTAGTTTTATTTCTAAAATCCAGTAGAAATACCATACATTTTTCCTAAAACTTTGTTGTTAAGATAGGTAATACAATATAGTACCGGTGGTTAATGAAGCAAAAAATGTGGGTAATAATTTTGATAATTCCTTGATTTCTTGAATTTTTTCACACTTAAAACTTTTCAATAACCTAAAATGTCACTTAGCGAGTGAAATCAAGTATTTTTTGTGTACTTATTATGATCATTGTTTGTTTATGGTGATGTAATCGATAATAACGCAATTTCTTTTCCAGTTTCGTCATCTATTAAAAAAGTGCAAAAATCTGGTATGCGGTTTCCTTTCCATATTTGCTACAGCATTAAAGCCATATAAGATGATATTTTAATATTTATTTTATTCTTTAATTACCAAATATCATATGTACTCTTTTATACAGAATGTTAAAGTAGAGAAAACCACTTTATGTAAGAAAACTCTTTATTGTGCATGAACACATTCATGATACTAAGCGGTTTAATATTTCTAGAGTTCTTTAACATACAATGGCAGCTTTCATTCACTTACGTTCCTAAGCAGCATATACAATATACAGCATATACAGTGAGAGCCAAAAGTCCGGAATAAATTCATTTAAAATTCAGGGGTATGCAAAAAAAAACGCTCGGACACCTCGATTTTTATTTTAAACTGCGGGTTTTCTTACTATAATTTTATGTACAGGGTGGTCCAAAAATAAGTTAGGACCATCAATTTCAATTTTTGAAATAGAAATACCTATTTTTTATTCTGTATTCTTAAAGAACAGAAAATTCTAGACATATTTTATATACAATGTCCTATACCTATCTTTATTTGTTTTTGAGTTATTGACAGTTGAAGAATGGCTTATTTGTACTTTTGACATGTTATAAAATCCAAACTGTTAGACATAGACAAATGCGGTTTGCACTTTTAATCGAAGCTTTTTTAAAACCATCTGTTGACATTAGCTAGTAAGTGTCAACAGGTACTAAGAAATTTACGGTTGAATTTTTAAAAAAACATTCAAAATATTACTGTATTTAATCAAAAGTATTGTATAAACGTTGAACCAAAAGAAACTATTCTAATCTAGACCGAATTAAATGTTCAAATTGAGCCCTATTAACTTCTTGACACTAAGCGAGTCTTGATTCGAATTCTCTCAGAACGTTGCGTACCATTTCTTGAGGTATTCGTTGAATCTCATTTCTTACATTATTTCTCAATTCTTCTAAATCATTGGGTTTATTTACATACACTCTGTGCTTTAAATAACCCCACAAAAAGAAGTCCAAAGAAGTTAAGTCGGGGGACCTAGCAGGCCACTCCAATAGACCCCTTCGCCCAATCCATCGACCCGGAAATATCTCACTTAAATATTGGCGCACGGCTCTGCTGAAGTGTGGCGGCGCGCCATCTTGCTGGAACCAAATTGAAGCTTCTGGAATATTGGGATTATTTGCATTTGGAAACATTAAAGATAAAGCGGGAATCAGTTCGTTCCTTGAGAATTCCAAATAACGTTGACCTGTTAAGGTACCTTCGAAGAAAAATGGACCTATGACTCTGTCATTGATAATGCCGGCCCAAAGATTCACAGATTGAGGATATTGGGTATGAGCTCCAATCACCCAATTTGGATTGGAGAAAGACCAGTAACGGCAGTTCTGTCTGTTCACTGTACCATTGAGGCAGAAGGTCGACTCGTCTGAAAAAATTATTCTACGAGTAAAAAGATGGTCGTTATGGCAGACATTCATTATAGTTTCGCAAAACTCTAATCGACGATCTGTATCATCTTCGTTAAGTTCGTGGATTAATTTTAATTTATAGGGATGATATTTTGCCTTTTTCAAAATCCTTCCTAAAGATGTTTTTCCAACATCGTTATCTAGTGCTGCCTGTCTAGTCGGTGTATGAGGATTTTCTTCAATGGACAAAACAACATTTAACTTATTTTCCTCGGAAATTGAGGGACGATCCGATCTGGGGCGATCTCTGACGTGATCTAATTCCCTAAATTTTCTTTCTAGCTTGCTAACGGTGGACTGAGATATTGTCTTATCAGGATACTTGGTATTAAACATTTCACAAACCTGGTGTTGGGTCCTAATGCGATCACCACATCCTATCATAATTAGTATATCTATTCTCTCAGTTTCAATAAACAAGGATAAGACTGCTTGATACCTGTCACTTCAAAAAATTATGACAACATCATTGCAACAATGGATGAAAAAACACAAAAAACAAGGTTACCTTAGTAAGGGTTTTACATAGTTGCATGAATTATTGTATGTTCAGAAATTCAACCGTAAATTTCTCAGTACCTGTTAACACTAACTAGCTAGTGTTAACAGATGGTTTTAAAAAAGCTTCGATAAAAAGTGCAAACCGCTTTCGTCTATGTCTAACCGTTTGGATTTTATAACATATCAGAAGTGCAAATATGCCGATCTTTAACTGTCAATAACTTAAAAACAAATAAAAATAGGTATAGGACATTATACATGAAATATGTCTAGAATTTTCTGTTCTTTAAGAATACAGAATAAAAAATAAGTATTTCCATTTCAAAAATTGAAGTTGATAGTCGTAACTTATTTTTGGATCACCTGTATACATAAAATTATAGTAAGAAAACCCGCAGTTAAAAATTAAAATCGACGTGTCCGTGCTTTTTTTTTTGAACATATTCTGAATTTTAAATGAATTTATTCCAGACTTTTGGCTCTCACTGTATATTATTATCATTAATATTTATTCGACGATTTTTTAGTAATTTTTTTGTCTAATTCTTTATCGTATATGGTCAAGGTATATCTATTAATTTGTAGAATATACGTATATCATATACTATTCTGTTTACAAAAGAGAGAAAATTTTGGCATTTAAAAAAATTGACACGGGAATTACATATCTAGTTTTTAAACTCGATAAGTACACCTCACAAATGTATAATATAAATGTAGATATATTTTTTTTAATAAATAATAAAAAAAAATATAACTACATTAATAGTAAAGTTATTTAATTTTTTTTTAAGATTTACCTGTGGATCCGAGTAAGATGTTTAGAATATACATTCATATAAAAATTTTTTCCTACCTTTCATTATAACATACCGGTATAATATACCACAATTATTACTTAAATACATGCCTGTATTATAGGTTTTATATAAACAATTATTTAATGATTTGGAAGTTATTGCTTGAAATGGCGCAATTATGATGATCAAGGATGATTCAATTTTTAAAAAAATCTTAAAAATTTAAAAATTATTACATTTTAAAGGTTAAATTAAGCTAAAAGGTAAAGTATGCTAAATTTTATAAAAATATCGAGAAATTTATAATCGAAAAAAAATTCTAAAAACTTATACAGCATGAAAGCTATACATACAGCCTAAAAGTTGAGACATTTAAGGTTTATCTGAAGAATTCACCCTTTTAAGTAATAGCATATTAAATTAAAACACTCTATATTTAGCAAAAAGGAACAAATTGAAATTACCTTTTATATTATTTGAAGTACGATACAGTGCATAAGCTATGCGATCATTATTAAACTTAAAATTCTACACAACATTATAATTAAAAAAATAAACTACAAAAAGTAAAACAATGGCAGCAAATAAATATCAATAAAACGTGACGTTAAATACACGAGGACAATTTATTAAGCTTCCTACAAAGTAGATTTATGTACCGTAAATGTAGAGCTGCAACTTACTGTTTCGAATAAGATTATCTTGACCCTTGACATAAAACATGGGTAAGTTGCTTCAGCTTTTGTTAATCAATTAGGCCGAGAAAACTTAAGGGAGCTTTGCACGTATATACGACGTTGTCTAAAGGAAAGTTTATCGGCAAACTGTTGCACGTTTTCGGCAAATTGGCTTGGATAAAATGTACTTCGAAGGTCCTTATAAAATACCTTTGTAGGCTTAGGAAAATTTGACAAAACCCTAAAAAATTAAACCTGTTTAACTTTTAAAATTGGTACGTGCTTACGCTGATAAAACACCTTTGAAGAATAATAGATATCAAGAGCCTAATATAATTTTTAAAGAAAATGAAATAGAAATAAAGATAAAAATTATAACAGAAAAAGATTATACAGAAAAAAGTTATATAAACTCTCAGATCGGTGTTAACTTATGCTATTGAAACTCGTACTCATAGAAGACAAAGAGCCTTTGAAGAATGACAGAAATAAAACTTTTACGATTAAATGCCGTCGAAAAAAGAAAAAAAAAAGGGATAAACAATTTTTTTTTTTAAATTTTACTATTGTCTTATAAAGTTGGTTTAAATATTTAGTTCTTTTTATATTTATGTTGAACGCTAAATGTATTGCCTTTACTTTTATTAAGTTTAACAAAAATAACAACACAAGGTATCTAACATTAGGTCTGCAAAATTTCTTTATTCCTAAAGAGTCAAAGTTAATAAACCTACTGAAAATTCAGTTTAATAAACATATTAAAAAGGCAAAAAATCGAACCACGTCCTTTTAGTTTTTTTTTTAATTATTTTAAAAATAATTAAATTGATGTAGGTTAAATATCAATAATAAATATCAGTATTAAATATTTAATATAAAATATTAAATATTAACCTACCTCTCAGTTTTTTGAGAAACTCTAAATTAGAATATCTGGTTAAACTAATAATTATACAGAAACATTTTTGTGAAAAAAGATTAAGATAATTAAATTCTCTATAATTTATCATTTAGGTGACTTTGAAGAAACTTTCTTTTCGGCTATAAAGCCTCAATTTGTGGAGAATTTAATCATCATCATTTTTTGGTTTAATAAATTTTCTACGTATGGTTTATCTAAAATATTACGTTAGAAAGACCACAGGAATGGGGATAGATATTTTGGTTTTTTTTTAGTCTTCCTCAGAGCCCACTAGCTGTTCACAAAAAATGCTTCACAGAATTTTTGAACTTACATATCTTATTGGATTTCACATTAACTGTGCAATAAAGGTTAACGAATATTAATTAAAGGGCTTAATTAAATTATGCCCTTTAATTAATAATTAGAGACATATTCCGGTCTAATCTAAAATTATCAGTCTAAGGTTATAATGAGACAGCATAAATCAGTTCCTACCTATATATTTGCTTATTTGATGACTGGCATCCTAAAAAAGCTAAATATAAATTTAAATGTCCAGAGCATAAAAATATGAAACTATACTCATTCTTTCATTCATTATTTCAAAGCATTTTTGAAATTAGAAAAATAAAACGTTGTTACATTTAAAAAAAAAATAATATAAATACAATAAAATATTTTTTTTAAATATTAACTAAACTAGCATTTAAGATCCTACTTATTTTATGTTGAAACTTATCATTGTTTTTATTATATGTTACGCCTACTGATCTTTTAATAGGTGTGAGACGTAGTTTTTTCTGAAGCTGGGTTAGGTTACTTGCTCTAAAAAAGTTCTAATGAACATATACCTTACACGCAAAGAGAAATTTAATTGTAAACCAAAAATCATTTAAGTATTTGGTTTCAGGGAAAATCTATACGAAAATTCCTCATTTACAAATACAAACCAAAATTATTAATATTGTTTTGTAATGTGGTAATAATTCTGTTACCGCATAATTTAAATTCAAAATAAATTTATTTTTCATATAGGTTACAATTGCATAATAATTAATGCATTTATTTGCGCAATATTCCTTGATATATGTATAATAGATAAGTTAGTATGGGCTCGATTATAAAAAACCACTTGAATAGAGCAACAATTAACTTAGGCTCAGCTCAGCTTCAAAAAAAATAACTAAATAAATGAGACAAAGAAGGGTGTGTAGAGGATAATTAGTTTTTAAATAGTAATGTGTTAGCTTATTTTGACAACACCGAATATATACAGGGTGGCCCATCGAAAAGAGTCCAACAAGGTTTGGGATCCTTTTTTAAAAAATGCTCGGACTCGTCGATTTTTGATTTTGGAAAAGCGATTTTTATTTACATTTTTAACCCCACAACTTCAACCTTTTAGCGGGGGCGACATTCACCCTTATTTTTTAAACGGGAAAGGATGTGTTGTGATACATTTTTTAAAAGGATATTCAATTTTCTTTACAATAGCGCTTTGTTTTTTAAATTTAAGCAACGCATCGCCAACCAATAGAATTCTAAACATTTTACTGAATATTTTAGGTGTGTGAGTAAAAAACTGTTTTTAAACTATCAAAAATCAGTCAACAATCCGACTTTCTCTTTAGTAAACAAGTTGATGTGAGTTCTTAATTTTTGTGCTTTTCTTTCGATTCGATAAAAATTGTTTATTCTATTACGGAGAGAGTGGAAATTATTGAATTATACTTTATAAACAATCAATGTGCAAGACTAACGGCAACTTTGTTTAATGAGACACATGCAGATAAGCACTTACATCATGGTTACATCCTAGAGTGAGTGGCAAAATTTTGGAAATCCAGTGAGAAATGAGGGAATTGGAGTCGGTGTACTCGGTGAAGTTAGTATGAACCCTACATTAAGTACCAAAAAACTTTCTCATGTAACGGGAGTCTCGCGGACCACTGAAGAGAATTCTAAATCATAATAAATAGCCCCCATATAAAATTCAACTTCTTCAAGAATTAAATGAAGATAACGACCGCCGTTTAGAGTTTTGTAAAATATTTTCCAAACTAATTTCAAATAATCCTAGTCTCAACTATCTTTTTAATGTTTGCTTCCCAGATGAATGTTCAGTTTTTCTTAATGGCATTGTCAATCGTTATAATTTTTGGTACTGTTCCGACACGAATCCAAGGATCTACCATGAGGTTCATACTCAACACCCTGAAAAATTAAACGTTTGGGTTGATATTTTTGGTGATCACATAACTAGATTATTTTTCTTACCGGAAAATTTAAATGGAGATACGTACTTAGACCTTTTGTAGAATGCTGTTAACCCAGCATTGATTGAAATTATGAAAAACGACCAACGCTACCATGAAGGAAATGCGATATTTTAGCAAGACGGAGCTCTTCGCCATTATGCATTACCAGTACGGCAGTTTCTGGATGAAGCATTTCCTGATAGATGAATTGGGAGAAGGGGTGCTATCGAATGGCCCACGTGATTACCCGATTTATCTCCATTTGATTTTTTTTGTGGGGACATCTGAAATCGAAAATTTATGCGACCCAACCTAAATTGTTAAAAGATTTACGGAACCGCATCATTCATGAATGCCAACAAATAACACCCGATATTATTCACAATCTACGGGAACACTTTGAACAGTTACTGTAATATTGTATGGAGGTAAACGGAGGACTTTTTTACTATTTAATATTAATGCGTAAGTACTAATCAATAAAAATTAAATTAGATTTTTCTGGAACCCGCAGCTCAAATTTAAAAAACAAAGCGTAAAGAAAATTGAATGCGCTTTCAAAAGATGAATCACAACACACCCCCTATGTAAAAAATGAGGGTGCATGTCGCCCCCGCTAAGGGGTTAAAGTTGTGGGGTTAAAAATTTAAACAAAACATCGTTTTTTAAAAATCAAAAATTGACAGGTGCAAGCGTTGTAACTAGAATAAAAAGACCTTAAAAATAAGCTTGACCCTTATGAGGGTAGTTGCAAACCCCACCCAGGGGTTTATATTAAGAGGTTAAAAGTATTAAATAAATTTTTTCCCTTAAAATCAAAAATTGACGGGTCCGGGAATTTTTTAAAATTTCGATGAGCCACCCTGTATAAAACTGAAAGCTCTATTTATATTATTTATAGTTTAAGAAATAAATAAGTAAATATTTTATTTGCAGTTTTCAATAAAACACTAATAGTTTTAAAACAATTAAACTATCAAATAGAAAAAACGAAAATGGCCGTGACTGCTTTCATTTTTGTCAAATTAAACTAATTGTATCGAAAAAATGCAAAAAAAGATAAGCCACCCAAATTCGTTCCCTAGAATTGTGTTTACACTATTCTTGGGATGAAAAATATCAAGAACACCCAAAAAACGGGAATTAGCAAATTTTCAAAAGATTTATTGCATAATATAGTATGCGTGCTTAGTGTTATAAACAATACACTGAACTTTGTAATACCCTGTATAATCACAAATCAGAAAATAAAAATTACCTACAGACAATTTAAAAAGTTGTTTTGCATTGTTAAAATGACTGACATCTCTTTAATAAAATTTGGAGTAAAATTAATGTAAATATACACAGCAGTAAATAGAAAACTACGAAGAAAGAAGGCTAATGGATATTTGGGAACGGACAACTTATTTATAAGTCTTAGATTTGCATTATGTAAATTATTTTAAAAGGTAAGTTTTTCGCGAAAGTAGGAAAAAGAAAACGTGTCTAGCATTAGCACAAAAACAGTCAGTTGTATAGAGAAAAGGTTTTCTACGCGCAACTAGCTAGAAATTCCATTATAGTTTCTCAAGCCACGAATAAATCTGCAATATTGATTTTAACGTTTTTTTCAAACGGTACTCAGGGATTTTCATCTAAACATAAAAAATAAATAATAAAACAATAACACAATTTTGTCTTACTTTAGAGTAAATTAAATTTTCGATTGCATTCAATGGCCTTACCGCATAATATGACTTATTAACTACATTAAAAATATGCAATTTAAAACGTCACTAATTATATAAAAACTGTTTAATATTGCTTGTAGATTCAACCAAACTTAGCTAAGTACCTCTCACAAAAAGCCTTAAGTTTTACCATGCAAGTCTTTTTTTGTTTTGAAAAGTAAATACACATAATAAAGCTCTTCGAAGAGTTAATTTGTCAATTAATTTAAAAGGAAATTTTAGAAAGATAATCGTTTATTTTATTAGATGCCTCTAACAAAAATTCATTAAACAGGATTAAATAATTAATATAGAATTAAAAACATATATCAGAAATAAAGTAGATCTCAAAACGGATCTTGGTACTCCAGATATTATATATGTTGGACATATATTATAGGACTACTCTTTACTTTCTGTTGGATAAATAAGATGTAAAAAACACTTGAGAAATATTGTCAGCTTCATAATAACCTTATTTTTCCAGAAGAAAATAATAATGTAAAGTTTTAAACCTCTTGGAATAGTCAAGTATTATAAATGACGAGAAGTCACTTTAAGAAATTATTCTGGGTAACGATTTAAAAGAAAGATGTCGCACTATTGTTAATTCCACTTTTTGCAACATAGGTTTTCTTCAAACGAGAGGTATCAGATGAAATGAAAATTTTTTATCAGATTTTTGCCTCAAAATGGTTGTGATTCAACATTTTTAAATAATTTTTTCATGGTTATATTACGTTAGATAGTACTGATCTATGATATCAATCCACATATATGTAAGGACTTTAGAATGACCATTGAGAGATATTTCAGACCAAAAATTGGGATTACAGCCTCTGCTTCTATGAAAGAAAACTAATTTACTTTATTTGTTAATAGCAAAATTATTCTAAAGTCAAGGAATAGAAAAAGGATCATTGAAGATTGTTGCGCTTTCACCAATTACCTTAAAAAAACAGTGACAGTCAAAGCAAGCAAATAAATAAAACCTGAAACATTTTTTTAAACTTCAATGGACACACAAATAAGGCCTTCATACTAATATCAACTTACCCGCGGTAGCGTTCAAAACGTGTACATTGATCCATGCAGGTACAGCATTACTAGGGCTACACGTATAATTTCCATTATGACTTTTATCGGCATCTTGGAGATGCAATACACTGGAACTTCTACCCTCTTTGACAACGATTCCCGGATCGTAGTTAATCATTCTTTGTTCATGATACCAAAAAACGAAATCCGGCGGTTCTGTTGAGTGTCTTAAAGTACAAACAAGTCGTAACATTGAACCAGCACGTACGTGAAGGTCTGGAGATCCTTGGATTTCTGCTTGGGCTTCTGAAATAACAAAAAAATTATTGTTTAGTATAAATTCGAATAAACTTAAACATAAAACAATAACATACATAACGAATAACAAAACGAACAAAACATAACGAATTCAATAGCTGTTTTGAAGATACAAAGATGTTATATAGATGTTCTTATTTACACGTTATCACAGTTTAGGCTTCCCAAAGTAAAGCCCCTATTTACCGCCTAGTCAAACACAGATAAATACATCAGGCCGAAGTAATTTACAAAATTAATTCTTAGATAAACGCCTTTACATAACTTTTACCAACGTCGCTTTAACTAAAACTCCCAAGACAATTTCCCAGTCCTTATTTGAAACTTGTGCAAATTGGAATAAACCTTAGCAGGAGGCTCTCGGCGTAACCAAACCGGATACATATCAGATGAGGGCATACAAACTTCTTAATAAGTTTGCCGAACTGTTACAGGTATTTTATCTTCACAAGTTTTTAGACATTCTTGTTAGTGACTGGTTAGTAATATTTAATTAATAAGTTCCCTTTAATATATTTTTTTATATTATTAATTTTAATTTAAAAAGGGAAAAGCGGTTTTCATATTTCTGGATCTTTTGTTTTTAAGGAATTTAGTCGGTTAATTTTAAAAAAACTAAATATTTATTTTTCCAATTTCTCTGGCTATTGTTATTGACTAAGAGCTTTTTTACAGGTTTTGCTTCTAAAAAAGAAAATTAATTTAAGAGGTTTTACATTACATTTCTCTTTAACTTATACATATACTAAGTTTGTTAAAATTATCTCGTTAAATTTCTCTAGAAGCTGCATATTCTAGTATCATTAGTCAATTAGGAAACATGCCACTAATGTCCTACAAAATTTTAAAGTATTAGAAAGTTCATCAATTTTCTTTTGGAAATGTACACGAACTTCATACCCAATTAGAAAATCTGTCATTGCTGGATTAGTAACAAAAAAAAGTTAACATGTTGATTTTCAGGCATTAAGAACGTTTTTAAGATTATATGATTTTTTTTTGCTGCGGTCTGGTTATTTCGGACAATTTTTTACATAAGCAAAAATAATTAAAAAAAAAAAAATCACAAAAATCTAAATTAAGTTAAACAGTAACAACTTAATTTACTATAAATTAACTAAATCTTCTTTTGTTTTAATAAAGATAGTTTAATTTTTAAGATATTTTAGCTCCGTACCTCAAAGGTCCATTGAATATACGAGGGTGAATCAAATATGAACCGGACTTTTCTGTTTAGCGCGCCATAGGTGAAGCGAGTGGCGCGACGTCCTGATATATGCTAGATAGGGATGTCAAGAGGAGGGGAGTCAGTCGGTTTGGCGCACCGGAGTAGATGAGCTGTTAGTAGCATCATGTCTGAACAAGAGGTACACACGTCTGTTGCGCAACGCGTTATTATAAAATTTTTGTCGCGTGAGGGCGTAAAACCTTCCGAAATTTTGCGTCGACTAACTGCACAGTTCGGTAATGAAACCTTATCAAGGACTCAAGTCTACGACTGGCACAAAAAATTTTCCGATGGCCGAGAGGTAGTGGAAAACGAGAGCCATGCACGCCGACCCAGGACAAGCATCAATGAGGCGAACATTCGTGCGATCCGTGAGCTGATTGAAGGTGACCGCCGCCTTACATTGTGGGAAATTGCTGCACACGTCGAAATATCATACGGAAGTGCTCAATCAATCATTTCAGAAAATTTGGGTTACCGCAAAGTGTGTGCAAGATGGGTTCCTCGCCTTTTGACGGAAGATCAGAAAGCAAACCGTCTTGCCGTGTGTGAAAGGCTTTTGGCACGATTTGAACACCCGCCTTACAGTCCCGATTTGTCACCATGTGACTACCACATGTTTGGGCCACTAAAAGAAGAATTGGGAGGTTATCACTTTGACGACGACGAAGGTGTGGAAACGTTTGTGCGCAATTGGTTACTGACACGACCAGCTTCATTCTTTGATGAAGGAATTAAAAAACTTCCGATCCGGTGGGAAAAATGCGTAAATAAGAGAGGAGATTATGTAGAAAAATAACATGTGTTCAAACTTTTATTTACTGTACCAATAAAATTACTAAAACCAAAGTCCGGTTCATATTTGATTCACCCTCGTAATGTAGTATTAAAAGATTTTTTTTTTAAATTGATTGTCACTTTTACGTATTTCAGGCAATAGTAAAATTGAAAAGCTTTTTTAAACGATTTATATTTGACAAATAATTTAACGTCAAGGGACAAATTGTCAATAATTCTGGTAAGAATTTTAATAAAATAACATCTATTCAATTATTATTCAGTTCTTATTTAAATATCATCTAGTTAATACCATTAAATCTAGTAATAATTAAGTTTAATTAATATTAAATTTTGCTCTTCCTCTTTATTATAAATCTGTACAGTGCGAGTCTGTAACTTGGAATAAATTCGATAATAAATAAATGAAGGCGTATACGGAAAAAACGCTCGGACACGTCAATTGAGATATTCTAGTTTTCAACCCCTCAATATTTGCTGGCTTGGTCACATAAACTTTGGATTTCAAATATACCCGTAGGAAAAAATCCAGCGGAGTCAAATCCGGCGATCTTGGTGGCCATTCAAAAGGTCCTCTCCTGCCAATCCATCTGCCTGGAAAAATAGTATCCAGACAGTTTCGAACAGGTCTTGCAAAATGGAGAGGCGCACCATCTTGCTGAAACCAGATGTTTCTATTCGGCATATCAGCTTGTATTGGATTAGGGAGTAGAAGAGCTAGATTTGGAATTAGTTCGTTGAAGAAAATTGGGCCTATAACTTACTGACCTAGAATTACTGCTCAAACATTTACTTTTTCTGGGTGTTGAGTAAGACCTTGCCTCATCCAAAATGGATTTTCTTGTGCCTAATAACGGCAATTTTGACGATTCAATTCTATAATTATTAGCACCCTCTTCATTGAGTTCCTGGAGAATTGTTAGTTTATAGGGATGAAATTTTTCTGCATCAAAAACACTCACTACTGAAGGTTGGCTCGCTTCCAATTTGCGCTTCACCTGTCTAGTGGGAATATTAGAATTTTCTCCAATGGCTAGTAACACATTAATTTTGGTGTCTTCATTAAGCGCGTTCAACGAGAATTAGTTATTGTTCTTACGTGACCATTTGCCTGAAACTGTTTTTCAATCTTGCTTATAGCACTTTGAGATATGGGTGGTCAATCAGGGTACTTCTGTCTGAATAAATGCAAAACTTCATTTTGGGTTCTTATTCAACCTCCGTACCTAATCATCATTGAGATTTCAATCTTGTGCTTTTCACTTAAATAGCCAATTTCGCAAAAAAATTAAAAGAAACTTAAATCTGATAATCCGACAGTAAAGGCACATCTTATAGCAATGTCAAAATTTATAAAATGCCAAAATTATAAATTTGCCACATTTTTATAGGACATTCATAAAATACATTACGAAAAAAAACTGTTTACTGAAACGCATATTTTTTTTAATTTAAATAATTTTTAAAATAAAAAATCAAAACTTAAAAACAGGTGAATAAAGGTATGGCATGTGGTACATCAAAACATTTGGAATTTTGTGCAGAATTTAAGAATATAATAGCATATAGGGTGTCCTATTTAAAATAAGAAAGTTGGTATTAGCCCCGCCTACATGGTATACCCTGTATAAAAAAAAAATTGCGCCACTTACAATCTCAATTGACGTGTCCGAGCGTTTTTCCGAACACGCTTCCATTTATTTATTGTCGCATTTATTCCAAGTTACAGACTCACTGTATATTACACAGATTATTTGGCAGAATAGTGACAATATTGAAGTAGACCAAAAATTCTGCTTTTTGCTCCAGTGATTTTTATGTGCCTCAATTTTATTTTGTACTTCTTTGATTCTGGTTGTGGTTAACACACAGTTTTCGTATATTTCTGTGGAGTGTTTGGTCTTACTATACTGACTACTTTATTTTGCTTTGTTTTTATCGGTATAAACAATTTGTTTCCAGAAACTAAAATGGTTATTCCTATTAGTTGGTTGTTCATTTTAGATCTTGAAAATAACTAAAAATATGACTTTTTAAAATACGTAAGTATAAGGATAATTATTCTATGGACTGTTCTTTTTTATTTTCGAACTGTAGTAAGTTCTTTCTCAGTCTCTTCGTAAAGATCGTGGTTTTCCGCAAAGAGATTTGCTTTATACACAGCGTGAAGTCACTTATCATCCATTGGCCACGTCTTTAGACTTTAAAGTTTTTGGAAGATTATAGATATTAGCTGATACATTGTTTGTGGTGTAGATATAGATTCCAGCCGTACCGATCATAACTTGATCAATAAGATTAGATTTCCCATATCATATAAGTATTCTTGAGGAGACTTTGTGTCGATATTTTTAGCATTCAAAGTGCAGCATTTAGTCTTCTCTTGTTCCTTTAGAGAAAAAAATTATTTTTGATTACGCTCAGTTAAATAAAGGTTATAATTGTAACCGCATATATTTTAAGAACTTTTTTAAATTTTAAATTTCCAAAGATAATATAACCCATTAAAAAATTTAAAATATAAAATTTTAATTATTATATAATTTTAATTATAAAAATATTGTATAGTTGTAATAAAGTTGAGAACCGTAATTACGATCAGAAGAGGCATTTGTCTATCATTGATCATCCAAAGGTTCATTCAGGATCAAACCCACTCCGTCAGATTCTCCAAGGTGACCAAAAAACTGGTTTGTCTATTGGTGTTTAAAAAAAATGTTTAAGATTTTCTATTTAATTTTTCTGGCTTTTAAAGTTTTACTTTGTATTCTTTAAATTCACCTTGGACTCCAATTTACTAATTGGCTAATTTCTTTACCTTTTTGGAGTCTGATATACCTGACTTAACTGGTGGTTGAATTGAACCCTGGTTTCTTCTTGAATCTTACCACTAGGTCAATTGCTTTCTAGATTTTCATAAGATTTATTTAGGCGGCTTACTCTTGTAGTTGCTGGAACTCATTGCAAAGGAAGTGGGAATTGTTTGGTTAGATATCCATAACCTATTGCAGCTTAAGTTCAGCAAAGAACCTAGTTTTAAGTCAATAATCAGTCCGTTGTTTTACCTTATTTACTTACCCATATTTTGTTTTTTAAAGTTAATATCGTTAATTAAATTTAAAATTTCCTTTAGTTTATTAGCCATATTATAGACTTTCTATAATCTAGTAATGGGTAAATGTAACAAAAACACCGGATTATAGCGAAATTTGCCCTAAAATTGCGAGATCTTAGCAAATATGAGGGCTATGATCTTGTTGGATTCAGGAGGAAGAAACTAAGATAAAACAGTTAGAATTTTTACAGTAGTACCCATAGAAACTAAGTTAGAGACCTCTAAAATTTGGAATTTTTCATTTTGTAGATGGGTATCGAGTATCCAGTATCGATTTTTTTTTACCAAAAAATGAATTTTATCAAATCTGAGTTAACTTTACCACTGGCTTGATGTTATCACCTAGATCACGAAAACCCTGGGTTATAATGCTATGATTCACAAAGAAATAAGGAAATGAGAGCACTTTAAAAATTCGGAAAAGATCATTTTTCGATCTCGTTCTTGAGCCCAAAAATGGGCCCTAAAATTAACAAAATTAAAAGCGAGATCTCTGCTGATATGAGAACTACGACCTTGGGATGGTCCCGTTGGATCAGGGATGAAACTGAGACAAAATGGTCGGATTTTACCTTCCGGTACGTATATACGCCAAGATATCGATCTCCAAAGTTTAAGATGTTTCATGCTGTAGGTATATCTTGCGGTTTTTCATCAAAAATTTATGTTTTTGGAATTTAAACTAACCATACCAGCGACTTGATCCAGTTATCTAATTCACGAAAACACAGGGATATATTAGGACTCTAGAAGAATTAAGGGAAAGAGCACTTTGAAAATTCAGAAAAGGTCCAAATTTCAGTCAAGTTTAAATTATTTTAAGCTTCAATAGGTAGCGCTTAGATATATGAAGTTTACTATCTCACTGGTGGCTGAATTGAATCCTGGGCTTCTTCAAATTTCTGTTACCTTATTAACCCTGTATAGTAGCTGGCACCTACTACCAAAGGAGTGTCAAGGGTTTGGGTACATAACTACCCTCTACATCAGCTTACTTTCAGCTAAATACTTAGGTTTAAATAAATAAACAGTCTTTCCTTTTAACTTTGTTTTATCTTTCTATGATTTCTTTTTGCTAATTAATATTGTTAAATATATTCACATGCGCCTTAGTTTAGTAGCCGCATTGTAGGGTATTTGCTTTCTAAAGTGTATTTTAAGTAAGTAATTATTTATTGAAAAATACTTGCCATAGACTAAGGAATAATTTTTTTTTCTAAAATATTTTTTTTTCCTTAATAAATATTTTTTTTGTGTTATTTTTGGATTAGCTACTTTAACGTGAATCAAAAAAAAACTTGAAAATAAGGTAGCTTCTAGACTTCGATAACAGCTTAGATCTAGGGGGATTATCAATATTCCACAGGGACTCAAGAAAAATGTGTGGAAACCGTAAACAAAGGACGGAGCAGGAAGCCAAGTTATTATATTAATAAATATATTATACTACAGTAAGTTAGTCTACATTTTTAAATAAAATTATATTAAATAAACCAGACCATAACAACAATCTTTATTTTTTTGTATAATTAGGACGTATCAGGGAGCGATAGTGCTCACCAAAATTTATCATTTTTGGTTTTTATATTATGCATCGGACCTTTTTTATTTGTCAAAGGTGCCAATAACTGATTGGCCTGTAAATATATTTGAATATTGACTTTTATTTTTGTTCTTCTAAATTAATTTATGTTAATAATATCCTAGGCCTTTTGATACCTATGATGGCACAGTAGTAGCATATTTCAGATTCTCTCTTTAATTTCTAATTAAAAACTAATAAAATTTGTAATAAACTGATTTTTTAACAGAGTTAAATATTAGGTGATTTTCTTACTTAAATTTTAGTTAAGCACAAGAAAGACCTTTCTGATGTTATTAAACCTATTAAACTTTCAGTCCTATTTGGATAGCAAGATATTTTATTTTGTCACCATTAAATTTAAACTAAGAAAGGAAGTAAAATTACATCAGATATTTATCTAAATTTGAGGTATAAGTAATTTGTCAAAATACAATTATTGGTCAATAAATACTTACTTTATCATAATTAACCTTATTATAACTATAGCTAGCGCAAAAATTCATGATCGCGGAAACTATCGACAGGTAGTCCTTAAATAAAAGTTGTCTTTTTGACATTGTGTCAATTAAGCCTTCAATAAAAAAGTTGAAACTAGATATGATAGGTATTCTCTATGGTACCTTCCATTCAAAATAACAGTCGACGATACTAGGAACTTGAAAATAGTATTAGCAGTAAGGTCCTTACACTCTGTGTGAAGTAATTAAAATCGCGCGTTGTATTACCGTTTATCTGTTATTTATACCTGTGTCTCCGAGTTGTCAAACTTGTATCTAAGTTTAGTCTGTTACCTTTTTTTAGCCAAAACTAGCACACCAATGTAACCTGGGTAAAATATGTCTATTTTAAAAGTCATACCACGTGGATATACCATATATAGCATTAAAAGCTGCACATTATCAATTTACGTCGTTTTTTATAAGTTTAAAGTGTTTTATTTTTATCTCATTTATAGTATTATTTTCAACTTCAGTTCACTTAACCTTAAAGGTAACACAAACTTTAAATAACTTATTTCAAAAACCTATTTTTAAGTATAATGTATGAAATATGAAAATGCTGTAAAACTTTCCTCAATTTTTGTTTCCTGGCGAATTTCGTTTTAGAGTTTCATTTGTAATTTTTTGTTTTATAATATCAAAACCTACGTTTTACTTGTGGTAATACAGATAGCGCTTGCATAGTTTTAGTTCGATCTATGCTTGTATGATTTTAGCTGATTCCTCTACATCACTTTCCTTAATCTTACATTGTTTATCTTTTCTGTCGCCCTAGCCTCAACTTTTTCCATCCTCTCTCCTCCTTTTTCTTATACAATTACAATTGCATAAGCTTCGCACTTTAAACATCTACGATTTCTTATTTAAAGAAAAAAAAAACAATCAATAACAATAAAAAAAAATTATTAATTTTGTATTTAAGTTGACATATTTTATACAATAGAAGCATTATTTATTTCGTTCCATAATTAGTCACAATTAATTTTTTTTGCTTTACGTGAAAGAAGCAAGAAAACTTTGTTTCTTAAGATGAGCTAACAATTTATCTTAACCCATTTATTATAAATGAGAAAATATGGTCTAAGCCCGAAAAGTTTAGGTGCTCCTTAAGTTTCTAGGAAAGTTTTCTTAACAAATTTTTATGTTTGCAACATAACTAGAATGTTCTTAAAAGGGTTTGAGTAAAAAAGAGTATTTCTACCCCAATAAATTTATATAAAAGGAGATCTTGTACCTCAAAAGTATATGGGTCTTTGAGTTTTTTCGTACCTTACGTCGTAGAGATACAAAAGATCCAAAGAGTAACCAAATGTTAAAGTGTGAAGTGTAGTAAAAATTCAATATAGATTTTTATTCATTATTATATATTTATTAAAATTTCCAAGCATAACTTATACTCAACTTAAAATATCTTTGTAATTTTATTACTTTGCTATAACGGAGTTTAACTAAGCGCAATTTTTTCCAATTTTAGGTAATTTAAAATCATAAAGAATATTTTATATGACAACAAAAACATTCATTAAAATATTCTTTTTAAAAAAAAAATTCATGCCCATTATTTTCATATTAGAAAGTTTCTTAAAATTTAATCCTTAAAAAAAAATTTTTCAAAAATGTTATTCGAAATTTAAATATCAAAATATATATACGTTATTTAAATCCTTTAGAAACTAAAACGTAGAAACTAATGCGTCCATGTCTATGCAAAAATTTAGATTTTTTATGATAGATCCTTTTTACAATTTGAAATATATTTAAAACTATTATGACTGAAATCGTCCATTTTATTTTAAAATTGATGCCTTTTATTTTTATTGGGTAATAGAGCAAAATAATAGCAGCAATTTTCAATTTCACCGTACAGTTTTTATTTATGCTCGTTTGTTAGGAAAACTCGTGAAAAATTTATTGTTGCTACACGTTTAAATTTGCTTTGGTCGCATATCACACAAATGAAATTTGTTGGTAGTCATTTGGATAAAGTTACAGTTGCATTGTTTAACATGCGTTAAAAACTCGTAACAGTCAAAATATATTGGTATATATTTAATTTTCTACCGAATTTCGTACTATTTTTTCAGTTTATAAATAATTAAAATATAAATTAAATATTAAAATTTAACGAACTATTCTATTGATACTTTTCGGTTTTTAATGTCTGTATTTGTAATTGAAATTCATACTTTTAGCGAACTATTTTATTTATTATGTTTGAAGAATTTCAGATTTAAATATTTTTAAAATATGTTGTTGCATGCTGTAATTGACTATAAGAAAAGTCAAAATAAAATATAAAAAAAGTTTACTCTAAATACGTATTTTTATTTAATTTTAACTTTCTCTAATGTATTTATTGTAAAGTTACTGTTATAAAATAGTAGATAGCAAATCCTTTTTGATAGTGTCTACAGATGACTATTTACAACGTTATTCTTTACAAATTAAAGGATGAATTATAAATAATTGAGAAATTTTGAAATTTACACTCAAATTTTTAAATTCGTTGTAAACAGCTAAAATATATCTTTAAAACATATCAATCAAATTAAAATAAAATATTTACTACAAAGTTTTTTTAATTCTTGATTTTGAAGCGAAAAATTTAACTTTTAAGCGAAAGTTAACAATTTAATTTTTAAATAACTCGTCCAATACGTTATCATTTTAATTTTTAAAGCATAATAAGGCCCACTAAAGTTATGCAAGGAAAATGTAAAAAATTATTCTAGGTAAATAGTATATCCATTATAAAATTGCTCAAATATCCTCAGAAAAAGCTGCATTAATATACAGTTTAATTGAATTTAAAATTTATATAGTATTACTTATTATTTTAATTTTAGTGACAAAATAGTTAGTTAAGATAAAACTATATAACTATATAACTCAATTTTCTAAATAATAATAAAATTTTAAATATCTTTGCTTTAGAATTTTCGTAAGCTTTACCTTTATAATTAATAATTTTAGTTAAGCAGCTTCCTAAGCAATACCTAAATAAAATTGATTATATTTAATTCTTTTTATCCTTTTGTTTTATATACTCCTATATATAAACCTGTACTGAGCTCATACTTAAAGACAACAATTTTAATTAACAGGTTTTTTGTAAAACTTAAAAAATACATATCTATAAGAAATTTTGATATATAATGAAAATTTGTACAAATTGTCGCCAAATCATATTTTAACGTTGCCATTTCGCTAACAATTTTTCTCCAAGAAAAAAATTGGTGTTTTACTACCCATAAAAATCCTGCCGAGATAAAGACATTTGTTAACCCAAAACGAGAAGATCGTTGCTGCCTTATATATACCCCTTTTATGCGGCACATAAGGTAAAAATGGCATACTCCAATATGCCTCAAAAAAAATTCAGGTCAAAGAGAGTATCGATTTCGAGATTATGTACCCATAAAACGGAAAAATGGTTGATATATCTGATGTTCGTCTCTTTGCGCGGATGTAATAAGGCAGAAAATGTAGATTTGGCTATATTTTGATTATTTTTCTTTTGAAAATATTTTTATACTAGATCAAAATATTGCAATCGTATATGAAGATCGTTAAGCTTAAAAAAATTCTCGGATTAAATTTAAAATATTTTTTAAAGATTCTTATGTTATTTTTGCTAAAAGGATCTGATAAAATCATAAAATGAAAATTAATTTTCAATTTACAATACATTTGACAAATTAATTGCAAAGTTATCATAAAAAGCCACAAATTCATATCATCTACCGAAAGGGATTTATTTTTGCCTGAAAATGAAACATGTGTTTGCGTAATAATCAATCAAGTAAATGACATGTAATTTATATTGGCGATATAATATTACATTTTAGGCGTTATTTTATATTAAATAATTTAATAAATATTCATGTAAATATATAAAAAAGAATTTAGGACATGCGTAATTAAAAAAGTAATATTTACCACTGATCCCAAACAATAGAAGAAACGTTTTAATTTATTCTTATTTAGCACAAAAAAATGCTTCAGAAAATTAAACATCTATTTTTTGTATGTGGTAAGTTACAAATAAAAATGCTATATGCTACTTTAAGTTGTGACGTATTTTTCCACATGCTTTAATTAGACGAGAAAATACTGGATATACCGGGTGACACAGGAAAAAGAGAACACTTAATAACTATTTTACTCTTTAAGAAAAACAAATGAAATTTGGTATATCCATGGAATTATTATAAGAGCATCTTCTAAAATAATCAGTTGTTCTTCATCGCATTCAGTTTATTCGAAAGTGACACTAACTTTCTTATTTTAAATGGCACTCTTGGTATATTATTACCTATTTCAATAGAAAATATTATTCTGGAAACAATGATACTAGTTATTAAATGTTCTAATTTTTAAAATTTTTTATTAGCTTTTCATCACAGATTTGATATTAAAAAAATATATTTATAGCTAAACCAGGAATCCCTATCTATGAAATTTAAAATTGTAAGAAAATTAGAGAAGGATAAATTATAGGTGTATAGACGGTTGGTGCAAAAATATCTTTAACTCTAAGCGTAGGATGAGAATCATTGAAAATTTGAACAAGAGATTTAATTCAATTTTTTGAATTAGATTTTAAAATCATAAAAAAACAGATTATATAATTTAGCAAAAAGGGTTCTTTCTTTGTTATTTTTGCTTTAATATTAACGAATTTTTAATAAATATTAATACAATAAAGTATGTGTTAATAGATAATATGAATCATTTAAAATATTAAAAAGGAGAACTTATAACGATTTAGTAAATAAATGAGCTTAAATTTAATAACCAACGGAAGTGAAATAGCCTATAATTTAAAAACCGTTTATTGGATTTTAAAATTGGTTCAAAATGCTATGATCAAAAGAACTTATCGAGGTAATTTTAAAAAATATTAAATTTTATTTTCAGTTTGATAGAGGTTATAAGCATTTTTTAGAATGACTTTATGTTAATTAAATTTTTTATATTACCTATTAAAAGTCTCTTTAGGTATCCAATCATCAAAAAAACACATTTCTCTCTTTAAACACTTATAATATTTAAGAATGCCGTGTAAGTCTTATGTTTTTACAAAAATATCGTACCTCTCAAGTAAATATAGTAAGTCCTTATAAAATGGTAATAAGAGTTTTTTTCTAGGTCTTTTTCAATTTTTGCACCAAACCGCTATTTCTTTAACTTATTTAGCATATTTTGCTACGTTTAGAATATTTTGACACATAACACGTTTATACCCATCAAATAAAAGCAACCTGTATAATAATAGTTCTATATCTCTCTGTCATACAAAAGGCATAAATCACTATATTTTATCAAACTCAATACTTACCTATGCATTTATCTAATTTCCTTATAAATATTTTACAATATTTTAGTATTAGAAACCAAAATTCGAACTAAATTCAATTCACATTAACAATTTAATAAAATACTGGACAATTTTCATTTAAGTTATGCATTATTCAAAAAAAAAATGGAATAAAATGTACCTTTCTAATATAAAATTGCCAATAATTTGTTAGTAAAATATTAAAGTATTTTGTCAAAATGGCTAAAAGATACGCATCTGCCAAAATATTATTAATTTTTGGGTCTTATTTTGAAAATAGTAATAAGTATATGGGTACACAGGGAAGGAACTCCAAATCAGCATATATCAAATCATTATATATTTTTCATAAATTTTACTAGACTAATCCACAATTATGGATACTAACGGTTAATAAGGACTCCTCCAGACCTAAATTTGGCACCATACGTTTGGGTTTAAAGGTACGAGTGAATATTTAATGGTGTAGTTCATTTAACACTAAAAGAACAGCAGCTTTATTAATGCTATATCCAAAACGTTTAAGGTCGATGTTGATTCATTACCAAATAAAGGCACCAGATCGTGATTATTTTCAAATTTTTTAATTTTATTAATGCAAGTTTACCAGTTATTGATAATCATGTTTTACAAGAAATAGTATAACAAATACACCTAATGAATATGTCAATCACATCCAAACTACTTTCCTGTTATAATAGTTTCACCAGTATCCAGTAAATTTAATTAAAATTGAAATTAAATGTGCACAACTATTTCTATCAACAACATCCAGTAAATAGGTTGATCAAAAGAGGAAATGACACTGCTATAAACTGTCCACCAGCCTTACCCGATTTGACTTCTTTGGATTATTTTAAGACGGTCTTTGATATCCCTGGTACTCCAGATAAAATAATGAGAAACAATTCATAAAGAAAATTTAAAAATGAGTAAAAATTAAAAAAAAGGGGCGAATTCTTGTTAACATTACAATAACGCTTTCTAAGTATAATAGAATTAAATAAGATGGATAAACACCGAGAGGGCTTCACAAAAAAAGATGTCAATATTCGGTTATGGCACTTCGAAAAAACGTTGTTTTAATTAAAACAGCCTATATCACAGAAACAATTCAAAGTATGTAAACTTGTTTCCAGTCGTAAAATATCCGAAGATTATCAAATTTAATACACACATCGTAGACAACCAAAATTTACAGAATCTTTATGTGTTATTAAGTGATTAAAACTACTTATAAAATTTAGGGTTAGTACTAGATAAACTTTGATGGTAAAAGTCTTTATTTTTAATTTAACTAATATAAAAATAAAATCCGTTACGAACCATAAAAGATTTTCGTGGAAATAGCGACTAGAAATGTAAACTCGTTCTTTTAAGCAAAATGGGTTTAATAAAATATATTTCTAAAAAGCAACAGGAATCCTGGTAAATCTTGCTTAAATTTAATACAGTTTAAAACGTATTTTTATTTAGATATCTTTTATATTTATAAGGATTTTTAGTTGTAGCAAAATTTATTAAGATAGTAACTTCTATAGAAATAGAGACTAAAAATAGAAACTCGCTCTTTTAAGTAAAATAAGCGTATTAAAATAGATTTCTGAGAGCCAACAATATTTATAAATCCAAGTAAATTTAATTTAAACCTAAAGCAGCTAAAAATAAATTTTTGTTTGTAATTTTTTTTATATTTTTGAAAAATATTAATTATGCTAAGATCCAATGAAGCAAGAACTAAATATATGCTGTTATATGTTATTTTTAATATTTTATTTTTATTACTAAGCCGCAAATTACAATAAAAAAATTTATATATTCGTATTTAGTTGATAAATTTTTATTTATGCAAAACTACCACAATATCCTGTGTGGAAAAACAGTAGGTGTTTTTAATAAGTTGTTTCAACAAATTAATGGAAAAATGTAAAATTATAGTGGCGGCATGAGTCAGAAATTAATTGATGTACGTGTTCAAAAAGTAGAGAAAAAACAATTATCGTTTACATATATTTAATCAAGGTATACTCAATATTATATTTTAGCAGTTTTTAATGATATTATTAGGAAATATAAATGTATATTTTAATTGAATAGTTTTTTGTCTGTTTGTCTGTTAGATGAATATCTCTTTTAAGAGTCGCTTTTCAAATTGTTTTCTGCTAAAATAATTACTATATAGGGATCGGATTATAATTACCAAGAAAGTTTTTGAACAATCTACATTTTTAGTAGTACAGTTTATCATAATATCATTTCATTACTATTAATTAGGATTTAACCTTATTAAATAAATAAAAAGGCATGCTGTCAACTAACCAACAATATAAGTTACAAAAAAATTCTTTGATAAAATAGAAACTTAATTTAAAGGCAATGTTCTTACAAGCAGTAATAAAAATTAACCAAAAAAAAATTTATGAAATCTATAGGGTGTTTATTACCGGGATATTGCTGCACTGATTTATTTTAAGCTAAAGATTTTTCAAAGCTGGTTTGAGATATACAGGGTGATTTTTAAGTTGACACTTTTTTTTTAACTGTGTATAGAACTCGGTAAAATAAACATTTTTTCAAATAACTTTAATCAAAAAACCAAAAAATAAAAAAATTGCATTACCAAAATGTTATAAAATGAGTCCAATATGGTCCTCTCTAATTTAAATAAGTTGTTCAAAGTTGTCACCATTAACTTCAACACAACGATTTGCTCGACGTAACCACTGTTCCGTAACGGCACGCAATAGAAAAATCGGTTTTTGTCTAACTGTTGCCGCAGCTTGCTCAATACGTGTTATTAGTTCTTCTTCTGTGTCGATAGGCGTCTTGAAAACTAAACTTTTCATATACCCCTACAAAAAAAAGTCACATGGATTTAGGTCTGGCGACCTTGGTGGCCATGCAACTGGTCCATGTCGGCCAATCCACCGATTTGGGTAACTTAAATACAAAAATTCGCTCACTTCTCGTCTAAAATGGGCAGGTGCTCCATCCTGCAGGAGCCACATAGCTTGCCTAATATTCAGTGGCACGTCTTCTAATAGAACAGGCAGATTATTTTGCAAAAAGTCCAAATAAACATCGCCCGTCAAACTGTCTGGTAAGATAAATGGTCCAACAAGTATCCCATTCATAATTCCTGCCCACACATTAGCAGAAAAGCGGTGTTAAACATTGGTTCTGCGAATTGCATGGGGATTATCAACAGACCAAACATGCGTATTTCAAAAATGTTTAATTCCGTTTCGGGTGAATGTTGCCTCGTCCATGGCTAAAATTTTGTTCGAAAAATCTTGATCATTTTTATGTTGTTGTACGAACCATTCACAAAACTGAACTCTGCGGGGGAAGTCTTCAGGCAGTAGCGCTTGGACACGTTGAACGTGAAAGGGATTAAATTGATTCTCGCGCAATGTTGTCCATACTTTTAATTTAATCCGACCTGCCCTGCAACAACTCGAGTACTTGCTGTTGGATCTTCTTCGATGAGATTTAAAATTTGTTCTTCCCTATGAACATTTTCAGGTCTCCTTCCTCTTCCTGCATGCTCTCCACGATGTTCCCATAAATCGCCAGTATCCCTAGCCCGTTGAATAAGATTTATGAAACTTCTGGGTGTAGGATGATTCCGCAAAGGAAAGCGGTCTGCGTATAATACCGAAGCAGCAGCAGCACCAAAAGTGTCTAAGACTAACTGATCAGTACAATGCGTGATCGATAATACAAAAATTCGAGCAAAAACTAAACATAAACAGACGATGAAAAACAAACCCATATGTATACCCCTTGTTTTCGAGTGTATCGAAAAAAGTTATTTAAAAAAAATGTATATTTTACCGAGTTCTATACTCAGTTAAAAAAAGTATCAACTTAAAAATTACCCTGTATATCTTAGTAAATTAAGTCATATGATATGGTATAAAAACCGACTTTTAAGGTTTCATTTACTTTTTTGCACCAGCCGTAGCTATGAGTAAATATCAATTCGTCAATCCAGCAAGTAAAACTTTATAATTTTAAACAAAATAATTATCATAAACAAAGCTCAAATATGAATAAATACCATATTTAGGCATATGTAGATAAAAGAGCAATTTGGTTAATATAGAAAATTTGGCAATTTTTGATAAAATATAGTATATGCAAAAGATTTTTACCAAAGTTATTAATATAGCATAAAATAGTACAATTGTTGCAGATGCCACAAATAACTTTATATTACATAAAATTATTATTTACCTAATCTTAGCATAATTTTACGCACTAATATTATAGAATAATAAAGTAAATAGAGCATGGACTTAACCAAAGAATAGCAAGACTGGTAAGGAGCGTGTCTCTATTTTAGTCTCCCATGCGTGACTTAAATACTTCTTGTTGACTGAAACTTTTAATTTGACTAATGCTTTTATTTCGTTAGACATTACATACAGATCATGCTTTATTGTACTTATTATAACTTATTGTAAATAATAAAACTAATACACTATGATAACATAACCAGAAAAACACACAATTGATCCAAAAAAAAATTATATAAATAACACGTTAAAAGGATTTAAAATTCGCTTAAACTTTTACGGCAAACAGACATAAAAACTGCGTAAATATAGAGCAATAATTAAGCAAGTACATTTAATTTATTAGTCTCCTCCAACCACTTCGAAATTGGATAACTAAAATTACTCTAGTTCATTTCATTCTTTAAATCCAATGGAAGGCACTTCAAAGTTGTTTTACATACGTAGTTATAACCCATCTTACCTATTTGGTCATTATTATTTGGTTTTGTATTGGTTTTTGTTATTTAGTAGACTTAAGAATTCTTCTTCTATTATTAATGAAAAAATTAAGGCCTTGTAAAAGATATATCTTATGATAAGGATAACCAATATGTAACATATTGGTTAAAACGAAATCGAAATATATATCAGGTTAATTTATTCTTTTTTGCACAATATTTTTGTGGAGTTGTCATAAGGGCCTCTCCATGCAGTTATTCCGTATCAAAGATGTGACTATACGAGAGCAAAATACACTGATCTTAGAGTATGTAGCTCTGGAATCTTAGACAACATATTAAAAAGGTAGAAAATTAACGTAAATTTATTGTTAGGGTTTGTATATGTATTTTGAGGTAGATATATTTATCAACAGTTATTCCTAGGTTAGTTACCCATCTAGATCTCTTTATGGACCAGTTTGATTTGTATCTAAAAGAGAAGTTTATATTGACTATTTGAAAATGTAACGTAACCCGCTGCTTTTAAATTTACTGTAAGTAGATTCATATCAAACCAGTGTGGAATTTTTTTGAGATTAGAATTAATTTTTGATTTTCATTCAGATTTCATCATAATCTTTGATATTTCAGTCTACGAACCTAGTTTTTATTTAAATGTACCAAAAAACTGTTTTTTTTTTGTTGTGAGCTGTTTAGGAGAAACCGCTAAAAATATTTTATTTACATAAATTGCATCTTAAAAATTGTTCGAATAAAATTAATTAACTTGCTCATAGCCAAGAATAATTGTTTTAATTTTGTACACTTTAAGATATTTATGTTTTATAATTAATGTAAATACGTTAATTATTCTCATAGCTTTTGCACTATTTTTTATTCTGTAGTTAAAGTTAATTCGTAGGGTTTATTTAGGGTTCTACTTAACTACTCTAAGTAGTTTGTATTTTGGCCCCAATTAAGGTTATTTAGGTTATATTATTGTAAATGCTTGTATTTTAAATTTTGTAAAATTTGTATAGTTGCTTGCATTAGCCGTCAGTATTCTCCTAAAATTATTGTTCTTTTTCGGCAAAAAAAATGAAGAAATTCTAAATATTTCGAAACTCTTTCATCGGGCTTTAAAAAGGACGCGCTTTATGACATTTTGTTTAGTTTTTAATTGTTTAGTCAGGTTTTACCTTGAAAACCATTCAACGATAGTCAAGGCGAGTTAGGTTAGTGTTTTTGATGTTACCAATAAAAGTGTGTTCCCGAATTTCGTTACAATATTCTTGATGTTACTATTACTAAATATTATTATTAATTAAATATAAGGCATAAATTGTGCTGGCAGATTTAGCATAATTTAAAAAAGTATTCTTAAGTTTTACTCCATAGTAATGCAAAAAAAATTAATAAAAATTTTAAAAGCCTTAAGAATTAGAAAAAAATATAAACTCTAAGAACTTCATTTATAAAAACAAATATTGATGTTCATTTAAATTATGCAAGAAAATAAATAAAAATCATCATAAGTACTGCCTTCAATAAATAAACGCTTAGTATTTCAAATATTCAAATATTATATATCAATATGAATGTTATTTTACAATAACAAAAAACAAAAATATAAAAAAGTTTTACACGGAAATAGGCAGAGAAAGCAAATTAACCAAACCTAATAAAAAAAAAATTATAGTACAGGAAGTGACAGTAATCGTATTTCATATATTTCTGAGACGTAAAAATTTCCTTAAAATTTAGGTTTTTAAATGCTAGTTTTTTTTTAGATACAGGATATTTTATTTTATTTTTAGCTCTGAATATATTATTATAAAAATGTAAATACGTAAATTATTCTTCTAGTTTTTGTAAGATTTTATTCATATTTTGTAGTTAATAGTTAATTCGTAGGGTTTATTTAGGGTTCTACTTACGTTTGGTTTAATATTTTCATCATTGTGTCTAATTTCCAAGTAGTTTATCCTGTTTGAGGGCCCCATTTTGGCCCCAATTTAGATTATTTAGGTTATATTATTGTAAAACCTTGTAATATAAATTTGCTAGAATTTGTATACTTTCTTTTGACTAATAAAAGTGTGTTCCCGAATTTCGTTACAGTATTTTGTACAAATAGTCTAAGATATCTGACTTAATTCTAGAACAATAGCTATAAAAATATAGTTTTAAAATTTTATTAATATAATTTTATAAAAGACACATTAAGAAAAAATTATTATTTTGTATTAAATATCAATTTTAGTAAAGAACAGTTCTCTTTTACTTTTGTTAATAATTTGGGAGAAGGCGTTAAAAAATGTTTTATTGGAACAGACTGCAATTTGCTTAGCGATGCTATGTATATAAAATTGTTTAATAATTAAATGAAACCCTTCCTGTTTTATGTTCGGTTAAAAATATTAAACTTAAAAAAAAGCAAATTATACATACTATTAAGCTTACCCCTATATTGCATTTATTTACGTTTGCCTCTGATATTATAGATAACAAACAAATGCCCCCAAAAACTAAATTTTTATACAATCACAGATGTTCCTTTAAATTATGCAAAAAGTAATATCAAATGTGATTCCTTTTTAAAATCAAATGTCAATATCTTAGTTATTATTCAAAACCTATTTAAAAGAATTATTTGATCGTTCCAGTCAAGTCCAAATCTGCACATTAATATATCGTGTTTATTTATATTCTTTTTTCTATAATCTGTCCGTTTGTAATAAATCATGAAAAATTAAAATATAGTTAATAAACTTCAAAAACAAAAATGATAAAACTATTAATTTTTTATGGCAGTATAATGTTTTTGTAGTTATTGACCGCCATATTAATAATCGAAAAAAAAAAGCGTGATAAATGAACAAGGCGTAAATTACAAGTTACTGACAGCCTATTTGATTGATTATTATTCGAAAATAAATATGCCAAAATCACGCGTCGACAAATAGGCTTTAAGGTTGACGTATTTGGAAATTTTTAATTATTGTTTTCCAATTTATTATTTGCTAACTAAAACCAATTTACCTACGAGCTTCTTGTTGCTATGGATAAAATGCGTCGATATTTCCGAAAACCTTATTAGATTTGATGATGGTTTGTGGAAGTTGAGGCGTAAAGTAAAATATATTTAATCATTTTCCCAGCATGATATATACCTAGCATGTGTAAAATTATATTTATGTCGGACCCCTGCTTCCATTACCGCAATACAGTTTCGCTATGAAATAACCCAACCCTCTTTTATATGCCAAAAAAAGGTTTCAGCAGGATTTTTTTAGAGGATTTACAATAGAAAAAAAATATTAGTATAGTATTAAAATAAAGTCAATTAAAAGTAATTTTTATTTGTAGCTAGATTAATAATTATTCTTAAATAAATATGTCAAGATCAGTCGTCAGCAAATTATCCTTAGCGTTAACGTATTTGTAAGTTTTTAATTATCGTTTTCTAATTTATTTGCCAACTAGAACCAATTTAACTACATGCTTCTTGTGGCTATGGATAAGGCGCGATTATATTTCCAAAAACTTAATTATAATTTATAATGGTTCGTGGAAGTAGAAGTCGGAAGTAAATAAATTAAAATAAGCTTAATTATTTTCTCGGCATGATAATAGAGCTAAAATATAATAAATAATATTTAGCTCTTACTTCCTGCTTATAATAGCGTAATATACTTTCTTCACTAAATAACTCTCCATTATATATATGCCAAAAAAAGATAAACATTTTTCGGTCTTTTTTCTGGAAAACTACTAGAATTAAAAACCTCCTAATATAGTAATGAAATAAAACTATAATTTTAATTTAAATACCATACTTTGTCATTTTCTCCATTTTACATTTCACTCCATAATTTCATATTAACAAATACCAAAGTGTCATCGGAAAAATCTCCTAAATGACAATTTATGCTGATAACATTTATTTAAGTGAAAAATATCATAATATTTTAATGATGAAGTGTAATAGAATGAGAACTGTTCCCTGAAGAGCAAAGTTAATTAATGATATTATGAAACATATAGACTCAATTAGTTAAGTGTCAAGTTACTAATACAATAGTGCTTCAGTAGTTTCATTAATTTAGAGTGGCAAACGGTGTCAAATGCATTCGCCAAATCAACGAAATTGTAAAGTAAGACTTGTTTATGATCTAGGATCTTACAGATTTTAATTTTTTTCTATGGGATATGGATATTCTTTCATGCAAACTATAATTCACTTAGTGAAAAACTCAGTAAGTGAGGAGTCAGATATGTTTAACTTAATTAAAGAAAATTTAAAAACTGCCATTGTTGCATAACAACCTTATGCTGAAGCAAGCATAAAAACAACTACATTATCCTTGCTATATCCAAAAAGTGAAAAGAAGAAGATTATATGAATAAGTTATCATTTTGTCAGTGCAATGAATCTTCAAATGGGATTTAGTTAATCGCAGGTAACGTAAGCCATACGAGAAATAGTTGGTAAAAGAAAAATCTGAAAGTTATCAAAGAGTGTCAAGGCAGATACATAATAATAATAAAAATACCTGAATTTGCCAAACTGTTTACAAAATAAGGCTATTAACTTGAGCGAAATATATTTACAACATGATGGAGTTTTTTCAATTTTTTCGCATTGTCTACTTAATCAGACTTTTTTAACTCTGGCAATCAACTCAATAAATATTTTATATAATGGATAACCAAATCCTGAATAACTTGGATCTTGACTAATATAAATGCAAATGATTAAATTAAGTTTTTATAGATTTAAGATTTCTTGTGTAGGCTAAGAAATTAAAAAACTCTTATTATCTTTAAAATATGTTTTATATCATAAATCTGCTAAGATAATTTTTGTATTACATCAATTATGAACCATCAAAAATGTTTTAAAGTTTTTTAATTTTTGCTTAAATATCTGCATTTGCCAATTCAGATAATCGCTTTACCAGGGAGAAAAGGGCACCAACATATCTTTAACGTTGGTTCAAAGAAACTCCAAAACCTTAATAAAAAAGATACAAGTGCTTAGATAATATACAGAAGTTATTATTTAATTTTAATAGAGAAAAGCTTATCTAGCACGTTCGTTGCGATGCCAGTCATATGTGTCTGGTAGTCTTGTTTATGTTCTGACGGTAATCATCCTGCCATCTATTCCATTCCGACGGAAGCTGTATTTTTTAAACCGTTTGTCTGATATCGGTGTTGCGATTAGTTTTTGATGCTCACGACGAGTATAACGTTTTTAGAATGTGTAGTATTTACCAGACACAAATGACCGGTAAAGCCGCGTATCCACTGGCATTAACATTTGTAAACGTTTGCGAATATTGATAAACGCTTGCAAAACGAAGTACCCACCGATCAGCACATGTTGTTTGAAATTGTTCACAAAGCAGTTTTGAGAGCGTTTGTCGCGTATCCAGGTCTTTTTTTTGTTTTGAGGAAAATCGAGAATAGAAAAATTGTAAAAATGGCCCCGTTAAGTAGAAAGAAACTTGCCGCCTGTGCTGCATTAGTATTTTGTGCACTAATAGAAAAAGAAAAGAAGAAAAAAAGAAGGAAACATAGATTTTGGGTGTCTCATTTTTTAAAAACTAGAGTTTCTATGCAGCTGATTTCTGATATCAAAACTGACAGGAGTAGCTTATTCAAAAATTTTACTCGAGTTTCGCCAAGAGATTTTGATTTTCTGCTCTCAAGAATTTCTCCAGAAATATCTAAAATTAACACGAACTATCGAGAATGCGTCTCTGCCGAAATTAGACTGGCCATCACACTTCGCTTTCTAGCGACAGGAGATTCCTATGCCAGTCTTATGTACTTCAGAGTTTCGAAGCAGCTCATTTCTAGAATAATTCCTGAAGTATGGGCCGTCATCATGAAAGCATTAGCGAGCTATGTAAATATCTATTTATCTACAAACGTAGAATATCGCGTCTCCACTGAAATCAGGCAGAAATCCATAAACAAGTCAAATCCTTTGAAGTTACCGACTTTTCGCGGAACAGTGACAAACGCCGGCAAACGTTTGCAAATGTGAGTGACCGTGTGACACCGGATAAACATCGGATAAACATCGTGTTTGTAAACGGTTTCTAAACGTTCCGTTTGTCAGGTGGATACGCGGCTTTACGCACTGAACAAAAATAGTTTTATCCCTGCGCGGTACCAGATAAATTTCAAGATAAATATGTGACTGGCAAAACTTGTTTACACGGTTTGTGCAGTATTGACTTTAATTTATGTTAGTAATGACTTCACGAGTTCAAAAAATATTTGATTTATTAAAACAAAATGTCAGTAGTTATTGTTCAACAAATAATGATGATGTATATGTCCCAGATACCAGATTAAAGGCAAGTTTTAGCATTTTATTTTTTCCCATAACCTATAAATATTTGCAAAATTTTGTAATATATAATTCGTTTGAGCTAGAGGCAACTTCAAGCTCAGAAAAATCTAAAGATGTACCTCAAGTGATATCTTATTCGCCTGTTGTGGTCGAATTAGCTGAATTGTGTACTGAATTGCAGGTAAATTTTATAAATGTGTAAATATGTTAGATACCTTTAATATAAATTTTGGAAATTGATTTATATAGCAGACAGTGGAATCAAACCCCTTAGCCTCAACGAAGCACCAAGATCTAGCTAGTTCTATTGAGATACAAGAGACATCTGCTATAAATGCTTTGGGTAATTTGCAAGGCAGATACAGTTCAAATGAAAATGAAGATATTGAAAGTGAACAAGAAGATCCATTCACTGGAACTCATTCAAGTTCAGATCCTGATTACGATCCTACGTCCCCCTCTAGCTCTTCAGATGATGATTCAGTGTCCTCTATTACCAGCGTACATGATGGCAATAACTCTTTGTATGAGAGAAATAGCGAGGATGATAGGTAATTTATTTAAATCAGGCTGTATAAATCAAATAAAAAATACTATATTTATGGAAATTTACAAGTTATTAGCGCCTTTACTTTTGCAGAAAATGTTCAAACATACGTATGGATACCAATGGACATGAATAATGCACTGAATATGAATGAGCACTCTTTTCCACAAAGTATTAATGTAGCTTCTCAAGATTGCAGTAGTCCCTTAGCTACATTTAAACTATTTATAGATAAGAATGTGATCAGTTTAATAGTAGCTGAAACAAACAGGTATGCTTTACAACACATAAGTTCAACAAGCCTCGTCTCATACTTTGGATAGATGCAGATGAAGAGATGTACAAATTAATTAAAGTTAGTTAGAATTCCAATCATTAACCTTTATTGGGCTAAACTTCCTCTGTATCATAATAAATATATTGCATCAAAAATAATCAGAGATAGATTCTTGCTACTCTTACAATATATTAATTTTAATAATAATGACAATTTGCCTAAATCGCAAGATCGCCTTTTTCGCATACGCCCGCTTCTGACTTTACTTAATATAAGATTCCAATGTATTTTAAGCCCAGGAGAGGAAGTTGTTGACGAAAGTGTGATACCCTGGAGGGGACGTTTAGGTATACACCAATATATTAAAAACAAGCATCACAAATATGGGGTTAAGCTATACAAGTTGTGTACTTTGGAAGGGTATACAATTAATGTCAAGGTCTATTGTGGCAAAGAGGAAAATCAAGAAGATTCAAGCGATCCACATACAGTTAATGTGATTATAAACCTTATGGATCATTTGCTTGATTCGGGCCGCATCTTATATGGCGATAACTTTTATTTAGGTGTTCCCCTTGTAAAAAAACTTTTACAAGCAAAAAAAAACGTTTTATTGTGGTACACTTAGGGCCAATCGAAAGAATTTATTAAGCGTGGTATTAAAAAAAATGAAGTGATAGGAGTACATAATGATAATGGGATAAAAATTATAAAGTGCCAAGACAAAAGGCCAATATTAATGATCTCAAATAAAAAAGACCATAGCATAAGCCTTCAAGACACCGGTAAAAAAAATGGAAAATCAGAACCACTTCTAAAACCCAAGTGTATTATAGATTATAACAGGGCTAAAAAAGGCGTTGATCTTAGCGACCAAATGTCGTCGTATTATACCTCTTTACATAAAGGGTTAAAGTGGTACAGAAAAACGGCTTTCGAGTTGATTCGAGGAACTACTATTGTAAATTCCCAAGTGGTTTTTAATGAAATTAATAAAGAGAGCCGTCTAAATATGTTACAATTTAGAGAAGCTTTAGGACAGGCGCTAGCAGAACAAGGTTCTGAATGACAAAATACAAGCTTAATACATACTCCAAAAAGAATACACACATTTGCTGTTGAGCAGGGCCCTGGAAAAAAAGACGAGGAAATTGTGTAGGTCACTATAAGAAGTTGCGAGCTACATTATCTAGTAAAGAAGCAGATAAAAAGGTTACCAAAGTATCAAGATATTGCGCTTATTGCGAAAATAAATCCGCGATGTGTTTATCGTGCTTCGTATCGTTTTATTTATGCTTATAACCTTGTTTTTAATAATATAAAAGACATTTACCTAAATCTTTGTATTCTTTAAAAACCTTTTGATTTGGTAGCTCGCGGTGAAAGGCCTTTACTGATGGTGCAGTTTTCAAGAAAAATTACTATAAATGAAACGTTAAAACCTGTAAGATTTTTTAAAAATTGGTATAAAAAAGGGATACCCATACCAGATACATTCGACTGGTATCGGCGTAATTAAAAAGAAGCTAACCAGACGCATATGTCTGGTACCGTCTTATTGATAAGACCGATGTGACTGGTACCGCAGTGAACGTGCTAGAAACTAGAAAGTAATCGATCAGTAAAATATATAGCATAAAATAGATATTTATGAAAAACCAAAAAAAAATTAGCTGTTAAGAAGTAAGCTGCTAAGAAGTAACTGGAGAGATTAAATAAAAATTAAAATCTAAATCTGCTGCCAAATCTTTTACTTTAAAAGCGATGGACTTTCTTAAATCAGTTTCCGACTTCTGAAATCAGAATTATCATAATTGTCTGTGAAGAAACTCATCTTTGGCAAACTTTCCAGATTCTAACCAACTGGACTTTTTCTACTTCGAGATTCTCTTACCAGAGAAAAATAATCACCTTTTAAAAATGAAACTAAAATCAGATATCATTAGAAACACCATTGCAAATTCTTTTATTAGAGAATAAGAATTAAGAAGTTTTAGGAACAAGGATTTTACTAATAGCTTTTCTTGTACTTTCTATCGATTCGCATGCATTTTTATAATTATTGTTTTATTTTTATAGTACTTATAGTCTTACACGGATACCATTTTATTTAAAAAAATATAGTTTTATTATAGCGCGCGGCAATAGAAAAATATATTTTTTTTCTTAATATATTTGGATTAGAGTAAAACTGTATATATAATTATGGTCTTTAGTTTTATTCATTATAACAAAAACTTTTAAAGGTATAAAACACATCATTATTATCACCTTACTTAAAACTTTACTTGTAGTAACAAGTTTCGCCTTATAAAGCCCTCATTAAAACCTCGTGAAATACGACCACCACACAGCTATAAAATTAAAAAAAAAAACATAATGATAAAGGATAATGTAAAACGTGACTTGCAATTTATCGAATTACATATTTAATAAAATTAAATGAAAAAAAAAGAAGAAATAAAACATAAAGCAGAGGATATCTGCATTAAGTGCTTAGACTAGAAATATTTAAGTGGTTCCAGTAAACGTTCGGTTTATTTTCTTTTAAAATCAAACCCAGAAAGTCACATGATTACCACAGTATTCATAAAGTATATTTTGAAAAAACTTTTTATTTGGTATAACTAAATTTCACTCAATATAACGATAAAGTCTTCTTTATTGGTTTGTTTTGTATCTACATGGGTTTTATTTTTCCTCGTCTTTATCCTTTTAAATAGATTCATAAATAATCAATTTAGAAAACTAGTCAGCAACTTCGTAAAAACCACTTTCACTTCTCAATTTATAGCTAACCCTAGTTGAGATTAACCTTCACAGTTGCAAACTAGGAATATTACACATCTCAGTCTGATGATAAAGTAACCAACATCAGGACTTTTTTATATTGAAAACAATATAAATAGAGAAAAGTAAATAACTCCAGATATAAAAGGAGATGTGGTAACTGCTGTTGGCCTTGAAAATAAAACTGAAACCATTTATAAGTGGTGTAAAAAGGACGATGAAGTACGCCAGATTTTCAAGCAGTCCTAAGAGACAATTCTTTATTGTGCTGCTTCAAAATTAAAAGGTTTATCTCTTGTTTGGCATAAGAGTGTAGCAACCGTAAAATTTACTTGGGATGCGTGGAAAGAAAAACTAAAGGTAGCTTATACTTCCAAGCAAAAATACCATGCTTTTCTATAAGAAAGGCCTAATCGTGACAAGAGACCCGAGGAGCTTATTTGCAACATTTTCAAAAACCAAAATTGGTACCGAGCAAGGATATAATTCCAATTAGTGACGGTTGTTTCGTTTTGATATAATTGTAAAAAGTTTAGCCATATGATAATCAAGGAACTCTTGAAATATTTAATGTTTGTAAGCATCCTGGTCATACTGAAGAAGGGTGCTATATGAGGCAAAAACAAGGACAACATAAAATATGACTAGTTCCGGATAAGGCTAACCAAAAATTTCATTAAATTCTACGTAGGCATATATAGATTTAAGTACTTTATGAAGCATTATTAGTCTTAAGGAGACGTAGCGATTAAAACTCTCTTTCAACCCAAAAAACTATATTACAAGAATCGATATGTATCATTTCACGAAATACAAAATATAATTATCAGTAAAGACGATGCTTGATTAAAAATATTCAAGCATAGAAACCCAAAAAATTGGTACTATATATTATGATCAAATCTTCCAGGAAAGAGTTACTGCCAAAGTTATTCTCTGAAAGGCAAAAAACGTTTTTGTTAAGGCTAGCATCCGTTTTCCACAAGGATAAAAGTATTGCATTTCGCATACCGTACTATCGCTTAAAAGAAACTAATGTGAAATAGCATTATGCATTAGCTTTTTAAATAATTAGTTAACTTTTTAAATAAAGGCAATTATAGGAAGAGCAATAGAGTGTATTGATAACTGCAACCTTATCAGCAAATTAGAAGTATAAAATAAAAAATAATTGAAACTTTTACCAATAGACGACATCAATGTAGGTACTTTTGCAGATGATCGGAAAAAAATATTTGATTTACTTTATAAGTATCAAGATTGTATTGCACTTTTCATTGCTGAATTCGGCTGCTGAAAATCTGCAACCATGAAAATCAATATTCATGATCAAAAGCCTTTAAAATATTAACCTTATTGATGTGTCACGATCAAGGAAAGAGATTTACCAAAAATGTTGTTGATGACCTGTTGGAAAAATGGACAACAGGAATTGTTTATTGATTATAGGAAGCTTAACTCCATCACCGGTAAAGAAAATTAACTACTTCCTGGAATAGATGATGAAAATAGATGGAATAGATAAATTACACGCTGGAAATTACTTCACTACCTCGACTTAAGATCATAATATCAGTAGGTCTCTTTCGAAGAATCATCTAAAAGATTTTGTAATACCTGAGAGGCTTTTAGAAATTAATAGAATATCACCAATCAGAGGAGACGTAACTTTGGCACGCCCCCTGTTATATCTCTAGGTGTCGTGCAGCTGCATTACTCCAGGACAGTTCGTTTTTCGGGGAATCAAGTTGGATCCCAAACTCTCCTGGCACGATCATGCAGACACCAGAATAAAGAAGGCCACCTGCGCGCTATGGGCCTGCAGGCGGGCTTTCGGCAATACCTGGGGTCTGTCTCCTAAGATCCTCCACTGGATCTACTTGCGCATTGTGAGACCTCTTCTCACATACGGGGCTATCGTTTGGTGGCCATGTACGGAGAAAGCGAAAATTCGTGCTTAACTGGAGAGTCCAACGTCTTGCATGTCTCAGCATAACGGGTTCCATGCGGATGGCGCCAACTAGAGCGCTTGAGACTCTGCTGAGCCTTCCGCCTCTGGACCTCGTTGTGCAATTCAAGGCAATGTGGACTGCGTACAGGCTATACGTCCTCGGCGAACTACGTACTGGCGAGACCGGTCACGCAAAAATTTGGTTACGGGCCATACAGGAATGTCCTCTCTTTCTGATGGGCAGTGACTGCATGGCTCCAGTGGCTGTGGACTGCAAGGGATTCGTGACGCACATTGCAGGCAGAGAGGAGTGGTAGCATTCCAACAGACCTGCGTTGCTAAATAGGGGGACCATCTGGTACACAAATGGTCCAGAATGAATAACAGAGCTGGATCAGGGCTTATTGGTGGGATCCCACATACCAGTAGGGCATACTCGCTCGGGGAGCACGCCACTGTCTTCCAGGCCGAAGTATTCGCTGTATTAAAATGCGGACAGAAATTCCTAAGCTGCGGACACCGCAATACAGTCGTATCAATATGCTCGGACAGCAGAGCTGCCATTACTGTCAATTAATATTTGGAATTATGATATAAACATTTATAATAGTAACAACTTATTAAATTCGTGCAAAGATACTTTAATTATACTTTTTTATTATACTTGTGCCGTAATTAAAAGAAGACACAGTTTTCTCGTTTAAACCCAACCCATAATATCCCCACAAAATGTCATCTCTCTGTGAAGCATTCATGTTAAGTTCCGCAAAAAATCCTAAATCTTTTGTGAGTGATCGGCCATAATCATATAAAGATTTAATAAATTAGATAAAGGGAGACCGCCAAAAGCTTTTACAGATAATATTTTTTCCAAGATGAAAAGACTGATCTTTTGATAAAACGCTTTATGTTTTTATAAAGTTAATTGACAGATTTTTTATGTCATACAAAAAAAAATTATAGCATGTAATTATTTAGAAAAAGAGATTTTCATTTAAATAGGAAATCTGTTCAGTTTTCTTAATATGTATTAGATAATTTCTTATTAATAAAAATTGGTGTGAAACATTAAATTTTACCCTAGAATAACTCAGCATAAATTACTTCACAGCTCTATTTAATGGGGTTGCAAGCATCCGATAAAAGTTAACATACATTATGAAACGCAATTAGAAACTCCGAAAGCGCATTCGTCTTACGTAAGACAGGAAGTCGATTGTCCAATTTTCTTGGGTTAATAGTTCGAAAAGTGGCAAGTTGAACTAGGCTTCATTAATTTTTGCTCGAACATTAGCTTAATTGCTATAACTTTGTGGTATAGTATTTATGAAAATGGCGGCGAAAAGCTTAAAATATTACCGAGTGGTACAGTTAATTTAACTCGCCATTTATTAAATGTCTGGATGGAACGAAGAAATTTTGTTAATAAAGCGCGAAAAGTTTTTAACTGTTTTGATAATGAATTATTCTTTTTAATTAATATTGTTAAACTAGATCTAATGTTTATTATATTATTAAGTTTTTTTTTTCAAATTAATGAATAGTCTGAAATGTAAGTACACATTTTAGAGTTATTAGTTAAAGATATGGGGCTCACAAGCTCGATCCATATACACCTGTAATATGGCTAGGCATCACAGGATTCATGAAAATCCACAGCATACTAAACCTTCTGCCACTTCTACAATGCCATATTCTAACTATAGTGGATTAGATATAACAACAGTCAACTCGATTTGAAAGGATATTAATAAATATACGAGTATATTCTATTTATGAGAGAATCTTGCATCTGTCTCTCAGACAAATATCTTTGCAATATTTAAATGTGCGACAAAAATTATTAGTAGAGCCTACAATTATAGGATGATCTGATAGCCAGGCAGCCCTAAAGGTACTTGGATTACGTACAAATGCCAGGATTGCATCGAAGCCAGTTCAAAACTGCTTACTTCTTGATAAACTGAAAAGCTGAAAAAGCGCAATAATGTAAAATTTAAAATTTACGATGATCTCGGGATGCAGCAGTAGAAATGGACAAGCAAAAGAATGAACTTAATACAAAAGGATCTGCTAATATCTTTATTGGACTAGAGTCCGCATTGGGATTGCCAAAGGGTGGATATCACACATAACCTGTATCTGCAAGGAACTCTGACAGATACAAATATGAAGTACATATTAGATCCAAAAGAATTACAGTAGCAAAAGGTCAGTACAGGCTAGTGCAGGGCAGCGTGTAAGGTAAGTGTTAAGCTGAGTAGAACAAATACATATTGGCCTCAGTACAATCAGTCTATTATAGGCTGTAGCCATTTGCAGTAGTTTTACTTAAAACCAAATAAGGTAACAGTCTAACAATGTGTAGATAATCTAAAAGATAATAAAAATATGTATAAATTGTATCAAAAGTAATTTTTATTACAAAATATATTTTGTGCATGAAATAAAGATAGTTTAAGAGTGCGTGTTTTCTAAATTTACGTAAAACTCATGCCCTTGATGTAATTTAACGTCGGAAACATCTAGAAAAATATCATCAGGTAGGTTCATACATCATGGTTGATACAGTAAAAAGCTGTAAATCTTCAAAAATTGTCGTCCTAGTATATGTTTTTATATATGTTCTGATTTTTTTTATCTATTTCATTCACATACACTTTAAAATTATATTGGAATTAATATCCTATGGTTCCAAAAAAGATGAAACGACGTTGTAAAATTTTGAAAGGATTTATGCATGCTTTATACAAAAGGTTAGAGAGAAGTAGAAACAAAATTATCCAGAATATAGCAGGAAATATGTTGAATAGATATTAAGTAAACAAAAAATAATATATCTACGTACTATTATAATCGTCATTATATTGAATAGTCTAGTACGTTTGATGTAACATCACTTTACTTAAACACCTTATTTAACTATAAATCTTTGACTATCATACCATTTTCAGAAAAAGACTTATAAAAAAATGATAAACTAAAGAATAGAAGCATCAAATGAAAATGTGCGAACCAAATTACAGAGACGATCTTGGCAGGAATGGAAGCTTATATACCTTTTTCTACTAAATGCGGATCAAACAACAAGCAATGGTTCAACCTGAATTGCAAAAAGGCAGTAAACACTAAAAACGCAGCATATCGCAAATGGCGTCAACATCCTTCCATCAAAAATCGGAGGAATTTTTAAGCCTCCAGAAATAGCTGCAAGCGAATTATTGATGAATGCAAAGAGAGTCACAACAACAGGATCAAAAACAAACTGCTAAACTGCCCCAATGGAACAAGATCTTTCTGGTTGGTATCGAAAGCCGTTAGTCAAGTCCGATTTGCTAAGTCGGCCTTGCCACCCCTAACAGCAGATGATAGTTCTATCGCGGTAACAGCAAGGGAAAAACCAACTTACTGAGTAAACTCTTCGCGTCCAAATCTACTCTGCACTCGCAAGGCAAAACAATTTGAACCCTTGGCAAATATGGCGGAGAAATTTCGTTTCCTCAACGAATTATAAATAAAATTCTTAAAAGCGTAGATACCAACAAAGCTACTGGACCCGATGGAATTCCAGCCCTAATACTAAAACGTTGTGCAGACGAATTGACTCCTCCCTTATGTAGACTGTTCACGGCATCGTATAAGCAGGGCCACTTTCCAACAAGCTGGAAAACTGCTCGAGTGTAAGCTGTACCCAAAAAGGGTAAGAAGACGATGCCCTCCAATTACCGCCCGATTGCACTAGTTCCAGTAATATCGAAGATTATGGAGAAAGCAGTCAACCAACAACTGTTAAGATATCTGGAATCATCTGGACTAATCAGCGATCATCAATACGGCTTCCGAAAGCTTAGATCCACCGGCGATCTTCTGGCCTACGTCACACACTTGTGGACGGAGGCCATGGAGAAGCACGGCGAGTCCCGCTCAGTCGCTCTTGACATTTCCAACGCATTTGACAGAGTGTGGCATGAGGGACTACTAACCAAGCTCTCCTCAATCGGCATACAAAACTCATTATTGAATTGGATCAAAAGTTTTCTTGAACATCGAACAATCCAAGTAGCCGTCGATGGATTCCTCTCCGACAAATTTAACATTAACGCAGAAGTCCCTCAAGGATGAATTCTATCTCCTACCCTTTCCTTGGTATATATCAACGATTTGCTAGGAACCACTGTCAATCCAATCTACAGCTTTGCGGACGATAGCACACTATTTTCCACATTTAAGTCCGCCAAACCAACGACAACCGCAAGTTCTCAGAATCTTAGGCAGCAACAAGTAGTTTCAACCAAAAACGATATTAGAGCAATCTTGGAGTGGAGCGATAACAATTTGGTCAATTTTAACGCTAAAAAAACGCAGGCTGCAGTATTTACGATGAAGACTAACCTTGGTGGCCCGGATCTGGTTATGGCAGGGAAAACATTGCCAATGAAATCATCTTTATATCTTCTAAGAGTCGAGGTCACCAACAGTGTGTCTTGGCATGACCACGTTGCCGAGGTCGCCAGGGCGGCTTCCAAAAAACTCGAAGTGCTTTTCAAAACGAAAAAACTGTATACACCAGAACAGCTTCTGACTCTTTATAAGGCTCAAATACGCCCTTCCCTCGAGTATTGCTCGCATGTCTGGAGCTCTGCACCCAAGCATAGTTTAAACCTGCTGAATTCTATACAGAAGAGAGCTATTCGTCTTATCGACAAACCAGAACTGACAAAGAGTCTGGAGCACAGGAGAAAGGTGGCTGATATCTGTTTATTCTACCGTTAATATCACGGTAAGTGCTCCTCTGAGCTGGCAGGCCTGATTACACCCAGGGCTGTTCCGGCAAGAAGGACGCGTCTAGCAGTTGCGGCTCATCAACATCGAGTTCACTTGCCTACCCCAAGGACGTCGCTGTATCGGGACTCATTCATCTGGAGACCATCTTCTTTGTGGAACGGGCTTCCACCTCACATATTTCCCGACGCGTACAACTTACAGCGATTTAAGATAAATGCCCACAAATATCTTCGCGCAAGCACCACTCCAAGAGTGACATAGGACTTTCCTCTTATGCTTGTATTTACCATAAAGAAAAAAAATCAAATATAGAGACCAGTACCTTTGATTGCTATGATGCTTAATTTGCTCTGGCTTAACCATCGTAGTGCAAAAAATATCATACATTATATCTCATCACAGGCTAGTGTGACTTTATGATTTGGACGTCTTTCTTTATCTGAAAATATGCTTTTTTTAAATAGCAAAGGCTTTAAAAGCAATGAAACTAATCTGCGCGTCTGCAGACAGTTTTAGAGTTTTGAAAATGCTGTGCGTTTTTCCATATTTAGTGCCATTATTTCAACTTGGTCCCCCAAATTTCAATGGCTGTAAGAAAGTTGAAAGGATTTAACACATTATTATAAGTTAAAAGAAACAGAACTACTTGGAAATTAAATCTTCTGAAAAAAAAACATATTTACATTAAAGAAAGAAAATCAGTATGACTACACTCGACTTTAGGATACAGAAGGAGAAAAGTAAATATAGGAGAAGAGAAAAATGGTTTCTAAGCTCTATTCTGACTAACAAGACATTAAATCAGACCTAGGATCTAATCCCTATGTTGCATACCCTGTAATGCCCTGATCAGGATGAGGCGAAGGAAATGTCATATCTCAATAAAGGAGAAATAAGAAGCTTAATGATTTCCTTTTTCTATTTCATAGAGTGAATACACTGACCGAGACCATTATCAGGAAAGAAAATTAATTATGAATTTACAATTAAATGTATAAAAATTCTGGTTTTATATTCCTCTCTGCCAATAGTGCTACTACTGCTACACCTAAATTGATAAGCAACTATATAATTTTCGAATTATTTATTATATTCGTTTATTAGTAAACTAATTAAATATACTTGTAAGTTTGATAACGTTCATAAGCATAATAAAATTAGATGAAAATTATCTTTATCATGCTATTTTCTACTTTTATACTTTAATCATGCAGCGATGTGTATAATATAGCAGTAATAACCTTAATTTTATGGAAATGGGAATGCCATTAAATGCACTACAGGCACTTTGGCTTTGCCTTACAAGTGCGATTTAGATTTTATCGTTTACTACATGTGTGTTTTAGGCCAACTTTTTACTAAATATTAATATATGAGTTATTACTTTACCGTCTTTCATATCGTTTATGCTGTATTGCACATTTTTTATTATTTTTTTTAATGGTTTTAAAAAGGTATATCAAGTAGAGATGTTATTTATAAGGATCAAAAATTTGCAGAAGTCATAACATCTACTTGCCACCTTCATGGTACATAGGGGAGCATTGAATGGTCTATTTTTTTAGACTCTAATAAACTTAAGCTTATTACTAGATAAAACTTAAACTATTTAGGACTTGAAGAATTTACAAAATTTTGAATGATCCAATTCACGATATAAGCCAGGGCTTAGGTTTAAAAAGAAAAACAAATGCAAATAGTACCACAAGAAAATAAAATTGAAATTTTCTTTAGTAATTTGGTTTATTCATAAACATTAAACTACCGTTAAGTGCATTATTATTCAATAACTATATTTATTCACTTTTACAAAATATAAAGACGTGGAAGTGTAGGAAGTTTGCCACAGGCTTTAAAGCAATGGAGCTTTATTGTTTTATTATTTTAGTGCAATTTCTGAAACCCTCCTTTTTTTGCTTTAAATTTTAAAGATATTAAGTTATTATTTTGGCACATATTTATATTATACAGGATATTTCAGAACAATGGGATCAAACTTCTAGGGGTTATTCAGTGCAACAGTAGAAAAGATTTGAGTATAGGAGGACCTATGTCCGGAAAAGTGTCACTACGGTCTTAAGACGTGTTAAAAGTTAGAAGCACAATAAATTGCCTAAATGGGATGCAATGCATTTAAGTCTTGCTTTTTGTGCATGATATTATCACAATAATTATTCAAAATGTCTTCCTCCAACCTGTATACACGGATTTAAACGTCGAACGTAATTTTGGAGGACTTGACTAAACATTTGATACTCGTTTTGAATGATCTCAAATGTTACTATAATTCGTCGTTCCACTTTACATTGCCCTGTAGGAAAAAATCAAGCGACATTAAATCGCGGTGACCTACAAGGCTAAGAAACTGTTCCAACTCTGGCAATCCAACGGTTCTCGCTGAGCTAAATTCTAGCGTACTTATACAGAAAATCATCAACAATGCCTATCCATACGTTGGCAGACAACGTTGCTGGCGTTGAAAATCATCAGCTATAAATTTTTAAACATTTTATAAATTTTTTGACATTTTAAACAATTGTTGTGATGATATTATGTACAAAAGGGAAAAACTTAAATGCATTTCATCCTATTTAGGCAATTCATCATCTTTCTAAGCTTTAAGGCATCTTAGGATCGTAGTGACACTTTTTCGGAAATGGGTCCCTATACTCAAATATTTTCTAATGATGCACTGAACAACCCCTAGAAGTTTGATTTAATAGTTCTGAAACACCCTGTATAATAAAACTTTTAAGACTACAGCAAAAATCCCTAAGCGTATTTGATCCATCAAGAATATGATATTATATATATATACCTTTTCTATAAAAGTAGATAGAATAATAATTATTGCGTACTCCTTTTTGATAATTTGAAAATCCGAAAGAAAATTTGTTTTTATTATATTCCTATTATTTATTTTGGTATAATACTGTACCTTAAAAATAAGAATATCTAGTCTTGAGAATATATTAAAGATTTTTTGATTATACAAAAATAATCCTAGAAAAAATTTTGTTATATATATAATAAAATTTAGCGATTGTTTTATAATTTAGCGATAATATACAGAGTGTTTGACACTCAACATGAGGTATTCAGAATCTATAAGGGATACGAAGATGGTTAAATTAGAATTTAATAAAAATAAGAATAATAAAATAAGAAATTACCCTTTTAACGATGTACAAGTAATATCTATTTTATGCAAAAACCCGAATTTGTGGAAAAAACTAAATTTGCCGCAGTAGGCTGCGATAAACTGACAAGACAGTATTTAAACTTATCACCTTATTAAATAGACAACAAATCAAACTTTGTTGCAACAAATCTAGAATTGAGTTTTAAGGTTTTAATTTTATGTTTTGTTAGCCTGTTATGTAATATTTCACAAACCATCGTTAGCTTTAGTCATAGATGACTTTAGGCATTATGGTTTGCTATACAAAAAGTACTCAGAATATGTTATAGAATTGTAAAACGTCATAATATACAGGGTGTTCAATGAAAAAAAATGAATGCTGGTAAAGAATTTTTTTTACAGTGAAAGCTCCCATACGCGGACACTTACGGTTCCGTAACCTTTGTCCGCTTATGGGAGGTGTCCGTTTAAAAGAAAATATGGAAGTATAGAGTATAAATAACGGGGTATATAATCATGAGAAAATGAGGTAATACATAATCATGAGGAAAATGAAACAGAAACTTACCACATTTTTAAAGTATTTATGCTATATACATGTTTATATGTATTTATACGCATACAAAAACATAAATGCTTCAATACATGGTACGAAAATTAAAAAAAAACATTATTCTTTAGCTTTTTGAAAAAAGTTAAAAATGTTTGTCTGACGAAATTTCACCATCTTTTGCTGAAGGAGACAATTTTCGTAATAACTTTCTAAATTTTTTAAATGTTGAAATTTTCATTTCATTTCATCTTTGCCAAAACAGTTCTTAATTGTAGAGGAGTTTACTTTATCCCATGTTGTTTTTATAAAATACAAAGCTAACACATTAATAGACTTTGTGTAAGCTGAGATAAGCTTTGGACATCGTCAATTTTTGTTAAAGTGTATTTTAAAATCAAATGCCGATAATAAAATTTAAAGTTCTGTATAATACCTTGATCCAAGGGCTGACAAACTGAAGTTGTGGTTGGCGGTAAAAAATATAATTTTCACATTTTTTATTTTCAGATCACGAGAAAGGGAGCATGCATTGTCTAAAAATAAAAGAACTTGCCTTTTTAGATTCCCATTTTCCGGTCGAATTCCAGTAACCATTCAGACATGATTTCTCGGGTTATCCATGCCTTTTTGTTTGATTTCCAAGTCGCTGGTAGATCCTTAATAGCAACGTTCTTTAAAGCACGGGGACGAGAACTTTCCCGATCACAATCAAATCGCATTTTTCACCGGCCATATTTGCACAGAATAAAATGGTTAGTCTATTTTTAGACAACTTTCCACCCACACATGTTTCTCCTTTAAGGGACAGAGTTTTGTCGGGCAATGTGCGAAAAAAAAGTTCACTTTCATCTACGTTGTACACGTCCTCTGGTTTGTAGCCAAGCAACATGGACGGAAGTTTCTCCAAAAATTATGACACATCAACTTGATTTACTGCAGCAGCTTCGCCAGATATGCATTTGAAACTCACACTGTCTCTTGCGCCACTTTTGTAGCCACCCGTCGGACGCACTGAAATTATTATAGCCCAAAGTAATGGCGATTTCTGTAGATGATTTCTTCATTTTCACTAACGGCCCTGAGATTGGAATGTTCTGACTTCTAGCTTTCACAAACCACTCCAAACATGTTTGTCTCTAGCAAAACCTTCGTTTTTTAAAAAGCCTTCTTTTGATTTATATTAGTTCCTGATTGCCATTTACTCCTGATATCTTCCTTATTTTTGGCAATTTCAGCTGCTTGCGTTTTCCCAATATTAAACCTCTTTGCCAAATGAACTGAAACACTTTCTCTGTCTAATACGTTAACAACTTCTATCTTTTCTTTAACGAGAGCATCCTTTTTTTTGGTGCCATTTTACAGTTACAATAATAAAATATCTCTATCAACTACGAATTTGCCTAAACTTAAGATAAACCACAAGATTACATACTGGCTAGCTAACGAAATACGAAAATGGGGAATCGGATAATATAAATCGGGGAATTACCGAATTTTATATATGTAGATATGTGCATTGCAATAAGCGGAACTAAAAATCGTCCGGGTATTAGAGTTTCGCGTCCGCTTATGGGAGATTTTTTGATCACATACAGAAAAATCTAGTGTCCGCGTCCGCTTATCGGAATGCATTTAACATTGAAAATGATATGCTAAAATTCGGTTTCAGGAAGTTTGTCCGGTTAAAAGAGATATCCGCTTATATACTCTATTTCAGAAGTGTGTAGAGCAATAAAACCTCATTAGGTATGCAAAAGTGGTATCTGGTGATCCACCAATATTTTATGCCACTACCTTAGTTGGGTATTAGTTTCAATGTAAAATTCTTTCTTTTCATTGATTGCAGGTAGTGCCACCCGGTTTTGGGTCAATTTATGAGTTTTGCCCATTGTTACCCACTGATAAACATTGAAAACGGTTCGCCAAAGGCGTGCAACTGGGACTTGTTTTTTACCTTATAATTAATGTACTTAAATGCTATTTTATTTTAGAAAGTTTTTTTTGTTTAAATGGAATAATATATTTTTTTCACAAATTTATTGAACATAATATGTAGAGTAAAACAGTTGAAAATGTCACTTTTGGATCCGGCACTTTTTGAACAGTGTATAACAATTTTAAATTATAATAGATTGTAGTCTTCTTCGTCATCTGACGAACTGACATCACCTCTTGACATTATAATTAAAGGATCGACTGTCTGATCGATGAGGTTGTCAAGATCCCACATTTTGTCCTCTTGCTTAATTACATGCTGGACTGCTTTTCGCCAATTCTCTGGTGTCGCTTCCGTAATGGCTTGATCAAACAGTAGCTTAACATCTTTCATTTTAAAAGTCGTGTTTTGTCTTGCTACAAATCCTTTTACCTGCGCCCATATCAGTTCTATAGGATTTAGTTCGCAATGATATGGCGGTAAGCGCAGTACAGTTATATTATATTTTTCGGCTATATCTTCCACGGCGTATTTCATGAAACGAGTTTTGTGTAAGTTTGCTATTGCCAGCAGTTCTTTTTTTATCAAATTTGCTTCAAACGCAATACCTTTTGCAGTCAGCCAATCGATAATTTCTTGCTTTCTCCAACTTGAAGTTGGCGTCTTCTCTATTCGCCGTGAATGATAGCTTGCGTTATCCATAACCACCACCGAATTAGCCGGAAGAAATTTTATCATTTCACCAAAATAGTCCTCGAAAACGTCTGAGTTCATGTCTTCATGGTAATCTCCTGTGCGAGTCGACTCAAAGGTTAGCAGACCTTCTTTTAAAAATCCCTCTTCGCTTCCAATATGTGTGATAATAAGTCTTTTTCCTTTTCCCGAAGGTACTTTAATACCCGTAGACAGGCCTTCTATGAAAGCTTGGCGAGCACTGGTTATATTTTTGTCTTGCCACATTTTTTGGACTATATAACCTTCGTTAATCCACGTCTCATCAAGATAAAAAACTTTCTTTTGCTCCCTGCGGTACTGCTTGATACTTCTCAAGTATTGTCGTCTCCAACAAACAGTTTCGTCGCTCTCCAGTAAAAGTGCTTTGCGGTTATGCTTTTCCCAGGCAAAATCCATATTTTTTAAAGTTTTCCATAAAAGTTTTCTACTTATCAACGGAATACTGTCATCTCGGCCAAGCTCCATTAAAATTTTGTCTAGGGTGGGTATTTCCTTTTTAAAATAAAAATAGTGAACTTTTCTTATAGGAGTTTTTTTTATAGGAGTTGTCCGCAAGGAGAGCTTTCACTATATTTCAAAACGCGCAAGTGATAATACCAATTGGTATGTCAAAAAAATAATAAAAAAAGTACGTGAATGAAATGACTTTGTTCCTTTCATCGTGACTGCACTCTATATGCAACAAAAATTTTCAGGTAAAGCATTAAGTTAAAGATAAAACAAAAATGCCTTAATAATTCTTAAGATCGGTAATATGCATTAGAGATTTAAGCATTTTCGTATAATGAAAGTTCACAACTTTACACTTTTTAACAAATATTGTAAAAACCTTGGAATTTTACGTTATTAAGTCAAAAAAAATTGCGTTTTAGATATTCAGTTCACAAAAATATGTTTTTGAGTGTAATTTATTTTACTTAGGTTTTCTAGCTGCCTTATCCGAAAAAAACTAAAAAGCAAAAATACGTGTCGGCAAGCACCACCTTTTTTCTTGGTGTCCAACTTTGGAGTATCCCGATGAACGCCAACATGTCCTTTTATCAAGAAATAAAATTTTACATACCAATTCAGTTTACTAAACGTCGTATTTACTGAATAACCCTCTTTAAATTGTAGTCAGCTAAGCATAACTTAATTGGATTTGAAATAAGATTTAAAGGGAATTCTATCAATACCTCCTTGCTATATGATTTAGTTTATTGAAAGCTTTATTTTTACAATAAAATTTTTATAAAAGCTTAAATTTGTAATATATATTGCATTAAAAATGTTTTATTTTATTCAAGTTGTTCAACTTTAAAAGACCCCATCAGAAAATATGAGATGTCCAGAACCTATTTTCGTGAAATACAAAACTCAAGAGGCAAGAGACTCTTGTTAAAATGCATTACGCTATACACAAGTGCTACTCGAACCCATTCAATGAGCGTAACTGGCGGCGAAAGCAATTTGTAGGAGAATTCCCGGACACCGAGTCTTCCAGTGCTGATTTTTCTACTCGGCATAAGTGGGTTATTTTATACAATAGAAATATAAGTGATGTCATATATAGGGAGGCGGTATTATGGTCAGCGGTAAACAGAAGGCAAATATTCCTACAAAATAAAGAGATTTAGCACCTTGTCATGTCTGCGTATGCTAAATTATTACTATACTTATTTAAAACATAAAAAAAAAACACATTAAAATATAGTTTATAAATTTTATAAACGGTTGCTATTTACCTGGTTAAATAATTACTTTCCTTATGAAGGCAAAAATAATAAACTGGGGATTAAACGCAGATTATATTTGAGAAACCATTTTAAATCTCATCTCGGGTTTAGGGGATATGCTATTACCACCGTTCTGGATAAAAGGGTTAAAAGAGTTAATTTTTAGTGCTTGCGCTAGAGATTAATGAAATAATTAATACAAAAGGCGATGGAATGCTTACAATCCTAATATGATTAAATACAATTTATCGTTGTGTAAAAGAATTATAAAAAATTATAAATTATAACTTATTTATTATCTATTGAGTGGTTGAAGAAAAGTCACGGTCTCGCAACATCTAATAATAGGCTACACCTATTTCGCTTTAGGTAGAGCATCATCACACTACACAAATAAATCATAATTTTCAGGTTACATTTGTAAAAAAAAAAAAATAAAAAAGTGGAACGCAACAACATAGGATTAAGTTAATTTAGTATAAGCTCTATATAGTCGATAAGTTTCACACTCACACTTCTTATCTTGTGGTACTGGGTTCGATTCTCGATGAGTCTGCCACAAAACCTCCCTCTTAAAAATCTTAAATGGCAATAGGTGTTAAGTAAAAGTTGAAGATACCGTTGAAAGAACTTTTAATTCTTTATATTTTGACACCTTATTTCTTAAATTTAAATACTCCCTAGCCAAGGTATTTAAATATAGTAAATTACCTATTATTAGATATTACTTCCCGTAAGTGTTTTAATTTCGGTAAAACTAAGATTTCTATTGCGACATGTTTCTTTTAGGTTAGTAAATTATTTTAATAAATCAATACATCATTTAACGAACTTATTAACTTACTGTTTTTTGACTTTACCATAAATTAGATAATAGGTGCATTTATCACTGAAAGTCTTTCAATTATTATCAATTCGAATTTTTAATAATTCTTTTGGTCAAGAAAGATGAACATTTACAATTTTTATTTGTTTTCGTTTGCAATAAAATTCGTCTCAATACAGTTTGATAACATCATCCAAAACTTAAAATATTATTTAGTGAACTTTCCTACTTGCCAATGTCACTAGGTATTTAAATGAGTTAAAATTTATTGCGATAATTTGGGTGTTATTGTTAGTAACTATAATATACGCAATTAGGCAAAAAATTGCCATGTTTGCGCAAAGAAAACAGCAGAAGTTTTTATTAACATAAGTCCTAATTTTAATGTAAGTCACAGATACATTTTGTACTTTTAGCGTAAAATTTACTAAAACGGGTATAGTTGGAAACAAAAAAAGGGCAAATCGGCGTGTTTTAAACGAGCTCATGTAGAGATTTTGGAAACATTCGTGGCAGAACCCACCAATTCCCTCCGTAAAGTAACACTTCTAACTGGAATATCACATGAAACTGTACGAAAAAGAATTAAACATAGCAAAATTAAGTAAGTAACAAAAATATCATCCGTATAAGATGCAAATTTCACAGGAACTTCATGCGAATCCAGGTATAACTTAATAAACACTCGTAAAATTTTGGTAACAAACGTTTGCTTCAGTGATACATGTACCTTTTTCCTGAACGGCCAGTCAATAAACAGAATAAAAAAAAAGAATAAACAGAATTATTGTTAGTGCAGTAACGACAATCCCCACATTTTTAGGGAGGGTGGTACACAGTGGCCACAAACAATAATATTTTGGCCAGTATTATGGGAAATGATGTTATAGGATCGTTGTTTATTAAAAAAAACTTAACTAGAGCGCAGACATATATACAATTTTTAGATGTTCGGTAGTCAAAAAGTCTCGAAGGTACATACATTTTGAAAAAAGTCCCCTTAACTTCTGAACCATTTCATCGACATGACGGTCCCATTTCAACAAATTGCCAATTTTAATACCGAGATATTTAAAAGCTGTTGCTTCTGGTATTTCACAATCCCAAATTTTAATGTTGCCAAGCCTTTGAAAGAAACTTCTGTAAGTTGCAAAAGACATGTAGTTAGTCTTTTGTATATTTAAAGTTACTTTATTGTGTTGAAACCAGTTTTTTAATTCCACAAAGTCTTTTTTAATTTAGGTTATTATAATTTGCCAAGACTTTGATCTACAGAGTAAAACGGTGTCATCTGCAAAACTATCCAGCGTTCCATTTAGTTTAAGCTTAAGAATGTCGTTTACATAAACCGTAAAAAGTAAAGGACCCAACACAGTTCCCTGGAATACTCCATACCTAACATCTCTTTCACTGCTTATGGTTTTATTGAAGTCAACACGCTGCGTTCTATTTGTAAGGTAGCTTTTAAGCAAATCGAAAACTTTGCCACAGCTGTATAGTTTTTTTAAGAGTATCTCATGACAGACAGTATCAAATGCCTTAGAAAGATCCACGAACAGGCATAAGTATAAATATCTAGTAATTCAGATATTTGTGATGTTAAAAGTTTAATTGCATCCTGCGTAGATCTTCCCTCCCTGAAACCAAATTGCAAGTCTGATAATACATTACATTTAGTTACGAAATTTGCAATTGTTTTTTTTTATTAATCCTTTAAAAACTTTTGAAAATGCTGACAAAAGTGAGACAGGTCTGTAATTTGATATTTATGTTTTATCGCTATTTTTATATAAAGGTTTAATAGTTTCGATTTTAAGACAGTCCGGAAAGCACCCTGTATCAAACGACTTATTTATTATCCACGTCAAAATCGGTGAAATTTCTGTTGATATTTGTTTTAGACATTCACTTCTTACATTGTTCCATCCAGAAGATTTTTTTCTCATCTCAAGGTTCATTATAGTTCTATTGACTTCAAAGGTTGACACGTGCCTTAAAACCATAGAATTTTCTAGATATTGAATGTCGTTCTTATAATTTGGCAAGTTTTTATTCTTTTTAGCAAGATTCTCACCTAGGTCGCTATAGAAGTTATTGCATTCATTTGAAATAGTCTGTTTCTCAGTGTATACATTACCATTTGTTGTTTTTATTTGGCGTATTTCAGTCTCTGATTTAGTTTTATTAGAAATTTTATTCATGCAGTCCCAAAGTTTTGATATTTACGAAGAATTTTGGTTTATTTGCATTTGAAAATATTGTTTCTTACTATTTTTTATTTGGATTTTTAATTTATTTTTATATGCGTTATATTAATTTTTATTATCTATATTATTCGGTTGTTGAAGTAAGTCATTGTATAGTTTATTTTTTTTCCATAATAGTCTTTTGTAGATAAGTTCATCCATTTTTTACGAAAATGGTTTTAATTTTGTTTATTCCCTAATTAATGAATTCGTAAAAGAGGACCGATAGAATGGTCTGCTAGGTCACCAGACTTAACGCCGTTAGATTTTTATACATGAAGGCATATACAAAGGGTTTTTTACAAAACTCTTATATCGATAATTTAAAAAGAAGAATTACAGGGGCATGTAGGGTACTGCCAGAAGTAGTATTTTAAAATGTTCGGGAAGAATCTGACTTTATTTTTGTTTGGAGAACATAATTTTGTTAAAGAATTTTAACTTTAATATAATTAAAAGACTTACAGGAATTATGTTTAAAAATAAGAAACTTACATTGTTTAAATAACCCTAAATTGGCAACGGAGCACAAAAATTTTAAAAATAAACACCAAACAGTACCAAAATGTAGAGAAAAAAAGATCTTTCAAATAAAATATCACTCAACCCCTATGGCCATTTAAAATTTTCGAGAGGGAGGTTCTGGGTTGAAAGAGTAATTTCTACATAAAAATTGTTTCTCCTCGATAGTAAAATTACCTTGTACTAGCGATTTTATCAAAACCTAACCCATTTCGAGATAATAAATATTGAAAGTTTTATGTTATAAGGTTAACAAATGTAAAGATAAAATGAATATAAAAGTTAAAACTATACTAAAACGTCTAAAAATAAAAGCACAATGTAAGAAAATCAAAATATAAAACACTTAAATATGTAAAAATTTTAAACTTAAAATTAACGTAAAATGATAAGGAAAAAATATTACAAAAATACTAACAAAGGTAAGAATAAAATAACTAACACCATATTTTAACATTTATTTAAAACAAATTCTTTCAAGAGCTGCTTAAACCGGATTAAATTATAACATTAAAATAAAATTCCAGTATTGTGTTCATATACATCTGCAATTATTCCTAATTAATGATTTATTCAGGTAGTACACGGTTTTTTATTTTACACACCAGGCATAATTCTCTATTTTGCATATAACACATTTAGAACATTTAAGATGGACGCAATAGAAGAATAACGACCACATTTCACAACTAATTTTATAGCTCTATTTTAAATTATTTTTAGTTTGTCTATTTTACATTGAGGTATACCAAATAGCAGCGTGGAACAGAATTGTCAATGAGGAAGTGCAAGGGCGTTGTTAAGCTGTAATTTAGTTTGCATAGAGAAATTTCTACACATTTGTGACAGAAAGCCTTTTTTTGGAAACTTTTCTTATAATATTGTCTGCATGGGCGTAGAAATTTATTTCTGCACATTATTTGTGCCTGCTTGACAAGTTTGTAATTTTTTGCAAACACGCAAAATTAAGAATTTTTATTTATTTATACAGAACCATTCGAATAAATTCCGAAGGTCACCGAAGGCTGATGTCTGCCTGCATCTTATATAAATTCCTTCCTACTATAAGCAACATAGTGTCATCTGCAAATATACTTATTTTACATTTTGTTATTGGATGTACCATATTGTTGTACCATTAGTTGTCAAAATAATAAACCCCTGAAAGTGAATTCACTTGTCAATTTTGTTTAAGTTTTCAATTTCCTTCTAGTTACTTCTTGTGCCTTCTCCGCTCTTCTGATCCTTATAGTAGAATAAAATTTTTATTTTATTACAAAGGGAATTTTTTTTGTCTTTGTATCAATATAGGTAATGAAAAATTTCTAACACAGGCCTAATTTGTGGTCTAGTAAAATTTTTCGTTTCATTTCAATAAATTCATTTCTAATCAAGATAAAATGAAAAATAGGAATCACATTTATGATTGTATCTACAGTTAGTACTATGAATTATATTATTATTTTTAAGTTGTATCTATAAATTGCAATATGTATTTGTAAAAATTTCCGTAATATATTGTATTGTTAATACAAAGAATAAACAGTAACGGACCTATTTTTATATTTTACTCGTCGGGCTCTATTACACAAATGAAATTTTAACCAGTCTAAAATATCCTCTAATGTTTAGCTGTTTCAATTTGGTAATCTACATTATCCTATCTATAGTTTTTAGAGCTCTTTTGAAATCTCAGAATACCTCCAAAACCATTTCACCAGCATCAACACCCCTGAGGAAATCATCACTCAAATAATGCCTGACTTACAATAACTGACTCACATAAGTGAGACTTACTAAAACCCGACTGATTTGGTATAATCACTAAATTCCTAGTGCAAAAATCGAGAAGCTGCTCCTTTACATACAATTTCAGCAGCTTTTCATAAATGCGTACTGTGTTTGTTGGTCGAAACTCATTGTAACTTTTTGTATTTGCCACCTTGGGAACAGGAATCACTATTAACAATTTTCATGATTCAAGAAAGATGCCAGTATTAAGAGATGTATTTATCACATCTAAGAGACGATCAGCAAGAATATATGATAAATCAAATAATGTATTATTGTAAAATCATATATTCATTAAATATATATTTAAAAAAAAAACTTCTAAACGAGAAGTTAATTTAGCAAATGTTATTACAATTTATTAAATAAAAACTTTTTAACTAAAGCCCTCGGTTGAATTTTCAAGTAAAATAATAACACGTTTAATTTCAAAAAAACTTTATTAAACTGTCCTGGAGGTCAATAAAAGTACGTATTTTATACGTACGGTGAAAGCCCAATGTTTGCTTTCTCAACAATGAAAAAACTTCGGTTCCGGTCATACTGACGCTGAAAATGTTTTTTCAACGACTTTTAAAATATAATTTTTATTTTCATACTTCTTTTCTTTCTTGTTGGCTTTGTTTTTCTTTTAAATTGAGGGTTATGTACTTTATTGCTTGTGTTCGGAACCTTTTTTGATTCTATAAATATGTTTATGCGGGGCCATTGTCGTGGTTAGGTAATATAATTTATTATTATAATTGGGGACAACCTTAATCGAATTGGTTTCTGATTATGTTTCTACGCAAATTACTTTATATTAAATTTACCAAATTAGAGCGATTTGGGGTTAAATGGTTTGTTTAACAAGGATAGCGTGTGAAGGATTTTTTTTTCTATGGTTAAAATTAAAATTGCTTTTCAGGAAAATAAATAGTATTAGTAAATTTATTTTTCCTATTGTTTTATTTTAATATTTTACCCATATTTCTACGCCATAAATATAGTGAGTTATAACTGTTAAGGTGCATTTACAATCAATTCGTGGATGGAGTGACACTTGGACATGCATGCTAAGTAGGTTATAAGTAATAGGACCATTCACAATAAAATTCAACTTTAGCATGTGTGCTGAAGTGGACAAAATTGTTTGCAAGCTGCAAGAATTTTATATCGTGCCGAGTTATGACACGCGTAATAATTACCTTTCTATTATTTTATGTTTGTTTTGATGTAATTTTGTGAATTATCCTGTTGTTTTGTTTAATGAATAGTGTAATAGGTTTGACAACAACAAAATACGGATAAACGTTTAAATGCATTATATTTGGTGCATATTACCTTGGCACTTTTGCTGTTAAAAGAAGAATTACATTTATAGATGCAGTGAATGTGCCAAATAGGTGGCTTTGGCACATCTTTTTAATCCTATTTATAAATATAGGTACATGATTATATTAGTTTTTTAGGCAAAAATAACTTAAAAACGTAATAAAACTCAACATACTTATAACGATGAATAGATGATGACTTAAGATGAAATCCAAAAATGTAGAAAACAAAAAAGTTATCGAGGATATTTAGTATACTCGTAATCAATATAATAAAGTAGTTCATTTCCCTGAGAGATCTTTTAAATTTATAACATGTATTTATGGTTCCTCCATTAAGACACCAGTATTTGGATCAAAATAATCATATTATCATAGTGGATATCTGTATTTCCTCTAATATTTTTTATATCAATTAAAATATTAAGCAGGACATTATCAACCTGCTCAATTGACTCTTTTGAAGAAACTTCGAGTTTTTGGCTTTTTTCTGGTAGTTAATTTTGATTTCTCGATTCTGTCTATATTGCATACTTTCTTGATCTCCACAGTCTTTCTTTTAGTATAAGGGAGCTGCTTTATTATAAAGAGGCCTATAATTTAAAACATATTAGAGCAAAAACTCCACATTAAATTCTCCCTGCTGATAAGGTAATTAAATTTTTTTATTACATGTAAATACAATAAAAATACAAGCACACGCAACCCGACAAATATATTAAAAAATAATAATGAAAATTAAAATTGGTGAAGCACTGAAAAAATAACTACAGCGCATGTGCTATATATTCAGACCTTAAATTTATAAATCTATTGTGAACGGCTGTTGGCTGCCGGATTGATTATGAATGCACCTTTAGCAAAAATAGTTTTCTAATTTCTTCATATTTATTACTATTAAAATGTGAATTAAATTATAAGGTCTCACAAAAATACATTTTTAAATTTATACACCGTTAACTTCTAAACTGTAACTCCTTCCTATAATCTTTTATATTACCTATTGAAAATGTATCCAGTTTCTTTTTTACGCTTAGTATTATCAGAGCTTTGTAGTACAATAAATGACATTAAAAACAAAACTTTAGGTTTTTGGACCACCAACAACCAGTTGATAGGACCACTTTGAACCCTCCACCTGTTTTCAAAAATTTTATTTAAATAATTACGGGCCTGGTTTGTTTTAATGGGATGGTCCTGATGAAATAGTAGTTGTCAATAAGACGTCCAAATTTACATAAATAAACACTAGGATTTTAATGATATCATTAAAACATTTGAATTATTATTACCTGCTATTGCTACCTACATCCGAGAATTTAATTATATAAAAAAAGATGCATTGGAATTACGTTAAATTCAAATAAGCTATTTTCGATCGATTTCAAGTGATATTAAATTCTAGTAGCTATCTCTTAAATATCTTATGGAAAATTTTATCACTGATGATAGTTGAATAATAAATTTATTTAGTTCGAGATATTTAACTAAAAAGTTAGGGATTGTGATTTTTTTAAAGAAAATAAAAATTATCCAAAATATTTGGTTTATAACATAATTTTTACAACACAATACCATACAATACAAATATAATATTATATTTTATTTATTAAAAAAAGAACAACCTAGTTATTAAATTTTTAATTTTAGTTTTATTTCGCCCACTTAGTAGCGAAGTATGATCATATGTGCTTTACAGGTAGTACCAACCACTAACTCAGTTAAAGTACACTATACATAAAGCAAAAGTCTACAAGGTCACCAGTCAAGTCAGGTATCTCAGGATTTTAAGACAAATGGTTTATCCAAAGGGTAAGTTAGAGTCCAGGATTAATCCAAAATTAAAGCAAGGCCAGACAAAAAAATATAAACTAAAAACCCTAAAAGAAATTTCAAATGTGATTGGATGACTTTTATACCATATAAGGGTTAAAATATCCAAAAATTCGAAAGACGAAATCGTGCGTGCGGTCACAACTACAACCTCCAGCCATCTGAGAACATAAAACAAGAGAAAATCTGAGAATAAGAAAAACTAGAATTGACGCAAAACTCATATAGAAAGTGAAGTAAACAAGTGCTAGTTAGTATTACTAGTACTGCTCCATTTACAGATTTAACATTTCGATATTAGTATGTCTCAAGCAAGTGGATCGCTTTTATATCTTTTCCTAATTTTTATGAGTTGGCAATATTAGTCAAGATTAATCTAGACCACTCAACCGGAAATGGTAATTATTTTCTAATTTTAGTTAGAATCCTAAGACAGTATATGCAGTTTTTTTTATATTGCGATAAAATTCAGGCAAGTTTTCCCCAGATAAAATAAAGCAAAAAACTCCCATTATGTATGTTAACTTAATTCTTAGTAGCTAAAAGATGACATGTAAGGAAAGATATAATGAAAAAACTGAAAATGTAAAATTTATTTTAAGATCTGTTTTAAAATAATGCCAATAAATATTTTAATGATTCAATAAGTAGTCGTTTTCTTCGATTATTTTCAATACTTGTCAAAAGTCTTAGCATTTTAATGGGTTTTAACACATCAACAAGTGAGATATTGATTGAAAAATGAAATTTTCTGTTAAAATAAGTAAAAATATATTGAGCGTATTAAAAAATATCGTTATGATACCAAAAAGTTCAATTAAAGAGCCTTTTAGTAATATACAAACTTCTTTGCGACACCTTACACGGTATAACAAAATGGCAAATAAGCGTATTTTCATAAAATTTTGTACCACCAATTATATCCAAATAAAATTAACGAAATTAGTCTCATTATACCGTTTTACAAAATGCATTTTATTCCAATTATCCTCTTAAATTAAAACAGTGTTGCATTTTGTAACAGCGCAATAGAGATGCAAAATTTTAGTATTTAACTACTGCTAAAAAGCGTTAATAAACAGATTTAAAATAACACGCTTTTGTTATTATGTTTATTATTATAACGTTGCTAAAAGCCATGAAAATATTACATTGTCCTTAATGATACAATAACATTATCAGAAAATTATGGTTTTATTGATTTTACATTTACAAGTTTGTGTATGTATCGAAAAGAATACCAAATATATTTTTTTAATAGGTTTAACTATTTAAAAAAATTATAGAGGAGAAGAACATGCAACAGAGGAAAAAATATCTTGAGGTGTTAAGGTTCTGTATTAAAATTTTACACCCGAGAAACTAAGTTACCTAATAATTTTTGTTACATGTGGCATACCGTTAGAAAAACTATTAACTAGAGAAGTTTTTTAACACAATTTAAAACCACACTTTTTTATTATTATATTTTTCATTGTAAAGTTGACGTAACATTTGTTTTCTATTGATTTGAGGAAGTTTGTTACTCCACTATTAGTTTGGCTTTAAATATTTTTCTCAGTTATTACCTAAATCTAAATGAGATAAAATTATTCTTTAAAATAAAATTAATTGTGCTCTATATTTGCCAAAAATGAAGGTTGGAAAAAAAGAAGAATGAAAGTTAAAAAACGGGGAAAGTCTAATAAAAAAAGGAAAAAATATATTACTTCTTAAATTTGAGGAAAAACAAAAAAGACTATGCGTTTCAAATAGCCAGTAACCTCACCTATTCACCATTTCCGTTTGGCTACTCACCTTCCAAACACCCAATATATTAAAATCTATAATATGTTTTTATGTAACATTAACTTTATCTAACAGCTTGGTTATTCTAACATTCATGCTTCACGATTAAGCCTTGAAGTTTAGCGTTATTCCCGAAGACTGGAAATACATATCATTCCCTACCTCATTTTATAAATTAATTCATCGAAATTAATACTATGTATAAGGTTGCAGTAGTTTATCCAGAACATTTATTTTTATAGCTCTTCTAAATCAACTTATTTTAAATATGTACTGATATAAGGCTTTATATAAAAAGTTATGTTTCGGATAGTTATAGGTTCGTTTAATTTAAGTTAGGATGATATTGAACGCTTAGGACCTTAATATTTGTAGTTTGTATATAGTAAATACTAGGTACTAGATTTCTAACTATTTTTTTACTTATACTAAACTTGTTTTAATTTTTTTATTTCTGTCCAGTGACCTTCCATCCTTCCATCCTTCGACCATCTTTCCCTAATCTGAAGTTTTCCATGACTTTTTATAATCTTAGAAAAATAATAGGCAGTTATTTCATAGTCTAAAATGAGGTACTGATAGCACTCTGCTAGCTTAAGTTATGGATAATAATATTTTTCCTAAACCCGTGAATGCTGTATGTAAAGCAACCAATTTCAATTAAAGTTTTGTCAAAGTGCTTTCGACATTGTTAATACTAACTAAAACTAAGGACAAAATGTCTTTTATGATTTTTTTTCTAAATATATGCAGCTTCACTTAGTATCTTACACTATATCATTATTTTTAAACACCTAGGTAATTCCTAAATTGCGGTTTATGCTCAGCGATGTTTCGTTGCTATATTTTAAGTTTATCAAGCTCTATGAAAGTAATATTACAAAAAAAACTGGTCAGTATTAGTTATCAGAGAAAAATGTCAAAATTAAAGTTAACAGTGCAAAATTTACCTTGACATCCATTATTTTATGATCTTTTATTAAAACACGAGTATCCCTCATTTTAAATACGGTATACTCAGAAAAAACGATAAATGTCCAAGCGTCAGAGAAAAAAACATTGATAGTCCATTTTTAGGTTAAGACGATTTTGATAATATATTGGCTGCACATAATTTCTTAGCTGCTGTTTAAACCTTATCGGGAACGTATAGTATTTTACAACGTGCTAGTTATGAAACAAAGTGAGGTTACCGCCGTGGACGAATGCGTGGTATTTTGAAAAAACTTCGATTGCAAAATAATGTATTTGAAAGCGATTGTAAGTGTAAAAGGTTAAAATATTTTACTTAAATAAATAAAGTTCTCTGAAATATAATTTTGTAAAAGTTGAATTGTCCACCTGCAACGATCCAAACTTGTATCTTTCTCGCTTAATATTATTAATTTCCATTCAGAGATGAAGACGTAGATAGTATAGCATGTAGTATAGCAGATAGAAGAGTTCAGACAACACAACATTAAAAATAGATAGTTTTGCCCTGGTTGGTCGCAAAGGGTAACACTGTAATAAATGACATGCATTGACAAATGAGACAGTGGAGTTTGTTATTAAGCACATATTTTCTTTAAGTCTTGTAGCAGTAATTATAGTCTAAACAAGACAAAAAAACATACTTACCAGAAATGCTTAAAAAGTTTTACTTAAAAACCTTCAGGTTATGTGAGAAAAGTATAGATGCAAAAACTATAGATTTTTATATCACCTATAATTTTCTTAAAAGGCATTTTTTTAAGGCAATTATTTTTTGCAAAAAACTGTTTTTCGTTAACTCTACCCATACCTCCCCACCCACCCCACACAACTTACCAGTAAGAAATGTTTTTAAAAAATCATTACTTTTCAAAATAATACACTATTTAAAAAGGGTCAGCCATTTTTGAGAAATTTAGACCTAAAATTTTTCCATCTCAGTTTCTATTGGTCAAATGGTAAAATTTGTAAAGGACAAAGTTGTAGATTAGATCGTGTTTTATAAGGATGGTTTCTATCATTTTTTGTATAGAGTCAACCATTTTTAAACCTGAAACATTTTTCAATGACGTACTGCCTCTAATTGGAAAAAAACCCTTTCATTAAATGGATAAAAGTGTGAAAGGAAAAATTATATTAAAAAATATGCAATGTGAGCGTTTAAAAGCTATTAATAGGACAGACATTTTCAGAAAGATATAAAAACCGGAAATGAAGCGGAAGCTTTACTTAAAAAAACCGGGTGCTTTTTATAAAAGAAAAACGGATGCTAGGACAGAAAGCAAAAAATATTGAAGCAATTTATATCAACTATGGCAAAAATCTATATGTATGTAATATGTTACCACGCAATGATGCATCCTAATATCGAAAATAATCGATTCATACATTCATTATTTTCTATCTACTAATAATGCCATATTTTATACTTATTCAGGAAAACAAGGCAACAAAAGAAGCAGAGACGAGTGTTTTTTGATTTACCATATGCTATATAATCATTTAGAAGATAAAGTGACAGAACTGTATATATTCTGTGATTTATTTCCTGTCCGCAGATATTTCTATATGGAGTACAATAAGGATTTTGCTCTACTAAACCAAACAAATAGAGCCGAGACTCCTGCAGACTGAATTTCAACCTTTGAGAGTAGTCGAAGTCAGCCAGCACCTTTCAAGATGGATAAGGTAGTTCGCGTTTTTTTTTTGTCAACGGGACACCCTCTTAAAAAATATTTATAACAAAATTTGTCCATTGCCGACTAGACATTTTAAAGAACGAAGAGTATCAAAGAAAAATCGGAGACTCTTTTACCATCGTTCAACTTTTAACGAAAAATAGTAATTAACTGACATCGTCGAATAATCTCCTTAACTGGGTATCAATAAAGGAGAATTTGAGATGCGTCATTTTCATATGAACGTAAAAGAATTACCACTATTATATACATAAATCCAAATTATTAAATTTTTCTTTTCTTTGAGCTTCAGATTCCTTGTCGAGAAAAGCTTTCCAAATTTTTTCATCATAAAGCGCAAACGTACCTATAAAGTCTGCCACATAATTAGTGTATTTTTAGCTTAAGATAATACTTAACTACTTATTTATTACTACTTAATCTTTCTTTTTAATTATTTATTGATCTTGCTTTAAGTTTTTATTCTTTAGGTGTTTCATTTTATTGAAAGAAAATATTACTAAATAATATAAATAATTTGCCTAAGAATGTATTTCAAAGCTATGTCTTTTTAATACATAACTACTGAGTTTCTAAACTAAAATTTGTATTTTTTCGAAATCATGTTTCATGATTTCAGCTAAATCTCCATCAGTCAAGAGTGACGAGCATACCGCACGATATCTAGAAGGTTGACGAGAATCCAGAACAACAATCAGCCGAATATATAAGGAGCCGCATCGCCGATAGTTAGTAAAGTAAAGTTTGAAATATTGGCGCGAGATTGAAATAATTGTAATTAAATAGATGAAAATAAATATTTTTAGTAGTCGCAAGTAATCGTGTTTTCGTAGAAACATGTCTAAGTAAATTAGTTGACAATTTTCAATTGTTTTAATTCACACATGATAACTAGGAAAACGATACAATATCAGTAGCGATTGTATCCATCCGCAGGTAACCCTAGTTTGGGAGAACTAGCGACCTCATTTAGGAAGACAAAATGAGTCAAACATTTGTTAAATGTGAACATTGGAATGGTAAGCACTCTTTTAACAGCTTGGTATGACTTTTATCCTAAGTTTATATTGATGAAGAAAGTGCAGTAAGATGCTTATAGATCGGCCTTACTGATGTCTCAGAAATAGGCACTGTTCCTTTTTGAATTATGACTATACTCTCATTGCAGCTAATTTTTTTCGAAACTGTTTTGGAGTTTCTTATTACTTCTAAGAAAAATCTATGTGAGGTTGCTCCAAATACTTTATAATGAAAAATTTATATAATTTTTGAGGTTTGATTTACAGACATATTTTTCAATATGACTGATTACGAGTATAATTAATTCTAGATTCTATTTTTCTATAAACATAAAAAGTCTTATCTTTATTTATGTATACAAATATTTTTTAAGCCGGTTATTAAGAAAAAGTACTGACGCTGGATTTTTATTAAAAAACTGAATTACAATACATAATCCTAAATGTCAATTCTACATTTATTGCAAAAAATTCACAATTTGTCTGTTTTAATCCGGCTTTTATTCCAGTTTGCCCTTTTGCACCTGTTTAAGTTCAATATTTTATATTGATAAAATATAATTAAAGCTAGACAAGAATTTTTTTTTTTTAATTTTTCCTTCTGTAACTCATAAAACTTTATTCCCATTGTGTTTTTTTATGGTCAATAAAATTCTACCCCACTTTTTATAAATTTCTACCGTTCGACTTGATTTCTTTAAATAGTATTAGGAATTTATTTTCAATGGAGAATCTATAACAAAAAATTATCACATTTTGTAGCTCTAAATATAAATTTTACAACTCAAATAAAATTTTTCTTTCAACTAGTTTTGTATTTTTCATCGTGATTTATTAATTGTGTGAATAGTTTGTAAAGCACTTACTTTATTCACTTTTAAAGTACCATCGATTCTTTGAAAAAGAGAGGTTAGCAATGATGTTAAAAAGAAAAAGGTATGGTAAGTCAAAAACGTAGATAACTCAAATTTTCTTGAACGGGTTCTGTCCGTGAATCTTTAAGTATTTTTTTAAATTTTTTTCTTTTCTATTGTTTTTTTCTTGGTTTTTACTTTTAATAAGTAGAAATACGTATCGGTAAGTACCTTTATTTTTTCTTGGCCTTGACTAACGGAATGTCCTTTTATCTAAAGACTTTTAGCATCATAGTTCTTACTTTTTAATAAAGGGTCTAGTATTAGAAAAACTCAACTTCTAGAAGGTTTGTGTAGCAGTAAAACGAAATGACGACAAAGCAAAAAAGGATAAAAGTTGAAATTTAAGCCTTAGAACCTCTTAAAGCTCTATTTTTATTTATATTTTGCCGTATGAGTCTGAGATAACAAAAAGAATGCTTAGTAATCGAAGATTTTTAAATGTGAAGCATATCATAGTACCCCATAATATAAAGCACTATACAATACTTGGAAAAAAATTGGATATAGGAGGAAAAAAAGAGTTTTTTTAAAAAACAATTCCCTTATGTTTTTCCGCCTGATGTTTCAAATAGATAAATTTTAAGCATATTTTTGATTATAATTAGGTAAACTACGTCAAAAAATCCAATTTCCAAAAAAATCAAAGTAATAGTTTAGGAATGAAATGCTAGAAAACAAAAAAAAAATTATAAAAAATTTAATTTTATTTTTATTTGTATATTCATATCTCAGTCTTAAGTTATCACCAAGGATTATTTTAAAATTTGTAGTTTTCGAAAAATTTAAAGTTATTTAAAACCAGATATCATATTTTAAAGAATCTAATATATTACTATTTTTTTTGCAATAATTTTCCATTTATTAACATTTAAAAAATAATGGTGCATAACCTAAATGGGTATTAATGGGAACACTACCAAAAAAATATTAGCACGTTGGAACTTGCAATTTCAAATTATAAATTTATTTAACGCTTTTAAGTATTTTTATTATAATTATTTTCAAGCAAATAAAACCAACCATATTTATTAAAGTTATTATAGCATAATTTGAAAATACTGTTGACTGACTATGAGTAAAAAAAGTACGTTTTTACTCACATTTTTTACCTTTGAGGATATTAGTTGTTAAGTATATCCTATTATCATAAACTAATATTCACTCACTAATTGGCATACCTGACCCGTTTCAAAAAAGAAAAAATATAAAAACAGCCAAGTAGAAAATTAAAACCACTAAAGGTAACGTCTAGTTTTTCAACTGGGTCAAATTAATCCTATCTGACAAAGCCTAGGGATTCACAAAACAACAAAAGCTCAGCGGCTAATATGCACATAAACGAAGAAATTAAAAAAAGAAATGTTAACCCGTGTTTATATAAGCATACAATGTGACACATCTTAAATTTTATTAAAAAAAAATTACTCAAAAACATAAATAATAGAATTTTCAAGAAATTAAAATTTGTAATACACGAACCAGATAAATTATTTTCCTTCTTGAAGATAAAGGATCCGTAAACCTGGAAAAATAACCAGTTACTCCTTCGACGATGTTAAGAATGTAGGGAACGTAACGTATTTCCGGAAGGGATCCCTTGACCCAAAACTTGATGGGAATAAAGGCGGTCACGCAAGAGAGTAGTATCGATTTGTTTATTGCATGCTTTTAATTAATAAGAAATATAAGAAGCTTAATTGCTATTTAAATTTTTTAATTGAATAACTGATCCAGATTTATATTAAATAAGTGGGTAAACTATGGCTTAACCTTACTAATTCTAGTTAAGGTAAAAAAAAATCTTTATTAATAAGTTTTCCTACTTAATCCAAATAATTAGATAAATTAAGAATTTATAGTATGGCAATTTTATTTTAAAAGAGTTAAACTAAGAAATCTATGGTAAAATCAATGGTGAAAGAAATTATTTTTCCGAGATGCTTTACTTATTTACTTCTGATAGATAACTCTGTTCACTCTTAAAGTGTAGTCCTAGGATTAGTACATTTATCTTTATTTCAAATTAAAGTTGCATAATAAAATTTCTTATTTATCTGTACTCATCTGTATCACATTTAGATAGGTTTTCTAAGTACATATTTTCACGTAAAAATCAATGGCGTAATCACGCGTACGGACACATCTTCATCAAATTTTATTAAAAAAATTAACTATTAGGGGTGTTATAAAATAAAATTTAACTTTCGGGCTACTTTAAAGCATTGTTATTAAAGATGTGTAAAAATTAAACAGGAAAATTCATATTTGCTAAGATTTTGTGCCAAAAATGCAAAAACGGATTTTCATACATATTGAAGACGCTATTCAAATAGAAGAGTTCCAGATATTTGATTGCCTACGTATTAATAACAATAACGAACGGAATCAAAACCGGTAATATAATAATCAGAATATTCGCATACTTTGTACTTTTGATCACAAGGCAGCTTAGAACCTTTACAGACCTAACTCTAAAAATTTTGAATACTATACGATTATCATACTACTACAGGATACAGGATATACCTATTAATTTAAGGCACGAAAGTTGTATACAACTGCAGGGGCTCTTCCCGTTTCGAAATAACTAAAGAGAATATTTCAATGTAGATTTCAATAGAGGAAAGATATAAATAATGACTTATGACTAATGGTTAATGGTAATTGCCATTTTGTTCACCGAATCTTAATCTGCTAGAAATTTATACTTGAGGCCCTAATAAAGATAAAGTCTATGATTATCCTTTTTAACAAGGGAAAATTTAAGGATACAGCAAGCCTGCGATATTATGCGGCAACATCCGCATGAAGTATCTACTATAATAAATGCCTTAGAGACAAGATTTCGATAAGGTATTATGTGGACTAAATTATGAGCATTTCGTAAGAGTTTGCCTTTAAATTTATTTTATGTTATTAAAAGCCTTTAAATAGATTTGTTATTTTTAAGAAAATAATTTAATTAAATTTAAGAAAAAGGTCTTAAAAATATTATTATTTTGGAATTTTTTGAATAAAAGATTGATACTCTTTATGTTTGTTATCTAGGCATTTTTTAACTAATAACAATATAATACCTAATCATTAAAAGGGTAATAAATAAATTTTAGGTAAAACCCTAAATATTACAATATAATGTATGTTATTTAAGTGGAAATATGAGTAAAAAGTTTTAAAAATTAAAAAAAAAACACATCAATTAGCTTCATTAAAATAATTCCAATAAAACTTTCTTACACGTTTATGATTTTTTTTAATATTTAAATTTAATATTCTTAAAAACTTTTATTTCAATATGGAAAAGTGACAATAAATCGATTAAATATGTAATTTTTTAGGGTAAAGATAAAGTGCATTATTAAAAATCAAATATTCCTAACAAAAGCTACTAGGTCTTTAAAAAAAAATAAGTTCACACTATACATTTTTAACATAGATATTTTTTCAATTTTTCGTAATTTTTTATAGCAATTCTTTTATGTAAGTTTATAAAACATTTTTCGCGACATACAAAGTTACAAGAGCTGATTAAACAATACGACTGTTCGCTCTTGTTCGTGATTCTTTATATATTTTTTTCTTTTTCTTTGGTGGTCTGAATGCCTTGACCTAAAAAAGCCAATAAACAGAAATAAGCGTCGGCAAATACCCCTTATATTTCTTCTGCTTTCAGATTCACGAAGTATCCGGACAAAACTAAAATTGTTTTTAATATAATATTAGTTAATTAAAATGTGTGTTAATATTCTTATGACCAACACTAATTTTAATAAGATTCATAACACTTCTTTTTTTTCTAGATTTCACTAATGCAAATAAAGAAACTCTAAGAACTAGCTGACTCGCTGCTTTATATGCACTGTCCAATCCTAAAATTTTATATTATACAAACATTTTAATTAAAAGGTATAGCAACTTGGTAATGGTTTTAAATATCCTATGATAAGTAACTTTCTTAATAGTTATCACTTTGTAAAGCCTAGCTCACTAAGGTTTAATTGTTTTGAAATAGAGAAGTTTACTGGCTGGCAATAAAGTGCAACAGTGCTCAGGTTTATTGCTTATTATGGTGTAATATTACAATATAGTTCATAATAAAATTGTAGATCTTTATAAGGCTGTATAACACTTTTTAAATTAAGGTAAAATAAAATCCTGCAATCTCCCTCTACTTATTTATTAAACATTTAGTTATTTAAAATTCCCTACATGTTTCGGACACAGTGGTGTCCATTATCAGGGGATAAATTATTTAAAATTTGTATTGGATATACGCCCCAGGGTTTAACTCCATGTCAAGAAACCCTTTACTTATAGTTATGTTTTTTTTTTTAATTTTATTATTTTATTTATTTATATTCTGTTGTTGACAAGGACCGAACAGTATACTAAAAAATATATATTTCAAACTTAAACGTCTTGGATTTTCATTTCACCTTAACCTACGACTCTGTAAGTATGGATTATTTCTTCACTAATACGTTTTAAATATTAATTAAAACATATTTGATACATATAAATATGTAAAAGTAACAAAAATCAAATGAAAATGAAAATAATAACTTGGTAGGCAAAAGTTAATTTAAATTAAAAAAACAAGGTTTGTTTAACTATTAATTTATATTTAAATATCAATTTCAATGAATAGAAAATAAAATTTTATATCAATGAAAAAAAAATCACAAAAATCAGTTTCAAAATCTTTTAAATGCTGAAATATGTTGTGTAAGATATATGTACATAAATATAGGAGTACGACTCCAGAAAAGTCTTATGTTTGATTTTTATTAAAATGATTATTAATATCACTTTATTAGTTTTTTATTTTTAATTAATTAAATTGTTACTTATTAAAATTAAGTATTAATAGCATTCTATTTAGATGTCTAGATATACCAGTGAAGTTATATCGCTCTCTCTTTAACTTAATACTTTGACTTACTAATTTTGGCACGCAAGAAAAAAAAATTTCATCCTTATTTCAACGTGTAATGAATAAGTTAATTTAAATATTAAAAAAAATATTAGTAGTAAATACCATAAAACAAAATATATTGATAATAATACAAACATATGACAGCTTTATACGCGATCACGCACCCAAAAGCTCCACTATTTTATTTTAGTAAAGAAGTATTTTTTAACATTAAAATTTAAATTTTTAGTGTGTCTAATTTAGTCTAACAAATGCTTTATATTGTACCCTTATTAAAAGAAGTCTGTCGTATAAAGTTAAGGCAATAAAGAAAATGATTACAACCGAATGTACAAAATTAATTAAGCACCAAGAAAAAAAATTGTTTCCAAGCTAAATAAATTAGAGACAACCATATCTTCAAAAAACGGTAGTTTCAGAATTTGTGGTATGGAGATTATAGACAAACAAAATGTTTATGCAGAGGTGTTAATTTTTTAAGAAGAACGTCAAAATATGGATTTTTCGTTTACTATTATTAAGCAGGGTAGGAAGCTTATAGTGATAGTCCATTTTGTATCAATAATAAAAAAAAGTATTACGGCTGTCAAAAAAGTTACTGGTTGTCGAATGAAAAAATCTTTTATTGGACATCGGTAAATCAACGAAGAAATCAAGGTAATAATATCAAAACATTAATGTATATACTTAGTCGTTTTAGTACTTCTGAATCATGGCATGAAATTATTTTGCAGCTTATGTATTTACGATAGTTAAATTTTTTTCTCATGGCACCACCATTGTTGCTACCATTGTACCACCCAAAAAACACTTAACAACATTATTCATTATAATTTTACTATATACTTCAATTTATAGTCTTAATATAGAATATTTAATTTTTGTTTGTTTTATAGTGGGCATTGAAAGAACTTTAAGGTTATTAAGTATTTTTTTTATTTTGCAATATTAAGGAAATTTATTTAGTTATCAGTAGTTCTTCTAAAAAAAATGTCTTTAGGGTTTTTTCGTGGAAATAATGTTTTGGAAATTTAGTGTTTAAATGTATAGAATATTAATTTTTTATATAGCAGGTATCTTAATACTACCACGTTTTTTATTATCTTTTCAAATTTCAAGGTTTTTTCATTACGGTAGAATTATTTCAAATCTCAATATAGGGTATTTAACTATTTTTAATAATGTATTATATCTTTTCGTGGAAATATCGCGGTTAAGATTACTTTAAGACTTCTTAAGTTTTTAGCTGCAAACAGAAAACGTAATTCTTTTTTTTTAGAATTTGCTGCATTAAAAATTTATTAAATTTTGTGTTTTGATTATAAGCCTCGAATTTAAAATTGCTCATTTTACCATAAAATCTATTTTTATGTGGTTCTTAGTAATGATATGATGGTATTTCTTACTAAGACGTGGCTGTCTGATGTTAATATTATTGGTGTGTTTTCGATTCCAAGAGGTGTTGCAGTTTATTTAAAGAATTTAGATGTAAATTCGTTATTACTTCCTCACTACACATATTTTAGAGCCTTTTTAAACTGAAAAATGGGAAATTTTTTTTTTGCTTCTTTGTATTTTATTCTTTGCCAAATACCAACTTTAATAAGTTCATAAATAACTTCGAGAATATTATTTATTTGTTCTTCTGTTGGGAAAATTTTATGTAAAGGCGAGATTAACATTAATCTATTGATTGAGCAAAATTCTATTTTAACGGTTTTAATTTATTTCAAACTTTAAATGAAACCACTCGTAAATCAAGTAATTCCACATTACTGATGGTATTTTAACCAAAGATACCAGCACTGTCTTATTCGAGGGTGTTTCGGATCATAATTTGTTTATTGTGAACTAGAAATCGAGAAAGCTGATTGAAAACTTCAAAAAATTACATATAGAAATTTTATTAATTTGAAAGCTGATGCTTTCTATTTTCTAGCTATTATTAATCAATAAATTTTCTTGTTATAATATATGAACAAAATATACATAATAAGATTTCATTATTAATCAGCTTCTTCTTTCTATTTTTGATAGACATACTCCATTTGAAAGGTGAAAAATAAGTAAACCTTGGGCTCCACGGTTGGCATCAAAAATTAAAGCTTTTTATGGGGCAAAGAGATGTAACATTCCAAAATTTTAAAAGGACCAAAAATGAGGATTAATATAAAAATTTCAAAAATCTTACATTATAAATGATAAGCAGGGAAAAAACACAATATTTGAATACTGTATGTTTTAAAGAAGACTTAGAGGACGCTAAGAACTTTTATCGTATATCTAAAAAAAGACTTAAGCGATCCTGATAATTAAGCTAAACCCAATGATATAAACAAATTTGTTCGTGAATTTCTTCGAAGTACTTCTGATTGCTCTTCTAAAATAAGATTCGATGAGCAGAGTATTTTTAATATTGGAACTCAATTTTTTTTTACATTAACTTCTGTTAGTAAAAATAATAAAACACTTCATAGTTTTAGTACCAATGCTTCAGAGGTGGATGGAATTAATGCTAAAATCTTGAAGTATTGCTGTCTATTTTGGTCGTTTCGACATTCGTCGCATTCACGATTGTTGCAGGATTAATTACGCTTTAGACGGGATCTGGAGAATCCTAACTTTTGTTCATTTGGTTAAAATATTTAAAAATGACTTTATTCTAAATTTTTCTTTCAAAACTGAGACACCCACCATAATTACAATTGCCTTCGACTCTTAATGGAATTCGCCAATATTTTTCATTAAACCACTATCAATATTATCACCATTTTAATTCTTTGTTATTGTTTACAATATGCTGTGCATGGAGAAGATTTCACGGCAATTGAATTGGTCAACCGGTTTACTAAAGCGGACGCCAGTGGCGCCGCGTGTCGAATTATTACGATTTGGCCCGTAATTGTACTTTCCACTAGGCACTCTATGGTTTGCTTATTAATGACCTATGTATGGGTTTTGGTTGGGCCCATAGCGGCTAAACCCATAAAGTAACGAGTGAAGTTCCTCAATCTCCGGTCTTGCGCCCAGACGTCTTTTGGACTACTACTTAAGCAGTTCCGCGACGCATCTGGGGGTCTTTCCAGCTCCTGCGTCCGTCAAGAGTGAACCGTGCTGCCCGCTGTGACGGAGAGAGGTTTGAAATAAATCTATTATCATCTCTCTCCGCCAGCACCTTTTTTGTTAAAATAACATCTAAAACTAAAATGCATTAGTGTTTCTTCAGTTTCAACGAAATATTTTTGAAGCAGGATGGGTTTTAGTAGGTTGATGCCTCTCGAAACTTCGTAAGTAGTTTTCACCGTTGGTGACATTTTATTTGGTGTTCCGTGTTTCCATTGAGAAATCTCTCTTAGGGCTCCTTAAATATGACAGTGTAAACCGCCAGCCGTGACCCAGCAGTGATGAGGATTTCGCCCTTAGCCCCGTCAACACACATCATGCCGTAAGCCCTATGTGGTGAAAAATTGCCCATCGCGGGCTCTCGCCCCCGAAAGAAGAACACCATGGAACTTGACCCGTAAGCACATTCTTTTAATCTTAACCATATTCTTCTTTTGATTTTTTTTGTATGATTTAACATGAATTTATTATCACTTTCTCATTTTAATATTTAAAACTTAAGTAACTATATTTATGGTATAATTATCTAAATTAAAACAATTCAATGTTACGCCTTATTATGTAATGCTTCCGAAGTGATCACTGACGAATTCAGGTATCTACCTTTGGGTTATAAACTTGTATATATATATATATCTTTTATTTATTTTTGTTTACCTTTTTAAGACCATCTTGTATATTTACTTATATTTACTTACCATGTAGATTTAACTCCTTGTTTCTGATAAATTAAGCTATTGAGTATGAAGACTTTAATAAACACCCTATTTAAATTAAATTAAGGTGTTTTACTACTGAGTGAGTGAGTGTGACTGAGGCAACTGACCATACAGAGAACCCACGAAGCCGGCCTGATAGGTTCTTTTTTTTTGTTCCATCTTTTAAATTTAACAGGGTTTCTGGAACCTATCAGATCTAGGGAGTTGTTCTTGTTGTTTAGAACTCTTAAACCAAGACTGTCGAACAAACTCAACTCCCTAGAAATAGCCCCTGTAAACCGAATAGTCTTGCCGGTATAATATTTATAACATAACACGATAAAAGGAACAAATTCATTTAAAATATAGGTGTTTTTCTCTTATTCTTTTATTTTTCAGACACGTTGATTAGCATTATTACTTACGCGTTTTTTGCAATAAAACTTTTCTCAAGTAAAAACTTTTTAAATGAAACACCCGGTGTATCATAACATTTTACAATTCTACCATATATTCTGAATACTTTTTATATAGCATACCATATGCCTAAAGTCATCTAAAGTTTGCCAAACTAAAGGTAATAGACTAATGAAACATATGACACTAAAAATAAAAGTTTTTTTTTTAGTCGGTAACAAACTTTTAAAGTCAGTAAATAACTTTGAATTGCACATTTTTAATCAGATCGATTAGTCTTATTCTTTGTCGAATTATAGATAATATTTGGATTACGAATATACAAGGTGTTCGAAAAATGGACGGAGATATTTCAATGGGTGATTCCTTGTAAAAAAATATGAGACAATATTTCTATAAACATGGATCCGGAAATGCAGAGTTTTCAAGATATAAGGCGATAATTTTTTTTTAAATATTAATTTTATATTACTATTAATTATTTTTCTAGGAGAACTGACACATAGTGAAGAACACGACGAAGTGAGATACGAAAAAAATACAAGAGGCAAAAAAGCTGTATTTTTAAATGCTTAATCAAACAACAAATATTAAAGTTGAAAAAAGGTAGTGGTGTACATTTTTTTGCCAAATAATATTTGCTAAGATGTCCCCCAGGACGCCACTGGACCTTATAATTTTAATCTAATTAGGGCTAAATTAGCCACTTAATACAACAAGTAATACTGGCAAATTCCAAATTTATATTAATAAAAAAATCAGTTAAAAAACAAATATCACCCTGTATCTTGAAAACTGCATTTCCGGACCCATGTTTATAGAAACTTTTTCTCATATTTTTTTACAAGGAATCACCCATTGAAATATCTCCGTCTATTTTTCGAACACCCTGTATAGTCACATTTCTCATAATTTTAATGAATTTAACTGGTTGAGGATGAACAGACGTAAGGAGCTGCATAATATAAATAATAATGGGTAACTTCTTCTTTACAATTCTATTAAGCGTTTCATTTCCACTAGCCTCCAAACCTAGATTAATAATATACTTCAATATTTACGCCGGGGATATCAGATGCTCTAGTATAATGCTTCAACATTGAATAGCTGGATTTCAGCGCTCATTTACTTTTAATACCATAAGGCTACGAATTATTATTGAATTAACAATACTTTATCTAATCTATTTATCTTCTTTGTTAATTTTGTTGTTACCATTTAGTTTGATTCAATCAGATAAGTGGAGTCCATTCATTGGTATTGTTCTTATAAAAATAAAAGTAATAATATTAATATTAATTAAATATTTTAAAATAGGATAAATATATTCAATTTATCACCAACAAATAGTATGCTTATATGCAAATATAATGAGTTTAACTTAACGTATTTTAACATCAGATCTTACTTATGGTATTTTAGTTTTAGAAGTTTACTTACATCACTTAAAACCTATTAATCAGATACATTATTTAAGGAAATTGATATTCTTAGTATAACATTATGTTAAGAAATTATATACCCAAAGTATTACCCTGCGATAATTCAGAACGAGAGATGTAGTTAAAGGGCTAGAAAATTTTTACAACATGCGGCTAAAATAGCAATTTTGTAAGCAAAGATGTGCCAAGAGTAAAAACCAAAATGGCCCAACGATATTTTTTGTACATAAGTCTCAAAATACATGCTAGCCTACACAGGGAACTTTCAGAAAAAAACACCTTAAAATTATTAAACTCATAACTGTAAAAAAACTCATGACCAAAAACCTTTTGCTACTACTATGTCTAAAGTACCTGCTCACTTTACCCATTCTCTAGGGTTTATAAAGCTTAGCTTTTTACAAAGTAAAACATAAAAAATGTTTTTTAAGTACAAATTTTTAATTTGCCAAAATTATTAGAGACATAAAATTTAGTTAGAATTAAATTATGGGCGCTAAAATTACATACGGTAGCAACCATACCAAAGATCATTAAATTGCGTACTTATATATAATGCTTGGATCGTTGAATTAAAAGAAAAAATACTGCAAGCAAATAGGAATATAATACAAATAGCCTTGCTCTAAAAATTTACTCGTCAGTTGCCCTAGGGTAGTTGTTATGCATCCAATTTGCATGTAAAAGGTCCCGAGTTTAAATCCGCTCAAAGTGTGACCTTTTTTTATACCTTACTTGGGCTTGGGTCAAAAAGAAAATGTCAGTCAATAAACGGCCGTGATGCTTGTATTTGGGTTGGGGAAAGTGAGGAATCTGCAAATCTTCACAAAAATATATAAGAGACTTATAATTTTTCTATATTTTGAGGTTGTAATGTAATTCTAGATTTATACTAATATTAATTTGTTATTATATTCGTTTTTTCACTACTAAGAAAATTTGTTTCCTTTTGTAGTTAGTCATCTATTTAATATTCTTGTATAGCTCCTCTTTTACTATAGATTCGTAACGATTTTTGAAGACAAATAAGTAATATTAATAATATTATTTTATTATTTCCTTTAAAACTCAACTACAATTTTAAGAGCATAGCAGTATGGATAATTTCATTATATTGCAATTTCTCTTGTTTAATTATATTTTCTTTTCAAACACATCGATCTAAGTAAAATATGTAAGAGAATGATTTAATGGTGTTGGTCATGACTGCTACCGTGTTTGACTTTTTTACTTACAGTAAAAGAGAATTTCATGTCGCTGTTAATCTTGACAAATTATAAATTAAATTACAAATAAATGTCAGTTTTACACTAAGTTTCAGTGGACAAAATTACTTTTTAACGCACTGCAAATAAAAACAACTGCAAAATCTTTAAAAAGTGTGTAAAGTGATTTATAGTCTTCTTTTACTACGACGGTAGTAAAAGATACCATTTATAAGAATAAATTTGCATAACTTAAATGAACTTGGCACTCATTTTATAGGAAAGTTTTAAAAATATGTTTTTCAAGTCTTTTCAGTTTATTGGCCAAATTATGATTTATGCTTTATCTCACTACAATATAATGTATACTATACTATGACTCAGATCAAACAACTATACTTTTAAAAAAATCTTTTAGAAGACCAATACAACCTTTGGAGAAACCTAATTTAAAGTCCATTAACTCTCCAAAATTATTATTCATAGGATGTCCATTATTAATCCATGGATATTTTGACCTAGTTTGGACCAATATAGGAGATCCGATGTGTACTGTTTAGGAATAATTTTTATAATAAAAAAATTACTTACTCGTTACTTTTAGTTCAACATATATGCTTGTTGGAGGATGTGTGGATACTTGACACTCATACAAGCCGGCATCAGAAGGTTGTACATGTTTAATTAATAAACCCCAGTTTTGTAGGTGCCTCACGTGTTCTACCATAAATCTATCATCGGTATTATAAGTCGCTACGCCAACAGTGAGGAGATGATAGTCTTGTTTTCGGATCCATGATACCTAAAAGATATTAAAAATTCTTTTAAAAATGAGTTAGACCTTAGGTCTTATCTTATAATATTAAAAGTAACATTAAAGTAAATTCCCTGTATAGAATATTGTAAGCTACTTTCTTGATCAATCAAAATCGCTAAATTGATTTTTTAACTTGTTTCTATTTACATTTAAATTTTGCAAGTTTAAACTGTATATTTAATTCATATCAATAAAAAAAGGACTTAACGAATTACTCAAACACTTCTAGAGATTAAGTAACAATTTGATGAATACATTATTTGCTCTTAGAGGTACTGAAAATCTAGTTAAGCTAAGAAAGTCTATCAGTTTTGACCATTTTAGAGTTTTTCACACCACAGAATATTGAGTATTACACGTAAAATTTTCATATGTAAGTTCTATGTGTTGGTACTGAAAAACGTCCAATAGGTTTTATTTGAAAACTTTGCCGAAAAAAGTGCCGTCCTATTCTTCTAATTACAGTAATATTTTTTAAAAGAATATATATCTTACTATAAAAAATACTGCTTTTTTTTGTCAATGAAACTACGTTATTACACCAGTATAAAACGAGTATTAAACTGGATCTTTTGGAAAAGTTAGAGATCACTAGGACAAAAATGAGGTCTTGATCTGTGTAAACGACGTTTTTAATTTCGAACCGGGTTTAATTCTTAATAACATTAAATAATGCAAGCTTTCTATATTCGTATGTTGATTAAAATTACAACATCAGTATGTTATCTAGACAATTGCTTTAGCTTTTTGATTTTAATTTTACTTCTTGTGCTTTGGATTCCTGTACAAATAAGTGATACCATTTTAACGATAAAATATTTTAGTACCTATAATCTATCCATAGTGTTTACGTCTTAAAGTTGTTGCTTTTTTAACATGTACATTTTAAAAACTGTTGATCAGGTACTTCTTTTTATTATATTTGTTAATTTAAATAGGTTATACTATTTTATTATTTTTATTTAGGTCTGATGATGATTACCTTTAAAGGTAAAACACGGGTAGCCAATTCTTAATATTAATATAAGTTCAAGACTATTGACCATACTTGTAGTTTTTTGTAATAAGTAGGTTTCTAAGAAAAAACGACTACTTTCAAAAAACACTGGGACCAGCAGCTCATCTTAAAATTGATAGGAAGTGAGCTGTTTTCATTTCAGTTATCAATATCGCCTAAATTTAAAAAACTGTATAGACTATTATGCTTTAAAAATGTTAGAGGTAACTTTGGTAGTATTTTGTGGTTTTTCAAAGTCTTTTAATATGAAAGAATTACGGGGTATGTATCAATGTAGTCAGAAGATTTGATCTGAAGGGCTCATATTTTTTATCAAATAAAAATAGGCTGGGCAATACTTTTTCAAGAGACCATGGTATTCTGCATGTGTTTATTTTAAATATAAATGATTTCGTAAATGTATCAATATTACCTTGATCTGGACAAGGTATAGAGTGCATGGTGCTTATTATTATTTATATAAATGGGTTATTTGGGATACCCTCAGAAGTTCGAGATAGTTTAATATATTTTGCAGATGACATGACATTGATTGCTACAGGTACTATACTTGGTTGAAAGTAACAAAAAATACAGAAAATGTACTACACTAACATATAATGGTGTCTCTAAATTTGGTAATTCGACAAGCTGGTGCATAAGTATGACTGCCATAGTGCTACTCAGTACCAAAGCCTACTCTCATATAATAAAAAGTTACATCAGTTAATGAATGCAAGGACGTTGGAGCAATACTAAACACTAACCTAAATTATTAGACACTTATTCAGTATATTTGAGTATGTGTTATTGCATTTTTGTAATTAGCACCCTGTTAATTTGTATTAAAACCACTTATTATACAGAAATACTTACTAAAGGTCATGCATCACTTAAGTATTTAAAGATGCAGAAGTGCTAAAGGATAACCATATTTATATCTAGTCTGCAGTAAGATTTATACCAGAAACGAAAATACTCCTATATCTATAAATCATGAACTGTCGACATGAAAAGTAAATACGGCAGCTGACTTATAAGTACTAGAATCACAAAATACATTATTTACACGAAGTGAAAAATGTTCAATGTATTACTAATACGGCTTTTTTCTTACATAAATAAATTAAAACAGTGGTTAATTGGTGACAATTTTTTCTTTGTTTAACGGGTATATTTAAAGGTTTATCAAAAAAATAAAAGTTACTTAGTAATACCCAAGGATATTTCAGTATTTTTGCAGATGACTGCGAAATGATGATGTTCTATGGTACTATAATAGCAAGGATTCATTAATAAGATTCAAGGACTTAATAAAGGTTGGCAACGGTGCGCAATTCTAGTCTTTTATCCTTGTGAATATCGAAGAAACTAAATTAGCAGCTTTAAGGAGAAATTTAAAGAAGTTATAAAAATTTAATAATAATAATATTAATAATCTGTTTGTTTTCCAAAATTTTACAATTAATCACAAATAAGTACTTACAAATAAATGAAAAAAATCACAGATGTTGCGCTTATGGGCAACCTATCAGTAATATTTTTTGTATTGTACTACATTAAGCTAACTAATTAGAAATGGCATTTGGATATTGTGTCTTGATATCCTTAAGGTCAGATATCAATCTACAAACAAACCAAAAATCTAAATAACAAACACAAAACAATAACGTCTAAATTCGGGATGTTTGACAATTTAGGAAAAATTCACAATTAGGTTTATAGGGGTCGAGTTTAGTATATTTCAATATAATTTTTATTTTATTCATAAAACTTTTTTTTAAAATTTTTCTCACTAAGTCGTATAAAAAATGGCGATTTTTTTTCTAAATCTATTTTTGTAGTTTTAATTAAAAGCGTTTTTCTCCAATAATTATATTTTAGAGATCATATGACATTTTTTCGCTTTAAACGCCTTAGGACCAATAAATGTAGAACATCTTTTTCCAATATTTTTTTGCCCTTTTGAAACTTTAACTTTTTTTAAGTGATTTCTTGTAGCATGGGGATCAGTTAATGGCTCTAAACTTATTTTATTTTTAGAAATGCGCATTATATAAAACCCAGACAGTTAATGGTTTCTGTTTCGGGAATTGAGATTTTTAGATTAACCACTCGTTAGTGATTCCCAATCTAGAAAGCTTATATATTAAGATGTGAAACTAATATATTTTGTTTCCCTTACATTAAGTAAAAGTCTGCTATTTAGAAACCTATCTGAAATATTACCAACAAATCTCTTTTAGCAGTATATTTTAAACCTTGCTACATATTTGCAGTATGCAAAATTATACTATTATGACTATTAACGTAAATTATAAAAAGTAGAAAATCTAACTCTGTTCCCTGAAGGACTCCAGAAGTTAATTTAGGACTATTACTGTCTACCCCATTTACTTTTACATACTGATAACGATTGGTAAAATAATTTTCTATTAATATTTTATTACAAGTTCCTCTTATACCATAAGCCTCAAGTTAATTTATTAGAATTTTATGGTTATACACTATCAAACGCTTTCGATAGGTCTGCAAATATATAAAGAGCAGGTTTATTTTTATCGAGAGCATTATATAAATCTGAAGTAAGCTTAAAAATTGCGCCTTCAGTTTATCTTTTTGATCAAAAACCAAAATGGTTACCAAAAATTATATTTAAAATTTTTTTTTTAAATTTACAATCGCCATTTTTAAATCTTTGGAGGATTGAATGAAGGAGATTTGAGCTGGTCGAAAATTATTAGCATTAGCCTGACATCCGCTTTTGTGTAAAGGTATTATAATTACAGCCTTTAGAATATCCGGAAGAAACACCAGTGATAAAATATAGGTTAATAATATGAGGAGCAACTTTTCACAACGCATTTTGTCCAAATTGGACAAAATTGAGCTTGAAGTCGATTTGCAAATTAATTATTGTGTTCTACAATGCTGTAAAAATGAAACGTTTCAGACGGCATTATGTCACTGTGTAATCGACGTGCCAAGTATAGGGTTCACATCAAAATACATTTTGTCTACAGATGTAGTCGAATCAAAACGCATTATGTTATTTCGCAACTAGAAGGCGCTGTCTCGAACAAAACAGCTTATATAAGTTTTTACAGTGGAACAGGTGTATATTCTCCAGTTACATTCTTTAAATAAAATATTTAGGAACTAGAAAGTGTAGGTGCTAAAGTGCATTATAATGGAAAATTTAACTGTCTCAGTATTTCAAGAAGCATCCTAGCAAAAACAAAGAGAATCATTTTTTATAAATCAGACAGAAAGGAGCAAGATAAATACTGTCATAAAAGACTGTCCTTTTTAATGGATGTTGCTCAACCAAAACGCAGCCGAGTTCGTGGTGAGGTGAGGAAAAACAAGTCACATCACGTTGCAGTAGAATATTTCCTGATATCTACAGAAAAACAAAGACTACCTGTATGCTCCAAGTTTTTTGCTAAGTTGTTTGGGGTCGGTCAGCGAAGACTAAACACAGGAATTTTATCTGAAATCGGGATCGTAGAAAAACTAGGAGGAGATCATAAACTTCGGAAATTTTCTGCAAAAAGAAAGCAAGTGTACGAGTTTATTTCAAATTTGCGAGGTTGCGAAAGTCATTATGCACGAAATAAAAGCCGTCGACTTTACTTGCATTCATCTTTGAACATAAATTGACTTTTTCACCTTTATAATACTATCGTTGAAGACGAGTTGAAAGAAAAAAAACGTTTTTCGTAAAAATTTTTTGAGACAAAGTTTAATCTAGGGTTTGGCTCTCCCGCTTCCGATACCTGTAGCTATTGCGCTAGACTTAAAAGTGAAATTCAGTCTTGTGAAAATGGTGTTATCAACAAGGTTTAATTTCAAACATTGTAATTCACAAAAAAAGAGCCAAAGCTTTTCATACTTTGATGAAGCAAATCCCAGAAGCAAGCAATACGTACGTGTTTGACTTTGACAAGTGCAAGCAATTCCCAAAGTCACTATTGGTAAAGCTTTCTATTCCAGACAGATTTCATTTTACTCTTTTTGTGTGACTGATGTTGCAACTAAAATCCCACATTTTTATGTCTGGAACGAGGCACAAGCTGCAAGAGGGGCTCAAGAAATTTCTTCAGCTTTGATAGACTTTTTAGAAAAAGTACATATTGAAGATTCAGTAACGCAAATTAGGCTTTTTGCGGACGGCTGCGCAGGCCAAAACAAAAACCAACACGTCATCCATGCCTTAACATACTGGCTACATAAAAAGTCCCCAAGAAACATAAAACAGATAGTAATATATTTCCCAGTTCGCGGCCACTCCTATTTACCTGCTGAAAGGGTATTCGGTCGTGTTGAGAAACATCTACGAAAAACTGAAGAGGGGTTTAGCCCCATAAATAACATCAAAGAAGAAAAGAAAACTGATGTGCGAAAGCTGCTTTGTGAAAGATTTGGACAAAACTGGGAATTTAAAGTCCCGCTTTTTTCGCTAGTTTTTTGATCATGCCTTAAACACCACGACGGAACCAGAAGCTGAAATTCCAGATCCTGCAGATGATGTAGGTGAAGAAAATCCCATGTGCGACTGCCTCGAAGAAGACCCTAACCAGGAACAAATTTGATTTTTTTTTCAAGTGGACTTTATATGTTATTAACATTAGTATCATTTTGTAAGTTTGCATTTTTCGAAGAAATTAAACAAAAACAAAAAAAAACATATTCCTGGTACTTAGTTGACATTTTATCCTTAAAGTCGTATAATTTCACTACCAAAACCAGTTTTTTGTAAAACGAATAAATTGGAACAAACAGCATTATGTCCAATTTTGAACGAAACAAAACGAATTTTATATATTGTTACGAATCAACACGCATTAAGTCCAAAAATTTTTTCGTTTTTTCCAGATTTTCTAATAAATATTGATTTAACTGAGATAACTTAATGGGTTTTTATGTTAATTTCTGTCAAAACAACTCCATGTTGTAAAAATATATAGCAGGATTTAAAAGAAATTCGTTTTTCGTCAATACCCAAAAAAGTATTTTTTGGATAAAATGCGATTTGAAAAGTTGCTCCTCATATATGTTAGACATGCTTATTTTTTAATATGCTAAATTTAAGATACCCTTTTTTTGCTTTTTTTAATTTTATTTGTGATTTTGTTGCTTAATATCTTATGGTTTTAACCTGCTGATTTTGCAGTTGTTTAGGATATTTTATATACATATAACCTTTTATTTACGAATTAGAATGAATTAAGGGTGCCTAGTTATGTCATTTATATAGGAATGTTAATTTGAAAGCGTAAAAATATTTTTTATATTCTGTATTTTCATCAATGACATATCCATAAGATCCACATTTATGTCGCCTGTTATAATATGCGCTTTGTACTTTAACATTTTGTAAATAATCATTAAAATCCCGATTGAAATTGACTTTACGTAAATTTGGTGATTTATATATATATAATTTATTATAATTTTATTTCTTTAATTTCTATTTTCCTGTAGGGTAATCTTCAATATTTTAATGAGACCAATATTTACAATATTGTATTCATATTTAATTATTTTTTTTATAACAACGACTTCATCACAATTATTTACATTACCGACATTGTAAATAGTGTTATACCAGTTTTTATAAAAGAACTAAATTCCCCCTAATGAGTTTCAGTTAAAATAATTATTTATAAAAGACTATTTTAAAGTTACAACTGCACCAGATTTCTGATAATTTTTATTAATGATACAAATTTCATAAACATGTGACGGTCTTGAAAACTCTTTATGTATTTTGACGTTAGAGTGCTAAATGAATTAGGTTCTAGAGCAGCAGTGAGTTTTGTAGAAAGTTATTTACGCTGTAGCTGTAGCAGATAATATCCATTTAATTTTGTTATTAGAAAGATGTTCAAGGATGTTTGTCGTAAAAGTCCAAAGACACATGTTGACTTTTATCTAAATACCAAAAAATTTCATTATGCAGTTTATTTTAGCAGATTTTAAGTTATTCTGGTAGCAATAACACTAAAAATATCACAAGTCTAAGCAAAACTTTATTATCTTAATGGCTATTTTAAGATGTGTATTTATTTCTTAATTTTTTTGGTTACGAAAATTATTAAACATATGCACATCCAATTTAATTATAAATTAATAAAAATACCTTTCGACAAATCTTAAATTACAATGGAAATTACGAATATTGCCCAACACCGTTTAAAACCAAGATATTTCATAACCTGAGGAGTAAATCCTATTAAATATTTATTTAAATATATACAGGGTGTCCCAAAATTACATCGCAATATTTTACCAGCCGTATCTTTGTCTAAAAATAAGACAAAAAGTCCATATACAGTATGGTCCAAAAGTGCATCGTTTTTAAGTTACAGGGTGTTTTATAAATCATGTTAAAGATGGTTTTTTGTTAATATATCCGGAACGCCTAGTTGTAATCTTTTGAAATTTTCAACTTTTACTATTGGTTTTATTAAAAGCTGATATTGCAACCATTTTTGCCAAAATGTATACAGGGTCGTCAACTTTTTTTCTAGCAACTCCGTGATAATTTTGGTATTAGAATTGAAAAGAACAAACATTTTTACATAAAAAAGGTGCTCTTGTCTAATTTTGATAGGAGCTTCCGTTTTCGAAAAAATCAATTATTAATAAATCATGAATTGGTATTTCAAAAAGTAACTACAAATAACATCTTGTAAAATAATAGTTGGCTGTGTTTGTTGACAATTAGTTTATTTGTTAAATTTTGTTTAACGTTTTGTTGATATTTCACATTTTTTAAATTTTCTTTGGCAAAGTAAATTAGTTCTTTTTTGTGATTAATTTTTCAAAAATTATGGATAGATTTACAAATCAAGAATTAGCTGACATACATTTTGTTTATGGTTTATGTAATGGCAGTTCTTTAGCGGCTGTCCGTGAGTATCGCCGAAGATTTCCCCTAAGACATGTTCCAGATCGTCAAGTTTTTTTAAACACTCACCGAAATTTATGCAATAACGGAAGTTTTCAAAGAGCTCGTAGACAAGGCAGACCACAAGAAGATTATAATTTAGAAAATGTTTTAAATGTTTTTGAAGAAAATCCGGGGGTAAGTATAAGAAATGTGTCAAGAGCCACACGTATCCCTCGCTTTATAGTAAGTAATTAAAAAAATTACTTATTGTTACGATAGTAATTTAATTTTTATTAGATTGGAAGAATGCTAAGATCCCAAGAGTTACATCAGTTTCATTACCAGCGGGTCCAAGATTTAGAGCCAGACGATTTTCCGTTAAGGATCCAATTTTGCCAATGGGTAATTAATAATTCAAACTTAATTCCTTCCATTTTATGGACGGACGAAGCCACTTTCACACAAAATGGTTCATTTAACATGCATAATATGCATTTTTGGGCAGATCAAAATCCAAGAGCCATAAGGCGTAGTAATTTTCAAAGAAGGTTTTCGGTGAATTTGTGGGCGGGATTAATTGGGGACCAACTTATTGGCCCGATAGAATTACCCAATCGGCTAGCTTTGAAGAATTATCTTCATATACTTACTATACATAACTTGCCTAACTCTTTTAGATCTAAGTAAAGCATTCGATACCATAGATCACCAAATGCTTTTGGCAAAACTGGACTATTATGGTTTTTCGGCAAATGCCATAAATTTTTTTAGCTCTTATCTTAAAGATCGGTTACATTGTGTCCGAACGGTGAATGATGGTGAATTTAAATTTTTAAGGTTTTTGTCATTTAAAAAAGGGGTGCCTCAGGGTTCCATATTAGGCCCCTTAATTTTCTCTTTATATGTTGCTGATATGAATCAGTGCATCGAAAATTCTAAGCTGCACCAATTTGCTGACGATTCTTAAATTTATAATTTTTTTAAAATATCAGACGTTCAGGTGGCACAGAATAAAATTAACGCCGACTTAAATCAGATTGCTTTGTTTGCTGAAAACCATAACCTCAAATTAAATGCTTCAAAGTCATGTGCAATGTTTTTTTTACAAAATAAAAGTCATCTTCTAGATTGCATGGAAAATTTTAAAATTAATATTAATGGAACAGCCATACCAACCATTGCGGAAAAACGTAATCTAGGGGTTATATTCGATTCAAATCTCAGCTTTGCCTCCCACATTAAGAACAAAATTAAAATTGCTTACGGTCGTTTAAAAAACTTATATCAATACAAAAATCAGTTACCATCAAACACCAAATATTTGCTTTGCAATTCGCTTGTACTGTCTTTGGTGGATTATGCGGACATTGTGTATGGCGACTCACTAACCGCATCTCTGTCAAGGACGGTGCAAAAACTGCAAAATAGTTATATACGTTTTTCCTTTAATATATCGTATAGAGACCACATTACTCCTTATCTAAATTCACATTTTATATTAAATATGAGAAATAGAAGGAAGTGTCATATGTATAATTTAATTTACAAAATAATTAAATCAGGTCAGCCGCCATATTTAAGAGACTTATTTTTTCACCATGATTATATACACAATGTAAGAAATCCAAACTTAATTAGAATTCCATTTCATCGAACATCAGGTTTTAAAAAATCATTCCAGTATGTAGGCATTCATATGCGGAACAAGTTACCGGATTACATTAAAAATAGTTCACCAAAGAAATTTATTGCATATGTTAAAGAAATTCTTCTTAATTCTCAACTAACATAGGCATTTTAACAAATTCACACCACCAAATTTTTATTAATTATAATTACAACCATATTATTTTTGAGTTCTTACTTTTTAAATCAACACTGGTCTTGTTGATCTTGCAGGCATAAAAATAAAATTTTAAATGGTTCATTTTGGAATATCTATTCATTTTTGCGTCGTGTTGCCCTGGTTTTCCAGCCTCGGCTCGTGTTTTTTGCCGCTCTTCCTCCTCTCTGTCTATTGCACAGATGGTACCTATATTAATGTAATTGATAGAGTAAATTATTACACTATATTTTTTTTTGTTTTTAGCTTTTATATGTTTTTAGGGTTTAATAACTTATTTTCTTAATAATTATAATTGGAAAAGTCTTTATTCTTCTTTTAGTTGTAATTAGGTTAGTATGTTTTAACGGTCTGAGCAGCACATGCGCGCTAGCTCGTGTATGTGTTATCGGTTGTTTTTATAATCGCAGTTCAGTCCGCATTACTCTTAGCATTGTGTAAATTCTTGTAATAAAAAAATGTAATTTTCTATGTACAATGTTTAAGTGGTAATAAAAGTCTTTTGAATTTGAATTTAAATATGCTGGAAAATAATTTTGTGGAGCTTCTGGAAGAAGTTCCTCTTATCTTACGCCAAAACATGATTTTTTAACAAGACGGAGCGGAGCGCCTGCTTATTTTGGTCGCAATGTGCGTGAGTGGATGAATAACCATTTTCCTGAAAGTTGGATTGGTCGAGGTGGTCCTATAAATTGGCCTCCTTGATCTCCAGATCTAACTTCGTTAGATTATTATTTATGGGGACATTTAAATGAGTTGGTATATGCCGTGGTGATAAATACCCATGTACCCATGAACAACTGATGCAAAGGATTAATTGGGCTGTTAATAAAATAAAGAGAAATCCATTTTTTGTTTTAAGGGCTACTCGCGCAATAACGCGTAGGGCAAGATTGTGTCTTCAAAATGGAAACCACTTTGAACATTTGTTGTAATTTGTGCTTTTTTGTTTGGTGTTTTTAAGTTTTTTTTACGTAATAAATTAATTGTTCCTTTTTTTTTTACCTATTCAATTACATTAAAAAAAAAACAATTGAACTCGAAAAACAATCTTTGATCTTAAATAAAGTTTAATGTTTTATTTGTGATAGTCTTAGGTCATGTTTATCCCCAACGGATTTTTAAGATGCTTTTTAATTTTATTAACTGTTACCAAAATAACTTACGCGTTCTCTTTGCAAAACATTTACATCTAATTTTTTCGAAAACGGAAGCTCCTGTCGAAATTAGACAAGCGCACCTTTTTTATGTAAAAATGTTTGTTCTTTTCAATTCTAATACCAAAATTATCACGGAATTACTAGTAAAAAAGTTTTAACAATTTAAACTTTATCGACCACTTATTTTACATGACCCTGTATACATTTTGGCAAAAATGGTTGCAATATTTCAAAAGATTACAACTAGGCGTTCCGGATATATTAACAAAAAACCATCTTTAACATGATTCATAAAACACCCTGTAACTTAAAAACGATGCACTTTTGAACCATACTGTATATGGACTTTTTGTCTTATTTTTAAACTGGTAAAATATATCTAATTTCGGGACACCCTGTATATGTAATATAGTTATGACTCGAATAGCTTATGCTTATCAGCTTAACAAATATCATGTATTTATTTAAACAATATTGTTTCAAATTTGTCTTCAAATAATAAGCATAAAATTATTTTAGGCATCACATATTAAATTGGCAAAAGCTGGAAAGACTCCCATAGCCATAAGAAAATATTTACCAAGTAAGTATCCGAACAAACTCTTGCTGAGGTTATTCATAAGCTTATATAATTTGTACCAAATAGCATATTTGTACTAAGAAAAAATAGTTATCGATCTATTTTATGAATAGGCAAATTATTCGAGTAAAGAATGTTCACAATAAATTTATCTCCAGCAACTAAATTTCTATCTCTAATACACGATTATTTTAATATTTTTTTTGCTTTATCAATTTAAACAGGCAGAATGGAAAGCCGTCCAAAAAGTAATAAAAACGTCCATAAATGCTTAAAAATGTAAATACTTCAAAAAATTCTTAAACGTTTTCAGGATTTATAGCGTAACATCTAATACGTGTCCCAAAAAATCTACATAATAGGGATCAGTTAACCGTTTAACGAGGTATTATAAAATATTACTTTAAAACTGCCATACACTCGCGGCAATCTCGTGCTCGTTAAATGTTTCCGATCCATTAAACTCGATGAAAAGTTTTAAGTGTCGCTCTTACGAAACAAGGAATGGATATTAAGTGCCTGCTTTTTCCTTTTATTTTCATGCTTTAATTTTTTTTTGTCGAGCCAACAGGGAAAAGCCGAATGAGAATTATCATTCGAAAACAGAATTTGTGCCGGTTTTGGTCTGTTGAAAATGATTACGTTTTTCGCTTTTTGACGGTTATTCGACTTATTGCTTAACTTTGCTTTTGGCATATCCCCTAATTAAATTAGAAGAAGTTTACCGTTTTCCGAAGATTTGAGAATAATAGATAAAATCTGATTTTAAGTATTAAAAGTACATATTGTTTATTTTAAAAACCTAGGGAAATAGTGTCTTTTAGCGTTAAATATACATATAATGTTTGACAAGTTGATGTTGCTGTTCTTATTTTAATATTAAAATAATAAGCTGTGCAAGAAACAAAGGCTTAAGTAAAATTCACCGGATCTATTTATCAATCGTTAAAGTTTTCACAGATACTATTGACTGATGCTGAAAAAAGGAAAATTGGCACATATATCTGGGGATCTCACCAAACAATTATTGTGCCTAAGAAAAGGTAAAGTTCCGCATGTATTCGGTATTTTAACTGGAAACTGGTACTTTAAACTCTGTTTTTATATCCTTAGTATTGTGGACAAAGCGAAGTGCCATTGGTATTGCGAGAAGAACAGACCACGTTATTATAAGCAATCAAGACCACTGAAGTATCTGGCAGTATCAATTTGCACAGATTAAAGTGCTTTATTTGCTTTTCCAAGGTTATTGGCCTCTGGTAATCCTTTGTGGGTTACGACGGGTCCTCTACTAGATATAGATGTTGTGCTTATAGGCACAACAGCTCCCTTGGCAGGCTAATGCTCGTTTATTCTTATGCTCTCTGTGATGCTATTATTAATTTTTACTTAAAAAAAAATCTTCTTGCTACCGTTATTATTATTTTTCTATAAGTCTTTTAATTTTCTTTGTTTTCTCTACTTTTTCATTAATTTGTAATAATTATATATGTAAAATCCCATAATAAATAATAGAAGAATACTCGTTAAAGCAACACATATTTTTTTAAGACAAAACTATTCTTTAAGCAAATGTATTGTATTTGTCTGGACTATTTTTTTTTTATCCAAATTATTTATTCCTATTTTAAGTTCCTATTTCTAAATTCCATAAAGACATTTATTTAAAATATGTACATGTGTTATTATTTAATTTTAAGTTTCATAAATCTAATATTCTTACAAGCTTTTTTTAATGTCTTATATTTTTGTGTTTTTTTAAGGGTTTCATATTTTTTAGTTAATAATAGCTTCCTTCTTGAAAATTATTACAATATTCGCTGTGCTCTTTTACCTTAGTCTTTATTTCTTTTATATTATTACCTAGTTATTATTTATGTCTCCCTATTCTATTTCTAAAATGTAAATTACTCTTTATTTTTCTTAGTCTATTTTTTTATTTTAAATATGTTCTTGTGCCATATAATTTTAAGAAAAATAGGAGAATAACGTGATTTTCTATACGTAAGCTTCAAAAGAAAAATAAATGTATTTATTTATTCCATTTTAAAATCATTTATAAAGTCAGCTCTTTTGCAATTAAAACAAAAGTTTAAAACATCGGTATTTGTCTTTCATTAGAATCTTTTACGTACTTTTTACGTTTTTTTACTGTTTGTAATTATTTCATTCTTATTTTCATTTCTATTTGTTGTTTCTATTTGTTAATTTTTTTATCTACTCAATAAGTTAAACTAGTTATTTTAAATTACAAGAGTTTTAAAATATTAAGGATCACTGTATACAATAGAAATAACATTTGTAAGAAGTTTTGAAAAATAAATTAAACAGATTTAAAATATATACATTATAAAAAATATAAAATTAAAAATAAATACAAAACATGCATATTTAACAAAATATCAAAATATTTTTGACATATTTTTTTAATAGAGAAATATTCCAAAAAATATTGTACAGTAATTACATTGTATTTGCACCAACTTATATTTAAACAAAATTTTTAAATTCGAATTTTCTTTTTTATAAAAGTAAACAATAGCATCGTATTTTAGAGCCAAATCGAGATAATAGTTCCAAGGTAATAAGGCTAATAATTGAAAATACTATTAAAATCAGTAGGCATAAAAATAAATTCAAGATTTTTTGTTTTTTATCATGGACTTTCAAACATCAGTTAAAATTTGCATTTGCAACAAGATGTTAAATGCAAAAAATATTTGCATTTAACATCTTGTTATTTAGAAAATTTCAACTAGTTTAAGAAGCTTTTTTCATGTGAATTATTATTTCCAGGCAAATACTTTTTGACGCTACTGATGTTATATTTGAACACGAGTCAAAGAAAAATATAACAAGTTAGTAAAGGAGATTTATTGTTCCTTCTTTCTCTCATTTCTCATTAATTTTAAGTAATTAATTGCTATTATTAGTTTTTTTTTCCTTTTATATACAAAAGTTTTATTTATAAGATTATTTTTATTTATTACAATTATTAAAGATTATAATTAATTGTTCCTCCAAATACACTTTTTTAGCCAATTTGCATTTAAACAAAAAAATTATAAAAAAATTCTTTAATACCCTCAAACATTTGTCGAAAACTTTTTACCGTTAAATACAAATATTTGTAGGGATTACATCTCTCCAACAAAATTGATTATTCGCGGATAAACGGGAATAACTAATTAAAAGTTTCCCAATCTATAGGCGAATTATCAGCAGTGTCTAATCGGGAGTTTTTTTACTTAAAAAGTTTTAATATTGTTTGTTAAGGGCCAAATCGTATAAGAGGCTTATCAGATTGCAAAACGCTTGCCGCGTACGAGTATTTTGAGAGATTAGGACAATTAAAAAAACGCATATATGTTTTTGTGAATGTTCTTATCATAAAATCATGTTATAAAAGTCTATTGTTAGTTTTAACTTGCTCATACAATTTATAGTTACTTGCTTATACAGTTCTAGAATTTTACTGTCAAAATGAATTTGGCTTCAGTCTAGTCTTAGAAACATAAACCAATAAATAGTTATTCAAAATGTAAAAGCTATTAAATTGATCAATAACTTAAAAAATATTACAATTATTTTAAAAGTGTTGACTCAGCGATGGCATAGCCATGACAACAATCCCGACATCTGTTTTTATAGCTAACTAAATGAAAAAAAATTATTTGAATAAATTTATGTTTTTTTCCATATCAAGGTAAGGTTGTTGTACATGGTTAAAAAGGTCTCTTTATGTGCCATTTTATAACGTATAAATCCAATATAACGTTTTTAAGAAATACCAAAGTCGACTATAATTGCAAAAAAATCTAAAATGTCAAGAAAAATATCGTTAACGTTAATCGATTGGTCATAGTAAATAACCCAAAACTACTAAATTTTATTACAATCGGATTGCAGATGGCGACGATATTGCAGGTTTTCTAAAAACCTAATTTTTAGATTTAGCTCGGTATTTTGAAAATCTCTATAGATACTGCGAATCTTAATATCGCACCTGATTGGGCTTGAAATAGCATAATTTTTTCCCCACTTAACGGAAACTATATCTCTCAACAAGTATTAAATAAGAGATGTTCCATCTATATAAAACTTGTTTAGTACAAGTGGTAAACAAAGATGATTTTATTCGTCGCTTGCAATTTGCAAAATTACGAGTCAGTGAGCGACTGATAATAATTTCTTACTTAATGTCTGATTGTCAAATTAACATAGTTTCTTCTTTAAACATTTAGTAAATTGCCATAATTTTTGCTACTAGTCTGATACCAATTAAAAAAATGTTCATGAAGCACATAAATAATACCCACAGAAACTGAATGTATGAAACAATGTACTTGAGCTTATTGCAAATTGCAATCGATCATGCTGTAACAAATATTACAGAGAACGACTCTGAATACAATGAACAAAAACTGATTTTCCAACAAGACAAACCTCTTCTCCATTATGCGCTAGTTACTGAATTGGCAGAAGGAGTGCAATTGAGTGGCTCCCTCGGCCATCAGACTAAAGTCCTCTAGTTTTTTTTTGTAATATGATAACTCTAGTAGTCTATATGGTTCTAATCACTGGGACCAGTTACTAGGACCAAATACTCCTAACTAGAAATTTTTTTTAAAATAATTTAATTTTTTTAGGAGCAATACTATGAAAACATGAATTTTATTGGAACTTATATGTTGCTTGTGATTTTATTTTGGTTTTCTGGTTACTTTGCGCTAAAGAAAGGAATAAACAAATACATATATAACATGTGCCATCAATTTTTTTTGTTTCTCATAATATGGTCCTAGTATCTCCTTACAATTAGTATTTTTGCTAAATAGGACCAATTTTAAAACAACTTTGCTACTTACTGAGTTGTAAATATTATTTTATTACTTTCTGCTTTATTTACTTGCAAAATATCCCGTTGATCATCCTTTTTCAACTTTATAAATTTTTCATTAAAAAATCTTTTATTTATTCCATTGACATTTAAAAGGAAATAACGACTAAAAAAAGATTATTTGCTGGTTCTCTAATTAGGCTTATTCAAGACAATTTCTTGCATAACGAGCTTCGAGGCACGCGGATATTGGATTTTCGAAGCGACAGAAATTTGCCAGCATTTCTTGTTCAATTATTAAATCAAGTTCGGCTATTTATTTAATTATCCTGAAATATTTAAGTGTTAGCTAACAGAAGAAGTCTTATATTAATTTTAACTTAGTATTCACTAGTTATAAGCTTAAAAATATTTATCAGTCTTAGGCGCGAATTGAATAAACTGCCTAAACTAATAGATTTTAAAAAAGACTCTTAAAACCATTATAAGGCTTTTGTGAAATAAATTGTAATTTTAGTTAAACTTTTTTAACAATTTTAACTGCAATATTTTTGCTTAACTCGCAAAACTCTAAAAGCAAAAAAAAACAATTTAAACTTTGCCAAATGAAACTGTAAACCTCAATCTGTATATCTTTGAATTAATTTTAGCCTAAACGAGTATTTGCTTACCGGCGAGACTTTTAAATGACTTTTGTGAAAAATATTATTTAAAGAATGTATAAAGCGAGATAAATTTTTATGTATTCGTAAAGAAATATCTAAATGTTGAAACGTTAAATTTTAAGATTTTTTATAGAAATCATCACCTTTGTATCATCTGTTATCTTAGTGTTCAGATTGAGAACTATCACCCGAAAATAATTCTAATTGAATTTTGCAACATATTTTAACAAATTCTGTTAAAAAAAATTTTTTCAAAAATTCACTACCGACTTATTGTTGATCTACATGAATTTTGCTCTGATAGATCTTGGGTTACAAATCTTTGCTCTTCTTTCATGAAGTTCTAGCTCTAGATGATAGGATCAATTAGATATTATCTACAAAAACTTTACCAAAGCGTTTACCAGATTCGCCATTATATTTAAAAAAAAGTCACAATTTCTTGATTTTTTGATAAAACTGGTTTAGTCGCACCTGATTAATCCGTGGCAATTTAATTAAGATGATAGTTTTAGGTAATATGTTTAACTTGAACATGAAGTGTTCCCAATCTGGGATCCAATCTTAGGTCATACCGTATCCATTTATCCATTATCATAAATTGATCTATGTTTCATGCTATGAAGATGTGAAAATCTTTTGAAGAATAAATTAGAATTAAGATTTTTTTTGCGATTAGGTTTTAATATACCTCATTTCATTTGACTATAAAATAAGAAATATATCTTTTGTTATTATGTTTTAGACCTTGTAATAATATTTATATTTATGCCTTCATTGAAGTGATAATTCTTAGATAGTTAGGCTTTTAAGATATTCTATTTTATTATCAGAAACTTTCGATCATTTGTTATTAACTTTGACATTAAAATTTTGTTTTTGGGCTTGTACAGATTAAAACATATATATGGTTCTATAGAACGAAATCCTTATTTGCTCTATCATAGCAGTTGTTTAGACTCGGTTCAGAAATAGGTTTTCAATGTTTTGGTTTTAATACGTTTGGCTCATATAGATAAAATTTATTCTGCTCCTTTAAATCAGACCACCGTCAAGATTTCAAGGAGCTTCGTTAGCTGTTCCAAGAAAATTATGTTAGAAGTGTTATTATATAGTATATAATTTACCAATGTTTATTAAATTTACTTGTATTTATTTTGTTATATTGCATTTGAAAATAAACATTATTATTATTATTATTAAAGTTGATTTTTTACGGAAACTTATTTACAACACAACTAAAAATTCTTTTCTTTTGTCTGAGCTTTCAAGTCAAGTATTATCCATATTTTGCTCTGAATTAGATAAGGTTATTTATAATAATAATAATTAATCATTTTATTGTTTCAATTAATTATAACAATTTTGCAAATGCAAAAATTTGATTAACAGCTCAGTTATTAGTGGTGCTCGTCAATCAGTGAAACAAGATTCCAGGACAGTAGCGGTAGGTGTAGTTTTAATTGCACCTTCAACTTTAGGTTTTTCTATTTTTTAATTCAGATAAGCCTTAATTATACCATTTGTAAATACAATCAGCGGTTAAATGTTTACTTCTTTGGTAAGTATCTTTGATTTCGAAGAATCATATACTTTTTCTTAGATATAGCTTTGAAAATGATTATTTGTTGCATAATGTCAATTATTTCCTTTAATTTTTAGTATTTGCTAAAAGCTTTATAACTATTTTTATTATCTGTTATAGGTGGGTCATTGTGCTAGATTTAATTAAACTTGCACTGGTTCTATTTGCTATTTCTCGCATTTACATTGTATTTCATTAAAGGCCCAAATAAAAGCCCAAATGTCACTTGTATTTATTATTTATTAAACTTCACACTCATTTATAATTAATACTTTCTATTATTACTTTTATAATTGAAGGAGCATACTACTATTATTAGACTAACGTAAAAATTATACAACTACAACGCTCAACGAAACACACCCACCAATGCATCAAACGCTAGTAAACGATTACAAACTTAAAGTTAATGAGAGGGGGCTATGTTGGCGATCGAGGTCAGAGGAGAATTTCCTGGAACCCAATCCCGGTCCGAAAGAGTATTTCGCTGACGGAATATTTTCGGTGCTATACTTATTGAAATTACGGAACATACCGCCCCCCTTGAAAGTACCACCTTTCAACAACAGAAAATTAACAAAGTAATTTCAATTTAAAACTGCTAATTAAACTTAAATCTACTTACTAATACATAATTATAACTAAATTATTCTTTATTACAATTATATTACAAAGGCAAAACACACAATTTTGCAATGGCACGTTTAAATTCACCATGATTAGTTTTAACTAATACAACACGTGTGACGTTATCACTACCAGGATACAACTTCAACACGCGCCCGAGAGACCATTTTAATGGAGGCAAATTTTCTTCTTTCATTAACACAAGGTCTCCTATTTTAATCGACGGACCACTAGAATGTCGCCACTTAGAACGCCTTATTAACTCACTAAGACACTCTCTCTGCCACCTATTCCAAAAATTTTGTACAATTTGCTTCATGTACTGGTACCTATTTAGTCTATTTACATTTACAGTACGCACATCTGGCTCAGGAAGAGCCACCAAAGAATCCCCTACTAAAAAATGTCCTGGGGTCAATGGTAATAGGTCATTTGGATCATTTGACAATGCACTAAGCGGCCGGGAATTAAGACAAGCTTCAATTTGCGTAAAAACTGTTGTTAGCTCTTCGAAAGTTAACGCAGCATTACCCACAATTCGTTTTAAATGATATTTTGCTTGTTTTACGCTCGCCTCCCACAAACCACCAAAATGCGGGGATCTAGGAGGTATAAATTTCCAATTAATACCATCTTGCAATAAATTATTAATTATTTTATTATTGAATTCACTACTTTTAATTTGATTTAAAAATCCTAACATTTCGTGATTTGCACCCACAAAATTTGTGCCACAGTCAGAATAGATACTTTTACATTTACCACGACGGCTAATAAACCTCTTTAGCGCATTTAAAAAAGAATTGCTTGATAGGTCGGAAACAACCTCTAAATGAACAGCCCGAGTTACGAAGCAAACGAAGATACACAAATATGCCTTTAAAATTTTGCTATTTCGTAAAGTTGATGTTTTAATATTAAAAGGACCCGCATAGTCCACTCCACAATTATAAAACGCTCTAGTAGGCGATATTCTCTCCTCAGGCAATTCACCCATTAAAGTAGTCATATTGTATGGATTTACCTTAAAACATACTATACAATTGCGAAGTACCCTTTTGATGATAGTAATACCTCCTAAAATCCAAAAATTATGCCTTAGATTTGCAAGTAAATTTTGTGCACCCATATGCAAATTCTTCTTATGTTCATAATTAATTATAAGCTTACTGAAATTACAATTTTCCAATATTATAGGAAATTTTTTATCATAAGAAATTGCAGCCTTGCTAATGCGGCCACCAACACGCAAAACAGAATTTTTATCCAAAAAGGGATTTAACGAAATTAATTTACTTGATCGAGAAATAGGTTTATTATTTTGCAAAGTCTTTATTTCATCTGGAAATTCATATGACTGAGATAATTTACAGAGTATTATTAATGCCTTATCTAATTCATATGAAGTTAAATTCCCAATCAGTCTATTTTCTGGCTTTAATTTTAAATTATTATAAAATCTTAGACATAAAGCGGTTACTCGTTTAAGTCTGAAAAAACTTGAAAACTTATTTAATAATTCAAACCTTTCTGTAACTGAGTGTAACATATATGTATTTGAATTTTTCGTATCCGGGAAGCCTTGGACAAAATTCTCCTTGCCAAAAACAGTCGGCCAATATGAAAAATCTTGCCTTAACCATTTAGGCCCTTGCCACCATAACTTGGAATTTATTAAATTATGTACACTGCATCCCCTAGAAATAAGATCAGCGGGATTTTCTTCACTGGAAACATGATTCTAAGTGCTTATTAATTTATTATTTTGAATTTCAGCGACTCGGTGGCTAACAAAAGTATTCCATTTAGATGGATCTGCAGATAACCATGCCAGAACAATTGTCGAATCTGACCAGCATCTAATGTCATCTATTTCCATTTTTAAAGCATGTACCGTTTTTGTTATTAAACGAGAAAGTAGCAACGCTCCACATAACTCGAGCCTTGGCAAGGTTATAGTTTTCAGAGGCGCTACTCTAGATTTGGCACAAAGAATATGAGTATTCACTTCATTATTTGAAGACACAGATCTCAAAATTAAACAAGCACCATATGCCTTCTCGGAAGAGTCACAAAAGCCATGTATCTCATTTTTTATAGAATGCCAATTTATTGCATGCCTGGATATTACTAAATTATTTAAATAGGGTAAATCTTGATAAATTTTTTGCCAATGCTCATAAATCTTTTTAGGAAGGTCTTCGTCCCAATCAAAATTGCCCTTCCATATTTCTTGCATTATTAATTTTCCTAGGATAATAATAGGACCTACTAATCCGAGAGGGTCAAAAACTCTGGATAATATTGACAGAATGTTTCTCTTTGTGACCTTTATAGGACAATCTAGGGATACCACATATTGTAGAGTGTCTTGTTTAATATTCCATATAAGTCCTAATGTTTTAGTAACTTCTTTATCGACTATATACTGCTGTACATTATTAACCTCTTCTTCTTCAAAAATTTCCTTTTTGTTTGACACCCATTTCCTAAGTTTAAAGCCACGTTTTTTCAAAATTTCTGATATTTCATTTTTTAATTTAATTACTTCTTCTACTGTAGATCCTCCGCTTAAATAATCATCCACGTAAAAATTATTTATTATTTCATAACATGCTTTGGGATAATTTTTTTCTTGCTCCTTTGCTGCTTCATGCAAACATCTTATTGCCAAATAAGATGCAGGAGTGGTTCCATAGGTAAGCGTATTTAAACGAAAATGTTTGATGTCTTCATTTGGACTACTTCTCCATACTATTCGTTGTAGATTTCTTTGTGCAGGATCGATCCAAACTTGTCTATACATTTTCTCTGCGTCAGCTCCTAAAACAATGTTGTGCTTTCTAAATCTTATTAAAATAGAATACAAATCATCTTGAATGGTAGGTCCTGCCTTTAATACTTCATTTAAACTGATACCTTTGTCTGTTTTTGCACTGGCATCAAACACTACGCGCAATTTTGTTGTTGTGCTGTCTTCTTTTACCACCGCATGGTGAGGCATGTAATATACACATTCCACATTATTTACTATTTCATTTTCCTTGAGTCTAGACATATGTCCCAGCTCTTCATATTCCTGTAGAAAATGTGAATATTCATTTTTCAATGCCTGATTTGCATTTAGTTTTCTCTCCAACTTTAAAAATCTTTTTTCTGCCATTTTTAGAGAGGAGCCAATATTATTGATATTTCCTTTGGTGGGTAGTTGCACAATAAATCTTCCATCTTTATTATGCTTTGTTGTTGTCATAAATAATTCTTCACACTCCAATTCCTCCTTTTTTAAAATCATTGTTGGCTGAACCTCTTCAAGTTTCCAGAACCTTTCTATTTGTTGGCTAAGATTCTCAGTTACTGATAAGTTACAAAATGTTTGATGTTGACCCTGCTCATCATTATTATCATTATTATTACTGCAGGGTAATCTTCCAGAAATGATCCATCCAAAACAAGTTTTTTGTAATATTGGCAAATTTTCTTCAATTTTAATTTGCCCATAACTCAATAGTTCATAGAAAACTTCAGCCCCAATTAAAATATCTATTTTTGATGGTATATTGAAAAATGAGTCTGCCAAAACTATGTTGGAGGGAATTTTAAGTTTCTCCTTGTCAACTGATAATGTTGGCAGAGCATTAGTTATTTTGTCTAACACAACACAATTCAAATCTATTTGAAAAGAATTTAATTTTGATTTTACATTAATATTGACACATTTATTAACATTAGTCACAGAACTATTTATACCTATGACCGACACACTTAGCTCCTTTATATTTAAATTTAAAAATGCCGCCAAATCCGTTGTTATAAAATTGGATTGAGAACCGGAGTCCAATAGTGCCCTTACCTCGTGCATATTACCTTGAAAATCTGTGACTAAAACCCTCGCTGTTGAATTGTCACAATTATTTTTATTTATACATGTACTTGATAAGGTATTTATTGAACTATATGAACTAACACTATTTTCAGTCATTTCAAAACTTGATGAGGCATTATTATTAGTTAAATGATTTGATGCATTATTATTATTTGAGTTACCGTTTGTATTACTTAAATTATTATTACTTGATGAATCATTACTACTTCTAGAATTATTACTCGGATTATTTTGTACACTCCTAGAAAAATCAATGTGCAGTAAGCTATTATGAGGCTTGCCACATTTTCGACACCCTCCTAATGTACATCTTGTACTTACATGATTTTGCTTAAAACAATTAAGACACAAATGCAATTTTTTTACTTCAATTATTCGCTCTTGTTCATTTAAACTTAAAAACTTGGGGCATTGATATAGAGGATGTTTATTATTATTAACCTTGCAATATACACACTTTAATTCTTGTGCATTAATGCCTTTATTAGCAGAGAAAAAACTTTGCGCGGCTCTTTGAGAATTAAAATTGTTTTTGAAATTAAAACTAGGTTTACCTGTTGCAGATCCTTGGGACTGATTTGTATTTACTTTGTGTGAATTTACATTTTCTAAAATCTGAACTCTTTCTGTTAAGAAATCCAGAAACTCATTACAAGTTATGATATCTTTTTTAACAATTTTTGATTCCCATTCCCGTCTGGAAATTATATCCAATTTGTTACTAAACATGTATAAGAGTAATGTGTCCCATGAATCGACAGGCTCCTTAAGATTTTTTAGAGCCCTTAAATTTTTTTTAATTGTATCTACCATATTACGTAAATCAATTAAAACATTTTTGCCTATCATAGGCAATTCATAAAGGCTCTTCACATGACTTTGTACTATACATTTTTTATTTTCATATCTTTCCCTCAAAAGTTTAAACCCTACCTCATAATTTAAGTCATTGACTTCAATTGAATGAATTGCCTGTGCAGCATCACCTTTTAGGCACGACTTTAAATAATAAAATTTCTGTACATCAGTGATAGAACTATTTGAGTGAATTAATGCCATAAAAGTGTCAAAAAATCCTACCCAACAATCGTAATTGCCACTAAAAGTAGGTAAATCTAAAGGTGGCAGTTTTACTAGATTCTGATTTGACATACTACTACCAGCCAAATTTAATGTTGGTAAAGTTTCCTTTAACATATCCTTAAACATGCATATTGTTTCAAAAAATGTGTTTTCGAAAGTAAGTCTCGCTTCGCTTTCCGATTCCTCATAATATTCAATTTCTATTTGAACTGCGTTAAATTGATCCCACAAACATTCACATTTAGTGTATCTTTCATTAATAATAATTTTACTTGTGAGACCATCGCAACCCGAAATGAATTCACTGAACCTATCTAATTGTGCACAAATTTGTTTTCTATCACTTTTTAATTTTTTAATTATTTCCTTTCTTTCTTTATTAGAAGCCATTATTACTTATTTACTTTTTATTTAAATTATTTATTTTATTTTTAAGTATGATATATTGTGATTATTGTTTATTCAATTATTATTTGTGTGTATCAAAATTACATAATTTATTTAATAATTATTAAATAATGAGGCGAAGAAAATACCATTTAAAACGTTATTACTAAAATCAACAACAGTCAACGCTAACAAAAATTACCACCGCTGCTCTATTAAATTATATATTTAATTAAAAAACTCACCCGGCCGCTGCTGACCTGCCTTACTTCTTAATTGCTTACTATTATAAACACTCCCCAGTGACGCCTCCAATTCAATTATTACGGCCGATCTATTGCACCATGACATCAACTGCTTCCCAACTCGATGAACAACTGGTACCCGTACACTGGATCGAGACTGTTACCAAAACTTGAAAATCACCCTGGAATCTATTTTCTCGGGTCTCAGACAAAACCATCAAACGGCAATCCTTTCTATTCAAAAGCCCTTGCTGGTACTGATGTATTTTCTTCTTTATTACTACTCACAGCGCCACACTTCTATTTGTGATATTATCACGTCGGGGTCACCAAAAAATGTGCTAGATTTAATTAAACTTGCACTGGTTCTATTTGCTATTTCTCGCATTTACATTGTATTTCATTAAAGGCCCAAATAAAAGCCCAAATGTCACTTGTATTTATTATTTATTAAACTTCACACTCATTTATAATTAATACTTTCTATTATTACTTTTATAATTGAAGGAGCATACTACTATTATTAGACTAACGTAAAAATTATACAACTACAACGCTCAACGAAACACACCCACCAATGCATCAAACGCTAGTAAACGATTACAAACTTAAAGTTAATGAGAGGGGGCTATGTTGGCGATCGAGGTCAGAGGAGAATTTCCTGGAACCCAATCCCGGTCCGAAAGAGTATTTCGCTGACGGAATATTTTCGGTGCTATACTTATTGAAATTACGGAACAGTCATCCTACCAATTCCAGCGGAGACAAGGAGTTATTGCTCTTTATGTGGATTGCACCACTACTTTTAGATAGGTTAAATATTTGCTCTTTTATAAGCCTCTTCTAGATTAACTACCCTCTTTTCGTTTCTCTAATTATATATATTATTATTATAAGTGCGCCATGCCTACCATTGCATCTAGATAGATAGAGCTCTTTAACTACTGAATTTGCATGCAATATTCTGCTTTGTAAAGGTTGTCCTTACTTGCGAATCCAGTAGTTAAAGCTCTGGAGTAGACCAATAAAGAATTTCGAAAGTAGCATTCGGCACTTTTGTTGACAAGGCGTTAGATGCAGAGGCCTTGTTGAAATCCTATGTACTTTTAAGTTGCCTATTGTGATAGGGAAAAATAATGGTGATGTTGTCCATAAGTACTATATTCCTTGTTTCTAAATTTCTTTTCATTTTTCAAGTACCGCACATGTATCTAGGCCCATTTCCATTTTTATTGACTTGCTGAATATTTTGATTCTAACAGGCTCTGAAGTTGCTGGTGATTTCTCGCATAAAATTTCAGGTCGTTAATGTAAAACAGATGTATCAGCTTAGCATTTCTACTAATTAAGTAACTACTTTTACTCTAGAAATGTCATTTTTTCATCATCCATTTTTTCTCTAAGAGACCAAACGAAAACAAAACAAAGGGGAGAAAAATTTCCACCAGAATAAAGGAACATACAAGTTTGGTAGACAGGTATAGGGATACTGACATGATCGAAACTAAATCGGCGTTTGCAAATCATTTATTGGCCTCCTCACATGGTTTTTCTTTAACTCAGGGAGCGGATATTTTGCATCAGAGTGCTCAAAAGGCAAATAACTGGACTGGTTAGAAAAAATGGAAATAACTGAAGCTAAGAAGAGCCCTGTCCTTGTGTGTGTGAACGATATTTTCACGTTTGAACCTCACCTCATTTATAACAACCTCTCTTAAAAAGTCTTTTCTTCTTTTTTTCTATTTCGATTTTAGATATTTTTAGTTTTTATTGTTAAGATTGTTTACTGATATTCACACATATTAGTATAGTTCGGATTGTTTCCCATTTTTGATCATGTTACTTGGTGGCCTATGGGTTAGACGCGCACCTGTGAATCTACAGGTTGCTGGATCGTTCCCCACTGGTGACATTTTACATTTTTACTTTTTTATTTTTTTAAGCATATATTTTTATCTATGGTGGGAATTGTTAACTTAACCTAGCTTTTCCTTTATTGTTAGTTGTAATGTGATCTGTGTAGGTCTAGGTAATGAGTTTTATAAGCGTTCTTTTTGTGAAAAATATCTTAGTGTATTTTTTAGGCCTGATGATGCTCCGATAGAAGCGAAACACGTGTAGCTTTTAAAAAATTATATGGATTTGATGAGACCGTGACTTTGTGTTTTTACCTTTGTTTTTACTTTTACTCTGATTAACCAGTTCACTAAGGGAAACTGAACAAAAGAGTGTTCAGATTGTCCCTCTGAAAAATGCCGTTTATGATTGGAATTTCTTTGGTGGAGAATATTTGCTTCTCCTTTATTGTTATTTTCCAGTCAAGCGTTAAGCGTTCTAGCAGGTTAATGAATCGATTCTGTATATTCTGAAAACCTCTTTGAGCCAAAAGCGTGACACTGAGTCGAACGCTTTACGGCAATCGATCTAGGCAACGGAAAGTCTACGATATTTTGAGCAAAAGACAAAAGTCTTTTGCTCACTGCTAGCAGCCATTCTACATACATGTCAAAAAGTTGTTTGTCTTTTAGTGGTGGTTGATTTTTGAACGTATATAACGTATGAACGATGTAAACATTTTATAGATTGAGGGCAAGCATGTAATTGACCTATAATTAGCGATTTCTTATAAATTTTCTCTTATTGGCAGTATGTGTTATATTTCCAGTGTAAATACCTCTGGTATCTTAACTGCATTCAAGAGTACCTCCTGCAATTGCTGCGCTAAGATTCGGATACTGGTAAATAATTTTCACCAAAAATTATAAACTCTACTAACTCTTCAAGGTTGTTAAGGTATTAGTGCCCTTAGATTGGATACCCCTTACGATTTGGCATCTTGTGTAACATTCTTTGACTAGATATTTAATCAGTAATTGGCCACTTCGTCATACTCTACAGAAACTCTATTCGCTTGCGAGATTTGAGTATATAGACCTCTTTCAGAAATTCTAGATATCAGAAAGAATTAGATTTAAGGCTCTTTATTCTGCTAGTAGTTTTTGCAAAAAATACCTAAGAACTTTCTAACGGTTTTCGATGTTGCTGAAATAACCGAGTTTTGCACTGTTTTATATACATTTTTTGCTTAATTGAGTTCTTTCAATATTTTTTATTTAATCTTTTTTGTGAAACTTATAAATGGTAAGGTATAAACTGCATGCATTTGCCATTGCGTTATGATTCAGCCTTATAGGTCTCTATATCTTGGTATCTGTTTATCATGCTTTTTCACCATATTGTTATTGTTGGGAAAGCTTACTTCAATAAACGTCACTATCGCGTTTCTGTTCATCTACGAATCGAATTTTCGATCGGTTATGTGCAACGTTTGATCTATAAACTGCTTCAATAGAGCTTGCTTTCTATTAACATTACTTTAACTAACGACAATTAATATTCAAAGTAGTTTCTTGTTGCAATAATTTGGCCTTGAATTTCCAAGAGGAAATTTCTTTAAAAAGAATTTCTTATTTATACATTAGAAAGAATTTCCTAATGCATAGATAAGAAAAATTGTGCAGCTTTACTAAATGCAAATCTGAAGCCCAAAAAAAGAACTTAATATTTACTTAAGAATTTCATTTAAAACTTTAAAGTAATTCTAAAGCCTATGTATATAACTAATGTTCTCTCCCACCTAAAGGCCTTTCCCAGCGTTAATTAACCGCGGGCTCCAAATTTTAATTGAATTTTTTTTTGCTCCTATTATATATTTAATTAATTTTTTTGTTTTATGAATCATTATAAAGGTAGGAAGCTAGTTAAAACCTAAGACTATCAGCAAAATTAAAAAGTCTTTATTAAAGCTAGCGTACTTTAAGGAAACTTTTATCAATGAAAACTAACTTTAATTAGGAGGCTTCATTTTTTGCTTATAAAATTAATTAAATATTTTAGGAGTATAAAGTTATTGTGTTTCCGAATAAGTAATTATAATATTAATGGCGCTAAAAAATAAAAAAGGTACAGAAGAACGATTTATTAGCTAATCATTTACTGATAAACGTTTTTTTTTAAAATAATCTCCTAGCAACGTTTGACAAAGCTCACTTCATATCAATCCACGTTCTCTCCCTTTTTCATCTCGTTTATCATTATAATCTCTTTCCTTCTTTTTCCTTTTCTTGTTTTTTCTTTTCCTTAGTGCAATATGTTCATAGCCCTGATATAGTATTTGGAGTTTTTGGATTTAACGTAAATAATCTTATAAAGCTCTGTCGTATACAGGGTTTAATCTGTATTTTTAGAATTTTTTCTTTCTTGTTACCTGCACTACCCTGATACCTTAAAATTTATGTACTACTTTGTGGACGACTATTCAGCTGTGGTTCCTTCTGTGTAGAATTTCATATAAACTGCATTACCGGCTAACATACCTTCTAATGTATATAAAGTGTTACCTAACTATATCACGAAACTTCAACATGAGCACACTTTTGGTTAAATGGCTACGTAAACAAGCAGAATTGCCGAATTTGAGGGGATGAAAATCCACGAGCTATTGGCGAAAAACCGTTACATCCAGAAAAACTAACCGTTTGGTGCGTTTTATGGGCCGGTGGAATCATTGGTCCTTATGTCTTCAGAAATGCTGATAATCAGAACGTTACAGTAAACGGTGAGCGATACAGAAACATGATAACTAACTTTTTTGTGCCTCAATTGAAAGCTGTTGCAGGCGTTGCAGAAATGTGGTTTCAGAAGGACGGTGCCACGTGCCATACAGCGCGGTAAACAATTAATTTACTGCAAGAGACATTCGAGCAACGAATAATTTCAAGGAATGGACCTGTAAACTGGCCAGCTCGTTCGTGCGACTTGACGCCATTAGATTATTTTCCTTGGGGCTATGTTAAGTCGCATGTCTACGCTGATAAACCCGAAACACTTGAGCACTTGGAAGCCAACATACGACGCGTGATTGTCGAAATACAGCATGCGGTACTAGAAAGAGTGTGTGAAAATTGGACCTCTAGATTACGCCACGTACGCACCAGCCGTGGGGGCACATGCCCAAAATAATTTTTAAATTTTAATGCCGAAAAAAATTCTTTAATATAAAAGCAAATTCGTTCATATCAATAAAATATTTTGTGTTTAATTTCAATTAAAAGTTCTCCGCCTCTAAAAAAAAACACCCTTTAGTAAAGAAATTTCTAAAGTTCAATTTAATTTGTTCACAAATTTTGCTCATCTTTAAATATCAATCAATCAATCAATCAGTGCTTTATTGTCAAGAAATTGTTACAATTTGTAGACAAAGCTGTAAAACAAAAAAATCACAAAAATACAAACAAAACACAATTAAAAAAAAGAAAAACAAAACAAAATAAAAAAAAAAAATAAATAAATAGAATAGATTATCTACAATATATACAGATTAATACAATTTAAAAATTGTAAGTAGTCAAAAATATTATTATAAAATATACAATTTAATGTATACAATGTCAAAAAAAAAGATTATTAAAAAATCTCTCTACGTTAAAAAAAATTTTAAAAATGTTTAAAAAAGTAAAAAATTATAAAAAATCCTAAAATAGCTACAAAAAGCAGTATACCTAAACATGTACAGATAGTAAAAATACATAATCAGCTAGTGCGAAATTTCAAATCAATGATTACAAAAAAAAAATCGTTAACTGTGTAAAAAGCTCTCTCCAGTTGCCTCTCCATGCTTTTAATGCTTTACAAAATGCAAAAAAAGATGTGATGGATTTAATTTCCAATGGCAGATGATTGTGCATTTTTTTACATTATATAATATGGAATTTTTGACCAACTCTGAATGTGGGGTAGGCAGGTATAGATCATGTTCCGTGTTTCTAAGTAGAAGGTGCGATTCAAAAAGGGCAAAATAAACTATTCTAGAAGTAGACAGGCTAAGCTCCTTAGAAATTGATCTTAACGCAAAACAATCGGAACTTAATTTTCTTGATAAAAAGTCAATATGTGTGTCCCATTTTAACGAGTTGTCAACAGTTAGCCCTAAAAACTTTACAGAATCAACTTTGTCAATTGTTGCATTACCTAGTACAAAAGATATTTTTATAGGACAACATTTTAGTTTTGGAAATGTTGAGACAAAGGAGATTAGAGTCGCACCATGATTTGATAGTAGTTAAATCACTTGATACGGTTCTATGAAGTGTAGAAATATCCGGATTACTCCAGGTAAAACTAGTATCATCAGCAAATAGACAGACTTTACCGTTAATATTTAGATTAGCAATGTCATTGATGAAGATAAGAAACAAAATAGGGCCAAGTACGGAACCTTGAGGCACTCCACTTTGTATTGGCTTGCAAGAAGACATAGTTGAATCAATTCTCACAGCTTGACTTCTGTTACTGAGATACGACTTAAACCATTCAAAAGGCGCTCCTCTGAACCCGTAATATTGCAACTTTTTTAATAAGATGTCATGATTAACACAATCAAAGGCTTTAGAAAAATCACAGAAAATTGTTGCTGTAGGGTGTTGGTTGTTTAAGCTAGAGTATACATTATTAAAAAGAGAAAACATAGCATCATTTGTCCATTTGTTATTTAAAAATCCAAATTGATGGGAAGTAAGTATTTTATATTTTAGCAAAAATGATTGAAGTCTTTTTTTAACCAATCTTTCAATAATTTTTGAAAGTGTGGGAAGAAGAGCGATAGGGCGATAGTTGTAAGACTGATCTTTGTCTCCTCCTTTATGTAGTGGAATTATTATCGCCAACTTAAGGCAGTTAGGAAAAACACCTTTTTGAAAAGACTGATTAATTAGAGTAATAAGATGACATAATGTACATTCGGGCAGATTTGAAAACATTTTGAGAGTAAGTCCATCAATTCCAGAAGAGCCTTTGTTTTTGATTTCCCTAATTGAACTGCAAAGCTCTGGTAACACTACGGGCGTAAAGAAGAAGCTGTGGAAATTCTCATTTGCAGTGGGAAGATAAGAAAGTGGATCATGGGAAGGAGTTATGGTACTCATTAAATTATTTGCCACATTTACAAAATAATCATTAAGGTTCTCAGATGAAGTGGAGATTGTTTGGGGTTATTTTATTTCGTCGCTGGTTCTGTTGCTATTAAATTACACTTTTATTTTATTCTTTTTACTGCTTACTTTTTGTGGACTGTATATTTAATTTATTAATAAAACCAATTAAGTATGATCGTTGCACTTATTACTTTATTCACTTACTGCAAAATATTACTAAAAATGAGGGTTGACAATGGCATGAATTGGGATGCGTCACGGTGGTGGCTGCCGCGCGACATCCTTACATACCACAAACTTAACTTACTCAACTAACTGAACTGAACTTACTGAACTACTGAAAAATTGTCGTCGTGGGTGGCGGCCGACCCTGAGGATCAGGTGATTTGGCTGTTGCCAGATTTGGCACTACTTAATTTAATTTACTGAAACATACCGCCCCCCTTGAAAGGACTCACTTTTAACAAAACTTATTTTTAAAAAATAAAAATTTTTACTTGACAAACACAGTAACAAAATTAAAACATAATTAATACAAAATGCATATGCAAACATATTATGAGAACTTATTTAAACTAGTTACTTATTTTTTAATTAACACTAACTCTAATAATATTACATCATAAAAATACTAATATTATGCCTAAGCATCTAATGGCAAAACGCAAACTTTCGATACCGCACGCTTAACCGAACCTTTTGACGTTTTAACGAGCACTACGCGTACGACATTGTCCGAACCCGGAAAAACCTGTTCAATTCTTCCCATCAACTATTGTAATGGGGGAAGATTATCCTCTTTTAAAAGTACCATATCACCAACTTTCACATTAGGTCCGTTTTGGTAACGCCACTTTGAACGCTTATTAAGCTCACTAAAACATTCCTGGTACCATCTGTCCCAGAAATGTTGCACTAATTGTTTTAAATATTGAAAGCGATTTAGTCTGTTAAATTTTACATCGCGAACATCTTCTTCGGGTAAAGCCAATAATGATTCGCCAATTAAAAAATGTCCAGGCGTTAAAGGCATTAAATCCGAAGGGTCATTAGAAAGGGGACTCATTGGACGAGAGTTCAAACACGCCTCAATTTGAACGAAAACAGTTGATAATTCTTCGAAAGTCAGACAAGCATTACCTACTATCCTCTTCAAATGGTATTTAGCTAGCCTTACATGAGACTCCCACAATCCTCCAAAGTGGGGTGATCTTGGAGGTATAAAGTTCCACTTTATACCTTCTAGTGACAAATATTCAAAAACCTTAGTTTTAGTTTTAGGGTTTTTTAAAAATTCAAAAAATTCAGACATATCATTACTCGCGCCAATAAAGTTACTTCCACAATCCGAAAAAATATTAACACATTTACCACGGCGACCTATAAATCTTTTAAAGGCATTGAGAAAACACTCGGTTGTCATGTCAGAAACGACTTCAAGGTGTACTGCTTTGGTTACGAAGCACACAAATAGGCACAAGTAAGCCTTTAATTTCCTAGAATTACGCAGCTGAGAAGATTTTATTAAGAATGGGCCTGCATAATCAACTCCAGTACTGCTAAAAGGCCTCGAAGGGACAACTCGTTGCTCGGGTAAATCTCCCATAACAGCTTCAACCACCTTTGGTTTTACTTTAAAGCAAATGACACAATTTCTAAGAACCCTTTTTACTGTATTTATACCGCCCAAAACCCAATATTTATTTCTTATATTAGACAACAAATTTTGAGGTCCCATGTGTAAATTTTTTCTATGCTCATATTCGATAATTAGTTTACTTAAAATGTGCTTATTATCAATGACAACAGGATGTTTTTGACAATAAGAAGCCACAGATTTATTTAATCGTCCACCCACTCTTAACAAATTGTCTTTATCAAAAAACGGATTTAACTCCAAAATTTTACTTCCCCGTTGGATGGGCTTATTTAATTTTAAATCATGAATTTCCCTTGAAAACGAAACACTTTGAGAAATTTTTACAAGACAATTAAGAGATTCCTGTAACTCATTAACCTGCAAACTCCCTAGAATTTTCTCACGTTTATTACAAGATACATTTTTATAAAACCTTAAACAAAACGCTACAACTCTTTGTAATTTTATTAAAGAAGAAAATTTTACAAAAATATCTTGGTCCAATTCAATAATAGTACATACCTGTATGGTTTTTCGCTGCTCCGGAATGTCTACCTCAAAACAAAACGAACCATCTGGCCACGTTCGGGATTCTTGACTTAACCAAGAGGGTCCTGTCCACCACAACTGGGAATTCATTAATTTTTCTGGGACGCATCCTCTCGAAATCAAATCTGCTGGATTATTCACTGAATCTACATGATTCCAATTGCTAACATTTGAGTTAAGCTGTATTTCCGCTACCCTGTGCGCCACAAACACTGTCCAACTAGCAGCCTCTACAGAAATCCATGCTAGCACAATTTTTGAGTCTGTCCAATAATACATTTTATTTACATTGAAACTTAAAGACTCTGTCACTTTATTCATAAGTCTCGTCAACAGCAAAGCCCCGCACAACTCCAACCTAGGCAAAGTCAAAGTTTTCAAAGGTGCGACCTTTGACTTAGCACACAATAAAAATGACTTAATATCTCCGTTTTCGTCTATAGAACGGAGATAGACACAAGCACCGAACGCTCGCTCCGATGCGTCGCAAAAGCCGTGCAGTTCTGTAAAAACAGATTTGAAACACATTACATGCCTTGGTATGTTAATCTCATTTACTGCAGGCAATTCTTGACAAAATTTTCTCCAAAGGACTAATAGTGATTCCGAAACTGGTTCATCCCAATCCAGATTTTCACTCCATAATTTCTGCATTATAATTTTTGCCGTTATGATAATTGGACCTATCAAGCCCAGTGGATCAAATATTTTGGAAATTATTGATAATATACTCCTTTTGGTACATTTATCGTCATCTTTTAAATTCACAAGATATTGCAAGCTATCATTTTCGACATTCCATGCGATTCCTAAAATTTTAGACATTTTATCTTCTACAAGATAATGCTTGATAGAAGTATTCTCATTTTGCTCCAATATCGATTTATTATTAGTCACCCATTTTCTCAAGTTGAATCCAGATTTGGATAAAACTTTGGAAATGTCATTCTTCAACTTAATTGCTCCTTCTATCGTTGACGACCCCGAAAAATAATCATCGACGTAAAAGTTTTGTTTGATTTCCTTGCATGCTTCTGGAAAATATTCTTGTTCTTCATCAGCGGACATATGCAAACTACGAATAGCCAAAAAAGATGCGGGCGTGGTTCCATATGTCACCGTGTTTAATTTATAGTGCTTCAATCTTTCACCAGGATTTTCTCTCCATACTATGCGTTGAAGATCTCTGAACTCAGCCTTGATCCAGACTTGCCTGTACATTTTCTCGATATCCGCCCCTATTACAAAATTATGTTCTCTAAATCGTAGCAAAATGGCATACAGCTCATCCTGGATCACTGGCCCGCACTTCAACATTTTATTTAAACTTGTATTGTTAGTTGTTTTGGCACTCGCGTCAAAAACAACTCTTAGTTTTGTGGTCGTACTGGTCTCTTTAATTACAGGATGATGAGGCATATAATTTCATTTTCTGATATTTCTGTCATGTGTCCCAACTCCTCATACTCCTTCATAAAGTCACTATATTCCCTTTTAATTTTTTCATTGCCAGTCAATCTTTTTTCTAACTTCTCAAATCTTTTAATTGCCATCTCTCTTGAATCTCCGATGTTTTCGATTTCCTTAAATGTGGGCAACTCCACAACAAACTTTCCATCCTCAGCATGATGTAACGTAGTCTTTACAAATAAGTCTTCGCACTCCTGCTCTTCCCTTTTTAATATTTTCTTCGGCTGCAACTCCTCCAACCGCCAAAACTGCTCCATTTGCCTTTGAATATTGGCATTCGAAGTGAAACTGCAAACTGTTTGCATAAAATTAACACTTTCGTCTTCATTTCTATTTACAATTTTGTTTACAGGACTATTCAATGGCACACTTCCGGATATTAACCATCCTAACTTGGATTTTTGCAGCACAGGCATATTTTCAGCGATCCTAATTTGTCCAATTGATAACAAATCATAAAATACATTTACACCTAACAATAAATCTATTGCACCTGGCACATTAAAAGTAGGATCTGCCAAAAATAAGTTACACGGGATTTTAAGGTTATTCCTATTTACAAAACGTGAAGGTAAGTTGTTTTGTTTTTTGTAAGTGTAATTTTATTTAACACAAATACCTTTAAATTCATTGAAAACTCGGTAAACTGAGACTGCACTTTGACTTCTAAAGTTTCATTACACTTTGTCACTGAACTATTTACACCAATAACTGACAAGTTTACTTCTTCTACTTTTAACTTTAATTGAGAGGCTAACTTACTAGATATAAAATTGCTCTGAGAGCCACAATCTAATAAAGCCCGCACTTCATGCGACTTACCATTACAATCAAACACCAACACTTTTGCCGTTGATAACAGAATTTCGCTATCTTGCTTATTCGCACAGTGAGCACTAACCGATGTACAAAAATCACTTACCGTTTCACTTCGATCACACTTTTGATTCGAATTTGAAGAGATTTCACAAATTGTCAAATTATTATTTGAAGACATAGTCGCACCAGTCGAATTTACCGACGGCCGATGGTTAGAACGCTGGTTTTCTTGCCCATTTAAATTTAATTTAGCAAAATCTATATGCAACAAATAATGATGAGGCTTGCCACACTTTTTGCAGCCATTTAAATGACATTTAGTACTCAAATGATTAGGCTTAAAACAGTTTAAGCATAATCTTAACCTCTTTATTTCGTTTATTCTTTGATTCTCACTAAAATTCAAAAACTTGGGACAATTTGAAAACCAGTGTTCACCATTTTGACATACTAAACATTGTTCATTACTATTCAGAAGAAAACTCCTCGATGTGCTTTTTGAAAATCTCTGTGGAATTTTCTCCGAGAACTTGTCACTACTTTTATAATCACTTGAATGGATGCTTTCGAGAACTTGACATCTTTCGGTTAAGAATTTAATAAATTCATCATAATTTGACATATTATTTTTTATTGCGAAAGCTTCCCACTCACATTTACTAAGAAGATCCAATTTTTGATTAAACAAATATATTAAAATGGTATCCCATTGTTCAATTGGCTCTTTTAAACTTTTCAGTGCTCGTACATTTTTTTGTATAGTATCTAAAAACTTTCTTAGATCTATAAAACTATTTTTGTTGACAACTGGCATGTCAAATAATGCTTTAATGTGACTTTGTACAATCAAACGTTTATTTTCGTAGCGTTCCCTTAATAATTTAAAGGCAATTTCATAATTTAACTCAGTAACCGGAATAGCAGATATGACTTGAGCTGCCTCACCCTTTAAACACGATTGAAAATAATAAAATTTTTGTACTTCTGTCAAACTGGTATTGCTATGGATTAAAGCGACAAAGGTGTCAAAAAAGTTACTCCATTTCTCATACTTTCCATCAAAAAATGGTAAATCGAGAGGAGGCAATTTAACAGCACTGGAGACCGAGTTAATTTGACCCAAACTACTGTTAATAGGATTGTCATTAACTAATAACTCTTTAAATTTGCAAATAGTTGCAAAATATTTATTTTCAAAATCTTCTCGCTCCGAGCCTGTACTCTCATCCCCCTCTAAAAATTCAATTTCCACCTGATGCTTAATAAATTCGTTCCAAAGCAATTCACACTTAATAAATCTTTCCTTAATATTGGCTTTATTCATAAAGTTGTCACACTCAGAAATATAACTATAAAACCTATCAAGCTGGGACATAACATATTTTCTATCGCTCTTAGAGCGTTTCACTAAATCCTTTTTTGACATAGTTAATACTTTTTCACTTATTCACTATCAAGTTAAGTTTAATTTTATTTACTTGTACAAACACAGTTGTTATTTACTTTACTTATTTTTCTTCATAAAAGATTTATTTACTTTATTCGAGATTTACTTATTTTATTTTACTCAAAAAACCTATTATTTACTTTTTCGCACTAAATAGGTTTTTATTACTTATTTATTTTTATACTTCAGTACTTATTTATTTATTATTTCTTTTATTTACTTTATTATGTATTAATACTTTTTATTTATAAACTAAGCATCATTTATTTATTAGAATTTATTTATTTTTGAATATTTGTCGACATACCCACTTTGAAATATTTATTGATTTTTAACCCGCTGGACAGTAGGTAAGTCTCAAATGACATTCATTATTTACACTTCAAATTATTATTTTTTATACCTTTTTCCAGTATACACTTACTTTATACATTATTATTATAAGCCACCTACTAATATTTACTTATTTACACTTATTTTTCATACACATATTACACATTTTTATAAATATTTACACACAGAAATTGAGGGGTAAATAAAACATTTTTTATTTATTTGTACTCTACTAAATCATCAACTATTTTCGTCAAATTATTTTGAACCTTTTATTTATTTGTTTTTATTAGCCAGGTGAATCAAATTCAAAAACTTACCCAGGGTTTACTTACCCGTCCAAAGAGCCCATCTACCCATAAAAACAGCCTTTTACAAAACACGGTTCCAAACCAAAACCAAAATAAATACGATTTGCTGCTCTCCTGATATTCGATGTTTCTCCTTGGACTGGATCGCGCTCCAAACAAGCCGACAACAGCGCGTCCACTCTGCCCGCGCTCGTTTGTTTTTTCACCTTCAACCCGCCGAAACCACGCGGTTAGCAACCGCCTATTCTATTCCACCTGCTCCTGATACTTTTTCTGTTCTCCGGCGTCACCAAGAGAACCCCTTATCTTGCACACCAAATTTCCAATAATTCCGTACTTACAACTTGTATTTAGGGATCAAAGTCGTCCCAATTTATTTATCCGGCTCGAAGGACCATATGTTTGGGGTTATTTTATTTCGTCGCTGGTTCTGTTGCTATTAAATTACACTTTTATTTTATTCTTTTTACTGCTTACTTTTTGTGGACTGTATATTTAATTTATTAATAAAACCAATTAAGTATGATCGTTGCACTTATTACTTTATTCACTTACTGCAAAATATTACTAAAAATGAGGGTTGACAATGGCATGAATTGGGATGCGTCACGGTGGTGGCTGCCGCGCGACATCCTTACATACCACAAACTTAACTTACTCAACTAACTGAACTGAACTTACTGAACTACTGAAAAATTGTCGTCGTAGGTGGCGGCCGACCCTGAGGATCAGGTGATTTGGCTGTTGCCAGATTTGGCACTACTTAATTTAATTTACTGAAACAGAGATAGTATTCGACAAAGAAGGCTTATTTCTCAAACCATTAACAATCGACCATGTTTCCTTAGCCACATTTTTAGATTTAGCCAGTCTTAGTCGCCTATTATAGTAAATATCCTTGGTGGCTTTTAAAGTTCTCTGATAAATCTTTTTGTAAAGTCTTACGTACTCATGAAAAAAAGCGCTGTCTAAAAATTTCTTAAGATGAGATAATAAGCCCATGTTCTTAGCAGATGTACGCAAGCCTTGGGTAGACCAGGGGTTATAAAAGAAGGGGTTAAGACCTGGGGTTAAATAAGACATTATCTTTGATATCACTATCCAAAAAGCCACTTTTTCCAAAATTTCTTATTTTCTAACCGACTATTATTTTTTCATATGGCGTACAATGATATTTTTTATGAAAATGTCAATAATCTGTATATGTTTTGTCTTTTGCTTCTTTTAAGACTTTACGTCATAATTTTTGAAAAATTATTGATTTATAGAGAGATAGGCGCGTTAGTGACTAGAATATTTGGGGCCCTTCATTTTATTTATTTTTTTTCCATAAAGATAAAATATTTGTATATGTATATAAATAAGTACCTATAAATAATGTATAAACATCTTCAAGTACACAAACAAAATATGTTATTTATTTATTTTGGATGGTGATAGTTTTTTTATAGTCCATCATACATGTTTAAAAACTTTATAAAACGAATGAAGTTTGTAGCTTTTCTAAAGGTGGATTCATGTTTTTGCTATAATTGCCATAAAGGTTACCATTTATTGTCTTCTAAGTATCTACATTCTGATGGAAAATATTTAACTGTTAGAGCACCATTGCAAATGTTACATCTGGGCAGAGGATCTTCTTTTAAAATATATGAGTGAATTAAATATGTGTAAACCTTTTTCTTATGGAATTTTCTCTTTTCGTAAGTCGCAGAAAGTCAAATACACTTTTCTAAATTGGCCTCATTTCATATAATTTGATGCTGTTTTTTAGGCCCAATTTTTTTGATCCAAATGATCAAAGATGCCTGTAATATTAAACTCAACTTTGTTATATAAATTATTGACCAGTTTTGCCTAAATCACGGCCTGTTTGCGAGGCAGTTTACCTTTTCATTTATCTTGATTCCTATTCTTATAACTAGAGATCCATAGAAAGGAAGAGGTTTTGTTAGGTTTTATTGCGGAAATGAAAAAATCTACAATTTAAGGAATATGGCTATTGGCTGACTTGTTTTTCATTAATTGTAAGAACCTTAATGAGTCAGTTATATTTATAAATTTATCCTAGTCTAAGTTCTAAGTTGCATATGTGAATCTCTCCTTAATATCAAATAGCTCGGCATAGAAAACCGATGGAATTGAATTCGATTTTAACATTAAGGAGTTAAATCTTTTGTGTACACCGCTGCTTCTACATCTGCTAGGGCTTTAGGGCCGTCTGTATAAATCTGAACCGATAATTGGAAATATTCGTGTATAACATTATTAAATTTATCTCTAATATTTAATAGGGAGATATTACCTTTACTGATAAATTTAATGCCAATTCAGTGTTTCTATTTTTTAGAGACGACATCAAAGGGGAAAAATTGTTTGGCCTATTTGGTTCGAAAGAAGGGAATTTTACATCATAATTAATGTTTCTGTTATTTTGAAGAGTTGATATTGAATTTTTTATGACAAGATGGCGAACGATGTTGTACAATCAGATCGTAAATCTAAAATCCTAAAAAGTCGTCGTGATTTCATTGCAAAAATAAATTTGAAAACGCTGAAAATAAAAACAAATGCCGTTTCCACCTGTACTCGATATGTTTGCGACAAGCAGCATCCCCAAAAAGTACTACTTTTACCCACAAACCCGATTCGGCAAAGTCGCTAACATCAAAAAGTGGCAAGGATGAAGTTGGATTGAGGAGTAAAAATTACATTCTCCAGAAAAACGCCAAGCTACTGAGGTAAAAGGTACATTTTCTCAAAAAAAAGTTGGAAAAACATGAAAGTAAACAAAGTCATGTGTTCTTTGATACGAACAAATTGAGAATGGCAACAATGCCCGCAATCCTGTTACTCCATCCACGAACTTAATAAATATACCTGGACTGCTAATGCATATGGCCACGATACCCAAAAATGACCTGCATAAATTGCATTATGAATTCCATGCATAATGAACCTGCTGGGGGCCGCCATTTTTATAATGGTTGTGTCCTTTTGATGTTGGTCACTCAACATTTTTAGTGTTGGCAACAAAAAATGTATTAAATAACGGTAATGAAGTTAACGACCCTGACGTTTGACGTGTGAGTATAGCGGATTGCCTAGTTTTTGGCGATTTGTAAACGACGCTTGGGTATATCGTCTGGAAGAGGCGATTAATCTTCCTCCTTATTTAATACGTGAATAATGGTATCACCATCTTTATTTAAAGGCATTTGGTTTACTGTTTCTCAAAACCGAATTATTGTGAATTTTCTGTGTTATTTATGATAGAATAATATATAAAGTTGTTAATAGAATAATATATTTTTGTTATATAAACCCTTGCTAATTCCAAACCCTCATAAAATCATCTATATTTTGATTTTTATAGATGGTTGTCCCTATTAATGTGGAAACACTGTATATGAAAGGAAAGTAAAACTCGTAATAGTAAAAATAGAAAGAAAATAAAAGTGTTTGAACTAAATTTATTAAGTAAATACAAGCAAAAATTTAAATGAAGATCACCATTTTCAGGGTATTTGGATTTATAAGATTCAAGATTATCAGAATAATAAAACAAACATTTTAAAGTGCATCCATCTATCTCAAGTTAATTGAAACTTTGTCTCATTTTTAGGTAAGGATTACTTTCTTTCATAAATTTTAAAGAAATTCCTAAAGAAGTACAAGAAAAATCATAGATCTAAGGCAACTCTCTTAAATTCCTAACTAAATGTAAGTTTTTATTTGTAAACATAACCTCCCAAAAACTTTAATTGTTTTGTTTCCCTACAATTGGCACAACTAAAACTTGTCAGAGTGACCAACATCGAAAGGACACAATCACGAAAAATGGCGGCCCCCTAGTAGTGGTCATTTACTTTTCATTGAATTGGCAGTCCAGGTATATTTATAAGTTCGTGCTTCTATCAGACTCGTATAAGTCAACGTCATTAACGTTTACAGATGCTGCGAATGACAAAATTGGTAATGACAATCACATTGACATTTGCGAAACTGCAAGAGGGTGTTCAGAAATCGTTACCTTGCGGTAAATATACCAGGGCAATACAAAAGCCGTTTAAAAACATATTGGCTTAATATTATGACGTCATAACATTCTGTAATCTCATAATATTTAGCCATTTCTCAGATGACCCATCCAAATTATATGGGTAATATTTAGTAGACATGTGCTTTTACGATTTGTTTTTATTTACTTTTTTGTCATGTATTGATAATTATGTTGTTTTGGCTTTGATATTTCAAGATAGGAATTTCTTAATAAGTTTGCTGAATTACAAAATGGACCTACAAAACATACAAGATTACATATGTCTAAAAGACGAGAATTTTGCAAAGTTTATTTGCTAAAAAAATTAAGAATATTATTAATAAGTACTTGTTAACCATAAATTTTAGGTTAAAAAATAAAATAACACAATATTGATCTGTTTATATAATTATAGCAGAATTATCTATACAGATCGTGTTATCATGAGCTACGTATTATCCAAAATAATGGCAACACCGCTTGGTTGCGGCTTGCAGGCGGCGGAATTTTATGTTTCTATTTTTTGAACCGGGAGTCAGCAGACCTCACTTTGCTGTGTTACTGCACGTTGCATTAATAATTTTTGAGCTTTATTTTCGTGTTTTTTTCACTATGACTGTTTATACCCCTTCCGAAAGAGTTCAACTAATTAAATGGTTTTATGGAGGCAATTCGGCAGTACAATATAGAGATTTTTGAGAATTTAGAGAGACCGATTCCTTGTGCAAAAACGGTTTTAAATAAGGTTACAAATTTTCAGACATCTTTTTGTCTTCAAGATTGTAAAAGATGCCACACAAAACGTCAAGAACCACATGTTGAAGCGGTCCAGGATATAGAATGGGGAAGAAATAGTTTGCAGTACCCTAGAACTTGATTCGACACGGTCCACTAGAAGTGTTGGAGAGGAACTAGGAATGAGCAATAAAACTGTTAGTATCTAGAAAAATTATCTAGAAAAAAATAAGTATTCAAAAACTCAGGAAATATTTCCTGAAGACCAGTGGCGAAGAATGGAATTTTGTGAAACCATGATGGAAAAGGCAGATGAAAACTAATATTTTTTAAAAAATATTTTGTTTTCTGATGAATCTTCTTTTCCATTACATGGCAAACACAATCCTTCCATTGTTCGTTATTGGTCTCAGGAAAACGAGCACAGAAGTTTTCAGTTTCGTACCCAGTATCCTCAGAAATTTAATGTTTGGGCAGGTATTTTGGGCGACAATGTTATAGGACCATTTTTTATTGATGGCACTTTAAACGTCCAGAAGTACCTTGAGTTGCTGCAAAACCAACTTCTTCCTGCCACTCAAATCCTGATGTATATATACCTGATGTAGACCTGGGATCGGTTTATTTTCAGCAAGATGGCTGTCCTGCTCATAACGCGGCTAGGGTAAAACAATTTTTAACAAATACTTTTCCTAACCGCCTTATTAGTGGGACTGGCGATATTAAATGGCCTCCTAGATCTCCAGATTTGTCTTCAAATGACTTTTATCTATAGGATTACCTTAAGCAGACCATTTACAAGCATGAATTTAGTAGGCCAACAAATTTAGAGGAGTTGCGATATAAAATTGTCGAAGGTGCCAATTCCATTTTACCTGAAACTCTTTTGAAGGTGGGAAATAGCTTTTACGATAGGTTAAGTTTTTGTTTAGCGAAAAAGGGCGTTTTATTTGAACCTTTTATTTAAAAAATGATATGTTGTTAAGTTTGTTTATTAGAGTTTTATTTCTGATTTTTTATTATATTTTCATCAGAGTTGATATTTTATTTTTTATTAGAATAACGCTTTAATTTTCATTATGCAAAACCCGCATTAGAATAAATATTTTAAAAATGCCTGGCTTTTCGCGTAATATTTTCGGACATTTTGTCGCCAAACGACGCAGCTCCCACGAAAGTCAGATGTTTACTAATCCCGTCCTCGAGCCGGCCGGGTCGGTGCTCTATCGCAGGCACTCGTACACGCGCGACGTTGCAAAATTTTGCCTCTATGCGGTTTCCTAAGTAACGCACGAAAACAGGATCTGTATATTAAATTACACATTTTTCGAACGAATTTCTCGCGACTTATGGGATTTTCTATTGAAGACATTTGAAATTATTAACAGAACTAGATATATTTTTTTTGATACAGAAGATTCAAACACTGTTGTCTCAAAATGTCTCTTTCAAAAAATTCCCTATAGAGCGGAGGGTTTTATTAGCCTCATTCTCTCTTTTTGGTTAAAAGTAAAATGATTGAATGCTTACTGTGACATAATTGAATTCACTTGACTGCCTGAAATTAATTAAATTATTCTTTTAGGTAACTGAACTGGAAACTGTTGTTAGATTTTGTTTCTGTCTGAGAGTTCAGTGTACTAAAGCTCTTCGACAAAAAAAAGGTGAATATATTATTTCAGGTAATTAATTATATACAATGGACATAGAATTATAATGTGACTTTGCTCGTCTCCAATAACGATAATTACGTACTTGAACTCTTAAAATGAAAAAAAAAAATAGATTAGCGTAGCTACATTATACATGCCGAAAATGACGAATTAAATTTTTGTTCAGGAATTTCAGGGGATATTTATACAGGACTGATTTTAAGTTAACCTCATACAATTATTTTACGTAACCATCACTATTTCATTTCTAAACGCACCCTTGTAGATAATAACCGCAGCAGACTCAGAATAATAGTCAAAAAACACTCTTATCCACAATCTACAAAAAATACTCGCCCTCAGTTAAAGACTCAAGTAAAGACGATCAATTACTTAAAGCTAACCCTAGGATGTATCTCAGAACTTTACTAGAATCACGTCAAAAATGTCTAATGCCTTAAAACATCTTGATACCAAGGCTCTTAAAGGACGAAATTGTGAGAAAATGAGAACTAAAGGATCAACATCGAAGCAATTTTTTAAGTTAGCTGTACCATATGAGTACTGTGAAGAATATCTGATTTGTAGCCATAATTAACTATTTTATGAATCTTCAACGCCAGAAGGCAAGTCCGTCAAAAACCCCAGTTAAAACAAAGTACATGGAATTGAAGCAGCCATTAATGATGAAAAACTTAATATTCTTTATATTACGGAACAGTGGATGAAAGAAACAGAAGTTGAAACTCTTCATTACAAAGGCTTTACTCTCGTATGCCACTCAGATAAAAAAGCTTCATCAGGAGGGAGAACGGCAATTTTTGTAATAGTCTTAAAAATTCTTGTAGTCCTAAACGTTGAATGTGGTATTGTAGAAAAAGGTACCGAATATTCCTCTATTATTCTATATGGTAATAGAGTATGATGGTAACCTTAATATCGAACAGAGATTTACACAGTTTATGACTATTTGCATAGGATTCTGCTAGGAAAACTATGCAAATGCTTATAAATTTTTCCCTAAGAGTGCTTGAATAATAAAATTATATTTGGAAAGAAAATCTCAGACCGTTCAATATATGGGTGTGTCATCGGGGGAGGGTAGGGTGAGTATTGGGGTACCTCAGGGCTCTATTCTAGGCCCTATTTTAATATATATAAATGACTTGCCAACAAGTGATCCTGATGCTGACGTTATTTTTTTTGCCGATAGTGCTACAATATCAAAGTTAAATTAATTGTAAGTTTCTGTTATTATAATTACATATAATGTTCTCACAAATATATTTTCAGCGCCTTTACACAATATTTACTTTTCTTAAATCAAGAATTAAATTTTTTTAACCGAAAATAATTAAACTTTCTTGAAATGTACACCAGATTAAGTAAACTATATCTTCATTCTCGTCAAGATGCCAAAGTGTTTCACTCGATATTTGCTTGAACACTTGCTTCGTACTTCGACCAATAGCAGAAGCGAGTAAATTTCATTTAGTCTCGATTTGCTAGCTTCTTATTTTCCTTTTTAAATTGTTTGTTTCATGATTTGCCTTAAACGCAGTTTGTGATTTGTGATTTCCACGAGTGTTATTTGATCCCATCAATGCAATTAATCCTTCAGACATATGTGATGAAAATTAACCCAGTTTTGATTTTTCCATTTACATTATTCTGGTTCTCTGTTCAAAGAGCTACTAATAAAGTGATCTAAAACACCGGTGTCGGGTACACGTTGCATGGCTCCGATTGCTATAAATCAAAATGGAGGATATTTTAATTGTGTTCCATATGTGTAAGTCCATTATTTAATAGTAAGTTCGTAGGTACTATTTTTCTTTATAAAATCAGTTTGTTGAAAAAAAAACGGGTGATCTCGAATTTTAATTTTTTTTTGGAAAGATGTTAATTGTTTATTTCATTTTCTAATTTTCTTTGCTGCTTTTAAATGCCTAATGGGGAGGTGTCACTTTACAATGTTTTAATGCAGATTCATTTTCAAAACCCTAGACCGGAGGACTAGATGGAGACCAAATTATAGGGTAAAGTTAAATTAAAATTAATCAAATTACCTATATTATAAATTCAGGCTAACGTTATCATTTGTAATAATGACGGGTTGACAGAAAAATCTAAATAAATGCCATAAGATTTGATTTTTTTTATCTAACCTAATTCATTAATCAATCTATTGGAGAACTGTTGAAAATTAACTAGTAAGCGAAAGTACGTAAAGAAGGAGTTTTTTTTCCTTGTAGTTAAAGTTTGAATCGATGAAGTTTTAGAGGCCCTAGTTGATACTTTAAGTATTGTGTTGTATTGTATTTAAAAATTTCTTGTAAAATGGTCTGCCAGAGTCATAAAGTAAGTAAAAGGCGTACGTATTTACTTACTTTATCATGACTAACTTATATAATTTATTATATTTAATTTATTTAGAAAGAATTATAGACCTCTAATAGGATTCTTTTAGTTTTGCCCTTCTAAATCCAATGAGGTCACCCATAAGGTTGCAGCTCTCAGCTAAGATCTGGCATTTTTAGAGCCAATTTTTGGTCTCAAAAACGATGTCGAAAAATTACTTTTGCCGTGTTTTTAAAGTGCTCTAATTCCCTTATTTCTGCTCAATTCTCGTTATAACTCGGTGTTTTGGCGTGATGTACGGAATGCAAACAAGACGCTGGTGTAGTTAGTTTAAAATCTTAAAAAATCAATTTTTGGTGTACCCGAAAAGCAAAAAATCCCAAACTTTAGAGATCGATATCTCTGCTTCTAAGAACTTTATCTGAAAAATTCCACCAAGTTTCTCTTGATTTTACCCTTCTGAATTTAATGAGACCACCGTCGTAGCTCTCATATTAGTTGAGATCTGGCACTTTCAGAGCCAATTTTTTAGCTCAAAAACGATATCGAAAAAACAATCGTCTTAATTTTTATTCCATACCTGAGAAATTTCTATTTCTGCCATTTAAAGTTTAATGAAAAAGTGGCAAAAGGTTCGTAAGTAACGTAAAATATTGCGGTTCGCAATATTATTACAACTAAATGGGACATAGTATATGCTAATTCTTACTAAAAGATAATAATCTCTAAAAGTGCTTTCAAATACCTAAAACTAAATCAAATCTCGATTAAAGTACAATAATACCTTTTTATCTGTCTTTTATCAATTCATCAAGCGCAGAGCACTATTGAAGCTCTCTCATATGTTCCAAAGGGGGCCGATACCTGTCAATTTGTTTGAACGGTAGATTGATTTTCACACCCCATTTCCTTTCACAAAAGCAATGGACTGTGTAAGATGAAGGACCTGGGCAAAAACGGACCCGGCCGAATTTGCATATAGAGCCGCCGCTATCGCCATTTTAAAAATAATGAGACCTTTTTCGGCTCAAACTTTTAGCAGTAGTAGCTCTATCCGCGTTTTATTTTTCCTCGAACTAATGGAATGTAAACAGTGTTCGGAAAATTGGCGCAAACTCAAGTTTTGTTATCTATTCTTTCAACGTTTTGGCTCTTATACGTATTAAATGGTTGCCAGAATTATGTATTGGGTGACCCACCAAGAATGGCTCTCGGGTATATCTTGGTAAAGTATAATATTATTATAGTTTGCGAAAAAAACCTAACAAAAAGACCATGTGAAGTTACTTAGTAAAAATAATTTTCCTAGAATCACCAAAAGGGCGCAACTTACTGAATAATCAGAGTCAATCGAGATATTTTACCTTGTAAAGATTATAATAAATAATAATAATACACATTTCACAGTGAATTCTAAGGCATGCTGTTTTTTCAAAAATTTTAAATGTAACGATTTTAAGATTAAAATAATTAATTAAATTATATTTATTAACAATTTAAACTACATGCAAGAAAAAGCTTTAAAAGCTTAAGGAAATCGCATATTTATTTATGCGTTCAATTTTGCTATCTTATCTTTCGCTCTTGATTATAATTATCCTAAAATAAAAAATAATATATAAATGATTGATTTAAAAAGATATGTACTTTTAAATTATAAACGTCAAAGCACTTAAACATTTTTAATGGTCTGAGTAGCTTTTTGAACAATTTAAATATTTCTTCAAAATGTATCTATATATTAAATAAGCTGTTATTAAAATTTCAAAAACACTAGTTTTTATTATATTTTTTTGTAGGACTAATACGAAATATACAAGGTGGTCCAGCCTAAACGTCAGTCAAAAGTAAGTCAAGTCAGTCCAGTCAAACGTAAGTTAAAAGTCATTCATTTTAATACGTGATAGAGAATTTAAAAAAAATAGACTTTCATTAATAAAATTTTCTCAGGAATTTTTAATAACAAAGATACAAAGTATTAAAGATCAACTAGTAGATTCTTCATTTAATTTGAAAAAAATAGTTACTCTTGCAAAAATTATGATCTAAGGTACTGTTTTTTAAATATCTTAATTTAATTGTTCAGAAATACCTGCTACAATGTTGCAAAAATGTATAAAAAAAAAGAAGTCAAACTTGGATTTGTAAAAAAGTTGAATATAAAAAATGATCAAAAGTTACCTTAAGTCATTATTATATTTGACAGGTTTAATTTAAGATTCAAGCCTAATTTTCTTTTTTTTTTAAGTTTTTGCAGCATTTTAACTGGCGTTTCTGTTCAATTAAACTAGATACTAAATAGGATATTTTAAAAACAGTACCTTAAATCATAATTTTGCAAAAATAACTTTTTTTTCCAAATCAAATGGAGTTGACTTTTTATAAAAAAAAATATTTTATCATCTCGCAGATTTGACGCAACAAAGGATCAAATCCCACCGTATCTTACGCCCCTGCAATTTTTTTAAAAATTGTCTTCATCAGTAATTGACAATTTAATACAATAACATGCATGCGTAAATTAATTGAAATTGAGCTGCTAGTTCAAAAGTTATGATAAATAAACAAATAATTACTCTTAACTTTAACACCCTGTACCTTTGTTACTAAACATTTCTGAGAAAAATTTTATGATGAAAGTCTATTTTTTTTAATTCTTTATCACGTATAAAAAATTTGAATTGAAACGAAACTAAATTTATAGCTGCATAAAAAGTATAGTCACGATAACACGTACGAAATTTAAAATTCACCACTCGTGGAGCCATTCCCTTTGCCTTAAGCCTGCAGAATCTTGATTATTTCGCACTTGTTATAGAATATACTATGCCAGTTAAAAAAAGCAGCTTGATAGTATATTCCATGTTTCCGCTAAAGCTTTTAAGTTAGACGGGAGGGGCACTGCCTTGATGCCTTAAGCTCTCTTAGAATGGCTTGTGATCGATATCAAAATAAATCAAATATTTGTTCAAATTTCTTGAAAAATGTCTATAATTTCATAATTAATATTTTTTGTGTGTATTTTCTTGTGAAAATAGATCTATGAAAGGAAATGTGGGAAACGGTTTAAAATGAACTACAAGCCTTTTAATTTAAATGTCGACGTTTCAACTTTTATAAAGTTATCTTAAGGACATTGCAAGAGATTCAAATCATTAGATTAGATTTATATCAACCCTTTAAAAAATTTATTAAAAAAAAATTGTGTGTAGTTTTAGGCATAATATTTGCCTTTTTTAATCCTATATTTTTAATAAAATATTTAAAAACAGGAACGAATTTTTCGACGAGTTTATAATAGTTAACAACTAATTTTCTACTCTTGGGCTGTGCTCATAATGGAGCGGATAATATTATCTATATCGGATCTGAACGTATTATCCCCATTGCCTAGTCTCCCTGCCTTTTTCGTCTTGTATGTAAGTTTTATTTTGGCAGTTTGTATAAAAATGTGTCTTCCTCATTGTCTGATGAAGATGAAATTTTATTTAAGTTAAATTAAATTTTTTTCATAATAAACAACTGTGATGATTTTTATGCTTCTTATTCTAAATGGATCCCAAGCAAATACCAAACTTATCAATTTTTCTTTATTTATTACTGCAAATGTTCTATTGCGTTTTAAAGTCGCCTATCCGCTACGATGGCGGGAGGAAATAATACTAAACTCGAATACTAGTTCTAGATGTAAGTTGTATTCATATGATTCATACCGATGATACAAATCTCACTTGCCTGTCAACTCTAATATGCTAAAAACTTTTTCGCATAAATTCGTATCTCAAGAAACAGTACTTCCTACCAACTGCGCTCTGATTGAACTGGCGATTGCAATTCGTATTAATTGTATTTTGTATTCACTTATTGGTTTGGTATTATATTGTGTAAATACAATTCAATTGTGAGTAAGAACTAAAATTATAAAAATTATTATTATAAGTACCTTTATGTGAAAAAAAATAAACTTTTCAATTATGGAATCTAATTTTGCTAATCTAGTTATTTATAATCAATTAAAAATATAAGTTTTATGTCCATTTAGTTTATTTATGCTTACATTGTAAATGAAAAGGATATGGGATGTTAAATGACTTAAAGAATATTACTACTCATTTTTTTTTACTAGTAAATTTTACCATACACACTTCCAAAGCAATAAGAAAAAATTAGATACACTAAAACTAGGTTTGTTTACATAATCACAAGAAACATGCATGTAAAAAATCTAACTAATATTAAAAGACGTGTACGTTTTATACATAAAAAGGATGATGGGGATATAATGCGGTGTTAACGAAGTTTTTGGTTAAAAAAATAAAAATCCTCCAAAGTACCCAAAAAAATTCTATGCGGCATGTAAATGTTTGTCCATGGGGTATAGAAATCCATATTTTTTATCGCTAATGAATCACATAAATGAAATTTTCATTGACCATCTTATGTAAAAAGATTTGCTGCCGCTTACACATAATTCTGAACAAAATTTATGAAATACTCTGGAGAAGTTAACACCTTATGGAAAATCTCCGAAAGGTATCTACACTCTCTACATGTGGTATTTGTATAACAAGATATTAACTAACGTTCGTGAAACGTTGGCCGGACCCGTAAATATATAATTCTTTAAATTTTTCATAGAATAAACTGTTGCTCAAATCAACGATTTTTGATCTATGCAGATTAAGTTTAACATATAATTAATAAAAAATCAACCAATATTTGCCAAATAAATTGATGAAAAATATTCCATGCCTTAATCTCACTCTTAAAACTGATTCTTGTGAGAACTAGAAACAGGAGCTACAACATGTAACAAGTCGTCCTCAAGACCTGAGTTAACCTGACCTGTTTATGATTCCTTACATTTTACTGGAAATATCTTCTTCCTCAATTCAAATTAATATATTTTATGTACGAGGGTGGTCCCAGAAGTACCCGGCCTGACCTAGAGATGTCGGTAGTAGTTTGAAAATATCATGTATTAGAAAGTATACAATCTATAAAGCATATGTTTCAAGTTTGAAGACGCCACGTTGTTTAGTATTTGTTTGGCAGCCATCAATAGTGAACGTTTTCAGTGAATTTGTGAAAATGGAGAAAATTGTCATCGTTATGTGATACAATACTTTTATTTGATAAGCCTCAGCCCAACCAATATAAAAGCTGAACTGGATTCTACTCTGGGTGAGTCTGATCGTTCGTTAACAACAGTAAAATATTGGCCGTACGAGCTGCCAAGACGAGCATCGTAATGGTCGACCAAATGAGCTGACGACTCCAGAAATTTCAAAGAAAATTCATAAAGCGGTACTGGATGATCGTCGACTGAAAGTGCGCGAGCTAGCAGACATAGTAGGCATTTCAAAAAGTGTGGTACATCGCATATTAACTAAAAATTTTGACATGAGAAAGCTGTGTGCAAGATGGGTGCCGCGTTTGCTCACACTCGAGCAAAAACAGTGTCGTGAAGATGTTTCAATTGAGTGTTTAGCAAAATTTAATAGCAACAATCAGAATTTTTGCATCGTTTCATAACCATGGATGAAACATAGGTCCATCACTTCACACCTCAGACAAAAAAACATTCAAAACAATGGACTCAAAACCGGCTCCAAAGAAGGCGAAAACCGTTTTATCTGCAGACAAGGTCACGGCGTTGATTTTTTGGGATGCGTGAGGGATAATTTTCATTGACTATCTTGAAAAAGGTAAAACTATCAACGGCGAGAATTATGCGAACTTATTGCAATGTTTGAGCAAAGAAATCAAGCAAAAACGGCCGCATTTGGTTAAGAAGAAAGTGTTGTTTCATCAAGACAATGCACCAGCTCACAAATCCGTTATTGCAATGGCCAAAATTAACAAATTAAAGTTTGAATTGCTACCTTATGCACCCTATTTGCCAGATTTAGCCCCCTCAGATTATTTTCTGTTTCCAAACTGGCTCAGTGGTCAAAGATTTTCCAACGATGAAGAAGTGATGTCTGCAGTAAATGGCTATTTCGAGGCGCAAGACAGTTCTTATTATAAAAAGGGTATTGAACTTATTAAATATCGCTGGAAAAATGTATAGAGCTGAAAGGAGATTATGTTGAAAAATAAAATAAATTTTTTTCCAAAATTTTCGTGTTTTCTTTCTTGGGTCGGGTACTTCTGGGACCACCCTTGTATACGTACAAATACTTAATTCCATGGATTTTTTACGATCCACTTTTGAAGGTATGCTAACTTGCTATTTTTTTTCGAGTTAAAAAATATAAATTTCTTGTCACAATGTCAAAAATGTCATAAACTGATTAAGTTTAATTTTATTTTTTTTTTCTTTAAAAATACTTGAAATTGAAAATGAAAATTACAAATATAAATTTATTTTTTCATTTACAGGTCCGGAAATCAAATGTTTTAATTTAGCATGAACACTTGGCAATAATAGTTAGGGTGATTTGTAGAATTTCTCAATCTGTCATAATAAAATTATATAAATTATATTAGACAATTCTCTTGCAGGGTTTCCATATTAGAAGATTTGAACATATTTAAGTTCAATTTTTTTTTGCAGAATTCAAAGATATCACTTTCTAAGATATTCATTGAAAAATGTAAAAATCTAAACAAGGAATTATATATATATATAATAATAAGACGAAAAAATTTATTTACCATTAGGGAAAAAATAGATATTTAGAAAAAATCACAATTAAAGGTATTATATGAAGCCAGTGTATAAAATTCTTGCGTAAATTACAAATTATATTCTTACGCAGATGTCAGTTATCTGCTGTTCTTCTGGAGTTTCTTCTTAAAAGATAGTAAACAATTGTTTGACCATATTTTCGTTTTTAAAAATAACATAAACTTTAAGCAGTTTTCCTTTACGCTTAAATAAAAAGCTCCAAAAGAACTGATTCATAATTGCTTTTTTCGTAGACTTTACAGCTAATATGTCTCGAGATATAGCCGAGTATCACTCTAAGTGCAACATCCAAATTTTAATGTACTATAAATAAAAAAAATTAAACTTACCACTCCGTTACTGGACTTTCGAACTACGCAAGGTAAGGTTGCTGTTCCTCCCGTTTGAGCAACAACGACTGTACAATTCTCAGTCATAAAAACTGTCGGTTTGCCAGTTGTCGCTTTGCCATTTACGCTGTTGCCTATGCCTAGCATAGCTTCTTTACTTTTACGATGTTGTTCTCCGTAACTTCTTCTGTGACGTATGAATAGTGTTAGGTCCTGCGCATCGAACGAATCTAGAAGAAAATAATTAAATAAAAAAAAATATATTAAAATTAAAATAGTGGAATTTATAAATTTTTGGCTTAATATATAAAAAAAACGGGTTTCATAAAAACCTCTCCACTAGCCTCCAGTATATAGGCTTGAGTCGATTCTACATCAGCAATCTCCGCATTAAACAAATTCTATACTATTGGCATAAAGAGCAGTAGCACCAATCGAATGGCGTTATAATTACTCGGACATTTGCAAAACTATACAGGTTCGGACTGAGCGTCTATATTCCACTTAAGACTTAAACACAAGACTAGCACTAGGTACTATATGCTAAGCATGTTTCAAACCGAATTATATTGCATAACGATAAAAATAAAACGACAATTATCCAAACAGACTATAGATACGGCGGTTCTTGCGCTGTCAAGACCGAAAGGCAGAGGTTTCAAATTAACACTGGTAGTCCTGAGGGATGCATCTTGTCTCCTACCCTCTCCCTACGATATACCAATGACCTTTTTGAAAAGACTTCTAAGGTGTAAAGGTTGGCAGGAAGATGTCTTAATAGGATCATAGCTAAGGCAGCTTCTCAAAAACTTGGGACTATCCTTAAAACCAAAAGTCTCTATCCACCGTAACAGATTTTAATGCTTTTTTTCTAACTTTTTACAAGGCTCAGATTTGTACATTATCTTTTACTCTTACATACGAAGCTCTGCACGCAAACACACTTTAAAGGTTCTTGGTTCCATGCAAAAGAGGGCGATACATCTTATAGGAGATCCAGAGATAACTCGAAGCTTGTACAGGTTGTCGCATAGAAGGAAGGTGGCGGACCTGACTTTGTTTCATTAATACGATCATAGTTAATACTATTCCGATATTATTACACCCAAAGCTATACATGCTATTAAGATTTACAGGCAGATGCAACACTTAAATATCAAGGGCATCTGCAGACGCCTAAAAAATCGCTATTTTGGGACTCCTTTTTATGGAGAAGTACAACTCTGTGAAATCAACTTCCAAAGCAAGTCTTTTTCGAATATTTCAACTTGCAGAAGTTTGAGAAAAATATCCACAAAAACCTTTGTAGCACTGGGGCTACTCGTGTACTAGAGAATTTTATTATTACTTAACCTGTTATTAGTATTTTTCTTGACCTCATCAAAGCCATTGACATTGTAATTTTGTTGATGGCTTACAGGACTTCGGAATTTGAAAAAAACCAAAAGACAAGACTGGTCTACAACACACAATAAAAATAAATTTAAATGCAATAGATAAATTAAAAGACAATAAAGGAAACTTACAAGTAACTACGTATCGACATGATAGTCACCAAAAAAGAATTACGACATAAACTTATTTACATAGTTTAAAAAGTGTTTAAAAAGTGAAAAGGAAAAAGTCAAAAAAGTTTCTTGTTAAGATCAGTTTAATTTAAAATAATATGAAATACTTAGCAAGAGAGGAACATGCTTAATATTGCAGTGACCTAGAAAATAAATAAAATTTACATTTAAAATAAATTACTGCAAAAAGCGGATTTTCCCAAGAAACCATATAGGGATAAGTAATATTCTTCACATTGGATAAAGGTACTGATATACGAAATAAATATTAACTTTTTTGATGAACAACACTGATCAAGAGCAAATCCAAGAACAGACACATATCCAAAATCTATGAACATACAGCAACTTGGTTCATAGTTTCATACTTAACTGGCAACTCTAACTCTAAGATAATGTAAAATAGAAATAATTATTTTAAATTCTCACTATAAAATGATCCTCTTAGTCTTTTATTTTGTATTTCGTATAATGTAACTCGACTTATTGAGCTATTAGAAATAATATATTCTTTGAAATGTTTTTATTGTTATATTTTATATTGTTGTTTGTAGTATAGAAAACTATTTTCACTAAAGCAACTAAGAAACATGACAAGTAGCCTTTTTATTAAAAGATCTTACAGATCTTTTCCAGATGCAGCAGCAACTCATTAATTTTAATTCTTTTAGGTTAGTCTACACAAATAAAACAACATGTTTTAAGTAATTTCTAACAACAATCGTTTGTTTATTTAAATAAAATAACTGGGCTTAATAAAAAATTTAATAAAATAAAAAAATCATAACTTTATCACTAAAAACTGCATAGTTAGCCATGGTTTTTAATAGTTTGATAGATTTTCCGTATTTAGCAATTCATCTTAAATTTTAGTACGCTTATTTAAGCTAAAAACGCGACTTCAATACATACGAGAAAGGTCATAAAAGAGTATGACAAAGAACATAAGAACGTTTTGCAGAATGCACCTTTAATCCTACTATACAGTGCTTTCATTTCAAAACGATCTTGAGACGGAAATCTTGAAAGTTTTTCCACGTTAGTAATATTTCCACTTTGTCAGTTACTAGATCGCCATTTTCCTCTGTTTCACCATTCTCTCTTCCTCCTTCTTAACGGTTTCTTTCTTAGGGTTCTTAGTCCCTATTCTCGTCTGTAGGACTTTCTAGCACTTTAAGTCAAGCAATATTGCTCACAATACATTTTTTACAGTCTCCATCATACCAATTATTTAATGTTACCTCCTACGTGTCTATTGTTTGTGGTGTTTAAATTCTTCCTGATACTATGGTCTTATCTCTTTCTGTTAAAGCTTTTCTGTATCCCACTAAGGAGAAATACCATTGATTTGCTTACTTATTACTCTGGTATTTTGAATCCTAATTTAACTTTAACCAAAAATGTTGTGAATAGGCATCTGCTCCTCTGCAACCTCTTATACCTAGTACATCATATCCGTGCCTTGCATCCATTTTACTGTAATTTACTTAATTCCTTGTTAAACCATTAGTAGATACTACTACTGTCGATTTGTATATATCTTTATGTTTAAACATAGTGGACTTTATTAACATATAATTCAATCCTGCAAGATCTGCGACTCTTAGACAATTGTCATTAAAAGCATAGTAAAGGCTGTGCATGCCATTATTATGTCATTCTCATACCATAGTTTTAGTACCTCGTCTTGTCTAATTTTAGCACTAAAATCGCTCAAGAGCAAGTTGGGCTAGTTTCCTCACCAAGTATCGTAAAACAAATTTTTTATATCCTCATCCTTATTTTCTGTTGCACCGACAAAAGTGAGTACTTGTAGAGAGTGCGTTATATTCTAATATAGCACATCCTGTCACCAAGTAACTCAAACGTTAAAACTGAATTCCGTAGATATTTCTTGAGTACAAAACCTGTACCAAATGCGTAAACCTCTTGGATACTAAGTAAATACTGAATTTCCAGTGTTACTATGACTCACTCTAGGCCTCCAAATTTCTCTTAGAGCGGTGAAATCCATATTCATTCGTTTCATTTCTTTGATCGCTTTTATTGCAGCACCTGGTCGATAAGGGCTGAGCACATTCCATGCTCCAATATTCATGTGTTCTTTCCTTGTTTTTTGCATTATTTATCTTCATATATTCGTCCTAAAAAAAATTCTATTGTTTTGCCATAACCTATACTTTTTTCACAAGTTGGGGTGGTCAATCCCATGCTCAACCCACCTCATTTTCTCAACAGGCTTGTGACCGTCATAGATCGACTTTTGAATTAACCTTTCCATTTTATTTGCTGTTGCTAACCATGTTCTCTTAAAGACAATAAGAGCTGTATCATCAGCAAAACACATCAATATATCCTGTTTCTCTGTCAGTACTCACCAATACAAATGTTAAATAAGATATCAATAAAAGGTTCAGAATCGTTCTCCGTGGCAGAATATATTCTACCGATCTCTGGGAGCGTAAAAAGTTGTTTATTTTGTAATATTTCAATTACTCACTTAAGTATTTTATTAAAAATCTTGGGCCGTAACAATAATTAAAATATTTTGCCTTTAAAATCACTGTTAATAAATGCATAATAATATTCTGACTGTTACTCTTATACGAACCATATAAAAGCAATTTATTTTAACGTTACCGATGTTCCAATTAAAATGAAATATATAGATAAATATTTCAACGCTCATTAAAAAAAATTCGTTACAAATAAAAAACTAGGAAAAGTAATTTATTGCTCGTAAGCAAATTGGACAGGATACATTTTAAAGGCTTTAAAGTTTGTTTTTATTTTTAAATGGTCATTGGTACACAACATCGTTAACCGAATTTGGAGTTCATTTTGATTTATTTTATAAATTTCGTATATAAAGTGAATATTGTGCAAATAAATTAATGAAAAAGTATTTGTGTTTTTTGCTATGTTAAGTATATCTATAATAGCTAATTTATATAATTGTAATAGTTGTAAATTGACATTCTTTTCAACTTCCAATAATAGATATTTAATAAATGCGTAAATTAAAGTTTTTTTCTTTCATAAGAATTGTCAAATTGATAAAATTTCCCATTCATAAATAATGGATCGTCTTACACACTTGTTACATAAATAATAATTTTTTATGATATCTCACGAGGTTTATTATTTTATTGTATGACAATGTTAAGAACCGAAATATTCAAAAATTTACTGTAAGAAGTATTAGATATACAAAATATCTTTTACAAATACAGGCTAATCCAGCAAACACTTACAATAGGCACTTACAGGATTGACGAGAGGAACTATAAAACTGTACTTAGGCATTTTTCAAACAACCTAAGCCACCCGGCAAAGAGAGTTATTAATACTCTTTTCCAACTATCCTGATTAACAAGTTTTTTTAACTTTTGAGGAAAATTAAATGTTAAGTCAAGTTAGGTGACAAGATTGTTTTAAAAATCCTTTTATTGATGGATATTATTGAAACAGTTACTGAAGAAGCTAAAAATCCAACATGCTTTTGTAGAAATTTAATCCTAAATAAAAAAATATCCAGTTTTAAGAAAACCTTCCTCATTTGCAAAAATAGTAAAAGATTTTCTTGATTTTCGATATCCTAAAAAAAGGATTGTTTGAAGAGGGCCTCAAAACATTGAAAGGCTAGAATTAGCATTGGCGTGGAACTATGGACAATTTATTTGCTTGCAACATCTCTGATGCAATTATGCCAAATGCTTATGTAGAAATGGCAAAAAACACTTGATTTGTCACTTATTTTGACAGGCACAATAAAAATACTACTATCTCCTTTTAATAAAATATGATGAGATACTCTATAAAACAGCCGATATTCAAAGATAAATGAATACAGATAATGTATATTAGGGAAGAAGGCAACAATATCACAACATCAGTAATGTCGTCAAAAAATATTTAAATATTCAATATTTGTTAATAATAGATTATGCTTTAAATTATAAACAAAATTACCCTTTTGGAACTCTTTATGCGTTTTTTTTAAAGTAATTTGTTAGAGTAAAGGTCTTATCTAATAAAAAGGTTTTTTATGAAAACTAAATATTTCATAATTATTATAGATTACTGAATAAGTTTGTATTTATGTTTATTTCTATGATTCCCTATTGGACGTTTATGATGATGGTTCTTTCTTGATATGATATTATGACAGTATCGGTATTTACTTGTAGAAAGATCGGCTTGAATTGCCTTTATCCTATGGTGCGGCATAAACAAAACAAGTTTTTATCAACATAACAAAAACACTCAAATGAGACGTTTGTTAATGATCGAGACGAATAGAGAATGGGTGAATATGTTTTTAAACAAAACACCCCTCTTGCCCCTAAGCATAGGTTGAACCCAAACGTGAAAAGGCCATCAGGATCTCCAGATTTGATTCCATTAGATTTCTATTTAATAAAATCTGTTGTCTACTGGACCCTATTGGAGTCATCATCATCATGTCGCAATATCACCCCGATACTTCAATTTAACTAAAGATGTTTTTATTTTCAATTAAATGCCTTTAAAAGTTAAAAGAACTTTCAAATTAATAAAATAATTTTCAACCAATACTTTCTCTATTCATGTGTTTTTTTGTAAACAAATTTTTTTTATTTTTTTACGTTTGTCTTTAATGCATGAACCTGGTTTAGCTACATAAAAAATAATTATACACTCATTTATGGAATCAAAAGTGCCCTCCAGTACGATATTTTATGGGGCCACACATAATCTCATTTACCATTTTCGAGTACGTATAGTCCTTAACAACACTCTGTTAACCGTTAAAACGAGCAACGAAACGAAAAATTATTTAGTGGGACACCCTATACAAGGTGTCTACTATAAAAACCGCCAAACTTTAAGAGGTGATTAAACAAGTCATTTGCAACAAAAGAGTTGTATAACATTTTTTCGAAAAGTTGTTAGTTCTTCTGGTATTTAACATTTTTTAATTTTATGAAATTTCTTTTTTTTTTTCATATAAATAAGAATATCTCCGTTATTCTTACCACTACATAAAATTTAGATATACCCTCTGAAAGAGAATTAAACTTGTTATAAGAAGAATATATTTAAGTTTTTGAGTAATTTTTTATACCTTATATCAGGTGTTATCAGAAGTTAAATGTAACATTTGGGAAATGTGCAAAATTAGTGGTATCTTCGTTGTCGTTTTTCTAAAATTTGGTAAATAGGGACATGTTTTTTTTTCAGCAAAAACTACTGCATTTAATATGCTTTCCAATGATATACTTACTTTTGTGATTGCTATTTGTTTTCATAGCAATATCATGGGCAAAAGAAAGAAAACCAAAAATTGAAAATTTTCAAATTTTATATTTCTTTATTGACTAAAATTAAAAAATCAAAATTTCATTAAACAAACCTAAAATTATAACAATTGTTCAAAATGTCTTCCTTCTTTTTCAATACATTTTATGCATCTTCTTCTGACACTATCAATAACCCGTTGAAGTTCAACGCGTTTTTGTCGCATTTCATTGCAACACATACTAATTCGATTAATTAGTTCGTCTCGAGTATTAATACTATAAACATTATATTTTAATGGGCCTCAGACATAAAAGTCAAGGGGCGTAAGGTTAGGGCTTCTGGGCGGCCATCTTACCAGAGCATATCTTCCCATCCATTTCTCCCCAAAGCATTGATTCAAGGAATTTTGCACAATTCTGCCATTATGGGCTGAGCATCCGTCCATTTAGAACCAAAGTTCCTGTCTAGCGGCTAAGGGGATTTCTTTCAGGAAGTCAATAAGGTCATTATTTAATAAATTTGGAAACTCATTGGAATTGAGCCGATCAGGAAGTATTACAGGCCAAAAAAGGCGACCTCTCATTAATCCTATCTATACGTTGACCCTTATCTCATGCTGAAAATGTGAAACAACAGTCAGATGAGGGTTTTCTGTATGCCATATATGGTTATTTCTTAAATTCATTATTCCGGCTCTTGTAAATGCTGCTTCATCTCTCCAAAATATTTGATCTGTACCCCACTCTTGCAACTTATTCAAGTACCGCCTACAGAATTGAAGCCTTACCTCACCATCCACTGGCAATAAATCCTGAACTTTTTTCAAATGAAACGGATGCAAATAATTTTTTTTCAAAAACTTTCTGTACAGTGGAATAGTGAATCCTTAATGCAGCACCAATGCGACGATCAGCTGTTTCAGATCTATCTTCTGTAACAGCTTTCATAATCGCAGGTTCTTGTCTCCAGCGTTGACCATTTTGACCACTTTCTCTAATCCGCAAACCTCGAAAGAAGCCAGTTTTCCCACAGTGTCTGAATACTTCTGCAAATGTATTTCTATGGGGTTGCCGTCTATTAGAAAAACGAAGCACATACTCCCTTGCTGCCTCCCGTGAGTTTCCACTTGCGTCACCGTAAATAAATAAGATGTCCCGGTATTCAATGTTTGTGAAACTAGGCATGATTTTTTTAAGCACGTTTAAATCAAATTACTTATTTAACTACTTTAGGTCGAAGTGAAAACTTAATGACAGTTCTTCTCAAATTGTAAATATCTATGCTTTTGTTTTAAAATCAAGTAATACATGGTTTGTGAATTTCCTTCTTTTGCGGATTCATTGCCATTTACAAAAGAAGGAAAACCTGCCTTTTTTCTTAAAGAAAGAATATCGCGATATGGTATTTGTCTACGGCTCCTCTAATGGAAATCTGTGGAGTTGTCATGTTAGGTAAGATAGATCTACAAGTACTCACCGTTGCTGCGCACCATTAGTGCTAAAATTTTATTTCATATTTCTGACATGATAATGCTGTGAAAAAAAAATAGCTATCACAAAAGTAAGTATATCATTGGAAAGAATATTAAATATAGTAGTTTTTGCTAAAAAAAAAAACATGTCCCTATTTACCAAATTTTAGAAAAATGACAACCAAGAATATAGCACTAATTTTGCACATTTTCTTAATGCTACATTTAACTTCTGATAACATTCGGTATAAAAAATTATTCAAAAACTTAAATATACCCATCTTATAGCAAATTTAATTCTCTTTCAGATGGTATATCTAAATTATATGTGATGAGAGACTGACTTGAAAGACTTTTCAAAAAAATGTTATACGACTTTTTTGTTGCAAGCGACTTGTTAAAGTTTGGCGGTTTCTATAGTAGACACCCTGTATAGTGTTTAAGGTTTTGGAAACATGTAAACCAAATGTTTTTTATTGAAGAATATAATCCAATAGTCTAAGCAAAATCGAATAAGTACTTATTCAAGGTTCAATCAAGAAGAATATTTATAATAATATTATTTGTTTTATATTTTACAAGTTTCCAATATTTTGTACAAAATAAATAATTTTTAGAAGCAATTACCAGAAAAATAAGGCATCGTCCAGGTAAAGCACAGGTTCTCTACGAAACCGACTTGTTTGACTTATTTAAACTAATTAGTTCGTTCCAAACAGGAAATTTACAAAAAAAATAAATATCTGTGTATATGGCAGGTTCAATAAATTTTGGTGGAATTAGCTTAAAGGAGTTTTCATCAAGTATTATTAATTTAATAGGTAACGTGCTGTATAGCTTATTGGCATTAAAAGCAAATCAGCGTTTAAACGTAGTAGTCCGATAATGAGGCATTGTTATCCTGCTAAAGCGTCTGATAAATCTGGAGTCAATATTAAAGCCTGTTATCAACTTAGGTTTAGAGGCTACTGGAAATGATGGGCTTAATAGTATTGTAAATAAGAAGTTAGCACTATGCATTTGTCAATGCCTGTTCTTCTTTAACCAGTTAATTTCTCCAAAAATATGAGTAATGTGGTCAATATTTGTAATCCAAATATTAACCGTGAGCAGATGTTTTGCATTTTTTCTAAGGAACAGCACCAGAAATTCACAAAGCATTTTGGAAAGGTAAAAATAATACTTTTACAATAGAATATTAGAATATTATACTTTTAGAATATTATACTTTTGATGATAAAATTTACTGATTTTACATATTCACGAATCGATTTCAATTTAGTGTTCAAAACAATACCTGAACTCTGCATCATCAACATCATGTAAGTTCCAGGTTTATATACACCTTGCTTTTAAATGAATCAAATTTTAAATGGTTAAGTTTAAGGTAATGATTAAAGGAGAGTTGCTTAAGAAGATCTATATCTAGATTTAATAAATAAGACATATTTAAATAATCCTTGTGTATAAATTAATATAAACTTGACTGTCATCTGTTAAATCTTGTAACTTGTAATATTTTAGAGCTTGCGCACTTTGTCAAGGAAAAACTGGGAACCACGGACTTTATCAGATGCTTCGCAATGCTAAAAAACAAAGAAAATGCACATTCCGACTTCAAAATTGGTGTGCAAAATATCAATTACTTAAAACGGCTAAAGGATATTGGCATGTGGCCGCCAGGCACTTTCATCTCCAATTCATGTTAATCAAAAACACTAGCAAAGGTAATTAATACAACTTCAGGCTTACCACCTTGTAAGACTTGCGCCCTAGATGTCGCAAGGGTCGGATGTAGCAACACCAGACACTCTACCCAGGAACGTTAAATCTTTGAAGATTGGTTCAGACAAGGAGGCGATAGCTACTTCGAAGTCCCTAGCGAGTGAATTGTTGAAGGCTGATTTTATCATTGATAGAGATGGGGAGATGAATAAAACATCAAATATAGACCCGATGACTCCACCATTAGTGGGACTCTCAAGAGACTCGGATGCGGCAGATGGTCGTTATTTACTGGCTGGGCTAAGGGATCCCTCAATTTTAAAACCCTTCAGGCTATTTCTTTCATATCTGCATGATCAGCCCTCCAGTGTATGTTTCGAAGGACACACCAATACCAGCATCCGATTGGCACTTGCCTCAGAGGGACTTCCTGGTGACGTGGACGTCTTGCAGAAGCTCTACTTTCGATCCATGATGCCTATGGTATTAGTCCAGCTAAAGTAGAAGCAGATCTGTCAGCCTTTTTCTCATCAGGGAAATTGCTACGCCTCCAAAGGATTAGAGAAAGCCAGAGCAATTACTATTCTAGTGGGTCTCCCACTAAGAATAAACATTTTTAGGTAGTTTGACGCAAGAAGAGGATCAAGCACCCTCTAAAATACTGGTTAATGGTAAGCTTAGTATTTTCTCTCTAAATATTCAGTCTCTAAGAGACAAAACTGACGATCTATTTCTATTGTTAGAAGAGCTTCATTTTCCTGATATCGTTGCCATATCTGAACATTGGTTAAATATCGATGAGCCCGTTTTTATTATCAATTACTCTACAGTGGCCAGATTTAATAGAACAAATGTATCTCATGGAGGTACTTTGATAATGTCTAAAAGCAACGACTTTTCAGTAGTAACCAAGTTCGATAATTTAATTAACTGAAAAACTATTTGAATTTTCCATTATCTACAGTAAAAAATATGATCTTCATGTAATTTGTATATATATAACACCTGACGCTGATGAGAATATATTCTTTCAAAAATTACTAAGCTTGCTTGAGTCTCTGCCTTTAAACAGCAAAATCGTATTATGTGGCGACCTAAATATTGATTTTTCTGTCGTGTGTGCGGCTCAGGAATCTCTCCAGTCCATTTTCGATTCTTTTGGCTTAATCATGCCCATTAAATCACTAACCAGAATAACTAAAATCAGTTTGAGTACAATAGGCTATGTCGTATCTTCCTTTGATCCGGATTTCGTTGACTGTACTGTCCTAAACTAAGGCTTTTCAGATCATAAAGCAGTGTTAACACAGTTTTCCATAATATCAAAAACTAAAAATATTCCCCGCAAATTAGGCCGTATTTTCTCAGATCAAAATTTTCTAAATTTTAAGCACCTGTGTCTAACTATTGACTGGAATGTCCACTCTTCTGATGTTGATTCAGAATTCTCTAGATTTATAAAAAGGCTATCTAATCTGTCTCACAAATCCTTTACTTTAAGACCTCTGAAACTGAAAAAACATATACCTTGGTCTACCCAAGGCTTACGTACATCTGCTAAGAACATGCGTTCATTATTCAATCTTAGAAAATTCTAGGACAGCGCTTTCTTTTATAACTATGTAAGACTACATAAGAAAATTTATCAAAGGACTCAAAAAGCGGCAAAAGACATTTATTATAACAGGAGACTGGCAAAGTCTGGTAATGTCACTAAAAAATCATGGTCGATTGTTAATATTCTGATAAATAAACCTTCTAAGTCCAATACTATCTCTACCTCTCCTGAGAACCTCAACAATTATTTTGTTAATGTAGCGAAGAATCTAATGAGTACCATAGCTCCTACCCATGATCCACTTTCTTATCTTTCTAGTGCAGATGAGAATTTACCAGTTTTTTCTTTACGTTAATAGTATAACCTCAGCTTCGCAGTACGATTAGGGAAATCAAAAATAAGAGCTTTTCTGGAACCGATGGACTCACGTTGAACATGTTTCTAAACCTGCCAGAGTGTACATTAAACCATCTTTCAAATTTAATCAACCTGTCTTTTCAAAAAGGAGTTTTTCCCAACTGCCTTAAGAAGGCAATAATAATCCCTCTACATAACGAAGGAGATAAAGATGAGTTCATCAAAGATCATTCCAACTATCGCCCAATTGCTCTTCTTCCCACTCTATTAACAATTATTGAAAGATTAGTGAAAAAAAGACTCCTATCATTTCTATTGAAGTTTAAAATACTCACTCCTCAACAATTTGGATTTTTAAATAACAAATGCACAAATGATTCTATGTTTTCCCTTTTTATTAATGTATACTGTAGCTTAAACAACCAACATCCTACAGCATCAATCTTCTGTGATTTTTCTAACGCTTTTGATTGCGTAAACCGTGATATCCTAATAAAAGAGTTGCAACACTACGGATTTAGAGGTATGCCCCTCGAATGGTTTAAGTCATATCTTAGTAACAGGAGTCAGTTTGTGAGGATTGATACAACGATGTCTTCTTGCAAGCGAATAGAATGTGGAGTGCCTCAAGGTTCAGTGCTTGGCCCTATTTTATTTATCATATTTATCAATGATATCGCTAGTCTAAATATTAAAGGAAGAACCTACCTATTCGCGGATGATACTAGCTTTACCTGGAGTAATACGGATATTGCCGAACTTCATAAAATCATATCAAGTGCCTTAACTTCTATCAAAGCATGGTACGACTCTAATCTTCTCTGCCTTTACATCTCCAAAACTAAATTTTTGTCCCATAAAAATAATTTTCAATCTTTTGTTCTGGATAACGCAACTATTGACGAAGCCGACTTAGTGAAATTTTTGGGGCTTACTGTTGACAAGTCGTTAAACTGGGACATGCACATTAACCCTTTAACAAGAAAATTAAGCTCCGCTTGTTTTGCGCTAAGATCAATTTCCAAGGAGCTTAGCCTCTCAACCTCTATAACAGTGTATTTTTCGCTCTTTGAATCACACCTTCGTTACGCCCTTCGTTATTAGGGTGTGTGTAGTGTCACTCAATTTGACAAAATTTTCAGACTTCAAAAGAGAGCTTTGCGTTACACACTAAGACTTAATTATAGAGCTTATTGCCAGGATTTCTTTAAAAAATTTAATATCCTAACTTTGCCGTCACTACCTATATATGAGTCCGTTTGTCTAATTCGCAAGCACGTTTCATCAAATTCAGATAGGCCATTCCATAATTATCCTCTCAGAAACGCGGAGTATGATTTATATCTGCCTACTCCACACTCAGAATTAGTAAAAAACTCAATATTGTACAAAGCAAAAAAAATGCACAAAATCATTGAAAAAATATCCATCACATCTTTTTCTACTTTCCGTAAGGCATTAAAATTATTCCTACTGGAGAGAGCCTTTTACTTGGTAAACGATTTTTTTAATACTTATTTTCAACTTCACACACACAGAATGATTTATTGTTATTATATGTACTGTTTTATGCTGCTATATCTATATCTTACTTTTCTTTTATAGTTTTTTAATGAACACTTTTGTATATTTTTTAATTTTTTATTGTGTTTTATTTATTTATTCATACTTTTGACCGCATACAATTATTGATTTGTATGAGTTTGTATATTTATTTTACTAGTTTTATTTTATTTTTGTGTGTTTTGTTTGTTTTTATGTTTACTTTAGTTATCAGCTTTGTCTACAAATTGTAAAATTTTTTGACAAGAAAGCGATTGATCGAGAGCCTTATTTAGTTAATCAGAAGTAGATAATAAACATCAAGAGCCGCAGACTATAACATCGGATTTTAACATTCATTAGAAAAAGCATTATTTGAAGATATGATTTAATGAGTTCGATCGTTTGGTTCAGTAAATTTATAATCAGTTTTACTGATAAAAGGTCTTAATTCAACGTATCAAATGCTTTCGAAAAGTCTAAAAGAACAAGTGCCGTTGGCATTATCTTATCTATTAAGGCCATTATGAAATTAATGACAGTAGCAAGGATACCCTCGTTAGTGAAGCCTTTTCTAAGGACACATTAATTTTCTGGAATAATTTTATTTATATTGCAATATGCAAAAACTTTAAATCATATCGGCAAAATAATTTATTAGTTTTATTTTAATAATTTATTATATATAAATATAGACTTAACTGTATTAACTATTATGAATTTAGGTCCTACCTATTATTGTTAAATTATATAGTTCTTTGAACCTATCAACTAAACTATACCCTTTAAATACTAATTTGTAAATTATTAAATATTTTATTAGCATTTATTTAATTAAAAAATAAAAGGATTCTATATTTTGCTTAACGCCTTGCAGGGACGTAAACGAATTATAAGATTTTAATAAATTAAAGTAGTAAAATTAAATAAATAAGCCAAAGCTCTTCTTTTTATACCAATCGTCAATAACAAGATATAAAGTTTTATCATGTCAAAAAAATATTTTCGAAAGAATGCAAAAAAAATCATAATAATTAGAAATATTATATTTTTTTTTTTATAAATGAAAATGGAACAGAATACAAATCATTTATATTATTTTTAGAAAGGAAAAAATGGCTTACAAAAAATTTTTAAAACATATCCACCCTCATGTTAACCCTAGTACCACAAGATAGAAATATTGTAATAAAAACCCCAAGGAGCTGTCGTATAGGACACCTATATTAAGGTAACTATATTTTTCATGTTGTATATAAAATATAAATATAAAAGCACATATTTCTATCGTATATATATATTTTTAATAATAAAAAATTATTTACAGTTAACACAATATTCAGCACATCGTATACATCGCCATAACTTCCTTATAGCAGTGTTCACATTTGTTTCGACATCTCCGGCCTGGATCGGCCTAGAGTGTCCGTTAAGGGTTCTGGGATGGAAAGTTGTATTTCTTCACAATTCAAAATCTTGCAAATATTACTCCTTATTTCTCTTAGTAAGCGGCAATTTTCTATAAGCGCTTATTTTAAGAATAAATGAGGCGGGTCATTCTAAAGTGCGTCTCGTCCACTTTTTTTCAAAATTGAGTTTGATACCTATATCAAAAATATACGTTGACATTTTGCAGCTGAAACACATAATTTTTGTCCAAATTGCTTCTAAACCCAAATTTGTGGGAAAAGAATATTAAAAAAGAAAAGAGGTAAGGCTTGTTATTCCTAGTTTTTTGTTGTTTTTTTTTGGCTACATTATTAATTTGGTTAAGGGTTAGTAGTTATTGTTAGGTCTTTTTAGTTAAAATTTTTTTTCAACTTGTGTCTCTTTTTAGGTATTCTGCGAATAAACCATCGGTTTACCCGACTTGTAATCACTCCACCAAAGCTACTTATCGATGTCATTCACTAAAAATGATAGACATGTTCATGAAAGATTCTACGAAGTTAAGAAAAAACAGGTACAAGATGCATTTATTTTGAAATATATTGATATAAGAAAGCCAAAACGTGACAGAGCTACAAAATCAACCTCATCAAGAAAACAAATTACAATAAATTATTTTGTCAAAGTGTACAATACTGATAAGTTCCATATACAGGTCTGTCAAAAAACTTTTTTAGACATTTTACATGTAACAAAGAGCAAAGTTCAAAGGGTTGCTAATCGCTATATTAAAACTGGTAAAATGCCTGTTGAAAAAAGAGGTGGCGCTAGATTAAAGGAATTAAATATAGTGAAATGGAACTCTGTAAAGGCCTTAATTGAAAGATTAAAGGGTGTAGAAAGTCTTTACTGTAGAGGTAAAAGTATTAGACAGTACCTTTCTTGTGATCTTTCTATTAAAAAAATAATGGACATGTACAATAATACTGCGCCCAATAATTTTAAGGTAAAAAGAAGTTTCTTTAGAAAAATTTTCACACAAGATTATAATATTGGCTTTGAGTCACCAGTTACCGATGCTTGCTCGAAATGTATCTTGCTATCAGAGCAAATAAAGACAACAAAAGATGTTAATCTAAAAAACCAACTTATTATTGAAAAAAAGGTACATAAATTGCGCAGTAAAACATTTTATGACTTTTTGAAGGAAGAAAAAGATGGGATCTTGACTTTCTCCTAGGACTGTCAAAAAAATTTAGTAAATCCAAAAGTACCTGATCAAGTAGCATATTACGGTAGGCAACTATATACTTATAATTTTTCTGTTGTTAAAGGGACGTTCTCTTCTCAATTAACAAAAACAAACGTATTTTCGTCACCTGGATGGAGCACGAATACCAAAAAAGCTCAAATGAAATCGCGTCTGCAGTATTTTACTTGCTTTCATTTATTGATATGAACAAAATTAAGAAACTAAAACTTGTGCAGACGGATGCGGAGGACAAAATAGAAACTCAGTAATGGTTGGCATGCTGGTCTACTATTTGAGTAAAATTTCTTCAATTTCTTTAAAAGAAATTGAATTAGTTTTTCCAGTCAGGGGTCACTCTTTTTTACCATTCGACCATGTGTTTGGCAGAATAGAGAAAAAATTAAGAAAGATGCCTACTATAACAAACCCAAACACCTATATAGAACAGAACAGCTAAAGAGTGTTTTAAAGGAGTGCAGTCGTGGCATTTTAAAATATCTCAATGTAAGAGGATCATTCTTACGAAGAACAAGAAAGGAGATGTGACAATGCGAGGAGAGGAATTCTATAGAAGTGATTTTGGCAAGTCTGCGAGTCTATGGAAGCGCGGAAAAAATAGTTCCAACATAAGTCTTTACAATCTTCCAAAAGGAGTGCCCATGAAACCTGCGAAAGTTAAAGATATTTAAACCTTATTGAACTCTTATTTTGGTGACCAGTGGATGGACAATTCTTAGTGTGAGTTTTTTAAAAACTTAATGGAAAGCTGTATTACATCGGAAGAAATAATGGAAAACTCTGATACTATCCAAGAAGAAGAAGATGATAACTTTTGGCAATTATCAGAGGAGCCTAAAGACCTTAAAATTAATTTAGTTTTTTAAAGCGTTTCTTTGTTAACAACCACTTTTGTTATCAACCACCTTTTTGTTTCTCAGTTGATAAATTAAAATTTGTCGAAGTAAATTTTGTTGCTGGCAAATGCTGGACTTTTGTTTTACTTTGAGTTTAAATAAACTAAAAAAAATATGGGTATAATACTACAAGATTTGTCTAATTTGTTATTTCATAATGCGTCTAATCCACAGCGGTGTTCCAAAATGCATCTTGTCCAAAATTCAATTTTATTTTTAAGGTATTCCAAGCAAAACTGATTTATGGGACAATCGTACATTTTCGAATATCAAAATGTATAATATTAAAGTGTTAATTTAAGCAACAATGCTGGTAAACCTCAACTTATCCGTTTTTTTTAATCTGCCAAAAATTCTTCAAAGTGGACAAGAATCACTTTGGAATGACCCGCCTCAAATTATGGGTTTTGTTTGTAAAGTCCTCTTAGGTAAACTTCTTCACCTGGAATTGCAGCATCAAACTCGTAATTTTCAACATCATCCACTTTTATAGTCTTCGGTTTTCCTCTCTATGCTCTCTGATATTTCGCAGTCACTTACATCTTCATAAGGCTACTTTTGAAGTTCGGAATCTGCTAAAGGACGTTTCCTTTTATACATACCAGAACTTGATTCAAAATTATTTAATTTAGGTTTTTTGAACTCCATCTAAGGGTAACTAATACTCTTAAATAAAAGAAATTCATGTCGTCCTTTAAAACACGCACTAAATCATAATACCGACTTTGATAATTTTTTTGGCATAAAATACAAGGTGGCGTCATATGCGACTCAGGCTTAATAACTCAAAATTATCAAAACAAAACTCACTATATTAATAAAAATCACTAAAAATGTGAAAGGTACTTAGGCCCACATCAATGGGAATCGAATGACATTGATATGGGTGGGGATGGAGCATTATGCTGGTAACCGACCTTGTTCTAGGGATAAAATGTTAAGAGGTTTTGTAAATATATCTCGTAAAAAAATACTAGAATTTCTAAAATATGCTTATCAAAATTATTTTGCCTTAATAGTTGCTGTTAATGAAAGCTCTATTTTACTCTTCCTGGAATTAGTTGATAATATAAAAATTATTTAATTTTCATATTTTTACAAAAAATAATAAATGAGTTCAAATAAATGGAACTAAATAGACTAAATCTATTGAAAATAAGGACTTCATTATTAATAAATGAAAATATTGATTTTTCAATATTCAAAACTTTCTGAACAAGTAAACTGACTGAGAAAGTTAAGTATTTTAAGAATTAAGAATAAGCATTTTAAGAAGAAATAAGTATTTTCAAGCTTTTTGAAAGAAAAAATCTCAAACAGTTATGGCTTGCGATACGTAACCTATACACCATCCTTTATATTTATCTAGTAGTCTCTTAACTTTTATTATAAATGAATTTTTTTTATTACACCCAAACTTCCAAATTTTATATTAGCTTTACTCGTTTGGGTAGAAAATTGTACGCTTTATTCGGCTCCATAAATTGCAGAATTACCACATAAACCCTCAAAGTTTGAGTCTGTGGAATTTATTGATTACATTTTATGGTGCAAACTTCTATACTATACCGTCATAATCCATTTTTATATCTTATAAAAAAACTCATTTATTAAAAAGCAAACTTTATCAAATAAGACATTTCGAGAAGTATGAATAATAAGTTGTAAAAAATTAAACTAATTTTATAAATGAATCCAACAAAAAAATATTAATAATTCTTATTAATATTATGAAAACATATGAATAATTTCCGAGAAAGCTAAACTTTGAGGTATCAAACAATTCCATTTCCCCCTTCATTTGCAAATAATTTGCAGATAATTTAACCCTAACCCCTGTCCTTAAAGTTAACATCAAGTGTTGTACAGTCTTCGTTAATTTTACTGGAGTAATTCTAATTAAGGTTTCTTTATACAAAACTTTTAAGCATATTCGCTGACATGCTTGTTTAATAATCTGCGTTCCTGAGTCGTTTATGACCTTTCTCATACATCAAAAGGCTTTCACAAAAATTATTTATTTACATGCTTTTATTATTTTAGTGATCCAGAGATTTATGTAACGCGTATCTTTTTAGAAGTGGAAAATGTTAAATTGAGAATACGATTGCTATTAATACTGCAGAACTCTTGATTTTTTTTGAGTTATTTAAAAGTTCATAAGCCATTATTTAGATAGCCTATAATATGTTATACAGAATAACACGTATGTGCATTAGGGTATTGATATTGTAATCAAATAGGTCAAATCATACTTAATAATTAAACTGGTGCTAATATACTAGAAAATTTTGTTTAAGTCTATATATCTTTAAAAATTATTAATGATTAATTCTTTATTCACTTTATTTATACGATTAATATTATTAAATTTTTTATGTAATCTACATTTTAAAATACGAAATTTTAATATAGCTTGATATACTTTTCTTATATTATTAATATTTACTAGATGTTATGTTTTTTGTGGGTTTAGGGATCGGAAATTTGAACGAAAGTCACTTTATCAGTTAGTCAATGTTTCGCAATTTTATTGTTGCATCAACAGGGTCATAAATCGTACAAAAAATACTATAGAAAAATACTTAATAACGCTTTTGTTAAAAAGGTTCATCATAATAAAGACTCTTTTGAATTTATTCATTATATTAGAGGAAAAATGTGCCACACGGCTATATTTTACTTTCATTGGATCACACTTCACTAATATTTCTATGGATTTGGTGTGTCAACTCATATCCAAACGATAGCATCTAATATAACCTTAAACTAACTTAAGTTTGGAAAACTTCATAATACTTCTTAGCTTTTGCACAAACAACAATTATTTGCATTTTGAAAGTGAATTTTTTAGACAGATTTATGGTCTGGAGATTGGTAACTATGGGACTATGTGTTTAGACATATTAATATCAGAACTTTAAAATAAATAAGGCCTTGATCCTTGTAGGAGGATTAGAGATCTCTTTATTCAAAAATAAAATTTTATTTTTAATTTTTTTGTTTTTTTTTCACGTAGAAATTTTTACTAATTGAAGGTGGTCGCGAACTAGTATATTGATTACCCTATTTAGATATTTGATTAATCCGAGACAAAGAGGGTTTAAAATAATAATTTAAAAACAGTATCAAAAACCAAACTTTTCAGAAATATTTTTAAATTTTCATTCTGCACCCTTTGAAACAAAAAACTAATGTTATTAGCAATATAGAAGCCAAATATATATGACTATCTAATTAAGTATTACACAAAAATAACTATGATTATGTCAGAGACGTATGTAAATTTGATATTCAGGACATGATTTTGATTTTGAAGCAACGGAAGTTATTGCGTGCCAAAAAAATGATAAAAAAAGACTTTTATAAGAAATGACATGTATTACACAAAAACCTAACAATAGAACATAGACTGACTTAGTAATGCATACTTTAATGTATTAATATTCCCCTCATACACCAATTTTTCTCCATTTTTTGTGATACCTATATTATTTTTATCTACCGAACTCATTTTAGATCTTTTAATAAATACGCAAAATTTAGATTTTGTTGTATTTAGGCTAAGTTTATCACTGCAAAGCCAGCAAAATAAACTATTAGGTTTACTATTGATATCTGATACCACTTGACCTAGATCTTTGTCAATAATATATACAATTGTGTCATCAGCAAATAAAACAATATACGATTTTTTACATAGTGTAACCATGTCATTAATGTATAACAAAAATAATAATGGACCGAGCACACAACACACAATAATGGACCAAATTATTGGCGGCTGAAGTTCTAGAATTATGAGTGATACTTAGCTGTGGTATATTTTGAATAACAGTGTTAACACTATCCATAAAGTAATTACTAAACTTGTGCGCTATACTCGCTTCATCGGACACTTCGTCCAAATCAAAAGAAATTTCATTGGGCATAGTTTCATTTTTCCCTGGTAAAACAATTTTTAGATGTTTTCATAGCTTTTTTGGATTTCTTTTATTTTTATCAATAGTCACTGAAAAAAAATGTTCTTTTTCTGTTCTGATCTCTCTGACTATATCATTTCTTTTCATTTTATACTTAGTTTAAGTATCTTCAGTTTTATCAGGAACTGCTCTTTTATATAATATATCTCTTTCATGCATCATATTTCTAATATTGTGAGTAATCCATTTCTTATCTATGAATTTCTGCCTATTAACAATTATTGTAATGGGACACACCTTATTTAGGATTGTAGTGACATCTGAGACAAAAGTATCTGCTATTAGATTAACATGAGATATATTATTAATTTAACTTATTTTCAACAATTCTTCTTGTAGTTTATCACTCATATAATTATGCATGGATTTTCTATGTAATATAATAATACTATCCTTATTATTCAGGTAGCCCTGGCAGTTTCAATAGACTATATCTGAGCCTAATACAATATGGGAAATTTTTAAATGAGTTAATACAAATATTAGATACAAAAAAGTTAGATACAAATATTATGGATGTACGACAACCATATTTTAACTAACATGGCAACTTAAAATAACTTTTAACTTTTTAACATATTTCTGTATATCAAATAAATTTGTCGGTGAACAAAGTTAAGGCATCATTATATTTTTAATCTGCCAACAAAATCAGGCACCAAAAAATACACAAAGCTTACAAAAACTCTAAATGAGCATCTAATTTTCAAATCTAAAATATTATATAATTATCAATTTTTTTTTCTTAAAAGTTATTATTTTGCAATCGGCAACAACTTTCGTTAATGAATTACAAAAAAATCCGGCAACGTGCATTTATACTAGAGTGACAGTTAACTGCGTTTGGGATTCCCATATCCGTTTATTGGTTATGGTGTATATAATATTTCAGTAGTATAAACAGTTGTTTTATGCACCATTTTATTCGTTTTAAATATTAAATAATCATGGAACTCGATACTGTTTTACCCGGGAATAGTTCTGATGACAATATTTAAATGCAGAATGAAATAGAAATTACTTCATATCGTTCGGACAGTGATTCGGAGATTAAAGAATTAGAAACAAAAAAAAAAGCGTGGCGAGAGTAAGCAGTGGCTCTTTGTAAGAAAATTTGTATGTGTTAAAGAAGCGGAGGAAGTTGTTCGTGCAGAAAATACTTGGTCTATTTTAATAACACATATGACTGAAGGAGGAAAGAAAAGGTTTTATCGCTGTAACAAAGTAAAACGTCGTGGCCCTCAGTGTGCGGCACCAATTTATTTACTGTTTGAAGCTACATCAAATGCTGTTTTGCTCTATCGTGTAGAGGCTGCTCATAACCACGAGTCGATTGGATTCGTTCTAATTACAGAATAAGCCAGGAAGTTAAGACAGAAATAAACAAATTATTTCATTTACATTTGAAGCCTAAAGCTATTTTAAAAAGTCTTAGTAAGATGGAGGGAGTAAAATTACCATCAATGAAACAATTGAACAATTATCTATCAAGTCGTAGACGTGTTAAATACGGTTCCTCAAAGTCTAGGAGAACTGTAGCGACGGATATTAAATCATACAGCAGTTCCTGAGGACATAAACCAAGTGTTTGGACTTTCTTAAAATATATATTTGAGGATGAACCAATGTCCTTTCGCTTTGCATTGTCTACAAAACATTTACTGGGGTTAGCAGAACGTCATGCAAATATTATCCATGCTGATGCGACATACAAGTTGATTTGTCAAGGGTTCTCGGTATTAGTTGTAGGAACTACAGATAAACATAGAAAATTTCATTCAATATGTCTAGGAGTTTCGACAAACGAGCGTCAGGAAGATTTTATCATGTTATTTAATAGTTTAAAAGAACAGGTTTTGTTTGTATACGGATATTCTCTACAACCGTCGGTATTAGTTTGTGATGTCGCAAAGAGCATCCAAAATACTTTTGCAGAATTCTTTGGTCCTGAACCCATTGTGAGAATATTGTTGGGCATATGCAAACCAGGGTTGAACAAACTTGCTCAGACAAAAGCGCCCGAAAGAATATATTACAAGACATTGATGCTTTACAGTCCGTTACTTCTCCTGAACATTTTACTAGCGCATCACAGCTTTTTATGAGGAAATGGAAAACCCAAACTAATTTTATTAAATACTTCAAAGAAGAGCGGTTAACTCAAAATCGCAATTGGTACCAAGGTGCTGCCCCTAGGATCACCAGCAACAAACAACGCACTGGAATCATTTAATAGAACCATAAAAGAAAGCAATACATTACGCGAAAGATTTCCTTTGTCTCGTTTTCTGGTTATCGCATCGGAGATGATTAACGAATGGTCTTGCAAAACTACAGAGGAGTCCTTTTCAATTACGCCGCTTATTAAACTTTCCGATTGGACAAAAGCATATCAATGGGCAAAATTAGACAAAAAAATAAAGGTGTTATTAGATGCTGACACGAATAACAATGTCTATATAGTACCAGGAGGTAGTATTGTAAGTATTGGATGTTCAGGCTGAAAAAACCTTGGGAAACTTTTGATGAATTCAAAGAATTTTTTTTTCCACTTAGAGAGTAACAATTCCTAAAAAAAAGATGATTGGATGAATGGTAGCTGCAATTATCCACAGTTTTTTAAGATGTATATATGCAAACATCTTCTGGGCCTAGCAATTAGATTAAAATATACAGTTCCGCCTGTAGAGGCAAAAAATATCCATATTGAATAAAAAAGAAAGCGTGGACATCCATCAAAATCCAAACCTGCTCTGGTAATTCAGTGATGTTTTTAATTTATTGAAGTCTTATTAATAATTTGTCTAATGTTCACTCTTATTTGTTTTGTGGTTCAAATACTGTTTTAAAAATTTTTTGTTTTATTTTATGCTCACTAGCTTTTGTCATATTATAAAGTATGAAGTTCAAACAGTTTTTAGAAGCTTAATTATTTAAATAGCTATCCAGATTAGTATAAAACAGTTGACAATATTAACTTTATTAGATGCTAAAGATTAGATGCTCAATAAGAATTTTTGTTGCTCCACCCAGTTTTTAAACGTGCTAAAAAGTATAAAAACTGATGTTCGATTAAATACTACCCATACAATATTTAAATCTAGTTGCTACTTTATATAACTTCTGCTTTAAATTTTCTCAACTATTTTGTATGACTCACATTTTTAACATCCCATGCAACATGATTAACATCCAAATACAAACCAACCCAAAAACTTTTTGTTTGACACAACACAATATCCACATTTAACTACTTCAACATTACACTACTTCATATCGAGGCTTCTGCTACATTTAGTACACACTTTATTTTGCTTACACTCTTTGACCATATGCCCATAGCCACAACATTGAAAATACCTGTTTATATTATATTCATTAAACACCATGCATCGATAAAGTGATCGTAGTTACTCGAGTCTACGCAATACTTTAATTTTTGTTTCTGGACATTATTTTGCTTTTCAATTTTTGACGCAATTTCTTCATTCGTTAAACGATGCCCCCTTTATTAACTCCTACAGCCTTTATTCTTCTCTCTAACATTTTCAGTTCATCAACAATGTACTTATCGCCCATTTTTATCAGGATAGTGGTAAGCTCCTTTTCGGTTCCATATTTGAGTATCACTCCACTATTCTTAGTAGGTTTCCCCAACGACAATCCAGCACCTATGTCTGATAAATTGACCTTGCTTCTAATATCTTTCTTAACTTGGTTTACGTTCTTCTCGGATTCCTTTTATTTTACGACTAATATTTTACTGTTCTTTTAAACTGCTTTCTCACAGGAGCTCGCATTTCTATTTGGTAAATCCGATACTACTTAAAATAAAAAATTAGGTATTACCTAGTATAAATGTCAATTTACCCTAAACATTATTAAATAAATTTGTCATTAATTTAAATGTTTGTTTGTGTTTTTTTTTTGAATTTTGCCCGAAGCGCATTACGATCTATCTACTTACAAGAAAATAGAAAATATATTAATGATTTGAAAAATCGAAATACTAGACATTTATTTTCTTTTATACTTTAAGTAGTTCTGCTTTCGGACGATATTGAATTAAAACCAAAAAATTAAATGGAAAAAAATAAAATCAAAAAACAAATTCTAGTAGATAGAGAAATAAGTTTGTTGGTTTGTGAATTTCTTTGTCTTTTCCTCAAAATTTTATAATTTATTTTGAGAAAGCTTTTAAAATAAGTTTAAATTAAACTTCATAAAAAAATGATAAAAAACCACGGTTCTTTTAGAAATTCAATATCTACTTAATCTCAACCCCCACATTATTTGCTTTCCAATTTTGCCACGGCTAAAGCAATATAAAATTTCAGTAAATGGAAAATAAAGTAATTTTTGATCGAGCAAAATATCCTATAATTTTAAAATGTTTCAGCCAATGGCGAGCAATTTTATACCATTAGTTCTAATATCTAATATTAGTGATTACATTTGATGTTTATGGCATATTATGATGATATGCGATTTTAAAAAATCTAATAAAGTCACTTATTAGTTTTTTTCGATGTAAACCTTCTAGATTATATTAACAAAAGGAACACAGTCGCCAATATATGGGAGTGAATTACATAGTAGTCGAATATTAGTTAGGATTTTCCTGAATTTCCAACACAACAAAACGCAATCTGCCTGTCAAATAAGATTTCATTAATTTTGGATTTCTTCCCTTAACTTACATTATTGAAAGCCTTGGAAATTTCTAAATAAAAAGTTTTTGTTTTACCGTTTTTTATTTTTATTTTTTTTAAACAAATATTAATAAATTATATTTAGCAAAATATTAAATATTAAAATATATTAAATAAAAAAGATATGCATAACTTAAGTACATACGATTATTCTTCTTCATCTTGTAAAAATTTGCAAAAAAAAATATTTTTTTAAACTACATGTTTAATTTTTTATAAAATTTATGTTTATCTGAGATAAGTATAGAAATCAATTAAAGAGAAATTAATTACAATTAATATATATAGATATTTATTAAGCTTCTGAATAAAAAATAGTTGACATTTTTTAAAGGTAAAAGTTTATGCATGAAAAAATTGATACAACCTTTGACAAAATTATAAACATTTTAGTTTTTTCTTGAGTAACTAAACACTATTTTACACCAGCCTCGCAAATTTCTGTTTTGAGTGCAAAAATACATATGCACGAAACAGAAATTTATAGGCGAAGTATCAAGGTAAAGGGAAAATGGTAATGCTTTAACCGATTTCCCATGTGCACTTGCCGCTGAAAGGAGAAATGTCGTACACCAAACTCTCTATGGATGTAGTAGGCCGAGTAGGAAAAATCCTATAGAAATAAACTCAATATTGGTAACAATGTGAGAAATGTAAAGTAAACTTAAAGACAGGTATGTTATAGATATTTAGTATGTTTTAACTCTTGAAGTTATCTTACTATTAAATTGGGCGATGCTAACAAAGTTCTTATCATAGGCCAAATCTTAAATGATCGATAATTTTTGCGAGTTTTCTCCTCTGTGAGATAGATTTATTCCAAAATAACATCGTGCTTAATATAGCTTTTTCTCTCTCTTGGATTCAAAGTTTTATCAATTTACAAGTTTGTACGAAAAACGCATCTCGTCATTCTTGACATTCAACTTGATAAATTTATTATTGCAATTTTATAATTTAAACAATGTAAAAAATATATATTAAGAAAAATAGAAAAATCTTCTATATTGCAACTTCAAGTGGACTGCCATCTGTCTCTCTATCTTTTTGGTATCTTCCGGGTAAACGGTTGCCTATTGGTGTTTCCTCTAGTGCTATACGTGGTATATGTCTTCAGCCATCCTTTTAACATGGTTATAACAATCTCTTCTTCCTTGTTTTTTCTATAGTTACTGTGTCTTGTACGCTGCATTATTCTCTTATGTTCGTATTTCTTACACGGTCTCATCTGGTATTGCGAGTTGTAGTTCATAGCACTTTTAATTCTGCCACGCGTAGCATGCTTTTGGATTTATTGGTATCTTCTTCCGCTTCTATTATGTATGTCATGACGGATCTTACGTATGCTTTATATCTAATCTGGCTGTCCACTCGCATGTATTGATTGGCCCATACAATTTCTCTTAAGCAGTCTAATAATGCTGCTGCTTTATGAATTTGGCTGTGTAAATCATTTTTTGTATCGTGGCCACTGGTATATCCATTCTGATGTATTTAAATTGCATCACCTGCTCTATAAGCTTATCTTCAATTACGAGCTTATATTTTAGTGGTGCTTTCGCGATGATTATGCTTTTTGGTTTTTTTGGTGTATATTGCTCATGGAAAATTGCCGATTTACTTCGTAGAACTTAAAAGGTTGGATCTGCGCAAAATCACTCAGCTTTCGAGAAAATTGAGTGAATATCATCGGCATAGCATACCATGCTGATACGCTTATTATTGATTTTGTATCCTATGATTGGGGTGTCCACTTCTTCTATGATTTTGTCCACGAAAAGATAAAATAGGAATGAACTAAGGATGTCCCGTTTTCTGATTCCTGCTGATGTTGGTATGCTCTTTATTGTACCTTGTGCTGCTTGAGTTTAAGTCGAGTTAGCGGTATTGAGACTGAATCTTACTGTAACTATCGAGAAATTCATCCATTTTCACAAAGATTCTGGTCATAACGTTTTATAAAACGCAACAACACAAAATACAAAATCTACAGCATCACATAAGTGTGCTGTAGGTGAGGCTTATATTATGTGATGCTGTAGATTGCATAATATTTATTTTAACTATGCTGGCTGGTGTCTTTTCCTCAAAATTTTAAGGACGTCGCCCAGTAGGACTTTGCCATATACTTAAGTTAGATAGATGAAACTAATGCTGGTGTGTATTCTATATCCTTTTCTTTTATCTGTTTGTTGATGAATATGGCGTCTGTTGTTGATCCACTTTTTCTGAATCCTTGTTATTATTCTCTATTGAGATCTGTATAATTATACTATTGCGAGCTCCAGAGCGCTATATTCTAGAAGCTCGTTTGGTCTGGTGCTTTCCTTTTTTTAGTTTTCTCAGTTATTTACTATTTACAGCACTTTTTTACTTATTTCCTTTTAAGAACTTCGTGCGTTTCTTCTATTATAATTATAATAAAAATAATTTCAAAGGTACTAAAGTTCATTTTGTAATAGGAGATTTATCCTTAAAACATGGAAATATATCTTTTTCAAGTTACTAATTGCATGAACCTTGATGCCTAAAAACGAACAAATCGCTTGCAAGGGTAAGCATTAAATTAAGATCAAATCAAACTGATCATGATAACTGTGGATAATAAGAAGTAAATTTTTATTACTATTATTATGCTATAGAACCTGTTCATGATATAACACGCGATCGGTCTATTAATTTTAGCTTGCTAAGTTTTTCCTATAATTTGTACGCTTTTATAGTTTTGTTACATGGAAATGTTAATATTATTCTGTACTGACGATACGTATACCATAATAGTAAACAATCTGATGGAGATAATATTTGGATTGTAAACAAGTTTTGTAGGTAATGTTGTTCATTTATTTTTTGCTGTTATTATAAATATTATTTAGTAATATTATAAATTAATAATATTATACATATTTTATTTAAATGTAAATTTATATACTTTAGTATGAATTTCCTTTTAATTTGACAATAATCAAAATATTTGCTTTTTAAATTCTGATGTATTTGTGTTAATATTTAATTTTAATAACTACTTTAAATTAAGAATTGCAGTAAGATTTAATAGATATATAAATTGAAAGAACTGCTTAAGTGGACACCATAATCACTCTTTATTAATTTGCATTTATTTACATTTAATTTTTTTTTGTAAAGTTGTTCTCTACTATATAAGAATTATACTTCTATATAAACCAGTTTGTATGAAAAATTAAAGAATCAGTAAGAATGAAAAGATTATATCTAAGTATTTTAAGAAGTAATACTACATTGCTTACTACCTTATTATATGACCCAAAAATAAAAAAGATACAATTATTTCCACTATAGAATTTTGAACTTAAAATAGTTAGATTTTTGAGTTTTACAAAATATTGAAATTTTAGCTTCTTATTACATCTCTTCTTCTGGATATATATAAATATATTAAAAGTTTCTAATAAAGTAGATTTTAGGTATTTAAAGTAAAAGTAAAGTAAATTCATAAGAGTACAAAATGTTAAAAACCAATTTGGAATATAGTCATTAAAACAATCTATACGAAATTAATGTACAGCAATTAGCCATAAAAGAAATAAACTTTACGTGTTTTTTTGTGGATTGATTAATAATCCATATAGTTTTTTATAAAGATGGGAAAATTTAATTATGCCTAAAATGAAACTCTCTACAAAAGTTTGTAAAAATCTCAGACAGGTGTGACGAAAAGGGTTACTTTCTAATAAAAGCAGATCTGGTTTCAGATATAGATAATTCAATATCTAATCAAGATACTGTAGAATATACAATAAACAGATCGTTAGATAAAATCCGGTATCGCAATGGATTTGTTTTTAATTCGGTGTTATAACCTGAGTTGTTTATTACATGATCAAATCGCAACTAAACTCAACATCAAAACAAAATATTATTTTCTTATGCCAAACCGTGTGTTACGTACATGTCTGTTTTTAGATTTTTTTGTAATTCGCTCGTCTACTGCTTTTAGAACTTGCTCTCGACTTGTTTTGTGGTATATTTGCAACACAAGACTTATAGACGGGTATCTATAACCATAGACAAATAATGCTATAAGTTTGGGAAATCATGCCATAATATTTTAAGTAGAAGTTGCCACCATTTAACGCTTTACCGAGACAAAGGCGGGCTTAAGCTATACGCCCAAACTTACCATAGATCTTTTAAATCACAATCGGAAGATAGTAAGGATAAAATAGAAGATCTTCTTACAGAGCAGACATAATTAGGAGCTAGCGTCATACCTTTAAAGTTAAAAATCAAAAACATGGACCAAGCTAACTTATTTTATATATTTAATATAAAAAGTTATATTCTTTAAAATCCATTTTTTTTCATGAATAATTCTTTTTTCTTTTAAAACTTTAGCACTTCTGATTAAAATTAAAAAAAAAATACAGTATTTATTAGTTTTTTGTCTATCATAAATTCAAATAATTTATATCTGAAAACCCATTGATATAACTTTAAATTAAACTTAATAAAACAACAATCACTCATAAAAAAATTCAATTTAGCGCTAACCTCAACCCACACTAGATTTTTACCACAAAAATGATTTCCTTTCCAATTTGCCACGTCCAAGGCAAAATAAATTTCAGTAAAGGAAAAATAGAGAATTTTCTATCGAACGAAATATCCAGTTATTTCAAAATGTTTCAGCCAATAGTGAGCAATTGCATCCTATTAATTCAATAACTTTTATTGGCTATTGCGTTTTGCAGCATATTACGTGATATGTGATTTCAGGTAATTTATTGGTTTTAAATTTCTTTTAAACAAGTATTACAAATTTACTGGTAAACAATTATCTAAATATCTGCAATGAGATATTTTTAGATATAATTTTTGGAGACAGGCTATTAATTTTAAACTTCTCCACATATAATGTGATACCAAACCCTCGAGAATAATGGTAATATTTTATCCAAGTTTATTTCTCGAACTGTCAAAGCATAGAACTGCGTTTTCAAGAATGATAAATTACATGTTTTAGGTAAGCAAAATTATGTTATGTTTCTCAGGGGTATTAATTTATAAAATAGAATTATTAAGGAATCGAGTACGAAACTTTATTTAATTATACTTTATGTAAAGGTTATACGAAAATGTATCATATCCTTAAATTTAAGATGATAAATGTGCTTTAGAGCAAAAGTTTTAAATGAAAACCAAGTTTTTTAAATTACTATAACTTTTATATTTTTATTATGTTGTATAGTTATCCAGTTTCCATCACCGTTTATAATATCAAATTTTAACTAACAATTTACATACATAATTATTTCATTTAAATATAATTGATTCTACTAATTTTTTTAAAAACTATCAAATGACGAAATCAGGAAATTGAGAATTCACTTTCTTACTTAGCCTTAATAATAGACTGGAATACAATTATTTTAAAGTTTTAACATTTTGATTGTCATTAATTCATAAACTTAAAAAAATAAATGCATAGATTTATCCTATTCTATGAGCATTGGAATTTTTTTACTAGTTTTGGGGTTTACTAATTCCACCCAATCATCAGACCGCCTAAGGCTAGAATAAGACGTCTACAAATAAATATTTATGTAGTATTACTGGCAATTAGATTAAATAGGAATAACATTTTATTATGTTAATAAAATATGGATTTACGTACAAAAGTTTTAGAATAAACTCAAATAAAACTGCTCTGACTAATAACATGTAACGCTATTTAAATAGTAACATTAGCACTCATTTACAATATACTCAATAAACAAATAAAACTGGCATTTTCTGAATATTGTTAATTGCTTCTCATGCAACTTCAATAAAAAAAACTGAAATAAAAAAGCTTGAAAAAATGTAGGCTATATCGAACAACATGTAATATGGTCTACAATATTATGTTTGTATTTTAACTTATTCATGTCTATAAATGTATTATTTTAATACATATTTTAATACACTTAGTATTTTTGTGTTATTACATGTTACTAGTTAGTTCAGTTTTGTTTGAGTTTGTTCCAGAACTTTTTGTACTGAAAACTTTAGAATTTTTAAGTAAATAATCAATATTTTATTCAGATTGTTAAATTATATTTTTATTTTATTTAATGGTTAGTAGTAGTATATAACTCTTTATTTACATACTTTTTATTGCAGCCTTAAGAGGCCTATTGATTGTAAGTTATTAGTAATTAGACCTCGAAACTAATAGCTGTTAAGAAGAATTGTGAGAAAAGACCATTTCGTATTTCATTTGAGAAAAAAAGTGACTAACAATTATCGACCATTAAACATTCGAAGTTTTATAGCTTAATTAATTCTGAAACAAATACATAAAAAATATTTAATAGAAAGATCAAAGATTATATTAACAAAAATTTAAAAAAGGAATAGAACTCAATTATTGGTGCAATCAAATATAGTTACTTGATTTTTGTGTAATGCAGGTATACACTACACAAGTATTCAGTGTGTTGAGTTATTATTGTTTGATTTGTATTATATATTTTTTGATTATTTTTTATTGTAAAGTTTCTGTTATTAATTAATTAAATAAAAATAACAGATCGATTTAAAAGGAAGAGCTCTGATATATTCAAAGCAATTATTTCAAACGCGTCTTTACATTATATTTCACTAACAGTAAATTGGCAAATTCGCATCCCTAATGACTCTTTAGAGTAAGACAATTTAACCGAGAGTCGGCCTTAAATCGCTCAGCTTGTTAACAATTAATAAATAGCTCAATAAGCCGAATAACCAGATTTGATAATTGACAATTTAACCGCATATTTGGAAATTGTCTAAATTCTCACAGCACCATAAACTTAGCGTCAAGCGTCAGCATGAGCACTTAAAATACAAGTTTTTCCAATAAATTTTGAGTCTTGTATTTAAATGGTATGTCAACGGAATCAAACTAAAACTAGGTTCCAGGTTTAGGAAAGGAGAAATTAGTTAAATAATTATCTTAAAGAAGCTAAAATAAAAAAAGCCTTGTTGAGACTATATGCCTTAGCAGTTCCGGTATTTACCACTTCTCTTAGAAGCTGAGTAAGCTTGTTGAAGCATCACTTGTGTATATCACATTAAGATTTTTTATGAAACCTATAAAAAACTGAATGTTGGTATTAAGTGGTTTAAAAATTATGATTATCTGCCTATTAAAGCCAGGGTAAGTATTTTTGACTATGGACATTGGCTTTAATTACAGGGAATATATGATATATAAAAACTTTTAATGTTCTTTTAACATTTTTATTCATTCTGTTCAAAACCATTTTAAAATTATTTTTTATATTATCAGAAATGCTCTTAGAAGTATTGGTATCATCGGAAACATAGTTTTGATCAATTATTTAAAACTTTGTATTTTATAGATGTTATTTTGAAATACTCGTAGCAATGGTTTTGCTATCTCTAGAACTCCAAGCTTTTCATAGTTACTTAAAATTTTTAATATTGTCTGTAGTATTTAAATTTATAATTCCGTGTTGTATTTCTTATGTTTTTAAAAGATTTTTAATGTATTAATAGTCGGTATTTTTTGACCTGTTCTTCTGAATCTAAATAAAAATTAGTAATTGGTAAAAGGTAATTAAAAATATACTGTTCTAGTTGTAATTATTTTCTATTTTTATATACTTCTACTATCTTTGCACTCTTTCACATTTATTTTTTTTTTTACGTTATTTCTAATTAAAAGATTTAAGTTTGTTATAAATAAATATAAGTTTGTTCACATTTTTAAAGTCTAATAATTATGAGATGTAGAAATCATCTTTAGTTCTCCTTTTCTAATTATGTTTATGGATTTTCTAGGATGAGTGCCTGCAATTAAAAAATAGTCTGCTTTTTTAGAAAAGGTTTTATTTTTAATATTTGTTTTCATTTTTTTCCTGAATATGTTGGATACATATGTTTTTATATACATTTGCAGAAGATTTTATAGACTTATTTTCTTAAGGGCTGCCTAAATATTAAAGTTTCTTAATATGGTTAAAGAAAGATTTTTTATAGTCAAAATCGCTCTTATCGTGCGGGTGTATCAGATTATTAACGGCAAACTTTTGTAGTTACGTTTCATTTCAATTTGCGCAACAACGTTTTTTAACTACAATGCGTCAGATAAACGAAACAGATATATGCAGCGTTAATATATCAAAAGAAGATAAAATGATAAATGTCAGTGGTTCTAAAACAATTACTTTTATAACAAACATGCCTGTCTCGTTTCGATTGACGGATGACATTATTTGTCACAAGATAATTTAAATTTCAAATTATGGAAAAGAAAAAGCCTTTTTGTGGATTTCTAAATCCTCAAGCAAAAAAATTGGTACTTAATGTTATTAACGAGAACGAAAAAGAAAATAAAGGGTTGCCTAAGAATGTACAAGAATAAGTAGCCAAAGCGCTTGGAATTAGTTTAAGAATGGTGCAAAAGGTTGTATATGAAAACAAGAACAATCTTATTCCCAAGAAGGAAAAAAAGTGTAAAAGGAAGAAGCCGAAGACTGAAGATTTAAGTGAATGTGTAAAAATGAAGTAACAAATTTGACTCAAAAAAGAAACTAATTATAACTATCATTATCACTAACAGAGTCGGAAAACTCGTCATTTTCCGAATCTTCTTCAAATGGAGCAATGATCAATGGTTCAACTTGGATATCGAGTACTTTTTCTCTCTTCCACCAGGTTTAAACAATGTTTTTTAACAATGTTTTCTGTGTGATCCACTGATTTCCGCCAATACTCCTTTGTGATGTGATTCAATGCCTCATTCTAAACAGCTTTAACCTAGCCAAATCTAAGCCCAGCACCCACATGCTTCTCATAATAAGATTTTGACTTTGCCCATATAAGCTTAATGGCATTAAACTGACAATGGTATGGTGGCAATCTTAAAACTTCATGGCCATATTCACGTACTATTTCGTCAACAGCATATATTTTTGGTCTTTTCAGCGATTGGTCTCTGACTGCACTGCATCACACACAATACAAATTAATTGTTTGTCATTATACCAAAATGTATAGTTTCACATTTATTACAAAAAAACACAATTACACATAAACAAAGAACAAGACAAGATCAAATAATCGTTAAAAATTAGACGCTGTGCCCTGAAATCGACAAATTAGTATGTTATGCACATACATGTTATGCACATACAATGTTATGCACATGCAGGTGTTCCACAGGGGTCAATTTTAGGCCCACTATTATATTTGGTTTACACATCTGATATTCTTAAAGCAACTAAATATTGTAAAATACAGGCATTTGCAGATGAGACCCAAATTTATTGTTCTTTTAAAGCTAATGATTCTGCGGTTTTTGAAAAATTTGTCAATGAAGACTTACATACCTTGAGTGATCTTTGTAAACAACATAATTTAAAAATAAATCCTGTTAAATCACATCTTATGATATTTGGTAATAAAAGTAAAGCATTTTCTTTAAAAAATAATCTAAATATTTTTATAGACGATAATAAATTATCTTTTGTCGACTCTGCTAAGAATTTGGGATTGATATTGGATAGTGAACTTAGATTTAGAGAACATCATTTCAAGAAATTTATTCAAAAGTCTTATATGGCATTAAAAATACTTTATAGTAATAGACATATTTTAAATTTTAATTTAAGAAAAATGTTATGCGAGTCACTTGTTCTGTCTTATTTTAATTATTGTGATTATATATACGGATTTTGTTTAGATGTAAGTAGTAAATATAGGATACAAAAAGTGCAAAATTCTTGTGTTCGACTTATATAAGGCATGCGCAAATTTGATCACATTTCTCCATTACTGGTTTAAACTGGCTTAAAATGGATTATAGGAGAGTCTTACATTTTTGCATTTTTTGTTTAAAATTAGTTAATTATATTGACTCACCTAGTTCCCTTAAAGAACGAGTTGTTTTTCGTCATGATGTCCACAATGTCAACGTGCGATTTTCAGATAGATTGTCTATGCCACAACATCAAAGTGCAATTTTTCAACGCTCTTTTACTTATAATTTTGTAAAATGTTATAACGCACTTCCAGTGCCTCGCAAGACAATGAATTTAAAAAATGTTCAGTTGTGTAAACTAAAGTTAAAAACCTACCTTTTTGACTTGCAAGATAGTGGTTGTATTTTACCGCCTAGATAGTCATTAATATATATTTTTTTTTAAACTTTATAATGTATCAAATCTTAGACTTTTTAAATTCAAATTGTCAATTGGATCTCCATTCTTTGTGCTTTGAATAATGTTGTTGTCTATTTTTTTTATTGAACTCTTCTCTGTAATTTTAATTAAGATACTTCTTAACTCATTTACTATGTGCGTATGTGGTTCAGTAGAGTAGCTAATACAGCTAGACTGCGCCACTTATGCATACTTAGTTAATAAATTGATTTGTAAATAATGTTTGCAACTTTTGGTAATATAAGACAATACTATTATTATTATTATTATTATCATTATTATTATTATTATTATTATTATTATTATTATTATTATTATTATTATTATTATTATTATTATTATTATTATTATTATTATTATTATTATTATTATTATTATTACATAGTCATGCTAAATCGTATACTAATTTCTCAAAAATTTAGGTAACAACCGTTTTTAAATGAAATTTGTACAATTTTAATGAAAGGCCAGGGAGGCATTTTTGCTCTCATAAAAAAATATAAAATGCTCAGATTTAGATATTATTGCGTAAAGAAGAATTGTTATTGAGAATTCCGTCTATTTCGGATAATTTTTCAAAAAAGAAAAGTAAATATTATGTCTGGCAACTTAGCAGAATATCGGGGATTCTAGGCATAAACCGATGAGGCGTATACCCAACGGGCTTTATACTTATGGGCTTTTTCACGGCATGAAAGGAAATAACCAACGTATGTTTTACATGTCGAATCTCGGATACGTAGTATTCCGCAGACATTTTTACGGCGTTAAAGGCATCACGCGGCTTTAATATGTCACATGACGGCGTTCAATGTATTGTCAAACTCTCAAGGAAATAACATTTTGGCAGCCACTGATTTTTCAATTTGATTCATATTACGTGGTGACCTTTGAACCCGCACGATAAAAGCGAAGGCGACTATATAATTATATAAAAACAATATAATTTTTTGATAGCTAGAAAGAGGCACAGGTAACTCCATTGGCAAAAATTTTTAATCTAGAGTAGATGAAAGAATTTCGCCCTGATAGCATACTACCTTATTTTTCAAAGGCACTTGAAAGAATAGTTAGAGCCCAGTTAATTTCATATTGAACTGCTGCTTCAACTATTCCCTCTTAATCACAAGACACCATATTATATATGGCTGGTAACATAAATATAACAATTATTTCTTTTAATAGGGTGTTTACATATGAGCAGCGTCACGTTGGATATGGCCACCTAACATCCACATATTGTTTTTTTCGTGGGTTACTTATTTTATTGGGTATTACGTCACTTATAGCAAAAATCAATTTAGAAATTACTATCTCACACGCTTAAAAAATTGAAAAGAAGAAGAAAATATACTTTTTCACGTATTTAAAATACAAAACAAATTTAATAATTTTTAAATACGTGAATAGGTCTATTTTCTTCTTCTTTTCAATTTTTTGAGCATGTGAGATAGTAATTTCTAAATTGATTTTTGCTATAAATGACGTAATACCCAATCAAATAAGTAACTCATTATGAAATTGTCACAACAATACAGATGTTACTTAAATGATTTTTTAAACGAATATATGAAATCCAAGTGATTTTTTTCTTTAGGCTTCAGTGTACTGGATTTCGCGATGATCGTCCTTCTCATAATTTTCTCGATTCAAAATTTTAATAGATGAATTAAAATAGAATGATAGAATTTTAATGCTCATTACAAACACCATTATTTTATATGCAGAATATCCCACGATGAATTATGGCAATTGATTTCATGAAACGTATGCTTTGAAAAATTTATAAAATTTGACAGCGTAGATGTTAATTAGAATACAGTATTATAAAGATATTTTTGGTAACGTAGTCTTGTCATATCTATCTAAAATTGGATGTCTTTGTTATTTAGAATAATTCACCCCGTGTAATAGTTCTTTTTTTATGTTATATACAGTTCTAGACATATTTTATGACATATGTCCTATGTCAAAGTCTGATAATTTTGAATTTACTTCAGTTTTTATGTACAAAGTGTTGTTTGAAGGCTGATCTATATTCATGAATCTTTTAAAAAGAAAAGCTTTTAATAAGTTAAAATTTATACATAGAAGGCTTTTCCGCTAAAGAAATTAATAGTAATGTATTAATTTAAAAATTAACATTAAAAAAGTAAGAGTAGTTGTACTTAGCATGTTGTGGATTGTTAAAAAAATATATAAAAATATTGTATATAGTAACATCGTCTAACTGCAAATATCGGTAGAACATAAATTCTTAACCTTAATCCACGTTGTAAAACTTTTAAACATTTCCAAAGCCTACTTATTCAGCAATTGATCCACGTAATTTGTAGTTAAACACCCTGTATAAAATATATAAATGAACATACTATTAAAGTAGCATTCAAAACCAAGTTTTCAACAGTTTTTTTTTAAAATCCGTGTATAAGCTCTTTAATTAATATTGTCAATAGCACTACTGTCAGTATATTATAAGAAAATAAATAGTTAAACAAAGAGCCATATATCAAAAAAAAAATTACAACAGACTTGACTTTTAGGTATTTTAAATTTTAATAAGTATTGCTTACCATATACTGATTAACTCAGTAAATATAATATATAAGAAAACATAGAAAACCAATTAACTTGTAACCTTACCGGAAATCAAAGCGCCATTAACCACATCCAAAAGGTAAACGAGAATCACAGCACATACCACAAAGTCTCGACATTTTAGTGCCATTATCACTCGAGCGCAGAACATTATTGCGGCTCCTCCATTTTTAGAAATATTTTCCTTTTTGGGGTTGATGTTTCATTAGCTTCATTTTTAACGCTTCCGCTTCGTCGAGTCACACGACACACTTGCTAAATCCGGAATTTATTTCTATTATTTGGGTAGAGAGTTTCTAATGTAGTGCTATGCATTTTAGTGAGAAGCCGGTGTTAGTCGTTGCAATCTGAAAAATAAAATATATTCGTTAGTATTGGAATACATACAGGGTTTCTTAAGAAGTTAGTTTTTTATTACTTATCACTCGTATTACATATTGATTTCTTGATAGTTTTGAAAATTTTATTTGCTAATTAAGGGTTAAAATCTGCATTTAGTTAAAGAGATATTTTATATTTAGTATCTTATTATACCCAACATATAATATCTGGATGTTTAAAAATCATCAACTACTTTTAGGATTTTTGGTTTCTTTTAATTAACACCCATTATATCAAAATCATAAAAAAAAGATTATTGGAATACTCTGTAAGATGTGAAGCAAAAAAAGTAAGGATGATACCTGCCAACACGTGTTTTTGCTTTTTGGCTTCTTTATGCTAAAAAACTTTAATAACTCCGAAGGTACTACAGCTGATTACACAAATTTCTTGTTCACTCCTATTTGCGATACCTTATGTATTGTTTTTCTTTCTCTCTCTTCTCTTCCTTTGGTTTCCTGGCCTGACCCCGTGTCGGTAGGTACCATCTCTACTTTTTCAGCTTTCTGTTTTATAGACCATCCCAATAAATTTGTCCTTTTTCAATAAAAAATGTCGGTTTGAATTTAGAAAAGAAAAGCATAGTTATATATTAGATCTTTTGTCTGGTATATGGATTGATTACATTATGTGACTTAAGCAAAGAATTTGACTGCATAAACCATGAAATTCTTCTGCAAAAACTTTTTCATAACCTAGCTATCCCTAATATTGAACTTTTAAAATTTTATTTTGGTGATCAATGTCTTTGATTAGATGTTATATTGTCGGTAAGAAATGTATTACACCTTGGAATTATGTAAGTATCAGCTCTTGGTCCGCTTTTGTTTTTAATTTTCAATAATGATTCCCAATAAATAAGTCAAAAAAAAACTCATTTGTTGATGCAAATACATGATGCTGATAGTATGTTGCATGCAAACTCATTAAGCTAAAAAATGGACAGTAGTATTTTGCAAGCTTTAATACAAGCCCTATTATAAAATTTTGCAGCATAGATCTTAACGCAATATTTTTATAGAATGAGTATATAAATAATTTGAATAATATAAATAAATTAACATAACTGAACTTAAGTAAGATCTGCATTGTTTTGACGAATTTTTAATAAGTTATATTTTATTGGGAATTACGTCACTTATAGTAAAAATCAATTTAGAAAATACTTACACCCCTAAAAATTGAAAAGAAGATGAAAATATACTAGAGACTATTTAAGAAAAATATGAACTTAAATCTTTAACGATATCTTTCGTTATATTTAATTTAATTAAAGTTTAATAAGTTTTAAATATAATAATTTACTTGAGGTATAATACATTTTTTTAAATGCCTAGAAGCTGAGATTTAATCTATTAATCTCTGAGCTCGTTTCTTCTCTTCAATATCCTACCTAACTTTATTATAAATATGAAAATTGAAAACGAGAAAACCTACTTATTTAATAAAAATATATCCTAATCCGGAAACATTATTTTACTACGTAACTTCAAAACATGCATTTCTCAAATTGCAGTTTTAGTAACTTATTTCGCAGTCGTGTACTATCGCTTGCTATACTACTCAAAGTTTTGCCGTAACCCAAAAAGCTATAAGAATCTTCGTGAAAATATTTATTAAGATTTTTGAATGAGACATTTAGTACATGATCAACATAACACCATTATTAATTTTTGACAACTCTATATATTAAAGAAACAGCTGTTACATTGTATTGAGAAGCTAAATTTTAGAATTGTTTTTAACATTTTTAAGGGATCTGTTAAATGCTAATTAATTTATTTCATATGATTGAATTTTTAAGCTCCCTCCATCTTATCGTTTTTTTAATTACAGTTTTATTTAAAATGTAATATTGAGTTTCATATTAATATATTTTTAATTATTTAATACGTAACCTGATCTATTCGTTCTAAAATAATAAAGATTGTTTTTTTTAATTTTTCCTTTAACCTACATTCTATATTATTGATTATAAGAAGTTAAAAAAAACACAATATACAATAAGGATAAATATTTACAATTAGTGCTCAAAATGTTTTAATTTATCTTTGAAGAAGCGTCAATATTTTTTGTGGAGATTCCTAAATAATAAGATATTTGTTAAAAATTGCCTTATTTTAGGAGCAAAATGTAATAGAGCGCCATCTCGTTGATATCAAATATTTCTAGAATTTAGGTTTTGGAAAAAAAATTAAAAAAAGTATAAGGCTTTTAGATCTTCTGGAAATCGGTCAAAATTTTACAAAGATCCTTTAATTAACAAAACTTATATTTTCATAGCTTCTTACGGTAAATGTTCTAAAAACTGAGAATTTTTTCATATACAGGATTTTAATTAAGTATGTACAATAAAAGGCGATTGTTTGAGTAATTTTTAGATAAAAAAATAGGTAAACATGTGTCTGCAACGACCTAGTTTACGAGATAGGGGGTGTTGAACTTGAAAAAAATTAGTTTTTTGTGAATATATTAAATATCCTTTATCTAATTTTGCTGTCAATATACTATAGTATCATGGAGCTTTATCATGCATGTATCACATACGAAATCTTTCCATGATAAAATTCTTTTAAAAATACAAATAAACCAATTTTAAAAACTTTCAGTATTCTTATCCACTAAGTTTAGGTGAAAAAAAATATGGCTCGATATGATGGTCAATGATATTTCCAGCCTAAATATTGTAAGAAAACTGCTCTAAAAATTATTTTTTATTTACACACATGCATTCTTTTCAGCCCTTTAATGATTATTGTGAAAAATGACAATTGAATTTTTAAAAAAACAAGCTTTATCTGCAAACAATATTTGCCTTAGGAAACCCAACAATTAGATAAAGCTAGTCAAATCTGTAGTTAATAGAGCTTGTACAACTTGCATATGACATGGATATAGCTGCTGGTCTCTTTTTCCGCGTGCTAATATTAGTTCAATTTCATATTATGTTTCAAATTTAGTTAAAACTGCTTCTTCAATTCAACCTTTACATTCCTATAATAAACATCGATCATTTATGCTATTTATTGCTGTTACATAATTGTTAATAACCAAATATAAAAGAAACTTTTTCCTACATTCTTGTATGTTTTAATTTTTTTTTTTTTTTAAACTGAAAATTAAAGAAGGTACAAAAAAAATCAAGAAGCAAAATAGCTCAATTTTTAACAAGTTTATCTATAAAGCATATAAAAAATCCATAAGCGCCTGTAGCGTGCATTTTTCTAATTACAAATGATCGTTTAGGTAATGCTAAGGACGCCATTGGACCTAAAAATTTAATTAAACTAGGACTAAATTAAAACCTTACTAGTATAAATTATACCACCATTTGAATAAAAGATATATAAGATATTCAAGAAAAAGTAATTTCTTTAGTTAATTTAAAACCGCAGTAAACAAAGCCGTTGCTAAACGTGTTTATTTGAACTTTTCGTCTTGAAATTACTGCAAAGGAATTGCCTATCAAATGTGTTGTACATACTTAATTACCATCCTGTATATTTTTTTATAAATTTTAAAACTAGTAATAACTTAAAGTCATAACCCAAAAATAACAGCCCAATTTTTCTTCTATCTTTCCCTTTCAAAAATCACTTTTGTGAGGAATAGTAATTAATTTGTTATAATTTATTTATCTAAAATGATCTTCTTGTGCTTGTAATGAAGCTTCTAATAAATCCTATATATAGAAAAACTAAAACCTACTACCTTGTTCCTATAAATTATATATTTTATATTACTAATTTTTTATTATTATAAATCAATTATTGATGTGACCGTAAATTTTTAAAATTTCTAAAATCATTTAAATAGAAAAATATTTCAAAATAAAATACGTACCTAACCTTATATATCACGTAATATGGCACAAATGAAATATCCACTAAAATATATTAAGTTAATGGCATGCAATTGCTTCGTATTGGCTCAAACAATTTCGAATTTCGGGATATTTGCTTTAGTAGAAAATCTCTCTATTTCCGGTTACTGAAATTTATTTTGGATTAGACGTAGCGAATCGGGAAGCAAATCATTTTTGTAACAATAATCTAATACTGAGCTGAGAGATGTAAACCCATGTATTGAATTTCTAGTATAACCGTAGTATTTTTTTGCTAAACTTTAAATTTGAACTTTTACTCGTAATTAAATTATTCAGTGGTAGTATCTCATAAGAAGATGTATGTAATTTTGCAGTTGTGTTAATTATTGATCAGCATCAATTCTTGTTAAGTTTTTACATTAACGTATTGATTATTATACTTTGCCTCCTTTAGAAAAATAATGAAGAATTTATAAAAAATATATATATACACAAAAAAGTAGAAATAATACTTACAACTAACAAATAACAAAAGACACAAAAAAAATCTTAAGGAATAATTTAAATCACTAATTGAATTAATTTATTTTTATTTTTATTGTATTTGATTTGGTAAAAATCTTTTTTTTTATCATTTCTCAATAAAATTTAATTTTAAAAATAATTTTTTACTTAAACTAGAATTTTTTAAATAGACTCGAGATTTTTTAAAATAGTATTTTTAAAACTTTCTATAATATAAAATAATTTAAATCTAATAGGAATCTACTTTAAGTAAATATAATATTTAAAACAAAAGTAAAAACTCCAAGTCACGGTCTCGTTAAATATGTATGATTTTAAACGCCACACGTATTTCGCTTCTACCGAAGCATCATCAGGTCTAGTCGTACACTTACACAGATCACACTGTATTTTTTCATTGGTTACTGATTAGTTATAATGTAATCTCTCAAGGTGGTACATCACGTCTAGGCCTAATGATGCTCCGACAGAAGCGAAACATGTGTGGCGTTTAAAATTATATATATTTAGTGAGACCGTGATTTGGAGTTTTTACTTTTATTACATTTTTTGTTTGGTCACTTGGAGAAAACTGGATATGTTTCTATTTACTTTTAATATTTTAGTATTTATTAGGACTATAAAATTATCCTAGCTAACCACAAAAAAAAATAAAAAAAACAAGTCTTCTATGAAATTTTAAGAAAGGAGATCACCAAAATTTATCAAAAATGGCAGTATTTGATAACATAGCTTAAAATATATAAAATGGTCTGAAGGAGCGGCAGTTTCTGATTACTTTAAGATTTCAGCGCACAATAAATTTTAATATAATAGAGTAAAATAATAAATGCTAGTCTTAGGACATTTTTATTTATTAAAAATAATTTCATTTAAATATTCTCCTATTCGCTCAATACACTCTTAAAGCCTCTCGTGGAAATTTGCCCATTTTGGCCCGTAACTTAATTTTATTTATAAATTTAATTTTAAGCTTCTAATTGGTTTAACAATAAAGACTTTTTGCTTTAGATATTCCCACAAAAAGTAATTGCTAGCGCTGTTAGATCTGACGACCTTGCGGGCCAGTCGCTCCTCGTCTAGAAATAACGTGTGTCGGAAACAATATTTGCAAAAAGTGGCTGCTCTTGTGGTGTGTGAAGTAGCATTATCTTACTAAAACCACGACTTGTTGTTCTCTGGAAATCTGTTTAACAGCTGACTCAAGAATGATTAATCATATTGGTATAATGCTGGAAATTAACCGTAACAATTCTCATCTTCAAAAAAGTAGGGACCGATAGTTCCCATGGATGATATCGCACACTATACTGTTACCTTCCGGCAGAATTCGTGGAGCTTCTGTGAATTTTCTATACTCCTGCAACGGTCATTTTGTTTGTTGGTATCGATAAATGGAAGTGTGGCACATAAGACTACCACAAATTGTGAATATCGATCTATTTCTCAAGAAAAGTTTCAGCAAAATGTACACGATTTGGGATGTCTCTTGATTTTAGTGCTTGGACTATTTGAATTTTGTATGCGTGAAAGTTGATATCTTTGTAAAACATTCGAAGTAAAACATATGTTTATTGCCTGAGTTCGCTTTTGGGTTAAACGTTTTGGACTGTGCTCTACAGATTCTCTAATGCGATCCATGTTCTTAGGCGTACTTTTACTTTTTCTTTGCATCTTATGTTTGACATTATCAGCTGAACCCACAAGTTTAAATTTACGTACCTATATCTTTTTAGCATAAGCTGAAGGAACTCGTGCTGATCAATATATAAATAAATTCGGAAATCGAAAAATGGTGATTGGTAATTATTTTAACAAAAAAATTAATAGCCAACTATTCATAGTAGCAAAATAACAATATTATTAAAAATTTCCGTTCCCACGGACAACCTTTTATATTATTATAATAATAAAAATTGAGCAAGTACTAAACTTAATTACTGTAAATTTATAATATAAATTGCTCAAGAATCGAACTGGATATTTTATAAATTACCGAAATTTGCCTAAAAAAAATAAAATTCATCAAGTTGCGTTTTATTCTATGAATAAATCCTGTTGATAGCAAATATTTTTTGTCGTTTTTTCCTTTTTTTCATACCTTCTTATCTCTTTTAAAGAATTCGGTTTCAAAATCCTAACAATTTAGTCACACAAAAGTGCTTGTAGAGACTTTATTATTCTTATTGTTACCAATAAATCTCTTTACTTTCATAAAAATAATGGTTCTACGACGGTTAGAAACAGTGCAACTCGAGCAATTAGTACGTTGGCTACAGGAGGGCCTAACTCAAGAAGTTGCTAACCGGCTAAATGTGTCCCAAAGTGTCGTGAGTCGTGCATGGAATCGATCGATATGTAAAGACTGAGTCTGCAGCTTACAGGCATGGTGGAGGCCGAGAACGTGCTACAACTCATGCTCAAGATCGCTATATAACAGTAACCACAAGAAGAAACTGAACATTTACGGCCTCGAGAATTAACAGCTACTTAAAGCATGCTACTGGGAGGGTAATTTCTAATCAGACTGTTAGAAGAAGATTACATGCATCCAATTTAATAGCCAAACGACGTGCCACACATCCACGGTTGACGGGGGAACATCGTGCATGCAGAAATCGGTGGGCAATAGAACACAGTAATTGGAATTTTAAAAACTGGAGGTCTTGTATGTTTACGGATGAGTCCAGATTTAGGCTACATATGTGTGATGATCGAATTTTGGTGTGGAGGAAAAGGGGACAGCGATACCATGAAAATTTGATGGTGCCCACTACACTTTTTGGTGGCGGTTCAGTTTGCGTTTGGGGAGGCATATGTTTTGATGGCCGCACCGATTTAGTGGTGTTAAGAAATGAAACAATGAACGCTATATGATATAAGACATTATTATAGGGAACATAATTGTACCATTTTTTGGTGCAATAGGCGAAGAATTCGTTTTAATCGATGATAATGCGCACCCGCACCGTGCGAGAATTGTCAATGATCGCATTAAATTTCATGGCATTACCAAAATGGACTGGCCACCACATTCACCCGACATGAATTGCATTGAACATGTATGGGCCGAAATGTCTCGAAGATTAAACGAGCTCGAACAGCCACCTCTAACCTTAGAACAACTAGCCAATCAATTACCGGAAATATGGCAAAACATTCCGCAACACTATATTAACAACTTAATAAGAACTATGCCAAACAGGGTGACAGCACTAAGACGAGCCAGAGGTGAACCTACGAGGTATTAATTTTCATGACAGGACTTTGGGGCACGCTTTACAGGGTGTAATTTTATTTTAATTTTTCCTGTTGTGTGTTAAAAATTTAAATTTTTTAGGAGATATCTGTTTATTTAATTTTTTTTTGGGGCTATTGTGAGTGAACTTAATAGAGATTTATTTATTACATTTAATTTTGTTTCATTGTAAATCATTGGCAAACTAAAATTGCAGATTTTTATAATATCCACTTCGATTGTTGGGCAGTGTATTTAAGATATGGTCGGTACCAAATAATTTCGATGAACGTCATCAGCCGTAGTTTGTGCAGGGTATTTCCATTTCAAGAGAAAATCAGCATATTTTTGACATTCCTTGTATTTTTCTAGAAATTGAAAAAATATCCAATCGGTGTATTTAACCTCGAAGAATTTAAAAAAATAATAAGAAACAACTGTACTTGTAAATTATAAAAGAAGAATCCCTAACTACACTGTATCATGCCAACAGCATGTAACTTTTTCGAGTTAATGACCAAAATATTACCTTTCCATATTGACTATTTTTCGCGCTTAATTAAAATGAATTTTCATTACAATACTTGCAAAAATTGTATTGAAAACTGTACAAATAGAACTTGAAGAAGTTAAGCAATTTACTCACCATGAATAACTTAATATAGTAAATTTGTGTTTAAAGGAATGTTCAACTGATAAACACAATTAGTAAAACAATTATTGTTACAAAAGACATATGTTAAATTATAAATATCGTACTCAAACAGGCTTATTTTAAATTTTAAAATGCGGAAAAAAAATGTGTGAATCTTTAGTTTTTGAAATCCTAAACTATTGTAGCATTATGTACTACCCCTGTCTTGATCAGATTTCTAAAAATAGGCTTTCAGTATGTGTAGAATGTCTGTTGTAGGTATATTTATGGCTTAAGAAAATATGATCATATCTCCAAAAAAATCAGTGATCTAAATTGGTTAAGAATATGCAATAGAGTTCGATTACATCACATCACTTTTTTTATCAAATTGTTACAACTGTGGCTTAGCACAGAACAACACTTTTTAAGGGTAGTATTAGTTACGTAGCTGTGAGCAAATATAACTCTTTAAATGGTAATCTTAAAGCATGTCGTATAGGTTCCTTTAAACGAAAATTTAAGAGCTACCCTTTAGCTTTGCAAGCATAATTCATAGGTACCACTTCAAGAGGTAAACTAATTGTTCTGTTTTTGTATGGGAATTTATATTTTTTATTATATTTATTCCCAAATAATATGTGGCAATTGATGGAAGAATAAGAGTAATCCTAGATTAACCTTCGCCATCTTTGCTGCATGATGTGCAACTTTTGTATGCATATTTATTTTCTTAATAAAGACATCTATTATTATTATTATTAATTTATCTTGAAAACAATTTTTTTTGTCCAGAAATAATACGGCTTTTTCTCTTGTCCCCTAGGCCATTTTGATGTGAATATTTTATTTCATATTTATTTAAGCTAAAAGTGGTATATTTTCATGCGTCCATAACTCAAAAACAGTTAAAGGGAGACATATATAAGCATTTTTTAAAAATACTTAAGTCTTACCATAAAATTTATAAATAATAGAGCCTTTTAATTTCTTTGTTCATCCAAAATTCTTTGATTGTTTATCTTAATTTTATTTCTTGAAGAATATGTGAAAAGTAATAATATATTATGAAGTTTTTAAATGAGATACCCTGTACGGCGTCGACCTTGGCGAAACATTAGTCAATTAAAATAGCTTTGAACTTTTATTTAATATGATCCCTATACAAGGTATAATAATTTCCTACACTAGAAAAATTATTGGATTGTTAAAAAAAAAAACACTAGATATAAGAATCGGCTATAAAATTCCTGTATCAGCTATGTTTGTTTTATATATTTATTGTATTATTATAGTTGCTTTTTTGTTCCATACAAAGTTAACAGTAAGACGCTTAAAACCGCTTTATATTATACCTTCTACATAGGATAAAAACCTCAGAAGTATAATACGTTTGGTTTATTGAATAGACCATTCAAACGTCAAGCAACAGCAAGATTTCGCCTTAGTAATGGCCAAGAGAGAGTTGCCTTTGAAAAGAGTTTTTCTTTGTGAATTGGCTGGCAAATAGCTACCTACAAATAGAAATATTATAAATAAGCAAGTTTCAGTAAAAACATTAAAACTTCTATAATATTTTATGTAATTGTAATATTACTAAATTATATTAAACAAGAGGTCGCAAGTGATAGAATGTACAATTGCAGTGATATTTTAGACTTTTAAATAATTTTGCAAATGGGCGCTATTAATTATTTAAATTATTGTCAAATAAAATGCTTTTATGTTATTATACAATTTAATTAATATTAATTAAATTTTAAGAATAATTTATGTATAGCTTTAAATGTGGTTAAATTAATAAAAAGGGCTTAAAATATGAACACTAATAGTTTATCTTTATTTTATTAGATAAACATTTTATTAATACAATTTATTCTAGTTTTAAAAATATTCAAAATATATACTTACCTTTTTTTTTAATTAAAATTAATCAAGAAGGTTCTTTTTTTTAAGTTAGAATAATTCTTAGAGTGCTTTCAAAAAATAAGTATGTACTAAATTGATAATAGTTTGCAGATTTGGGATTAATTATTATGCATTTATAATTTGATAGAAAATTATACTTTCTATAGTAGTATGGGTGACGAAATGGTAAAAATAAATTATTTTTTAAGAATGATACAAAGACTTGAGACAAAAATGATGGTAGTAGTTTATTGATTGTTATCTAAAATAGCAAGTTATCTAAGGTATGAAAAAGGCAAATTAATGATTATGTAGTATCAACTAATTTTGGATATTATTTCTGTTTGATAATTTACTAAGAAAAAAATTGTTTGCTTCAAATAATTTATAACGTATATTTACGTTTAATAATTTCAAAAATAAAACACGCTTATTTTTAATTACAGAACTTATTCTATTAGACCTTATAAACGACTTTTATCTAATAATATAACGAAAGAAATGATGATAAAAAAGAAAATATATTATTCGCTTATTGTTAGTTTACTAGTGCTTTTACTCGGCAATGTTACAAGTCATTTTGATCATAGGCATCTCATAAATGCGACAAAAGGACCTCAGAAGTTTTACGTTTTGGACAAGAGGTTGACGGTGACATTTTGAAGGGGTCCGAAATCTTTTCAATAGAGCTTATATCTGGAAAGAGGGGAGGCAATGACAAGTGATTAATAATTTCGTTAATGATTATGTTCCGGCTCTATATGGACTAGTTATTATCCAGAAATCTAAAATTGGGTTACAAATTCCAATGGTAATAATTCACGCTATCAGTGATATCGTAGGTTCACATATCTACAAACTCCGTTCTACTTCGAAAGTCCAAATTCTACTCCAGACCAGGACACACCTCAAACTCCACCTCGAAATAATCGCACTTTTTAAACATATCGGTCATTAACTTATTGACCTTCATTGATTTATGTTTTAAGTCTATTAGGATAACGATAGAAGCATTTTTCCATTGCCGAATATCACAAAACACCACGTATAATTCCGTTTGACTCTAATACTGCATGCGAGCCACGGAGCATGTTTTATGGGCCTATAGGAATATAAACCTGTTTTATGTAATTAATTAAGGACCGTCCGATGAGTAATACGATTTCGTGTGCTAGCGAAAAGTGATTGCTGAGCAAAGTACAGTTTCCTAAAGGATGCATCTCTCACTAATATTTTTTCACTAATCTTTGGTGCTCCCTAGCCATATCAATCTTAGTCTACCAAGATCGAGAGAAAAATAATACTTTAAGAGACCTCATCTCTAAGGAGCTACTTAATAGCTTGATTGCCTCTTTTACTATTAAGAAAGAAAGAAGGAAAGAAAATGTGCTATATTACGTAAGAATAATCTTGTGTACAAGCATCCTACAAGCTAAAAAAACAAAACAAAAATACAATTTCAAAAATTGACAAAACAATGAACGAAATTAATCACAAGAAGACAAAACTTTTTGAACATACTTGAATTAAAGATAACTAAATAAAACAATGAATTACTAAATAAAGGTAAACTTGTTGACAAAACTAGAGAAGAAAAACGGAAAAAAAAAATTTCCAACATGTCCATGGTTAAAACCTATCATTAAAAAAGTCATCCAGGTTAAAATATGCCTTAGCCAATAAAAGCGACTTTAATTCTCTTTTAAATTTCTTAACATCCGATATATGTCTAACACATAGAGGAACATGATTGTAACTTTTTTCACTTATGTAAATTAATGAGTTTTTGGTAAGGGAAGACGTAGGAATGGGTAGGAAAACATCATTTACACGAGGAGTCAAATGGCCAGTGTCAGAGTGTAGTTTTGGGAGTTTTGGGAATTTTGGGAATTTTGTGAATAAGAGCAACTGTTTCTAAGATAAAGAGTGAAAAAAGAGAAAAAGGAGAAGAGGGGTTTGCAAGAATTTCTTAACTTAGCAGAACACAGGTATCTAACTGCTTTTTTTTGAATAACAAAGACAATGTTAAGTAGCCCCTTATTGGTTAAATCCCAAAAAGGCAAGCCATACCGAATATGAGATTCAATAAGTGAAAAGTATACTGAACGTGCAACCACCCCTCTCAGCTCTTGATTTGCCATTCTTACTGCAAAACATCCAGAAGATAATTTCCCAGCTAAATGTAAAATATGATCTTCAAACCGAAGGCGACCATCAATAGTAATTCCTAGGAACTTACAGCACTCTTTCTTCTGCAAGAGGGAATTTTTGTTAAACATCAGAACCTGAACATCGCACTTAAACCCCATAATAGACGTCTTTCTTACATTAAACACGAGCCTGTTGGAAGCACCCCACCCTGATAAAATCTGAAGGTCTTCAAGGATACAAGTCTTAATATAATCAGAATTTTTATGGCTCCATAGTATAGTGGTATCATCAGCAAACTGAACCACCTTGCCCTGCAGTTTCAATGAACTCAAATCATCCACATACAGTAAAAATAACAGTGGTCCCAAAACTGAACCCTGAGGAACGCCGCACTTAAATGAGGTCAGTTCATATTATCGATGACCGAATACCCTTAATATATTACAATTAGAAACTTAGCAATACAAAAACATCTAATGAAAATAAAATGTAGATTTGTAGTGATTTTATCTGTTTAGATATTGGGACAATTTTATATGTAAACAAACAATTTTACTTAAACACAAACGACATAATGAAAATTACTTCTGTAAAGAGTTTAGATAATGAAATATAATAAATTCTATAACAAAACTATATTTTTTCATATATATAAAATGATTAATTTATATATACTTCATCTAGTTTTACTATGGTATGAAATTATGTAGATACATTAAAAAATATTATTTATTTACTAATAGTATATTTAACGACATTATACATTTTCAAAGTTGTTTATTCTATCAAAAGTTTTGTTTGTTCAAAATCATGTCCAACAAATAAAACTCATCCACAATAATATATTGGGATATTGATAATTCAGGTGGGGACGCCATTCGATAACCAACAATAAACCGGAAATGGCTTTAAAGGGAACGTGACAGATTATCACCCCTTACTGCCTGCAACTTCCGATTTAGGGTTAAATAAATTCAGCGTTAATAATCAGTGTATAGCGTAAATGTAAATTACATATATTAAAACACACATTGGCTGATTTTATTGGTTATGCGATGAGATATTTAATATAAATATTAGGTCTAAATTCCTTATAGGATTTTCTTAGGGTAAAATAATTTTTTTTGTATTTGTAAATTGTTAGTTGGAAAGATTTTAACATAATAAATATCTAAACATTAACTCAAGAAGATTTTTTTGAAAAAATATTCGATTCGCTAATACTATTAGATTAATTATTTATTAAATTATTAAGCTAATATCACCATATACCTTTTTTCGGCATTGGATATTCAAACCAGATTTCACCGAGAACCGCTTCCCTTACTTAATACATATAATGTAAATTTTTACTTTCCTACAATTTGCTAATTTCTTTTTTGAGTTTTGAATAACTTAATTCTCATAATATATTTAGTTTTTTCCATTGAAATTTTAGGGCTAAAGATCACTATGGACCTAACAACATACATTCAATTTAACTTGTTTTTTTTCTATATAGATCATATTTTAACTACAGCCACAAAAAACAGGTAATTTTTTTGATTTTTAAAAACTGAGAAAATCTAACCGTAGAACTCTTTGTAAAACTTGAAGAGAAGGAACTAAATACAAGTCTTACCGCTCAGGATTTCAATGATTTTTCTTTAACAGTATAACCGAAAAAACAGTCAAGGATAAATACCTACTTACAAACATAAGTTATATTTTAACTTTAAATCTTAGTGAGGCATTCAACTTCTAACTTCCGAAGTAAGTTTTATTCAAGTCTAAGATATTATTGACTCTCTAAAAATTAAGCCAAGCCGAATCAAGAGTCGTTCCTATAATTATAAAGGGCGATAGAAATGATACTGGAAATTATCGGCCATTTTCATTAGTTATGTCCTATAATATCAAAGGTTTTTGAGACTATACTAAGACACTAGCTCTACAGTTACTTTGAGGCAAAATTTTTATTCTCACTTACTCAATGTGGGTACAAACAACACACAACAACAACAACAACTTTTGCAATTCTTGACCTAATGAAGTTTATGGTGGGGGCCTTTGAAGGTACCACTTGCGGTGATCTCTCAAAGGCTTTCACTCTGTTGCCCAAGATATTTTTGTGCAAAAGTGAGAAGCATATGTGATTGATATAAAAATACTAGCAAACAATAGCTAAAGCTCGTTTAATCCATGGAGTACTTTAAGGACTAATGTTGCGCCTCTTGCTTTTTCTGATTTATATAAATGATCTACATCACTCTATACCTCAACTTAAGCTAGTATTATTTGCTTATCATATAAGCTTAGAAAAGATTCCGATAGAGAGAATCTTGACAGGGGAGAAAATGAGAATATCACTATTTTGAAGGACTGGTTCTATGCAAATAAATTGACCCTAAACTGAGAGTATTACTTTTGGTCTAAAGTTTAATCGATATGTTGCTTTACTGGCTAGTCATCTATCTAAAATATTTTTTTTTTTTTTTAAATTAAAAAAATTTTACTATATTCTTCTTTACTGCAGACATATCATGCTGTATTTTAATCACATTTCACCTGCCCAGAATTTTTGCTCTGTAAAGAAGAGCTGTCAGAGTTGTTACTGATAAAGTAGGTATCGTTGTTTCAGAATTTAGATGATTTTATTATACAATGATTATTTTTTATAAGGAATGAAACACTTTTGCCAATTTTATAGGTGTCTTTAGAAAATGTTAAATCACCTGTGATAGCATACTGAATATAATTTAAATTTAAACATAAATAAAATCTGGCGTAATGAAATCATTAGTCTGAATATATCGGGTTCTCTTTTGGACTAGCTGAGAAGTTTCTACAATGATAGAACTTAAATTATCCGAATTAACCATGAGTGCTTTAGGAGGTACTACAGGAGGGTCTCAATTAATTTTATGAACATCATCAAAGAAAAGCTATTAAGTTTTTTAGAATAACTTATTTAATTATTTTAATTTAAGTCCATGATAGTCCGCGAAAGTGTGCGAGGTGGAGACTACGTTAGGTTTTACTGCATAAATCAATAACATTATAATGAAATTACTTTAACGTAGTACCAGTTGCTTTAGTGATATTTACTGTTATTAAATACTGTATTTTGTCTTTCTCAGAACACACCTAGAGTATATGTCTTCTGGGTGAAGCCAAAACTATACATATCATGTTCTTAGGTTAGAAAGGGTCCAAGGAAAATTTTGCAGGTATATTCACAATAGATTTCTTAATAATTATGACTTTAACTTTGATCAAATATCCTGCCTAATAATTTCACTCTCACTTAATTATCTCGTTGTTGATCTAAGTTTTTTAGTATATATTTTGTTTAATTTTGTAGAATACTCTGCTAACTATTTATTTTGATTTTAATGCATAAATGCTTAAGCTTGTATAGTTCAGTTACATATATAAATTTGTAGTTGGCTTGAACCATTAACAAGTAAAAAAAAAACTGCATCGAAACAAAAAAGAAATTTGAAAATGAGTAACCAGGTAGCCATGTAATAGCCAATAAGTAAGTAATTAAAACTCAAAAATTAAAAAGTTATTAAAAGATAAAATTAAATAAATTAAATATTTGTTTCTATGTTGATTGACATGAAAAAGCATTGTCGAATATAGATTACTTTACTCGATTCATAAAATGTTCACTTCAACTTTTAATTTTCAACTTATTGAATTTATTAAGCTATTTGGTCATTTGATGTATAGAAATAAAAAGCTGAAAAATTTAGCAGTGAAGAACCAGATAATCATGGTAGTGATTCCTTATGATCCAATCATTTATTTAAAAGTAATATATGCTGTGTGTCGTTATTTCAATATGTAAGGTCAAAATAATATAAATAGTATTTATCGGGCTCAACGTGTTTTCATTTCATTACTTTAATATTTTTTGCTGAGCTTAGGATTCTGTATTTTTAATCTCTGGTTAGTGGCCTTCTACTAATAGTGTTTATTAAGCAAATATGTGGCGCCTTTAAAAAAAATATATTTTGTTTAATGTAGTAGTCTCGAGGAGCTCATTATATAATCACCATTTTATTTTCTAATTTAATATTTTCTTAAATCAATAACTTTATTAAACTATTTTTTGTCTTGTCATTGCATTCTGAATCCTGCTGATTCTAACATTGTGAAATTAAAAGATCTGCACTTAAAACAACATCAACTTACATTATTCACATCATTGATATAATCGATCTTAATAATAGGTATATAGTAAATAGTTAAAATCAGACACCAAACTGTAACTGAAATCATCTTGATCTGGCGTGCGGGTTTTACCGTACCCACATGAAATCGTTATGGCAATTATTTATGCCATCCCTTGCAAAACATGCCTCATCAGACCACGGGACAGGCGGAACGAATTTATCGTTTTGTGATTATTAAAGTAACCAGGGATCAACTCTAGGATTTAACGCATGTATAGTTTGTCAATTAAATTGAATTTCCCAATTTAACATACGTCAAACAAGGTTTGGTGAAAGATTAATCGAGATTATCGAGAATTAAAATTTTTATACGAAATACACATGGAATATTAACGTCTGCAGGATGAATGGAATTTCTCAAAGTCTTTAGTTGGTGTTTACTTGGAACTGTAAGATTTATAGATTTAAGATAAATAGGTTTTTTAAGGTATCTAGAATAAGATTTTTCTGAATATGAGTATCAATTACAAGAATCAACTATTTTAATTCAAAATTAGAGATGTTTTTAACCGTCGATATAAAATCTTAAAGATCAAATAAGTTAACAACTGATATTACTGCTGTTCCTCATTTCAAGTCTGAACCCAAGATCATTATTGGCTATAATCTCTTGTTCATTAATAAGATTTTTATTTAAAATGAGCTGGTGGTCAGGAATTTTATCAAAACAATTTAATGTTTTATATAGTGATAGTATTGCACACATTTTAATATTTTTTTAGTATGTGGTTGGTTCTTATGATGTGATTGTCTTAGATATGTTTCTTCGACAAATCTTTATAATCTCACATCTTTAATCTTCGTTTACTTTGTTTTTTAATTTTTCATGACAGCTACAAGGAATATAGCTTATTTTATTTATTGTACCCATTACAAACACCAACTAATTACAAGTAATGGTATAGAAAATATATGTTATAAAATTTAACACGATATCTACAAAAATACTAAAACTAAGCTAATATACAAATTGTTTTAAATTTCTAATCAAGTTATTCTTGGTTGCATTAAAAATATCTATGTTAATTTGTCTGATGATATGATTACAAATCAATATCATTCTGTTTGTTGGGAATGCTACCTGAATCTATATTAAATAAATCAAAATTTAAAATTTTTAAATTTACCTAAGGAATAATTATACTTATATATACCTAAGTAAATCACAGTCTTTGTATTTTATTAAGGAATTAAGGATTTGGTAAAAAAACAACAGCGCTCGTTGATTTCGTCGATTCGACAAACTTTTAATATTAAAATTATCCAACACGTTCTATATAAGATCAAAGGAGGGAGAAAGTAAACTCAAAGTCTAAGTCTGATAAATCAAGCGTCTATTTTAGGTTACGCGTTTCGCCGTATTAGGGCATCATCAGACCTAAATAAAATTATTAAAATTAAATTATACAGAACAGAACGCTAATAAACAGAAAAAACATACCTATCTAAATACAAAAGCCACACACTGACTCACACTAACATAAATAAAAAAATATAAAATAAAATGAGTTTACACCATCGTGTATCGGTATTGACTAAAATATGGACTTTAAAACGCCAAATATCACATTCAATACATATTATCTTAAAAGGAATGAAAACAAATACAATTACGAAAGGACAAAAAATATAAAAAAGATTTTTTCAAAAAATGTTTTAATTTAACCCTTTCTTAAGTGAAGTTTTTATGCACGACTTGGAGTGCAAAATTATGAACAGTTCTTTCGCCGATCATATAATAGCGTATAAACGGATACGTGGATGACATTTGTATTGTTTGGGGAGGGAATGATGATCAATTGTCCACCTTCTCAAATTTTAAAACAGTCTACATAGTAGAATTTCATTTACCTTAGAAAAGGAGCACAACAAAAGTTTGCCTTTCTTAGACCTTTTGTTAATCAGGAATAATAATAAAATCGAATTGGATATATACAGGAAACCATCCACAACTGACAACATCATATAATTCACTTCTAACTCACCACATACTTACAAGTTTGCCTCATTTAACTCTTTGTTATATAGGATGTTCACCCTTCCTCTATCCAAGGAATCTTTTTATAAAGAATTTAACATAATAAAGCAGCTTGCAGTTAATAATGGAGTTCCACTTTCTACCATAAATAAACTTTTTTTCGTATACATGAATAAATATAAATTCTCCTACCACATCTTACACTTCAATTCTTTAAATCTTAACAAATTCAGATCTTTAACATTTTTTGGTTCAATATCTCTCCAACTTGCAAAGCTTTTTAAAAATAATCTTAATTTTTCAATAGCTTTTAAAACTGCAAACACTTTGAAAAAACACTTGATAAACACAAAAGATAAAATGGAGCAAACTTTAAAATCTGGGGCGTGTTCTTTGAATTGTGGTGAGTGTTCCGCTATGTATGTTGGTTAGTCTGGTAGAAGAATTTCCACTAGGGTGAAAGAACATATAAGTCTTTTCAACAATTATAAAGAAGCCGATATTAAAGAAACAAAGTCAGCCTTTGCAAATCATCTTTTATCGACTTCACTTTTCGGTGTTGGATGATGTAACTATATTACATAAGCGTGGAAAAGGAAAAAAACTAGATCTCCTTGAAAAGCTGGAGATTACAAGAGCTAAGAGAAGCTCAGTATTAAATTGTGTCAATGATGTCTTAATTTCGAACCTAATCTCATTTTCAATAATCTCCAATAAAATTTTATTCTTATCTCATATAATGTAATTATTCGCACACTACATTATTACCCCGATTTGGCAACAAGGTATATGCTTCGGATCCACTGGTCTCTGGTTCGATCCCTATTAAATTAAAACATTTTTTGAAAAAATCTTTTTTATATTTTTTGTCCATTCATAATTGTATTTGTTTTCATTCCTTTAAAAATAATATGTATAATATGTACTGGATGTGATATTTGGCGTTTTAAAGTCCATATTTTAGTCAATTACGATACACGATGGTGTAAACTCATTTTATTTTATATTTTTTATTTATGTTAGTGTGAGTCAGTGTGTGGCTTTTGTATTTAGATAGGTATGTTTTTTCGGTTAATTAGCGTTCTGTTCTGTATCATTTAATTTTGATAATTTTATTAAGGTCTGATGATGCCCTAATACGGCGAAACGCGTAACCTAAAATAGACGCTTGATTTATGAGACTTAGACTTTGAGTTTACTTTCTCCCTCCTTTGGTCATATACTTAAGTCTCTTTGAGAGTAATGGATGATTATTTTGAATTACGTTCTATATAAGACCAGAAGTTAATATGTGTTATTTTATTTTAGTTAAAGGTATTTCAGAAACCGCTTTTGAACCATTTTTTGAAAAGATTTTGGAAGCATGTTTCTAATAAGTTCTCGCTATGGTATGACAAAGTTTGTATATATACCTATGTCAATTTTATTACTTTTACATTTCTTTATAAGAAACCCCAGATATCTATGTTTTATTGGCTATAGAAAAATAGTGCGACTTGAACCTCATATCAGTTTGATACGCTACTCCTAGGTCCTTAATGTCGCTAACTCGATTTAAAGTGGTACCATTAATGTTGTATCCAAACTCAATGATATTATTAAAAAAAAATATAATGAACTAGATAATTTCATGAAAAGTGTAATAAGCTTTACCGCCACGAATATACCAGCTGTTCTCTGGCATTCGAGAAACTAACTGCTAGGAGGCTAGTTTTAGTCTGAATATTGATTGGACTTTCAGATCGAAATAGATGAAATAAATCCAGTATAAATAAACATTTCTAGTAATCTTAAGTCATGTATTTAGTATGTAAGTCAGTTAACTATTCTTGTGGATTAAGGGTTTGAATTCACACTTAAACAAATAATAAGAAATGCTACAATACTTACAGGATTAGAAATACATTGCTGAAGATTCAGTTCAGTCCAGGCTTTATAAATTATTACACTTAAGAGCAATTTATCTAAGAATAACCAGTCTTATACCTTTGTGAAAACTGCCAACTTAAGTTATAGCGGATATATTCCTTAATTTGATTATCATTAATAAAGCAATCAAAATCAAGATTCTTTTTTTGGACATTTATCGGTTTTTTATACGAAGATTAAAAGATTTATTTCATCAGTATGTTATGTTCATGATGTTATAATCTTACTCAAGTGTTAGTATTCATATTTTCTTGAGACTTTCATTAATCCTTATCGATTTTATTCTACTTGCTTCTCAAAGTATTTTACATGATAAGTAGACAAAAGAAAAGGGAAATAGTTACATTAGCTAGTTGGAGTAGAAATTAACCTTATGTGTTGATTTTTCTGTTGTTCTATTAGAAAGAATACGAGTTGCTCAAAATATTTTTATTCTTATTCTTTTATCCTTTTTGATTCTTGCCGGGATTTTTTATCTACTCTATTTTTTACCATCAGAGAGTACCAAAAAGACTTTTTTTTTTAAACAATAAAAAACTCATAGGTTTTTTTAATATCTGACGTTTTTTATATATTTTGTAACTTTAAAGTAGTATTTACACTCTAACCGGAAAATTCATTTGATAATATTGCTATAAATATACAATGAGAAGCATTTAAGCTATTTGGCTAGTATTCAGCTAGAGAAAGGATAATGATGATTGTTTTAAGCCAGTACAAATAATTTAAGTTACGAGACAGTTTTATCACTCTATTATATTTTTGAAAAAAAAAAATTCTTAACAGGGATAAAAGGTCCACTCTTTCCTTTAGAAAGTTAGAATTTAAATTATTTAAGGTTCAAATGTACATTTAAGTTGTTCCCATTTTCTGAGAGTAATGTTGTCTAGTTTTGTCGTAAATAAGTAAATTAATAAAGTGTCCCACGATTCCGTGGCCTCATCTAAGGTTATAAGAGCCCTCAGATGCTTGGCAATACTGTCATTTAACGTCCTTAAGGAATTTGACGATTCAGTAGAAACCCTTGTAATATTAAAACGTAATTTAGCTTGATCTTGTATCAAGATTCTATTGTTATTGAAACGATTTAACCGCCAAGCGTTTTCATAGTTCGAACTTGGAATTTCCAAACTAGCAATGATTTCTAGGACACTGGGGCCTAAGTAGGATCGTAAGTAATGATATTTTTCAATTTCAGATGGAGTAGAATGTAAGATTTGTTTGGCCATGCTTCATTACTTTTTTTGCTCTATTAGTTACATCATTATTATATAAGGAAGTTTGTTAGTAGTTTTAATTTCATTTTAATCTTCTCCCAAAAATGCTAACATGGTTAGCGAAACACCTGTCGAAAAATGAAGAGCTTTGGTAGTGGTAAAACTGTCTCGTAATTTGAGTGTCACACCAGAGGTTCCAACCATAGCACAAATATTTTAGTTTAAGATAAATAAGTTCCTCTTGGGACTAAAATAACTCTATGAACAAAAGAGCTAACATTTAATTTTTTTAGAGTTATCGGAGTTAGCAGAAGTAAATAAATACTACATGTATTTATGAGTTTTTCTTGCATTTTTCTTTGAAAAAATATAAAATTTTAAAATAAAACCTAATACTATAAATGCATTGATAATGTTTGTCAAAAATTTGCTTTTCTTTGCACATCAAGTTTACGTATATACTTCCCTTGCAGTAAAAGTAAATAATTATAAAAAAAGCTTCTTAAGTATACTTAATTTTAAAAGTGAATATATACTGTACTTATAGTTAAAAACCCAAAAAGAACTCTCTTGAATGCGGTATTAACGATGCGGGCTTTATAAGATTTATCTTAAAAGCTTGCCAAAGGGAAAAGCAGGAAAGGTCTTAAGATCTTTATCAAATATTTAAAGCAAGTAGAATACTTCGGATCCGCAGGGTAAATTTATTTTTGTTTAAACACAGATAACTTTTTAAGATATATACTTTACGCAAACATTCCTTAAATGTTAAAGCAATTTAGGAGTAACATACTTTATATTGAAATAAAACAGAGTACGTTTGGCATATTTAAGAAATTAATATTACGAACATAGGTAAACCAGCCTGGCCAACGAAAATCATGGGTGCGGAAATCTATGTATTACAGTCCGCAATATTAGTAAAATAGTAACCATGGGCCCACGTATCTCAGGCTCTAGCTCTCGGACAGTCATGCATTGCACTGTATTAAATCATTTTGAAATAAATAAAATTTCAAATATCTAGAGCTAACTGATGTGTCATATTTTTGACGTATGTATTTATAAGTGTTGTCGTAACAATATTATAGATACTTAAAATTTAAAAAAAAACATAATAATTAACACTGGTAGGTGTCAAGCTTCAAAAGGACGTAGTTTCTCTTCTGCTCAAATTCAGATTGTATGCTTATGTTTTCGTTTGTGATATTAAGCAAATATATAGACAAATAAATGTAATCTCGGATTATTGGCACTATCAATGAATATTATGTTGTTTCTCACCTTCTGAGCCTCTTTAGGAATATCACTTACGCACAGTGATATATGGCATATGTTCCTCGCCATATATAGCATTACGCACGTTCTGTGAGTAAGCAGCTCAGAAAAACACCTCTTTTCCAAATATAGCTGAAGCATTAAGGACGCACTTTTATATGTATAACGTATTATTAGGCGCAAATGATTTGAAGTCGGCCTTAACACTTCAGTTAGATTTTATCAGTCAGTATTTTATCGGCCAGTAACCATTCTGGTTTCATTAAACATTTTCTTCCTTCTGACTGTTCTGAAGATGGTTATGGCTTTTATAAAGATTAGCCTTTTTATATCAACATTTTGGGCTTAAAATGGTATTCTTTATCAGATATGTATTCGTATTCATATATTTCATTTGATGGTTCTTGTACAAAGAGACACATTTTGGCTAAAATAAGTAGGATTTATGATCCTCTCGAATTTGTTACAACCTTTCATCTACTTGTAAAGTGTCTTCTTCAACGCTTATGGCAGTTTATTGTTTCCTAGGATATAATCTTTCACGACGAGATTTTCGAAATTTAGAAAAAATTAAGAATGAGTTACATAAACTCGCCGATATTAAAATTCCTTGATTCCTGATCTCAAAGAATATATCGCGCATCGAGCTCCATGGATTTTGTGAAGCCTCCTAAGTTAGTTATGCTACTGTTGTGTACTTTCGAATCGAACAGCCCTCTGGTAATATCACAACTTCTTCAATATGTGATAAATGCAAAGTCGCTTTATTAAAAACGCAATCTATTGCTCGATTGGAGTCATTGGCGGCAGTGTTTTTAGCCGATATAATAAATTTTGTTCTAAGAACATAATATGAAACTTTGATTTTGTTCGAAGCTGTTAATGCCTGGTTAAACTCTATGATAACTCTTGCATGACTGTTTTTTTCATCAAGCAGATGGAAAACTTTTATTGGGAATAAAGTTAGTCATATTCAGAAAATACTGTGCGTTTCTGATTGGCATTATGTTCCTTCTTTACAAAATCCAGCAGATTGCGCAAGTCATGGTCAAATGCCCTTCTAACATTTGGATATAACTATGGTGGGCAGGTTCATCATTTCTTTCGTTATCTTGAAGTACATGGCCTTATAATCCAATCTACTATTTTTAGTCTAATTCGAATTATTTTATGTAAATCTAAATGAAGTGATCAATTGAGTAGTCACTACCCTATGGTATACCTAAAAAGAAGTACTGGAAAACTTTAAGGTAAGCGACTTGTGCGTATCCGCTTAGGCAATCTTTTCTTTAATTACAACCATTAATCGGTCCATTATTTGATAATTCCTCCTTTAACATTGGTCCTTCGAGCCAGATCTGTTTCATTTGATTAGATAAGATGAGTTTGCATACATTCGAATAACTAATTTAATACTTAGATATTGTCATTGGCCGCCTATATACTCTCTCATGTTAACGCCTTCCTAAGTGACCCACTCAATATCATCTTCAAATATTCAAATAGAGTAACGACAGTATGATAATTCAAGTGAGCAGGTAATGATAATAAAATTCACAAATCAGGTCGAACTCAATACTACGACACTTTTATCGATTTTTTGGTTTTTGCGCATTTCTGTTACTGTGACTTTTATTGATAAATAGTAATAACAAGCTTACGTGATAAGCTTAAAGGAGAATGATACCGTTTCTGCTCTCAGCAGCAAAAATAAGTGGAAAATTGGGGAACGCATAAAGCATTGTCCTTCTTTTTCTAACTTTTAGCTTTTTGCCTGTGAATTTCTAGATATTTTTGACACCCAAAAAAAAAATTGCCGATCCAGTATACAATTATATCTTGCACATTAATTTTAAGGTCACTTATATACTTATTTAAAATTTTATGATGTGAAAAGGTACTTAATTACTTATGTCCTATGAAGTTTCCTAACTTTACAAGTTTATAAATTAACTTCTTATTTTGGTTAGAAGTTGCACATCCGAAAATAACTGTCGCTCGGTCGACTTTTAATGATTAGAAGTCCAAACAAAGGCCCAAGACGTGCCCATTTTACCAAAAAAGTCGTTCAAACATCTTAATTTCCTTGGCCTTTTTTTGTTGGGAAATCGAATCTGGTAACTCATTCGAAACTCCGAAATCCGTTTAACTTCTAAATGTAAAAATCTCCCCCTCCTTAGCGATAAATCTTTCAACTTTTTTCTCTACATCCACGGATTTGTGTCAAGCTTACGGAAAAACCGATTTTACGACGCAGTAATAAATACAATGGCGTTTTAAGAAGCTTTTCAAATGGAATTTCTAAGAAATTCGTATACAATATGTGAGATATTGGTCTTTTATTGTTTTCATAAAGCCTTAAAAATAAGTTGTTTTTCTTAGTTATAAACAGTCCACATCTAAATGTAGGTTATAATGAGCATCTTTAAATACGAAAAATAATTACAAGCACGTGCAAAAGCTTTTCGTAGTAAAAATAGCAGCATCTTGAAATATAACTTCCAGGTAGTTCATAAATTAAAAGCCTTTGAACAGATCCATAAAGAAAGAACGCGACTAATATAATCCTAAATTAAATTTAAAATGGGACAAAGTGGTTGATTTAGAAAAATACTCCTTTTGTGGTTTCTTTAGAATTTTTTACGAAAAACCCTTAACAGACTGACCTATTTATTTGTCTTCTTATTAAATGTTTTTATACCATTACAAAAAATATTTTAAACTAAGCACGAGGAAGAGATATATTAAATTACAGTATACTTAAACAGTGATCTATGTATGTACTTAATTATTCATGTAAAAAATTGTGAAATATTCCTTCTTTTTAAAAAAAAAAATTGTCAATTCCTTAGATAAAAAATTCCAAAATACCAAATTACTTCACGCATTAGTACATAACCGTCACGAGAAAAAAATTATCATATATGCACTATAAAAATATGAAAACTAGTAACTATACTAGTTAAAAACTAATTTAAAGTTACAAACACAATAAAGAGTAAATTAAATAAAAATTAAAAAGAAACAACAAATATTGTAAAAATTACGTGAAGTAAATCTAGAAACAAATCTGATCGATCACTGCTTTCTTAAAAGGATTTTAATAAATATTTTAAATATCTTATGAATAATTTATTGTTACATATTTGATAAGCGTTTATTGCCCCGAAATGTGCACTTTTTTTAAAGAAGCAAAAATTATGTAGTGGAATTTTAAGTTGGTCTCTGCTCCTAGTTTACCCATGTTATTTCTCCTAATATAGTCATATTACCAGAATAGATTAGTTACATTTCATGACCAGAAATAGGACATTCGAATGTGATTTCATGTTAATATGTATCTTAATCTACGTTACTATGCTATAAGATTATTATTTTACTATTTATATATATAATACTATTAAACTATTATTTGAAACTCTGCATTACTATGCCAGAGTTTCAAAGAGTTCCCTGTAAAGACTGTACGAGGGTGGTCCCAGATGTACCCGGCCTGACCTAGAGATATCGGTAGTAGTTTGAAAAATATCAGTGTGTTAGAAAGTATACAATCTATAAAGTATATGTTTCAAGTTTAAAGAGGCCATGTTGTTTTGTATTTGTTTGGCAGCCATCAATTACGTTTTCAGTGAATTTGTGAAAATGAAGAAAATTGGTCATCTTTGTGTGATACAATACTTTTATTTGAAAGGCGTCAGCCCAACCAATATAAAAGCTGAACTGGATTCTACTCTAAGTGAGTCTGCTCCTTCGTTAACAATAATAAAATATTGGGTAGCAGAGTTTAAACGAGGCCGTACGAGCTGCCAAGACGAGCATCGCAGTAGACCAAATGAGCTGACGACTCCAGAAATTTTAAAGAAAATTCACAAAGTAATACTGGATGATCGTTGACTGAAAGTGCGAGCTAGCGGACATAGTAGGCATTTCAAAAAGTGCGGTACATCGCATATTAACTAAAAATTTTGACATGAGAAAGCTGTGTGCAAGATGGGTACAGCGTTTGCTTACACTTGAGCAAAAACAGTGTCGTGAAGATGTTTCAATTGAGTGTTTAGCGAAATTTAATAGCAACAAAGTAGAATTTTTGCGTCATTTCATAACCATGGATGAAACATGGGTCCATCACTTCACACCTGAGACAAAAGAACAATCAAAACAAGAGACTCAAAAGGGAAAACCGGCTCCAAAGAAGACGAAGACCGTTTCATCTGCAGGCAAGGTCATGGCGTCGGTTTTTTGGGATGCGCGAGGGATAATTTTCATTGACTATCTTGAAAAAGGTAAAACATTCAACAACGAGTATTATGCGAACTTATTGCAACATTTGAGCGAAGAAATCAAGCAAAAACGGCCGCATTTGGTTAAGAAGAAAGTGTTGTTTCATCAAGACAATTTATCAGCTCACAAATCCGTTATTGCAATGGCCAAAATTAACGAATTAAAGTTTGAATTGCTACCTTATGCACCCTATTCGCCAGATTTAGCCCCCTCAGATTATTTTCTGTTTCTAAACTTAAAAAACTGGCTCAGTGGTCAAAGATTTGCCAATGATGAAGAAGTAATCTCTGCCGTTCATGGCTATTTCGAGGCGCAAGACAGTTCTTATTATAAAAAGGGTATCGAACTTATAAAACATCGTTGGGAAAAGTGTATAGAGCTGAAAGGAGATTATGTTGAACAATAAATAATTTTTTTTCCAAAAATTTCGTGTCTGTTTTCTTGGGTCGGGTACTTCTGGGACCACCCTCGTATGTGGTATGTTGGTTTGTGTAATCCAAAGTCAGCGCAGACCAAGAAATTGAACTGTGTCTATAACCATTTTTATCGAGCCAAACTAATGCAATGACTCGCCTGTAACTGTCTTGATGAATCTTATAAGCCCAGCTTTTTAATTTGTGTTTTATGTTTGTCCTTGTACCATTTAGTAGTCTAGAGTTCATATAGAACTATATGAAAAACTCCTACTCTACTGCACACTACGCTTATTCTACTGCATCACATGCAAAGATGATTCACATACTATAGAAATAAAGTCGGCATACCTATGAAGTCCTGAGGTACACCCTACTTTAGATGCACCACATCTAAAAATTATTTAACACCCTTCTCATGTATGCATACTGTTTAGGATATCCCTCTAGCTTCCTATATAAAATATTGTGATCGACAGTGTCGAAGGCTTTGGAGAGATGAGAGAAAAATTTCTGCAACTACATTATTGTTATCTAAGGTATCTACTAAAGTTAGCCGATATACCTAGTAACTACGTCCGCAACCAAATTGACTATATGTTGGTTAATAAGAGGTTCAGAAACTACTTCAATTTAGTAGGTTTTAACTGAATTGCGGGGCGGACATTAAGTCAGATTGGATACCTCTAGTGGTAGTTATAAAAGTGAAACTAAAGAAAGTTAGGAAAATAATTCTTTAATATGACATGAACGCTTCAACAATCTCTTATAAAACGAAAGGCAAGCGAATACATAAACACAAAGGTAAAAAAAAATAAAAGAGGTGAATGAAATATAGGCCAAGATTGGCCAATTCACTAATATTCACCAGAAAACGAAACCAAAAAGAATTTTTGGATGGTCATGAAATTTTAAAAATCATGAAACAGAGAAAAATTAAACATAAAAGTAATAAAAAAGAGTACAAAAAGAACCAGACACAGATAAAAAAAGATTCGAAAAGCTAAAGGAAAACAAGCTAGACACTACAGCTTTAACCTACTCAAAAAATAATAAAAGAGGTAACTGGAACCTTTAAAAAGCGACAATTTATGAATATCATAGATTCAAATCAAAAAAATTTTATTAAAAAAAATTATCTGAAAAACAGGTGGATGCCACACTTAGAAATGTTAAAATTCAAAGACCAAAGATCACATACACGTCCACCTATACTAATCTAAGAGGTCGAAATAGCAATAAAATAAATGAAAAACAAAAATTCAGTGAGACCAGACATAGAGGCTGAAATTCTGAAACTGTTGATTGATGAAAAAATAGCCTGGATTACCAACACCTTCAACGGAATCTATGCTTCTGGAAATATCCCCGAAAACTGGCTGCAATTAGAATGTATAGCTTTATATACAAAGCCTGGAGTAAAGAACTGCGAGGAATATCGGACCATGAGTCTGGTGTGTTATATAGTATTTTTTTTTAAATTAAAATCATCTACAGAAGAATTTACAACAAATGCAAAGAACACATATTCTAAAATCAATTTGGTTTTATAAATGCAAAGAGGCACTCTTTGGAGCTTAAGTCATAATCTAGAGATGCAGAGACGTCAATTGCGATGTACACGCATAACTAATCAATTATGAAAAAGCAGTTAATCGCGTTGCATATCATCAAATCTCTACTGGATTTAGAGAGAATGCTTCAGATTTGATGGAGATCGAACGGAATAGGTGAAAATACAAACATTGGGTCAGACAGGGGTGTGTTCTTAGGCCTTTGATATTCAAGTTGTATTCTTGAAAAATTTTCAACAAAGGTATCTTTTTGAACGGAGTCAGGCTGTATAAAATTCGCCGATAATATCGTAATGATAGCAGATAGTTTGGAAGCACTGCAAAGATATCTCGCACAGTAGAGTCAATAATATGGTCTTAATATTAAGCAAAAATACAACAAATGATTATTAGCAAATGAGATATAAATGCAGTGCAACAATATTGCTACCCTGGAACCATTATAAATTATCATTGGGACAGTGCACAAGAAATTGAATATCGCATAGGAAAAGCAAATATGGTATTTCACAAAATTGGTGCCGTCTTTAAAAGTCACAAGTCGTGATTGAAATTTAGGTGGTAGAAAAACAAATTTAAATTTGTTTTTCTACCCTACCGATTTACACTTTAATTGCTTCTTGGTCAATCAATTTAATTTTTTTTTACAATCATTGATAGCATAATGAATGCCCTTTAAAATAATGTATCACACCATGGGGTAGCCATTTGACATACCAAAGTTTGGCGTAAATAAAATATTCATTATTTCTAGACATTTTCGCTAACTATTTGCTTACACATTTACCGATTTAATTTTTTTTGGTACCGTTGAATAGAGAATTTTACGCTGCTTACTATGATGTATCACACGATGGGGGTTCCCATTTGACATATTAAAGTGAGGTTAGCTGGAGGTGAGGAGGTGATTGACAGAACTTTAGTAAATGCATAATTAAACGTCCACTTGTATATCTAATTTGACGTGTTACTAACTTAAAAAACATTTTTAAGTTCAACTTTATAAATCCTGGAGTGTTTAAAGTACTTTAAACACGATAGCAGAAAAATTATATTCTTTCTTTAATAATATTACTGCATAAATAGTCCCTAATAGTTTATTCTATTTTCTAATGTTTCTTCTGATAATCCCAATAATTATATACAACCTTAACAAATATTTAAAAATTTAGAGCAAAAATGTGAGGGAGTGATCAGAAAAGTAAAAGACAAGTTACTTGAAAAAAATACTTATACAGAAGTGAATCAGTTATCTATTCTTTATGCACATCAAAAGATAGTTAGATATGAGAATTTTTACAAAAAGAAATAGTTCTTAAATATTTAAAACTAAATACATTTATTACAAAGAGTCAGTTTTACTCTTCAAAACTTAATCCAGGCAATCCACATCCTGCTGTATAACAATGCCATAATAAGTCCGAAGATGACTAATAAAGTCGAAACACATTACCGAAAGCTTACTCTTTAATGTAATAAAAAACCAGATTTCTTTTTTAAATTGCTATAATCATAGTAACTTAAAGATGGACTGATTTTCACTCTCCAAACAAACATTTTTTTTAAATTTAATTGATTAATTTATAAGCCTTCTATATAAATATCATAAGACTGGTAAAATACTGTAATACTAATACATGCTTGATTTATATTAAAACCTAAGGAATTAGGCATTCCGTTCTGTAAGTCGTATTGGAAATAATATAGAGTCATTCTTTCTCATAAATATTAAAAGGAACCCGCTGAGATTAGTAGGAAACTTTGCTTGTTATTGAAGTTTGTTATGAACGTGTTTTGCCTAAGCATCACCAAAGGAATATAATATTTGTTATATATTGTATTAGAGCATGGTATTAAGATATCTAAATTTAAAATACTCTTATACGTAAGCCAACGTGTACAGAACAACATAACTATATAACTGTTACACTGGATGATATATATTCAAATACAACTAAGTATCCAAAGTGTGTTTCCCTTAGCTTAATAATTCTAAGTCTTTCCATAAATAATATTAACATCTTTGGAAACCTACATTAAGAATACTCTGATAATACACTGATTGCACTAAGAGAGAGATAATGTTTTTCTATATATGATTTTACATCTATTACGTCTATATATAAGTTAGAAGGATATAAAAACTTCTTTTAGTTTTTACGATTGTCCTATTTTTTTAGTTTTATCGAGGTTTTCAAAGTATATAAACTTAACCTAAAGTTAACCGTTGTAGTAAATAGTTTGCCATTTTTTCTAGATTTATTATAAATTAATTTTTACTTTAGATTTTTTTAGTTATAATAATAATAGCAAATGGTGTTGCAAATTGGATGAATAAATTTTTGTAGCAGATCAAGGGAAGAATGAAAATGATCTCTCTCGATTAAATGAAAAATCATCTTTTATTTTCTTCCAAATATTTTAGCATTATTGAGATCATATTGCAATCGCTTTTTTATTGAAAAGTAATAATTTTCAAGGATGCACTTACTAAAGCATTCGGTTACTTTTTACTTTAATAAAGTATTAAGTCAATTATAGGAATTGGCAAGCTGCCTTTGAGGACTTTAAAGAATTATCTCGACGATTGTTAAACAGTTCTGTAATCTAATACCAAGCGAATTTACTTACTAGTTAAGTACTAGGAAGCCAATAATATCCATAGTTTCATCAAGCTACATCTTAGGAGATATATTTAGATTAATGGACAAAATAAAGTAAACTTTCAAATACATTAAAAAAATAATAAGCTTCTGGAATATTTTACCCTCTACTAGTATCATCAGAACTAGTGAAGAAATATTAAGACCTTCCTCATATTATTGAACAAAAGGTTTTGCGTACCATCTATAGTATAATAATTATAAAACATTTAAATTATATCATTATTTGAATATAGTATTTAACCTTGCGGTATTAATCCTTTAGTAATGAAAGAATGAGGTTCGTCCTTTTTAATTAAAAGTTTACCCTATTAATTAATTTATTGTCTTACTTTTCTTAGACCATTATTATTACTCCACTAAATTACTTTTACATTAAATTAGGCATGATGTTTTTCTTTCTTAAGGTTAAACACTTACTGTTAAAACTTTAACTGAAGAAGAACTTGAATCTAAAACCTCTTTGTCATTCATTTACTTGAAAATATTCAAATTTATATACAGACTTAGAACTTTAATTATAAATTAATCTTAAAACTAAATAAACCTTCATCCCGCTTCTTAAAATCCTAAAAGAAAATAAACAATTTAATTTAATTTAACGCTAAGCTACAAATAGCTTCGAATAAATCCTTTGAGACCTTAAATTTTAAGATAAAAGAACTTATTTAATGCAGGTTGTCAACTGCAATGATTTATAATAAGCACTCTTGACTCCCGATGGTGTTTATGTTTATTTTATGGTGATGATGTTTATTTTTGGATTAATATACCTTACAAATTCTAAAATGTTTTTGCTTATTAAATGACACACAGAAGCATAAATTTGGAGAGGTGCCAGCCTAATTGGTATACTAATCTGTCGTTTATTTGATTTCTCACAGCAAGATGTTCTTTAAATTTATATTTACTTGGTCCTTAATTCTACTTTGTTTTTTTTTTAATTTGTACAAATTAAATTATTGCTTTTTCTTTTAACTTAGAATAGCACACTGTTATAAATCACACATATCACAATATATGTTCATTTTTTTAGAGCAACTCTAATTACTTGTATTATATATTTGCAATTTTCCCTTAAAAGATTATCATAAATTTCTCCAGGGTGAAGTACCATTATGTAAAGCAAAATAATAGACGAAGGGTCCTGTTTACTTCACAATCTTTATTTCAAGAATCCCGACGCGTTTCGGTTGTTAAACCATTGTCAAGGGAAAAATGATATTATTACAAAATGTCAAAAAAAGGTTAAAAAACGGCACACACATAACATGATAATATATCAATCTAAAAACATGTCAACACACCGTATTTACAAACAAAAAAAAATTTTGTCAAAAAAAGTCTATTATCTTGCTTTCCCTTAAAAATTAATTATTATATATTTGCAAAATCCTGTTTGTTCTTTTGATACTTCTCTAACTTTTGAGAGTTTTAAAGTGTATCTCACTTTTTTTTACATTTGCATGATATAAAGTATTACTATAATATAAAATAATTTAGTAATAAAAGTCAATTTAAAAAATATACAATACTGTTAAAATTATATGAAAAAATAAAAGAATTAAGAAGCAAAATGAATTACTATTAATTATTAATTTTTGAAATTCACTTAGAAAATTTTTAGTTCTAGAAACCGAAATAAAAAATATATTACAACCCAATAAAATATACTTCATGTCATTAAATCCGCCATACTAACTGCAATGAAGCTGCAGATTAAAAGTGCCTTAGACGGTACACAAAATTAAGCAAAATCCTCATAAAAGACATTAAGTATCTATAACTGTATTAAAAAAACGTATTTCTCAAATTAACCATCGTTTCTTTATAAATTCTAGATTCACTAGCCGCAATGACTGACTATAATTTATTAACGCGAATTCCATTCCTAGTTTAAGTGCTATATCTCTTATATATTGCTATTAAATTAGATATTATTATTACTTTATTTCAAATTGACTTTTTATAAAGGAAACAGAAAGGGTTTTAGTTACCAAAACATTTAACCCCTTCCAAGAAGTTAAATGAAACACAAGATCTAAAAAGCTTTATTCCAGCAATTATTTATATAAGAACGATGTTCTAATTTCATCAGTTTTTTTGTCCTATAACTCAATCTAGATTTAATTCTTTTTCTAAACTGTATCTAGACATATTTCTTAGTATTTAAGAGCAGCTCAATGAAATCATGCCATCTGCAGAAGCTATGCTATAATTAGAATTATCTACAATATGTAAATATTTAGCATATAAAATGAATTAGTAATGTTGAAAATACTAGCCAAAATGATATAAATTAAAAAAAAGCAAATTTTGAGGAAAACAACGCCAAGATATAGTAGAGTCGATTATAGCAAGTATAACAGTGGACAACCAATATAATAAACAAGCAATTTTTTAGTTACGAGCCCATTATTGACTCTGTCATATGCCTTTTGCATTACTATTCTCCAAGGTATCTAATAGCATATTGATGATATTGATTAATAATGCCAATTGTGAAATAAAAGGACAAAGATCTCTGCAAAGTATATTACTAAAATTAACCGATAATTACTAATATCAGACCTACTCCTCGAAAAATATGTTTCATGGGATTTATAGCGTGATTTATTGCTGATTAATCAATAACATAAATAGTATATTAAGGAAGTAAATGAGTTACATGCATTTTAATCATTATAATAAAAAAAGGATCTCCTCTCGCTGTAAAACTAGTAGTTCAATTCATAGAGAAAGTGGTATCAGGTAAAGTGCGCAATATTCTAGCTTAGAAAAAAAAGCGCCAGAAAAACGACATGAATGTTAAGTCTGACTTAATGCAAGTCTCTTCGTGATTTCCAAAATATGTTGCCTACTTGCTCTCCAATAAATAGTGGAATGTATGATTTTTCTGGTTACGTATATTTTTGACACATATAAGTTAATGAAAGGCAATGTTTCAAGGCTTTTTTTGATACATATATGTGTCACCATCTCCTTATAATCCTCTCCATATCTCCTCTATAATTTAGCTAGTTTTAAAAGTCTACGTTTTTAATTGTGCAATCCAATTTAAAAAGTGCTTATATCATCGTCTGCATGTCCTATTTTTTTCAAAATGATTTCTCTCATAATTTTCGAAATTCTTTCCAAGGAGGAAATTAATGATCAACAACTATCTCTAATCAAAGAACATAAAGTCAAGAAATTGTACTTTAAACTATCAAAATTATTAAAACCTGCGAAAAATTTTAAAATATGTCGTTTACATTACTTAACTTTGGTGACTAAAAATTAAGAAAAATATGTTTTAAAATTAATAATTGGCCTCTATACATTCATGAATTTTAATTTAGTTATTCAAAATATTAAACGTTGCTTAGGCTATATATCAAATTATAAACCAATTAGAAATCTCAGGTAATATTGATTCGTAAGCTAATAAAATACTATTTTTTAAGAACCTCTGTAGAAAATGATAGCTTAGTAATTATAACATTTGTTAAAGAAAATCCAGCAGTAAAATATAAAATAATTTAGCACAATTAAGAGTTTTATTTAAATAATGTAAAAAGTAATGTTGTTTTTATAAATGAATTTTAAATGTTGTTTGGTAGCTAAGAAATGTACTCTTTATGTATATATTCTTCTTTAAGGACATCTGACGCGAAAAGTTGCAGTGTGTGGTAATTTGTTAACAGAAATTTAAGAGATATGAGGTTGAAAATATTCTGTTTTTCTAATTCAAATTTAAATTTAAAAATACTTTCTTCACCAACAAAAAAAAAAAATTAACAATATGGTGAAAACGACCTGCACAGCTATTATATAAAAATCGATAACATAAGCACCCTAATGCGTATGTTGCACAGACGCGTATATTACAAAAACGTACAAATAAAAATAAGAAATATAAAAGAAGTCTTCTTTATATATATATTTTATTGTGTGTGTAATGAGTATATTTAATAAAAAATAAATAAGGGCTCGTGTATCATATGTGTCAAAGCCCAGAACAAGTCGAAGGGAAAAAATGCTTAGAGGAAGGTGTAGATACTAAAAGTTAAGTGTTTTTAATTTAAATTCAATTATTTCTTGTAACCACATTTAGACATTGAATTGAATTGTCGAAACAGTGGGCTGCCAAGGCAGTTATATTATAGGTCTCCTAATGGACCCGTCATGCCCCACCGGGGGTTACCAGAGCCCAACGGCCTTAGAGAAACCGATAAGGCTCTCTGGTCTGAAGGACTTAAAGTCACTCGGTACACTGAAAGTGTACGATGATGGAGATGGCTTCTTAAGTGCCAGTGACCGGTTAAAAGACCTGTCACTAGCCGAATTTCGCGTCTTTTTAGGCGTAGTAGATTTTTGGTGAGACAGGCACAGCGCCGACCTATGTGTGCTTTGGCCTGTCTCATACCAGGGGACTCAGTCCATCTTCGGTGGGTCCACTTGTCCAGCAGACCTTTCATTGACGCGCATTTCGCGATACCAACTATGGGTTCCGGCCCCATCGGCACATACGCAGATCCCAATCTGGCAAGAGAGTCCGCTTCCTTATTACCTGCATGGCCTGCGTGGTCAGGTATCCAGACGAGCTGGACCCTGCAGCCAACCTGCACCAGTTTTGTCAGGGCTTTTATGCACTCTAGTATAAGCTTGGAGCTTACCTTTGCGGCCGTAATAGCCTTAATGGCAGCTCTGCTGTCCGAGCATATTGATACGACTGTATTGCGGTGTCCAAAGCTTAGGATTTTCAGTCCGCATTTTAATACAGCAAATACTTCAGCCTGGAAGACAGTGGCATGCTCCCCCAGCGAGTATGCCCTACCGGTATGTGGGATCCCACCACAAAGCCCTGATCCAACTCTGTTATTCATTCTGGAGCCATCTGTGTACCAGATGGTCCCCCTATTTAGCAATGCAGGTCTGTTAAAATGCTTTCACACCTCTCTACCTGCAATGTGCGTCACGAATCCCTCGCACTTCACAGTCACTGGAGCCATGCAGTCACTGCCCGTCAGAAGGAGAGGACATTCCTGTATGGCTCGTGACCAAATTTTTGCGTGACCGGTCTCGCCAGCACCTAGTTCGCCGAGGACGTATCGCCTGTACGCAGTCCTCATTGCCTCGAATTGCACAACGAGGTCCAGAGGCGAAAGACTCAGCAGAGCCTCGAGCTTTAGTTGGCACCGTCCGCATTGAACCCGTTATGCTGAGAAATGCAAGACGTTGGACTCTGTCCAGTTGAGCACGAATTTTTGCTTTCTCAGTATATGGCCACCAAACGATAGCCCCGTATGTGAGAAGAGGTCTCACAATACGTGAGTAGATCCAGTGGAGGATCTTAGGAGACAGATCCCAGGTATTGCCGAAAGCCCGCCTGCAGGCCCATAGCGCGCAGATGGCCTTCTTCATTCTGGTGTCTGCATGATCGTACCAGGAGAGTTTGGGATCTAACTTGATTCCCAGAAAGCGAACTGTCCTGGAGTAATGCAGCTGCACGCCACCTAGAGATATAACAGAGGGCGTGCCAAGGTTACGTCTCCTCGTGAATAGTAGGACCTCTGCTTTTTAGGGTTAATCCTGAGACCCCCCAAGAGACACCATATGTCTACTATACGCAGGGCTCTTATCATAGGGCCCCGCATTGAGACGGCGTCTTTGCCCGGGCAAAGTATTACTAGATCATCAACGTAGGCCTGTGTGTATAGGCCAGCATTGATTAAGAGATTTATCGGGCTGTCGACCACAAGGTAGGGGATAAAACTCCTCCCTGCGCAGCCCCTAGCCGCCAACGTTTCGATAATCTCGTTGTTGAGCTGGGAAGATACATGACGTTTCAAGAGCATAACCTCTATACAGCTAACCAAACAGGGTTCTGAGCCGCGGCTCTCGAGTGCTTGGCAGATTAATGCGAAAGGAGTGTTGTCGAACGCCCCTTCAATGTCTAGAAACACACCCAGACAGGCCTTGCCACTAGCCAGAGCACCCTCCGCCTTCCTCACAAGGTGGTGTCGGGCCAGATCCGTGGATTTGCCCGCCTGATGCAGTGGTTTTTTGACCAGGATGCTTTCCTTAAGGTACCGATCAATCAGCCTCTCCATGGCCTTCAGCATAAAGCTGGTAAGGTTGATAGGTCGGTACGATTTAGGATCTGTAAAATCGCTTTTTCCGGGTTTCGGAATAAAGACGACTTTCACTTGATGCCATAACTTGGGACGTAGCCCTGAGCAAGGGACGTCCTGAATAGTCTGACTATGTGTGGTGTTAGTACTTCTAACCCGTTTTGCAAAAGGCATGGATATAATCCATCCATGCCCGGAGATTTGAAGGGGGGAATATCTTGATTACCCATTTCACCCTCTCGTAGGTAATTATTCTTCTATTCAGTCTCGAACTCTAAGCGAATCGGAGCCCGAGAACAGCTAGGCGGATCGCAAGATGAGTTGGAGTCTGGGAAGTGAGTGCGCAACATTTAGACATACTTGGACAGATTTCAGAGGCTCAATTCATACCCCAACTAATTGCTCATTAAGCAACATGGTTTTAATATACAACGATAACTTTTGCTGCTTAAAAGTCTTGATCTCTCTTGGCAAGTTATTCCAAAACCTTCTTGCAATATACTCAAATGATTTTTGATAATTAGCTGACCTATGCCGTGGTGCTCTAAAATAGTAAATGTGTCGTGTATTATAATTATGATAAAAACTATTAAATAACTCCTTAAATACACTGGCTAACCTGTTTTGAGAATTCTATAAATAAAATTAAACATATGACTCTTTCTCCTGTTTTCTATATTTAAAATAAAATTATTATTTGAATAAGGAGTAATGTGGGACCTATAAGGAATATTATAAGTAAACCTCATACAAGAGTTTTGTAATTTTTGGATTTTACGATACATTTCTATGAGTGATTCTCCATAATCAACCAATGACAACACAAGACTTTCGCATAAGCTATATTTCACTTTAGATGACAAGAAGTTTTTTAATTTATTTAAACTCTTTAACCACATGTAAGCAATACAAAAATGAGTCTAAAATTAGGCCAATATTTTTTGGTTCTTTAACAGTAGGTAACACATTATTTTGAATTTGAATTTTAATGTTATTTTTAATATGATTATAATTATTATTATTATTACCAAACAGCAATGTGCAACATTTTGTAGGGTTTAAATTTAAGTTAGGATGATGACTTTGTGCATATTTATTTAACTTATTTAGGTCACTATTTAATTGAGTTTATTTAGTATTATAATTTAATAAAGTGCAAAAGTTGTATACCTAAGAGGCATTTACATATTGCTAATTGACTCCTATATAAAAATAGGTCCAGGTGAAATTCTTTAGACACTTGGAGTTTTCATAAAAGTTTATAATTAGAAATGACCATAAGAATGTAAAGAAAGTAAAATCTTAATACTACTGCACTGCCTACATAGTAGAAGCTTTGATATTTATTAAAGGGCATCTAACAGTTTTCAAGAAAGAAATCCACAAATTACGTTATTCTAGTAATTTAATGAGTGTTCAGCTTTCTCAGCTGAATGTGTTTCTGTATAATATTTTATTAGGTTTAACATCATTATTTAGGTTATCTGCCTACTTTTACGTTCCTAAGTTTAAATATACCGGGTGACATAGAAAAAAAGTGTGCCTTCTATGTTATTTCTATTAATTAAATGCATTTATTTATGACTTAACTTTTTTCTATTGGCTTATTTTTCCATCCATTTAAAATGTAATTATACCAAATTATTGGGAAAAAACTAATTGAAATGTGGTGGTTCCCAATAACGTACTATTTAAAAAAAAATAAAGTAAATACCAAAATTACTAGTTGGACATTTTAAATAAGCGTGTAAATAATTTGGGTCATAAAATGCAATGAAAACTATTTTTCCGTGGTCACTAGATTTTTCACACGAATTAAAACTTTTAGCGCATTCATGGCACCTTATTTTAAGATTGAAATTTTTTTTATATGTATGAAAAAAAGCAAATGCAGTATCATTAATCTCAAAATATTATTTTCTATCAAAATACACAATAGGTATATTATTATGTATTATAAGTGTCTCATTTGAAGTAAGAAAGTTATTGTCACTTCCGGTTAAATAGGAAATGACGGCAAACAACTGGATTTGTCAAAAAAAGCTCTTATAGCAATTTCACCAATATAATAAATTTAATTTGTTTATCTAAAAGAGAAAAAAAGTTGTTAGGTGTTCCCTTTTTCCAGTGTTACCCGGTATAAAGATTTTAGTGGATAAAAAGAAAATTCTAAATATTAATAATAAAATTTAATTTCTAAAAAAATATCCTGTATTATTTTTAATATCTTGCATATTCTATGCAGTTTTTCATGCCAAATAAATGTTTCCAAAAGGCACTCTTATTACCTGGAGGCTTTTGATTTATGATACATTTCGCGAGAAACAACGTCGTAAACTCATTACATAAAAATATAATTATAATTTATGTTCGCACGCCACATTTTCATTCCCACGGATTAAGACTAATAGAGATTTTTTGCGCCCTTTGCGAATAAAGAATCCCAATTATTCTAATTTTGTTGTGCCGGAGGCCGTCATAAAAACGTAACCTTAATGAAGTAAAATTTTATCTTTATTACGTGTTCCGTCATAAATTATTAAATATTTACTGTTCTTTTTTAGATTACTTTTGTGTTATAAACTTTCCTAAAAAGATATTTTAAAATTTACTATTTGATTTTTGATTAGAAGATAGTTCTTATTTCTTATAAATGATTCTTAGTAGTTTTGATGCTCTTTGATTTTGCCATGTTTTTAAATAAAAAAGCGTATTTTCTTTTTTAACTAAAATGCACATAAAATATTAATGGTGTCTTCGTTTGACGATGTGCTTTTATGCTTCTAAAGCCCAAAAGAGGCATATGCAAAATTAATTAAACTGAGTTAACCATAAACTAATTTTAAGCCAAATATTTCATTTTAATTTGTTGTATTTGTTTATACAAGCAAGCTATAAATAAAATTAACTAATGCAGATAGGTGTATTTAATTTCAAAATGATTGTTCAAGTTTCAATATTTTAAAGTGGTAACATATACGTATATTAAAACCATTATTAAATGCCAAAATATATTATGTTTCATGTAAAAATACTTTAAATAGGTTTCTGAAATATAATCGTTTATTTTTTTAATAAACAAAGTCAAGAGGCATTTACTACCTTATAAGGGCTATAAAAATATTATATATTAATAAAGACTCCACCCACGAATGCTCACTACAATTACGTTGCCATATTACAAAAATTATTTAAATCCCTTTAAAGGAAAATAGACGTTTTACGCTTATATAATATTCATGATCTCTTTAGTACAATCCTATTTATTAAGTAATATTTAAAAGGTATTATATTTTTATTAATAAAAGAAAAAACTCTTAAATGTTATTTCAAATAAAAATAAAAATATTGAATTAATAAATTGAAATTATTGTATTTATGGAATATTAGCATAGAGTTAAAAGGCCTGAAGCTGATAAAAATCAAGACCATAAAAATAATAAACATAAATAAATTAACATATTTCTACTATTTTCGTAGATATAACCTAATGTCAGTATTTATAATGATCGGTTGTGTATTGTTTTCCTTTTTTACCTGTTTGCTAAAGTATAATGGCCATAGGCTACAATAGGCACGAAAAACTATTTTTCCGCGATTACTTGAATAAAAATTTTAACTTGTGGCACCCTATTTTAAAACTTAAAAAATTGCATACAAAAAAAGTACACAATCCGGTTTTATTATTCTCAGAATATTATTATTATTAAAATAGGTTATAATATACCAATTGTATTTTTGCTCCTTTATTTTAAAACATCTGAAACGCTTTGTAATTTGTGGATGTTCCTTTGGATTTCGGCCTGTTAACATACTATTTGTTTTTGATAAATCAAATAAAATAAAAAATATGATACAAATTTCCCCGATTCCCTAAACTTTTATAGTATATCTACTTATTATCCAGTTAATTTTTTTTTTACATTTCGGCAATGCTCCATTACGAAGGCGCATCATACATTTTAGATCCGCAGTTAAGCAGAGTGCAGGCGCTTTTGTTAGGCAAACCTTTTTAAATGAAACATGCTTTTTTCTATTTGTATATATGTATTTTCTTCCTATAATATCAATTAATATTAATGTGAGTTTCAACTAGACCGAAGTTTTTAGATTGTCCACGAATGCCAATATGTTTTATGACTTTTATTCATAGCTGTTAATTAATTTTATCAATTGCTTTTAACAAATCTTCAAACGCTGCCTATTTATATTTGCCTAAAATTATTAAATGTTTTTTACGGTTTATTGTTTTTTTTAGAATTTTTTGTAATAACTTTATATAAGTTGTAATTAACAAAATTGGCCTGTAATTTATATGTTTTAAAATAACAAATTCTTGTATCCTTATTAATAAGCAAATCTTAACGATTAGCTCTGAGGTCTTGTGGTATTTTAGCTGTTGCTGTTAATATAATTTATTTTTATTCTCTTTATAAATATTATTTCTTAGAATATGTAAACTGCAAAATACAAATATTAAACTGTAGTATTTCCTTTATGTATAATTTATTTCAATGAAATTTTGAATATAGAGTCGAGAGATACGCTTTTACCAATTATTTTGATATAACATATAAAATTCATATCAATATTCTGTTTATTAAAATTATTTCCTTACAAAATATTTTGTAATTAATTATGTATGTATATTTAAGGATATTATTATATATTATTAGAATTAGAATTAATTACTTTATATAGAATTAGAAACTAATATTATTTAGGTTAAAAAATAAAATTAATTTAATAATTTGGATAGCCATATAAAAATTTTATATTATGTTCTTCTATTTATCATTTCAGGAAAAGTTTTACCTATTCCGTTAATAAAATATTAAATGTGAGACGTAAGTCTAATTAAGTTATGCCTTCTTTTGTTTTTAAATTGAGTCTTACTATCATATTAGGATAATTTATTATTTAAAATAATTTTATTGTTACGAATTTTCGTCTTTTTTTAAATCTTTGTCTTCAAGTCATTATTTTCAGGTTGTATTTAAAATGCATGCCTTCAAGCTTTTAACGTTTTTGTACTTTTAAATTCTTACTTTAAGTACTATTTGCATAATCCATAATTACACAGGATATGCCGAGAGTGTGCTATTGCTATTTGCCAAAAAGTTTTTGTACATCTTTTAAATATTTGTTTAGAATTTTTCACAAAAAAAACATTTTAACAATAAAAAACAAATATAGCATTCAAAAAAATTGTGTTGATATCAGAACAAATCAGGCTCTAACATTTTATTGCTTTAATAATACATTTTTCCACTATCTATACAGTTCTAGACATCGGAAAAATGTGCTAGAGGGGTGTTTTTACGAGAACGAAAACTATTAAACGGCTGTTGCCAGAGGAATTCCGAGAAGATTCCATCACCTCGAAAAAGATGGGATATCCTAGAGGCGTTTACATGATTGCAAGAGAATGATTTCTTTGATGTATTTCTAATAGAAGAAATACTTGCTATTTTTGTTCAATAAGAGATGTGTAAGTAACCGCACATCTTTTTAAAAAATCTTTACACCTAAGGAATGAATTAATCATTAACTTTTTACTTGATATGTAGTCTGTTTTTTAACAGTATAGGCTCTGATTAATAACGGTGTTGTAAAAAGAAGCGGTATACATGAATAACAACAAAAAAAACCGCAAATTGTGATACAAGCAAGGCGTTGTACACATGTACTATAGACTCAAATAATCATTTCTACCCGTAGTTTCTATAAATACATCCCTTAGGGGAGGAGTGGAAGCACCATTCTGACCCCCCTCAAAATTCAGATGTATTTATTTACCAAATGTCAGTAAACCAGCTTTCATTCTGTTTCAAAACATTGTGAATTACGATCAAGTGTTAAAAAAAGGTAATAGTGATCTTTAAAAGCAGTCAAAACAATTATTAACCCCTAAAAGGGGGTGGCTACCTCCTGATTTTTTGAAACTTTAGCGCAAAAGATAAATGTTTAAGTTAGTACATTTTCATAAAATAAATTTGATGCAAGTTAAAAAACTAGAAATTTTGGAAGCGTGTTGGGAGTGGAGGAGGGGGAGAGGCACCCTCTTTTGCACCCCTACCGCTCAACTTACAAGAAACAAAAAAAAAATTAATATGTACCATTGCGATCAATATTCTAGGACAGTTCTTTTTTAAACAAATTGTACTTGTGACTTTTTATGCCCTAAAATATTATTTTTTATTTTGCCCTATAATATTATTTTCATCTATATAAGCCCATGGGCACTTCCACAAATGTCTCCGAATACTGTTCTAAACAGTTAGTTCCTGCTCTAACAAAAATTGCTAACAGCGTAAGTGCTCTTAGAATAGATGTGGCCTGGGATCTTTACTGCAATATGAGTCTTAAAGCGACCACTCGTGATCGAAGAGGTGCTGGAGTTCGCCAGATAGATATTCCCGAAAGAGGTAAGAAAATTTGACAGAAATAACTTTTTACCAAGTATTGCCATTATTTTTTATTTGTTATATATATTCTTCCAAAAAACTGGAACGACTATTTAAAAAACTCAGAAAACAAACAGGAACTGTTCCGTTTTCTCGCTAGAAACCTTATAGCTTTACTAAAACAATTTCAAATTGTTACAAATATTGATAATAAAATTGTAACGTCACCTGGATCTAATTTTGAGTTACAAGGATTGGATATTTCCCAAATGGAAGAAGCTGACGGCAGAATACTTCTTCATGTAAAAGATATGGTTGCCAACGGAATCGAGTCAGTTCTGATCCGCTGTTCCGACACAGATGTAGTTGTTGTGGGAGTATCTCATTTCCACGAGCTTCAAGATCACGGTTTAAAAAAGTTGTGGATTTTGTTTGGCAATGCATTAAAAAAAAGATACATTCCCATACACGAAATCGCATATAAACTTGGCAGAGAAAAAGCAGTTGCGCTGCGGGGATTTCACGGTTTTTAAAGGGTGTGATTCAACTTCCTTTTTTACATCAAAGGGTGCGTACTCTTATCATTGTAAGAGAAATTATTTTGATATAATGTGTTTTAGGTAAGAGAAGTGTCTGGTCTACTTGGAAAGACCTAGATATTACTTCAGCTTTTAAGTGTTTGTCCTACCCCTCCAGCATCACATATGATGCACACATAAAAGCTCTAGAAAAATTTACGATTGATATGTACGATTCACGCAGCGAAATAACCGATATCACCGAAGCCCGTCGTCACTTATTTGTCACTGGAGAGAACTCCATCTCAGGGATACCTCCTACCGTTGGTGCCCTTTTAGAGCCTATAAAACGCGTTAAGTAAGTACCAAGCTGGAGAGATATGGGGACGTGCACTGGAAGACTCTATATCTAGCCGACCACCCCCAGAACAATGGGGGTGGAAGAGGAAGATGGTTCCCTTAAGCCAGTTTGCTCGCAGCTAGACTGGACATGGGCATCAGTTAAAGAGCTGGATAGGTGTGGTTGTCGGTCTGGCTGTGACACAAATAGATGCTGCTGTAAAAAATATGCAATCCCGTGCACACCCGCCTGCAAAGTTTGCCACGGAGATTGCATTAATAAAACGTGTGTTTGTCAATTATTTTATCCTAATTATTGGATTCTAATACTCCTTTTTTATTTTTATAGGGAGAAGCAATGAAGATGAAAATCTCTGAATAGAAAATGAATAGAAAATCAATTAAATTAGTTGAGGAGGCAAAAAGGGGCGCATTTTAGGGGTGCCTGCCTGCCTTCGTAGCACCGTCTAAGACCATATTTTATTTTAGTTCTGCCATAACTGGGATAAAATACGTATTATAACATGTCTATAACTAATATGTTTGTCTCTAAAAAAGTGGTAAACTTCCCTTTTAGGGGTTAAAACTTATTTTTTACTCCCTTTAGGACTACTAAAACTACTGTCAGTGTCTGTTTACCAACCACAAGACTTTCTAACAGGATAAATGCACGCTTACCTACGATTTGTAAAGAAATCTATTTAAATTTTCAGTAAGGGGTAGTTATTCTCCCCATTCCTCCCCTAAGGGAAATTTTCGTAGGAACTTCGGGCCAGAATGATTGTTTAGGTCTATTATATACATGTACCAAACGTCTTGCTTGTATCACAATTTGCGGTTTTTTTCTAGCTACCGCTTCCACTACTTTGCTATTACAAACAATATCTACTGTTATTAAATTATTTATTACTTATCCAAAAATTACGAACATTGTCTTTTTGGGAGAAACGAAGTTTTATTTTCATATATCGACGAAAAGTTTTCAGGTTATTGTTAATTTTACATAAAAAAATTATACAATGTAAACTGCACAACAAACTTAAAAACTGTAAAATTTTCATTTATATAAAATAAAAAAAATATTTTAGAAATTCAAACAAACGACATTGGAGCAGTCTTTATCATCAGTTTTTTGGTAGTAAATTAGCAAAACAAATTTGCTGCATTTGATAATACCTTGTTTTTTCACTACAATAATTGTCAAATGATAAAAAAAACAACAGTAAAAAGTAGTATACACCACAGTTAAAAAAATTACGTCGTCTTTTCTTCTAAATTAACACAATAGCAAAACATCTGAGAAATCCGATTTTTAAATAAGAGTATGGTACCCTTCTGGCAATATATAAAAAACTGTTAATTATCATAGAAAATTAATGAAGGATAAAAAAAAATCCATGTAGCTGATTTGCCACGAGTCCTGGAGGATTATAAATGAAAATAAAAATATTTCTAAAAATAAAAGTCCTGTAGTTCTTAATTAGGAAATCGTAATATTCTTGAAGATACGAATTAAATCAAATTAAAATACTGTGGTTTTCACAGTTTCATTCTGAAGGTAGTGAGTCCCTATGAGGTGAGAGAATTTCTTTAAGAATGCAGATTATGCAGGTCTTAACAACTACCTTCTTAATGTGGATTGGGATAGTTTTATTCTCATCTGATATTAACGCTTATGTGGACTGTTTGTATAATGCAATGGGCAACACTCTCACCTATTTTGTACCATCATAAGAATTAACAATAGATTCAAGTTTCCAATATGGACAGCGCAGAATTGAATTTAAATGTCTTGCAAAAAAGATTGGCACATACAAAGTATAAACAGTCTAAAGCCATTGAAGACTATGAACAGTTCAGTAATCTTGGAGCAATCTGTAAAAATCAGGCCGATCAGTGCTACTTAAACTATATTGACCAAACCCAATCTTATATATCCAGTGACCCTAAGTATTTCTGGAAATATATAAGAGATAAGACACAACATAACAGTATTCCATATACTGTGAAATATTTAGATGCGGTGGGTAAAAATGGCCATGAAATAGCATCTTTATTTAAACAATATTTTTCTTCAGTTTACTCTCCTAATGAACTTGATGTTCAAGAATTTACGTAGCCTGATATTGCATGTTCTTTTGATATTAATGAAATACATGTACAAATATCTGAAGTCTTTGAAAAGTTAACCAACGTCAATGTTAATAAGGGCCCTGGGTCTGACTGTATTCCGGCTGTCTTCATAAAACACTGTGCTTTTGCTTCGGCACGTCCACTATGGCTGATTTATAATTTGTCTTTCAAGACAGGTAGTTTTCCAACCTCATGGAAGTTAAATTATTTGACGCCTATATTTAAAAATACTGATCAGAGGGATGATGTGGAAAACTATCGTCCTATTTCTCTGGCATGTCATTTTGCAAAGGTTCTTGAAAGTTTTGTCACAAATTTTTTAACAGAGAAATTTAAAAACATACTCTCAACTAAACAGTGTGGGTTTATCAGTGGTAGGTCCATTACCACAAATTTTTTGCTTTACCAAACAGCTTTGTCGGGGGCCCTTGAAGAATGGTATGTCGGTTGATTCCATATATACTGACTGAGTTAATCATACTGTCCTGGTTACGAAATTGTCACTCTATAGCATCGGTGGTTGTCTTTAGGCCTGAAGTCGTATCTGTCGAAGAACACAGATTGTAAAGATAAATAGCTTTTATTCTATTTCTTTTCCAGTGACTTCTGGGGTTCCTCAGGGTGCCCATCTTGCCCCTTTTTTATTTAATCTTTTTAATAATGATGTTGTTCATTGTATTGATTATTGTAATGTGTTACTTTTTGCTGATGATGTTAAGATTTTTAGAATTATAGAGAGTAACTTGGCACATCATAAACTTTATTTTAGTCGTCACAAATTTGAATTATGGTGCAATAACAATGGAATGGTCCTAAATGCTGAAAAATGCAAATATATTTAATTTACCAGGAGTTTTGTCCACCATTCCTTCAGTACTATCTAATGAGTTCACTTATTGAGAAGGTATCAGAGATACGTGATCTTGGGGTGCTTTTTAATTGCAGACTAACTTCTTCAAAAAATATTGAAAATGTGTGTAATTAGGCTTACAAAATGTTGGGTTTTATTAAGAGGCACACTCATGATTTCAGCAGTATTGATTCCATCAAACTTCTGTATTTTTCATTGGTTCGCAGCCAACTTGAGTCGAATTCATTTATATGGTCACCTTCATGTGCTAAATATATAATATGTCTAGAAAAAGTTCAACGTAAATTCATAAGATACATTGCTAACAAGCTTAATATTCCTTGTATTGATATTAATTACAATGAAATGTATAGATTGCTGAACATTGAAAAGTCGAAGACTCGACGTAAAAACTGCGATATTGTCACAACATACAAGATTCGTACGAATGTAATACAATGTCTCCTGAGTTGTTGTGTCAGCTTAATTTAAATGTTCGTCCTACAACAGTGCTCAGACAGACTAGATTATTCTACCTTGAACAACAACTCAAATAGTGTCAGTATAGATTTGTTTCATTGTTCTCTGAGTTCGCTTTAACGAATTTTAAAATTTGCTTAAGTGCAATATAATTTCATATTTTAACTTTTCTTAAAGTGTATCTTCTTTTCTTTTGTAGTTACTTTGTTTTAAACCATTGTTGTCCTTATATTATATTTAATTTAGTTGATGTTACCCATTATCTGTTATTTATGCTAGATATTTGATGCTAGTACAAATACTTCAAGTGCGATATAAAGTCTTATTTTATTGAATATTTTATATACTATATTTATTTTGTAAATTTGTTGATTGCCGTAATATACTAAATTGAAGATTTGCTGACTGTAACATGCTATAAGTCGGCAGCTGGCATGGATGAATTACATGAAAAAGCTATGGGTGCAATAAAAGGCGAAATCTATCATCATCTGACCTGCCGGATTTATGATTTTTTAATTAAGATGTCTAAGTGTATTCCTATTTTAAAGGAAAAGGATTGAGGAGAAATACTTCTAGTTACAGACCCATATCTGTCCAAAGTCAGCTATCAAAAATTTTGTGAATTTATGAACTTGTTTTGCCAATATATTACTTGAATATATAAAACCCAACAAATACAGCACTAGCGGACAGCATGGATTATTACCAAACAAATCGCCAGCCACTGCAATATCTGAGTGTTGAGTTTATTTATGATTCACTTTAGCCATGCTTTTGATACAATTAACTACAAATTATTATTGCAAAAACTGTATACTGTGGGTGTGCGTGGTATACCACATAATTGGGTAACTTCCTACCTCTCTAAACGGAAGCAGGTTGTTTTATCTAAGTCCTCTAGGGGGCCAGGCAAATATTAGTGTACCACAGGGGTCAATAACGGGACCTACCTTTTTCGTTTTACTTATAAATGATATTGTAGAACAATGTGACAGTCCTAGTCAAGCTATCTTGTGTGCAAACGACACCAATCTGTTGGTAAGGCATATAGACGAGAATCGACTTGCAAAAAAGTGCAGCAAAGCATAAGTGTTGTCAAATTATTAGTTGAGTGCTTAATAATAAAAAGGCAGTTTTTATGCACTTCTATCAAAAAAATATTTGAAGTTGAAGAAGTAGTCCATTGCAGTGGAGTTAATAGATCAATGAGTAACTAAAGATACTTCCGTCATCCTCCACTAAATTTATTTAAAATATTAATCATATAACATGTCCATCATCAAGTATAACAAATTAAGGGGTTCCGTCAATACATCTTACAGATATAGTGCCTCAGACATGGTTAAAAGGCTAAAACAAATTAAGATACATGAGAACGGGACCAAACATAGATTTACAAAAACCTTAAAATTACATTATTACGACAATACCATTTTTTAGGTTTACAAAACAATAATGAAACTTGAACAAAAATTTTGATAACTTGGTAACATTTTTATCTACGGGAAACATGATCTTTTTTTGTCATAGCAATTTCAGAAACAAATAAAATAAAATCTTTAGAAAACATTAACATTAATGGTTACAATATAATTTACAATGAAAGTCAAATAAATCAGAGCGATGGGTTTATTATATACGTCAAAAACGATTTACTGCAAGAATATAGCATCATTAATGTCGGTAGTAATAAATTTCTAAGAATACTAATTAGCAAATCAAAAGCGACTATAGGTTTAACTGGTATTTATAGACTACCCTTAACAGATAAACAAGACTTTTTGCAGGACTTTATTCTGAAAAAATCACGAGTCAAAAACTAGAAATTTTTGTAGGAGACATAAACTTCAATATTTTTCATTTGCATGATACAAATATGGTAAATTATTTAAATATTATGCTCAGAATGGTTTTAACTCCATAATTGATAAACCGACGAGGGAAAGAAATGGACAAATATCTTCATGCTTGGACCATTTTTTTATCAAGAACACTGAGTGGACCAACATGAGCTCCAAAGTTATATATAGCAGTTTATCAGATCATTACCCAATTTTACTTAGTATAAAATTAGAAAGAGAATCTATATGTAGTAAAAATAAAAATGTGAAAAAAGTCGACTATGATCAAGTAGAAAGGGCTTTGGAGAATGAAACGTGGGAATAAATATTTAATTTCAATGATTCTAATAAATGTGCTACTAATTTCGTAACATCAATTAAAATAATTTTCGAAAAGGCCAGCAGCAACTCATATATTAAATGTAAAGATCGTAAATTAAAACCTTGGATTACTCTTGGTATAATTAAATCTATTAGAACGAGAGACAAATTAAAAAAGAAAAGTGCTATACTTAAGACTAATGAAATTATTAAAACCCCTAAAGACTATCGTGACAACCTGTCAAGATTAATTAAAATTACAAAAAATAATTATTTCTCCAACAAACTCGCGGAAAATAAACAACATAAAACAGATCTGGAAGGTGGTCAAAGGAGCAACAAACGAAAGAACAAGATCGGTCTGCGATTATGCAGCTGTAATTGACAACAGCTGCGGTATTAAAATTGTGGGAGATGATAATATTGCAGATGCTTTTTCAGCACAATTGGAAAAATTATGGTGGGTAAAATTAAAAATCCAAGACAGGCCAGCTTAAACCCAAAAAATAATCCAAGTGGAAACTCTATGTATCTTAAACCTATAATGGAAAATGTCTTAATTCAATTAATAAGCACTCTTAAGACTAAGCAGCATCCGGGGCTGACGAAATACCTGCAATATTTTTAAAAAAGTATCATAAACACCTTATTAAACCAATTCTACATCTTGTAAATTTAGTATTTGAGGCTGGTATTTTTCCCTCAATTTTTTAACATGCCACTGTAACCCCGTTGCATAAATCGGGAGATAAAAAAATTATTAGTAATTATAGACCCATAGCTTTAACCAGTAATCTTTCAAAAATTATAGAGAAATGCATAAAACTTAGACTTCAACGAGTTTTTAGAAAAAAATTATTTTTTGTCACAATTTCAATTTGGATTTAAACAAAATAAAAGTATAGAAGATTGTATTACAGAACAGATAGGAAAGTGTTTCGACTGTGACGAGACGTGCATGGCAATATTTCTGGACCTCAGCAAAGCGTTCGACACTGTGACACATGATATTCTGCTAAAGAAACTAGAAAATATTGGGATTCGAGGAATCCCTTACAGCCTGTTTGAAAGTTACGTTAACCAAAGAACACAAAACATCAAAATAAATGGATGTGTCAGTTTGCCTAGGTTGGTAGAATATGGTGTGCCACAGGGAACTGTCCTTGAACCGGTATTGTTCTCTATATATGTTAATGAGTTGTTGCAGTTGTTACCTAACGTCGGCATGGTGTCTTGGAGATGATACTGCAATAATGATTAAGGAAAAGTCTTGGAAGGATGTAAAGACTGTTGCGGAGTCTTCCATGAAAAAAATCAAAACTTGGCTTGGTTTAAATTATTTATCACTAAACTCAGAAAAATCAAGCTTCTTATGCTTTTCTGTAGATTCAAGAACATCTAGCACATTAAAAGAGATCACATTACACGAAAACGATTGTGGCATAACTAAATGTTCTTGCACCCAGCAACTAAAAAGGCAGACCAAGGTTAAATATTAAGGTGGTATTTTGGATGAAAATCTAAAGTGGCACCACCATGTTGAGTATATTTCCACTCGAGTTCGGAAACTTAGTTATAAATTTCATTAATTAAGACAATTTATGCCAAAAAAGCCCTTACGACCATTTATTGTTGATTGTTGCAGGTAAATCAATTTACTTGAAAGCAGTGGTTAGACTTCTGTGTAAGAATCCACACTACTTGCATTTCATATATCACACTAGACAAGCTTTGAATAAGAATATCCCAAAGACGACAAAAACTAAATGTCAACAAACTTAAACATATACCTCTAAATCTATAATCAACTGTCCGTAGAACTCAAAAATAAACCCTATAACAAAATTAAAAGTAGAATCCACGAATGGGATATTAGATGATAACGTCACTTGGTTAGTATGGTACACATAGTACTATTTATTTTTCTTCCTGTTTTTTTCCCTTTCTTTCCCCTAATTTGATTTAATTTTATTTTTTTTTTGAATCACATTTAGGTGATACAGAATTATAACTATTTTACTAAAATAAGTAATGTAAAATGTGTACTATTAACTTCAAGACAGTAAAATAATCTTTTGGAGAACTCTTCACGAACATTTTGGAAAGTGGCAACAGCAATGTTCCGACATGAATTAATTATTTTTTAACGTAGATCGAAGATAGATTCTGGCTGGCTGACGTAGAATTTTTTATTCAAGTAGCCCCATAAAAAAACTGTTTTTAACCTAAATTCATAAGGATTGTCTTTAATAAAGTCAGAATCAGTTCTAAAGGGTCCTAAAGGTTCTAAATATCCTCTATTAAATTTGTGTATAAAAGGAGAGGCCAAAAAATGTGATTCCCGATTATGCCAGCCCATATATTTATTTTTCCTGGATATTATGCGTGTGTTTCACAATATATGTGGGGATTTAGGTCGCCCCAATAACGGACATTTTTTATGAACATTATCATTCAATAAGTAAATTTATAATTAAAACAAATGTTCCGCACATTAGAAGGCTGGCGTCCTATTGTCTCGGTCATTACTTCGCAGAATTCCATACATCGATCAGGATCATCTTTTATTAATTGATCAACCATTTGAATTTTATACGGATGAAATTTATGTTTTTTAAGTTACACGTATCACCAACAGTTAAAGTAGACTTTTATAGATCTCTTCGCATAGCTGCTATAATATCCACCTGTTTTTCTTCTAAATAGCTGGGACGCCCTGGATTCTTCCTTCTGGCAACCCCTCTCGGTAAATTTCTGAATTAGCTCGCGAATATTCTTTCGAAATAATGGACGGTCAGGAAAACGAAAATTCTTATCGTCTCATGTACATTACGATTGCCAACGTATATGAAAATAATTTTAATTTTTTCAGCAATGATTCGCTTTTAAAGGTATTGGTAAACCCAAATAAGTTTTTGTGTGGAACAGTATCTTTTATCTTAATAATGTGACATTGATGCTAAAAAAAAAATACAAACTCTGCAAACAACAACACACCTACAAACAAATTACATCTAAATAGGCGTAGAAGGGAAAATAAAAATAATTTTGAAAGGCTGCCATTTTGCTGTGGGTAGAAGTAATGACTTAATATTCTAGAATCATATAGCGTTCAGTGGGAGCTTCCAAACGATATATCATATGACCCTCCTTTCTATTTAAATTAATTTTTCAAAATGGCGTCCCGCCGCCATTTTATAGTATTGAAAAAATAAACTCGAAACTCTTACTATAAATTTAAAAAAAAATCGGATATTTGTATATGAAAATCTCCGTCTTAACTTTCGTTTAGCTGTAATCAGTTAGGTAAGACATTTTAGGTTTATTTTGTATTTGGAAGCGTCCCTTAAACAAAATCTACACAAAATTTCTGCGGAAATGCATTTTCTATTTTCCCTCTTTAGAATAACTTAAATCAGTTATATAAGAAAATGTAGTTTATTTAGTATTTGGAAGTGTCTATTAAACAAAAACTTCCAACATTTTTTGCGGAAGTGCATCGATCATTTACAATTTATATTTATACAAGACATATTTATGTTTAAAAAAAAATAAATAAAAAAATAAAGTCAGAAAATTGTAAATGTCCAATGCACTTCCGCAGAAAAATTTTGGTATTTTTTGCTTAATTGACACTTTCAAATATTAAATAAACCATATTTTTTTTATTTTAATGACTTCAGTCATTCTAAATTCCGGAAAAATAGACAGAACGCATTTTCAAAGAAAATTTTTTGTCACTCTAAGATCATAGGGACTATTTGAAACTGAGCATGTATTTTTTTTTTTAATAGTCGATTTAAGCTAAATGAAATTTTAACCAAAACTCCTTTAAAAAAATACCTTTACAAAACTATCATACCGTGTTTTACAATTGCGACTAACAATATGGCTTTACATTAAAAACAAAAAAAAAACTTGATACCTACCATTTTAATTAATTTTTTCAATTAACTAATCCAACAGAAAAAAGTTTAATACACTGAAGAACACCAACTTTTCAAACAATTCACAAATGCACCTTTCGCCCACTATACGCGAATACCGCACGCTCGTCCGCCCGATCTCGCGGCAGCGGCGGAAAGATAACGTCGAAAACTCGGGGGAAAACGGAAGCAGAACCCTCGACGGGAGTTATCACTTATCGTATTTGTAAACTTCACCGAGTTATAAACCACACTGAACTTTCCTTTGGCTGATCGCCGACGCCGGAGCTTTCGTGGACCATGCGCACCCAAAGCTCTCTCTTGCCGCATTTTATTCCGTTTACGAATTTCGGGTTATCGCAAAATTCAAAAGCTTTCGGGTATGTTTTGATTCCTTTTGATATCGTTTATATCTCTGTATGAGGATCCCTTGGAGGTTTATGGTTTGGTGCAAAAAAAGCTTGTTTGATTAAAATTATTGGAAAGAAAAACGAAGTGCAAAAAAATATTGGTCTCGTTAAGTCAGAGGGGCGAAGTACGTTGGAATAACGATACACAAAGACTATTAAAATAAATAATTTACAGTTTAAGGGAGAAAAATAAAAAAATATATTTGTTCTATAGTAATTTTGTTCAAAAAGTATGATTTGTTTCATTTTAAAACCTTTTTAGCGTACGTTTGTTTACTCTGTTATTAACATTATTATTCACAAAAAATTTCCCAAAATTTTGCATGGTTAGATGTATCTTAATATAAAAATTTTAGTTCAAACAATATAAAAACCGTCAATTTTTGGTAACTGTATCCAGTGCTATCGTAATTTAAAAAATTTTACTAAACACGCTATCATACGCGCTTATTTTCGCAACTTACCTAAAACTTCTGAAAAGCCCTTTTGGGATACAGTAAAGAAGTTATTATATATTATACAAAGAGAAAATGATTACATCATACCTGCCGCATTATCTGAAGTAAATGTACTGTCATGACTTCTTTGCTACTTCTAATAAATCGAATGACACTACTTGCAAAGGAAAAATGTCCTTTTATTAAAATAACAAAGCTTTCACTTTCACCTATTTACTAAATTTTATTCTTATGAATGAGACTTCTTTAAAGATATAATAGCGTCAATTGGTACTAATTCAGTAGGCCATGATGGTTTTCCATTCTGTAGTAAACCGCTCCTCAATATTATTAATTCCTGTATCTTACAAAATCAATTTCCAGACTTGTGAAAAAATGCTATCATTAAACCATTTTCAAAAGTCACAAACCCTAAAGAAGCTAAAGATCTACTCCCTATTAGTATTTTACCTGTTTTGTCTAAGGTTTAAGAATAAAAAAACTTCAAATTAAAAGTTTTATTAACCAAAAAAAAAAAAAAAATAGATACAAAGCGTATGGATTTCGTCACAGTTTTACATGTTATAATCTTGGCCTTAAAAAAAAATTACTAACTACCTAGATAACTAAAATTAAAAAATATCCACCTATAGTATACAGTGCATCCCAAAAGTTATGTCTAAATTATTTTAAAATTCAGGAGTGTGTTCTAAAAAAAAACGTTCGGACCCGTCGATTTTTATTTTTAAGTTGCGCATTTTTGTACGTGAAGTTTGTATATACAGGGTTGCTCAAAAATAAATTACGACCATCAACTTCATTTTTTTAAATTAAAGCACCTTTTTCTTAGTTCATTTTTGAATTTCGAGTGGAATTCTACGTATGTTTCATGCATCATGCCCTATACCTAAAGTCAACAGTTATCGAAAAAAAGACGATTAATGTAACAATTAAAAAAAGAACAAAAATTAGGTTAAATGTTCAAAATGGTTGCCATTCACGGCTTGACAATATCCAAGGCGATCAATAAAGTCTCGTTGCACATTTTCAATCATTTCCGGAGTTATGGCGCGCACTTCTCTGCGAATTCTCTCTTTCAAGTCGTCTAGATTATTTGGCCTATTAACAAATACTTTCGACTTGAGGTATCCCCACAAAAAAAAAGTCCATTGGTGTTAGATCAGGCGACCTAGCAGGCCATTCGATGGGTCCTCTCCTTCCTATCCACCGATCGGGAAAGGTTTCATCCAAAAATGTACGCACAGTAGCAGCATAGTGCGGAGGAGCGCCATCTTGCTGGAAAATTAGTTCTTCGTCAGAATAGTCTGGGTCCAATGGATTTGGAAATAAAGCTAGTAATGCTGGAACTAATTCAAATTAGAGAAAATCGAGAGACACTTGTCCCGTTAAAGTCTGTTCAAAGAAAAAGGGACCTATTACTCTTCCGCCCACTATTCCGCACCACACATTTAGTTTTTGAGGGTACTGGGTGTTTACCTCTATCATCCAATACGGATTTTCTGTTGCCCATTATCGACAATTTTGTCTGTTCACACTACCATTCAAACAGAACTTGGCTTCATCGGAAAAAATAATATTTATTACTAAATTATTATTTAGATTACACATGTTTTGTAAGCGTTCATAAAACTCATTTCGCCTATCGAAATCGTTATCAAATAACTCTTGCACAGGAATAACTTTGTAGGGGTGATATTTGTGCTTTCTAACTATTCGGTGAATTATAGATTTCGCCATGTGTAAATGTGCCCCAATATGCGACAGAGGAGTGCATGGATTTTCTTCCAAAGAAAGCAAAACGTCAAGTTGTTCAATTCTTTAAATTTAGCCTCTTTTCTACTCACCACCTTTTGACATATCGGAGGACGATCAGAATGGATTTCATTAAATAATTAAGCAGCTTCACTTTAAGTACGTGTTCTATCACCAAACCCAACCATGCACAGAATTTCTATTTTTCTTCTTGTTCCGTTAACTTTTCCATTATGAAAACCGCAACTTTGCTCATACACTTCACACTTGACAATATATGTTTGGCGTACAACTGTCATACAGTTTCTATGATGCATGAAGCATACGTAGAATTCCACGCGAAATTCAAAGATGAAATAAAAAAAGGTGCTTTCATTTGAAAAAATGAAGTTGATGGTCGTAATTTATTTTTGAGCAATCCTGTATATACAAACTTCACGTACAAAAATGCGCAACTTGAAATAAAAATCGACGTTTCCGAGCGTTTTTTTTCGAACACACCCCTGAATTTTAAATGAATTTAGACATAACTTTTGGGATGCACTGTATATTAAAAAAAAAATTAAAATAATTAAAAGTAAAGTGACATTACATCGTTAAAAAACTTATAATACTTAACTACATTATCGGCTAGATAGCTATCTACATCATAAAAACATTTATTGGCTAGAAATTCCTTTTACTTTTTTTAAATATCGAAATGGTTTTGCTAATCCTTATATCATTCGGTAATTAGTTTTATAGTTTTGAGCTATCATTAACAGTAAAGGAATTAAAATTCTTAAAAACATATAAACAAACTTCAAATATATACACACACGGGATCGTCATAATTCTATATTCCCTAAAAAGAGGTCAACAGGAAGTTATCGGTAATATTCCAGCAATACACCTAAGAATCTGTTTTTGGCTAATAAACACTCGACATGCATGCGACGTACAGCCCCAGAGCTGAATACCGTACAAAATTTGTGAGTGTATAATAGCGTGGTATAGACAAATAAGTTGATTAATTTCTATTACCATCCTAGGGTTCCTAATGGCATAATATAAACTACCGAGCTTCAACGACAACTCAGCACAATGAGATTCCCAAGAAAGTTGCTGAGTGCCAAGAAACTTAACTGATTTTTGGCGTTTCAAACAATCATTATCGTTGGTTACAGGTCACATTTATATGAATATGACATGCATGAAAAACCATGTAATTAGTCTTTTTATTGTTTAAGTAAAGTTGATTTAAAATAAACCAATTGCTAAGTTCCTCTAAGGCTTTTCCAGCAGATACATCCATTGTTTCCATGTTCTGTCTTCGGATCAGCGCAGATGGATCATCAGCATACATGGTGATGAAGCTATGTGTTATTGCCAGAGGCAAGGGATTAATAAATAAAAGAAACAACACCGGGCCCAATACGGAACCTTGTGGGAGCCCAATGTCCACTTTAAGGTTTTCAGACCGCATACTAGATCCGGAGCTATCCCTATTGTAAGCGATCTGCCAAAAATGATGCAAACCAGCTCAACACTACTCTTCTTACACCATGGGATTCCATTCTATCCAAGAGTAAAGTGTGATCTACGCAGTCAAATGCCCTGCTGGGATCACAAAATATCCCAACAGAGCGCTCACCCGCCTCAAGAGCCTCGATTACCCCCGATAAAAATGCCAAAACAGCAGACGTCGTGGACCTACCAAACACAAAGCCATGCTGGCCTGTCGAAATAATTTGATTTTTTTTTCAAATATACAAGCAATAAACAAGACATAAGCCGATCAAGCATTGCATATTCAAAAATTTTAGAAAAACAAGAGGTTAAGGCTATGAGTCTTTAATTGTCAGGCATAACACGATCTTCTTTTTGAAATACCGGTATAATTTTAGATATTTTTAACGAATTTGGAAAAATTTCCTTTTCAAAAGATAAATTTCTAAGATCAGTTAATGGTTTAAGGCAAGTTTTATGCTCATGCTTTGCCGTAAAATAACTGACCTGTTTATGTCTTTAGCCATATTTTTATTTTTAGCAATATTGCTTAAAATACTTTTTGGTTCTTTTAAAAAAAAATCATTAAAGTAAGTAGCCACTTCTTTGGGATTATTAATTAAAACGCCATTATCATTAATTTTAATATTAGAAACTGGTTTTTTTGTTGCCATTTAACTCTGACACAACAGACCACATGGTTCTACTGGGATTTTCGGAATCAATAATTTTTTGCTGGTAAAATTATTTTTTACAATTATTAATCAAAGTTTTATGTTTGGCGCTTTCAATTCTGTACACTGCATTAAGTGCCGGAATCGCACGCTGGTCTGTTGTAGTATTTTTAACAGCCTACTAGATTTACAAACTTCGTTAGTAACCCATGATTTCTTGTTACTACCGGAGCCCGATGGTTTAGTGGGAAAGTTTACATTAAAATGCCACACATATATGAAACTGCATATTAAAATTACTTTCTCTGTAGACCTCCTGCCAGCTATCATTCATAAGAGTATGCCTAAAATTATCCACATGGTTCTGGATAAAATTTCTGTTGGACAGAATAACCCGTTCAGTGTTATTTTTAAATAGATTGGTGTTAAAAAATATGGTTTCATGATGTGATATTGTATTATTTTGAATAACCACATCAGCATAGTCAGATAAATTTGTAAAAATTAAATCCAAAACAGTAGCACTTTCAAGGCCAATACGAGTTGGTATATGAACCTGATTTTTTAAATTAAAACTGGCCATTACATAGTTAAGTTGCTGGTTTTCTAGAGAATTAAGTGAGTAGTACTTTTCCATCATACAAAAATTTTTTTGGTGCATAAGGGTATGACCCCACATAATTCGATATCCCTTTCGGAACAAAAATCATCCAATTCAATATTATCACAATTTAAATCATTATGTGCCCAGATAGCTGCGCCACCATGAGTTAGATTATTGCGATAATAGTGTGCACCTAGACAATATTCCTCGATAACCATAAAATTTACATTATTTTGATTCCCCCACTTTTCTGTGAGACAGAAAAATTTAATTTTTATTTCCGTATAGTTAATTTGAAAAAAGTCAGATTTAGAAGTATTGAAACCTCCAACATTTAACAACATAATGTCATAAAAAGCTGAGCAGTCAGGTGCTATTGAGGCAATTGTATAACCAGAGTATTTTTAAATTCCTATAAAGTTATACCTGAATGTCAATCCGAGCTTAGGAAAGAATTTAGTAGAACTACTTGTCTGGTAAATCTTATGAATGGTATCAGGCACTATGAAGAACAAAACAAGTAACAGCCTTATGTTTGCTGGATTTTAGTAAGGCATTTGACACTCTAAATCATGATATGCTGCTAGCTAAATTAAATTTCTTTGTTGTTTCTATTCCTGTTACTACTGGGGTACCTCAGGGATCTCTCTTAGGATCCTTATTATTCTCATTATATGTTGCTGATATGAAAATTATTATATCTTATTCAAAACTACAACAATACGTAAAGGATTCTCAGATTTATACATCGTTCTCATTAAACTCCTTACGTCACTCACAAAAACAATTTAATTCCAACTTAAATAATTTACATATATATGCTAAGGCTCATCATTTGAAACTAAACCCTTCAAAATCGTGTTTCTTATTTCTAGGATCTAATAGAAGTAACATAGAACATGTTTCTCAAGACTTTGTGGTTAAAGCAAATAATTTGAGTATTATTTTTAATAATACTTGGTCTTTTTCAGTCCACATAAACAAAAAAATTTCCACTGCTTATATGCGCTTAAAATATTTAAATAATCTAAAGCGTCACTTACCGAGTGAAACCAAGTATTTTTTGTGCAACTCTTTAATATTATCATTGTTTGATTATGGTGATGTAATCTACAATAATGCAATTTCTTCGGCATCTTCTATTCAAAAAGTGCAAAATTCCTTTATGCATTTTTCCTTATTTCCAATATCTGCTACAGAAGTCATATTACCCAATATCTTAATAATCATTTTATTCTTTCAGTGTCAAATAGGCGCAAATATCACATGTACTCTTCTAAAGTCGGGAAACCCACCATATCTAAAAAAACTTTTCAATGTGCAGGAACACAACCATAATACTAAACGGTTTAATATTTTTAGTGTTCCTCAGCATACAATAGGAGCTTTTTAAAAATCATTTAGTTACCTTGCAGTTCATTTGCGGAACAATTTGCCTCATTGCGTTAAAGATTATTCTTTTTATAAGTATAAGAAATATGCTTATGCACTCACAGTATGATGCCTAATAATTAAATATGTATTGAGCTGAATGTCAATTGGATTTTTTCCAGTCTCTTTTTATTCAGGTTGTGTCATATTCATATAGCTGTACTGGATAAAGTCTACACTTACACTTTTGTTTCGCATTTAACAAGATATACCTGTATCATATTATTTATATTCATATATATTGGATGTGTTTGCTCTCCTGCGCTTCCCTGATTCAGTCGCTGCCTACCCCTGCCCTATGTACATTTATTCTAGTTTTAGGACTACCTCATTGCCAAACTTTTATTTTTTTTCTATTCACAATTTCTTTTTAAATTTAAGTAGATTTTTTTAGAAGGCATTAGAGATAGCAAAGATTTAACTTTATGAGCGTTCTTGACGGTCAGAAAACAGATCGTGTTATGAATCTGAAATATTACATATTCGATCTAGTTTTGACAAATTATATTGGCGATGTTAGCTAAGCCCTTTATTGTTGAGTATCCATAGGTCATCATCACCCGCCCTTAGATATACAAGCTTATATTAAAAATTCTAAGCAACAACCTTTTTTAGAAAATTGCAAAATTAGAAATTTTAATATACTTTCCAAAAAAATTTTAAAAATAAAGTGAAATTTATCAGTTAGTTAAGAATGTTTGCGAAATGATAAAGAGTCTTGGGTACACAAGTTAAGAAAAAAGTATAAAAACAGAAGATCTTGCTTCCAATTAATGTAATGTGCATACAAAAATAAAAGAATTTTAAAGATAAGTAATTTTATAATAATAAATATTATTCTATTAAAATTTATAGGAACTTTGCATATATATTTTCCAGTACACCGAAAATCATTAAGATGCGTGGGCACTGTTGAAATTACTGAGAGAAAATTTAAAGTATATGCATTTGCTTCTTCTTAAGTTCAGTAAATTTAAATGAAAACGCTGGTAATGTGTCAGAAAACTTTTGTGCTCTGTATTTTAGTATTTTATGTAAATCAGGAAATAGGTTATAAGGATAGTCATGAAGCTGTCAAGAAACTTAAAGTAAATAAAACTGTAGGACCAGAAAACTTACTTACGTGTATTTTTAAAGGATTTATTGGATTTCTTGGATAGCCTCTCAGGATATTTAATAAGTTAATACAAATTAGAAGTTTTCTATGAAAATTGAAATGAATATACACAAAGGACACTCCCTTATTGAGCTTGCTATAGCTTGCACTTATAGGACTTTTTCTATAATATCACAGAGTATATTTTATGTAAGTATAACCATAATTTTATAAATAGCAAAATCAGCCAATATCAAGATAATACAGAAATCGAACATATTTCAAATAAAAAGTAAGTAAAATAACCTAAAACATATTAGAAAGGTTATACAGGGTGATTTTTAAGTTGATACTTTTTTTTAACTGTGTATAGAACTGGGTAAAATATATATTTTTTTCAAATAACTTTTTTCGATACACTCAAAAACAAGGGATATACAGAATAAAAAAAGTGAATATGGGTTTGTTTTTCATCGTCTGTTTATGTTTAGTTTTTGCTCGAATTTTTGTATTATCGATCACGCATTGTACCGATCAGTGACGGACAACATGACAAGGCTTTACAGTTTACAGAAGATTATAATATACATATTGTAAATGCTGCGAAATTTACATCTTGGCAAGATACAAAAACGACGTCGGAAGCTCGGAAGCATTAACAAAAGCAATTTGCGATGCAGAATTCATTATTTTAATGTTTATATATTCATATGTTCATACGCGACCATTGCGCCTTTTGTTACAAGCTCTTTCTATCCACTTGAATAGCTCTACTGAAGCTTTGGCTTGCACTCTCAATATTCTTCGAAATTGTAGGGAGAATGCGGATAGTCATTTTTCAATATTGTATGCAAAAATTAAGTTTGGCAGAACACATAGATTTTGAGATTCAGATTCCTTGACTATCGATTTTTATTTCTTTATTAAAGCATATTGTACTCGATCTCCAGGAAATGATTTTCAGCAGATACAATGGATGTTTTTAATCTGAATTTACTGTTGCCTTTAAAAATAATTCAAAATGAGACGCTAACGAAAGAAAGACGCTCTTAACCTCGATATGTTTCTTGAGAAACGATATTCATATTTTCTACAAAAAAAGAAGAAGTATTGTTCATTGTACACGAGAGTACGAAATTTGGTCGGAACGCTGGTCGAAAAAGTCTAATATAAAATCCATACTAGTAGTAGAAGTTCTAGAAGAGGAGGCCTTTCCTCTTCAATCAAAATACTACTGTGTTGTTTTCTTCTATAAAAAAATTTTGTCCACAGATTTTAGCATAATTTGGGAAGAAGTCAGATAAGAATAAGTATTGTTGTCCCTGAGGTGAAAAACTCTAAAAAATGTTTCTCTGTTTAACCTCAATATGTTCACTATGACATTGGGCAAGAGGTGACCATACAATTGATCAATACTACAAAGTTCCGGCAATTGCATTATAGAATTTTGTAATTGTTCTTAAGATTTTCGAAATAACAAGTATACAACCCAGTTTCTTATTATATTAGCTTTATTCACAATAAAATCGGGGTGAAATTAAGGATCAACTAAAACTATTTGAATCATATCTTAATGAACGCAAACAAATAGTGAAAATTAGAGATACCTTCAGTGAGCCAATGAGCATAAAAATTGGTGTTCCCCAAGGAACAGTTCTTGGTCCCATATTATTTATCTCCTATATAAATTCCTTGACACATCTGGATATTGATGCTGTTACAATATCCTATGCTGATGATACTGTTGTGCTTTTCTCGGGAGAGACTTGGGAGAATGTGAAAGAAAAAGCACAGAGGGGATTAATAAAAATAAAACACTGGCTGGACCATCATAAATTAACACCTAATTTAAACAAATCTAATTACATAGCTTTCTCTGCCTCTACAGCAAATCGCCCTAGATATTCTTATATCTCGATACCAAATTTTGAAACTGATATTAAGGAAGCAAGTAATACAAAATATTTGGGTATAATAATTGACAATTTGAAGTGGGAAAGTCATATAATCAAACTAAAAAATAACATCAGGAAATTAATATATAAATTTTACATTTTAAGAGAAATATGATCTAAAAAGTTATTGATAGTAATATATTAGGCATTAGTTGAGTCATTTATACGGTACGGCATTTTGGTATTGGGACGTCTCTATAATACCACTTTAAACCAACTGAACGTCATACAGAAATATATCTTAAAAATGATTTATAAAAAGAACAAACTTTATCCAACCCATTTATTACAGCGAATGTTCTAAATATGAGGTCATTATATATTCTAACATCATGTTGCTACATCTATAAGCAAAATAATATAAACTATATTGACCATCAACAAAATACCAGATGAAAATCTGAAGATTCCACAAAATCACAAAAATATCAATAAACGATTTTTAACATATCTTGGACCTAAAATATATAACTTGTTACCGGTAGATATTAGAAAATTAAAAAAAATTAAAATTTTCTTGAAAAAATGTAAATCTTATATAGTCACCAAATACACAATTTTTAAAAATCTGGTTTGAAGAAAAAAAATATAACAGATTTATGTAAATTTATATCAGCACATACAGCTGTTCATTCAGCTAAGTGCTTTACAAGAAATATATATTTCTGGGTATATGTTACTATGATTGTAATGCTATTTATTGCTAATAAATTTATTATTATTATTATTATTATTATTATTATTAATATTATATATAAAATTTAAATAAACAGTGTTATTAAATTTAAAAGAAAAATTAACAGTATAGCAAACGTAGTTGATCCAAATTATAGTAAATACTGCTATTTGGTTATAAACATTCAAGAGAATTGAAATAATTTATATGCATGATGACGCAATTTACAGGAGCAATAGAACGACACTTACTTAATTTTGTTTACAAATTTAGCTCCTAAAGAAACCGTAATTATTCACTTTGTAGACCAAGTCTCATTCTGAAATATTGGAATTTTTATCTTTTATAATATTCTGTCATGGCACCCTTACCAGTATTCCACAATCTCTCCCCAGTAAACACACCCCTAACCACAAAGAAAAAATGCTAACGACAAGATCGCGAATGCGCCTCTCATAAATCATATTAAGTCATCCAGATATTGGAATTCTCCCGATCATTTCACGATAAAACGGAACATAATATGAAAAATTGCTTTTTTAATGAGACTTCAGGTCCGTTTCTTTAGAGTGGCGGATATCACTTAGCGGTTTACTTCTTGTGACAGCTGGCGTATTTAGAGATATCGTTGGAGTTAACTAAACATTGTGTTTTATTTAAATTTTTCTCATCTTTTAGTTTCGTTACGTAAAACTCGATTCTTTTAAGACTCTTTTATAAAGGAATAGCGCAGTTTATAATAATCTCGTTCTTTTTCTTTTTTTACCATTTTTTTAATCTTTGCGGCTAAACGTTAAGCAGAAACATGCAATATAATCGATTAAAATTAATAAAGATTGGTTGGATTTTACAATGATGTAAGCAAAACTTTAATATTGATAGAATATCGAAGCTTAAATCCAAAATTAAATTCTTGGCATTATATCTTCAGAGATTTGTGATTGGCATTGAATTCCAGATATATTGATATTGGTAATTAATTACTTTTTTAGTATTTTTGGAGACATATTTAAATATGAATTTTTTTTCATTCTATTAAAATTTTTATTAATATTTTATTAAACAAGAGACTGTTGACTTATTTGAGTAGTTATTATTAAAGAGGTTAGATTTATTTCAACAAAAACTAAAACATAATTTATTTCAATAAAAGAGTTATAATTTTTGTGCAAATAAAGACATTTTTCATACATTATTTTAGATAAAATAAAAAAATAATTAAAAAACTGAGAAAAAAAGGAGAATAACGTGTCAAAATATTTTCTCAGAGTCTTAAACTATTTAATTAATAAATTCAACTCTAATTTAATATCGATTTCAAAAAACGAGACTATGTACTTTTTTCTTTCGATCCTGGCACATATTTTTACATATGGTTTCATATAGAACAATGCTTAATACCAATAATTTTATTTATTTATTTTTTAATTCATTTATTGACCTTGTGCTCAGCACATTTAGTCACGAAAAGCCTCTATAATTTTTTAGTATTTAAACTGAATCGGACGTGACAAACGACCATGCCAAGTCTGGGACTCGAATCCAGGGCCACACGACTGCTAGGCAGGTATATACCAACCGCGCTGCCGGGGTCGGCATAATTTTATTTTATATTATTATTTCTGAGCATCAAATACAAAAAATTAAAAAATTACAGTTTTTGACGAATTTTTAAATCAAAAATCAGCCCCCAAAATATTCAATCTCGGATCCTGGGAGAGCTACGATACACTCGAGCTACCAAATAATTATATTGCATTAAAATGATAAGTAATTTAAGATCCTGTAGAAATTATAAGGAAAAATCCCATAGTTTTTCCCCAATCGTCTTCCAAAATTTAGACCTTTTCCAAAAAAATACATTTTTTAACATAAAAAAAAGATTAGTACTCTCGCATTAAGGTATTACCTCATAGATCATGAAAATACTGAGTTATGATGAATGTAAGTAGAATTGTAGAATTATATTAGTCATAAATTTTTGAAAAGTACAAAAAATTAAGCCATGGTTTTACCGTAATTGTTTTAGAAAATTTGGAATTTTTTACGTTCGGCACACCTTCAGTCTGGCCTTTTCAATATAAAACTATAAATCAATCTTGCAGTAATATATTAGCCCATGGATCACACAAAAATTGAATTATGATTAAATCGAAGTAGAGCTTACAGAACTTACGCCTACATCTTCATACATATTAAATTTACCGGCAAATTTAATTCTTGGGTGCCAAAATATTCATGCAATTACATGTAATAGAAATGTATAGGCAAAGCGCTAAGTTTAACAAACGAGTTCATGCTGAGAGAAAAAGTGCAATAAGCGGCATATTTTGGTCATCTCTACATTTAATTTGGATCAAACTATTAGTAGATGTGGATTAAAGAATTAATATCATTTGTTTGTCTTTAAAAACAATATATTAATTTTCCATACAAGAGCTTGACTAGTATAATAATATATACTATTTGCTATTATATTCATTAAAATGTTAACCTTTGTTTGATTCTTATCTAAGCCTTTACATGTAATAACTTTCAAGATACTTATAAAAAATATCAGTAAATAAATATTTTTGTCAATAATTGTATATTAGTAATTGTTAAAAAATTTAAATAATTGTACAAGAAAATGCAAATAAGGAACAAATATAAGTTAAGCAAAAACTAATAATTTTTTAGACTGAAGTATTAAATAAAATGAAGGTTTTACATAATATCCATATTATAGTCTTATTTCCTAATTGAAAGCACTTTTGTAGAAAGCGGTAATCTTTTTATTAAAGATATAAAGGCAAAGTCAGTAAATTTCAACTTCTTGAAGTCTTGGTCGAAAATATGGTAACAAGCACAATAATTACATATTACATAATATTATTTACAGCTATATTGTTTCAGCACTCATAAACAATTTAAAGAAAAACACGTGAACATTATTTGTTAGGGGGATATTTTAGAGGTTTGTTTTCAGTCAAATTATATTGATCTTTTAAAGGTGCTGAAAGCATTAGGGTGTAGATTTCAGCTTGGAAGCTAAGATATACAAATGATACCTTGTTTTAGAAGTTATTTAATTACCCTTTTAAAAATACGTTGTAAAAATAACAAAAATTGTAAAAAAAAATTCATTTGTTCATCTTTCGTTATTTCCAATGAAACAAAGAAATCATACTTTAGTTAAAGTGTTTATTTTTTTCATAATGCAGCCTGTTTTCGCAAACTTCTTCAAGGAGGAGTCCAACTCCTAAAATTACAGAAATATGGGATTACTTTATATTTAAAATCCATTTGATGGAAGAATATTTGATAAACAAGACACAGCTTATGAAATATAAGTGAAACGCTGTCATTATCGCTGGCTACCCTCTTTAGTCTCAACGGACTAAGTACCATATCTAACATATGCAGATACCGGTTTAGTCTACAGTGAGCTATTGGGACTCTAGTTAGGTCTGCTATAATCCCTCTGATCCGGGATAGCAATAAAACTTTTTGGCCTGTTGTCTCGGATTTGGAAAATGTGTCTCTTACTTAGTCTAAGGTACGGGTCGGGGCTGGTTGGAAACAATACAAATATAAATAGTTTATTAATACAATATATAAAATATCATTAAAGTAAGTCAAACAAAATAGGTTAAAACTAAATCCTGAAATAACATACCAGAAGATAAATTAAAATAATCACCAAAACACGGTATATATAAAAGAAGACAAAATATCATAACTGATAATCTAGTAGAGAATAAAAACAAAAATAAATTAACAAAACTCAATGTTGGGGTTTTGGAGGAACTCTTGTAGACTGTAGAATGCTCTAAAAAATTAGAAGATAAAATTCTTAAGTTTGTCGGCAGTGTATTAAATAATTTAACAGCTATGAATTCCGGACGCCTTTGACACTTTGGTAGATGACAATGTGATGGTACAATATATGAACAGTGTCTAGTTTTATAGTTATGGACATTACCTTAAGTCAGGAATAATGTTTTCGTAAACGTAACTACATTAAAGTTTACGTGCTCCAAAATATATACTAAAGGGAGAGTAGGCATATTAAGTTTAATAAAAACAGACCTGCGGTCACCTCTATATAATAATAATAACAGACAGTTTATATTTCCTCATGGTCACTCATAGATATAGATAAGTTAACAATATAAATATAAATACAAAGAAAAAAAACATCACTGTGTATTAATTCAGCATGTAACTGTGAAGAGGAAATAAAGATCAAGATATTACACTTATAATTAAAAAAAAATCGCGAACCGCATTATGAATTGTACGAATAGCATGCATACCCTACATCCATAACTAATCGAAAAGAAAAAAAATCTAAATAATCCTAGCTTACTTATTATTTACTAATAGAAGGCAGGAAAGGAGGAACGAAGGGGATAGGTATATTGACCATATTTCTGTTGTAGGCTCTTATAGTAGAAAAAAATATACATATAAAAATTTATATTTCCAAACGCGCGCCAGATATAAACACGGAATCCTGACACAAAAGAGAGCAGAACCAGGACTACAGATTTACAACAAGAAATAACATAAATTATATTCAATGCACTAAATTTTATTTTGTTTAGATGAAAGCACCATTTTTATTGATTTTTTAAAAGCCGATGTAGATTTAGAAAAATTTCAAATTTTGTAGTTATTAATTCTGGACAAAATATTTTGAAAACATGACTTTTGAAAAATTTCTTTCTTATGTAAAAGTATAGACTAAAGATCATGTCTGCGCATATTTCTATTGTGAGCATCAGTACGATATTTGAGCTTATTATAGAGATATGGTGGTGCTTTAAATTTCATTATTTTGTAAAAAAATATATGGAGCAACTCTCATTGATTTAACATATTAAGCCATTTAAGATCAATTAACCCTTTCCCTAGACTTTGGATATCTTTTTTAATAAATACAAAAAAAAATTAAATACTTCAGAAAAAAATTAATAAATTATTTTAATGGTTTTTAAATTGTTTTTATCGCTTTTATACCAAGCGATATTAGGATAATATATTTTTTCGTTTTGAAGAATAAACTTTATGCTAAAGGAAACCCGTTTTTTTGGCCTTTTTTATTAACTACCAAAGATATTAATTTATTTTTCTAATTTAATTTAACTGTGCAAAACATTTTTTTCTTTCTTTTTTTCTCGAGAATATTTTGAAGATCTAAGAAAATAAAATTAGTTTTAAATACTGTATTCTTACAGTGGTGTTAAGAATTTTATGAGTTCAAGAGAAACCGCAAAACTTAACTCTAAAAGTTTTCCTGTTCTTGGAAAAAGTTTATGGTTAGATTGTATAGTTTAGGTATTTAGTAAATATATTTTTGTTTGCTTTTTGTAGTAAACTTTATAAAATATACAAAAGAGGAAGGACGAGAACGTGCCTTATTTCAGCTTATTGAGTTTATAAAGGAAAAGAAAAAAGTAAACTTTAGAAAAACCACTCATAAAAAAAAGAAGCGATGAAAAGGAGGAAAACGTGTTTCCAATTTATATAAGTTACTAGATTATATTATGGAATACACTTACTTGTATATTTTCCTCAATTTTAAAGTGTATTTGTGTAAAATGTGTTATGTGTATTTTTTGCCACAATATTGTTAATATTGTAGCCTACCTTAAATTCAGCATGTGACTGACTGGTCAGCAATTTATGGTAAAATTTATTTAAATATACATTAGTATATTCAGTTACATCATCCACAAGTAAAATTTGCTATAAGGATGGTTTCTATAACATCCTACAAAAATCAACAAGAAATACAAATTGGAGAAGAGTAAAAGTGTATACTTAGAAAGATGGAGCAATAGAAACTGAAAAATGGAATAAAAGATGGCATTAGGAAAACTACAGTGAAAAATAAACTAATAGTCTCCAATATCCAGTGTGTTATTTATAGAGATAGAATACAGACAGAGCTCAGTATGTAGAGCGACCAGGGAGTTGATGTAGGGCGGAATAAATAAGAAGGATAAGGAAAGTATGAATCAAATAACAGAACTAGACTTAAGAGAAAACTCAGAATGAGAATGGAAGTCGATGTAGCAGTGAAAAAGATAGTGTAACGTTTTTGTTGTGCACAAATGTAAAAAGCGAGCAAGTGCATCTAACAAAAAAATCAATGCAGCTGCAAACTCTTGTAGTTACCTAGTATATCTCAAGGCAACAAAGGCTGCGTTTTAAGAGTGTGTGTGGAGATCATTTTAATTATGAAGAGGGATTGTAACTTGGAAGTACGGGTTAATGGTAGAACTATATTTACGAGAGTTCAATTTTGTAGTTAAGAGGCGGGGATGAGACAGCTATAAGAAAGGAAATGGTTTACTGGAATTATTTAGTTAATTTCAGTTGCTTTTCCTCATGATGACCAATGGCGTGGCATATTTTAATGTAATTTTTCTAAAATTGTTTCTTCTAACAGATTTTTTTTATTTTCAAACTATAAGGTTAAAGCTGGGAAAGCTGGATTTTCTTTTAAATCTGGTAAATGTAAATTCAATAAAATTAAATTGAAAACAAAATAGTCACAATTCATTTAAAAGAACAAACAATAATCTAAAGAGAAAATTACATAATATCCTTCTTAAGGAACGTTCTTTAAATTTATGCAAATATACTTTTAGATTTACTCAATACTAAATTTATAAATAGGCTTTTAATTCTAATTTCTCTATAATTGTAAACTAATTAGAAAATATCCTTATCCAATCATATATTTCAAACATAAGTACATTGGGCGAACATTAATGCTTTATTAAATGACTCAAACAGTGATATTAACTCTAAAGTTGAACTTCAGTCTATAGACTGCAAATACTTCATAGCCGACTTACAGTTCGATGCTTGTGATTAACCAAGCGCGCTGCATTGAAGCTTTTGAAAATTAATGGTGTATTGAGACCAGAATTTGTCGGAAATAATAACTCTACTTATGTAAAGTGGTGAATGAGTATTTCCATTAGAGTCAAAAACTTATTACGAATAGTTTTATTGTACTGATCTTGAATTTATGATTTAAGAGTTAAATAGTTTATATAATTATAATGCCCTTTAAAACTAGTTAGATAGGTTGAGTTTTCAGTTAGCTTAATCCTGGCGTTTAGTGTTCATATTATATTTAGCATACGGGTTAGAGAAACCTCTAATAATCTGACTATGATAGCACCTAATGCATCGTTTCCCTCAATAAATCATTATGAAATAACGCGACGTAACATTCAGTTAATAATTTATTTATTTTTGCTAATTTCGGCTTTGACGAGAAATGAGTATTGAGCTATCGAAACACATTATGTCATCCAAATTCTATTTTTTATTTATAAAAAAAATTATTAGCTCTAACGTAAAGTAGAATCATTCACATACCTAGGTGCAAAAAATCAAGATTAAATCAAAACAAGTATAAGTTATACAAACCGATTAAAACTTTTAAGTCAAAATGTTTTTTAATTCATTAAACAAGAAAAGTGTGCATTATCTTACACATGCCTTAATACACTTTCCTCTTAAATAGACTTCTTCGTCGAGTTTCTCAACTGTTAATATTCTTAAATTTTGCTGTTTATTAGGAAAATGAAGACTAGATAATAGAACAATTTTTTTTCCTAGTTTGACAAAACAAAGCATTTTTTAAAAGGCTTGCGTACGTCAATCTCTTTTTTTGATTTACCATTTTTAAGAAGTAGTTGAATGGATGCTCTTTTAAGTCTTTATTTAAAATTTAGCCTCTTTTGCAAATAGAAAAAATACATTACAATTACAAAAATTACAATAAAGAAAGAACATTTTATTATTGGAATAATGTATAGACCACCTAGATCGAATATTCAGCAGTTTTTAAACAGAATGGAGGACCTTGTTTTTAACTTGTTTTCTTTGTATAATAACATATTTTGTATAGGAGACTTTAATATTGATATGTTACAATGCGATAATCTTTTCACAAAAAAGTTAGTTTCGATGTTTGAGCCCTTTAATTTGAAAAAAGTTATAATGGAGCCAACCAGAGTCACGAAATCTTCTAATTTCCTAATTGATTTATTAGTCACTAATTATTACCAAATTAAATGCACTGGTGTTATCTGTTCTGATTTTTCCGACCACTTCGTAGTCTATTGTGAGATACAAATGGCCAAATTAAGTTATAAACCAAAAACTATCATTTCTAGAAATTTAAAAAATATAAACTATAACCTATTTAAAAATTACATTCAATCGATACCGTTTGATAATGTTTACAATATCGTTGATGTTAATCAAAAAGTCGTATTTATTAACAATGCTATAACTAGCCTATTTGATATTCACGCTCCTCTTAAAACAATTACATTGCCTAAAAAACCCTTCCTACCCTGGATTACAGAGAATATTAAGAAAATGCAGAAATTAAGAGATGCAGCTCTTCAGCAGTTTAAACACACTAAACGTCCAGAAAAATGGAAATATTATAAATCATTAAGAAACTTAACAACAGCTTCAATAAGAATGAAACGCAAAGCCTATTATAAGCATAAATTTAAAAATTGCAGTACTCGAGAAAAATGGGAGGAACTTAATAAACTAACTCCGTCTAAGAAAAAAGATATTCCGGTGCAGTTTAATGATGTTGATCAATTTAACAATTTTTTTATAAACTCTACTATCTCAAATCAGCCTTTAGATCAGGAACTTTTAAATTTTTATTCAACCAATAAAAAAAGTGACATAGATTTCTCTTTGCAGTTCAGGAGCGGTGAAAAAACTTATTTTTCTATTTTCCATTTTTGTTACCATGTATTTAAATAAAAAACTTACTGTAAATAATAATATTAAAGAAGCTGTAATTTTATACAGTAAACAATAAAAGCTTGCCGAGCTTAAGCTAAGAGGCCTTTCTATTTATTTATTTCTAATAGGCGAGAATGGCTTAAAAGCTTTAAATTAATATTTCAGATTTTGTAACTTTTTACTTCTAACTTTTCACTTTTAACATGTATGCACTTTAAGGATAGAATCTTCCAACCCATAGAGTTAAGATTTTAGTTAAATTTAATAACGTTCATTTTTAATTACCTCTCTTGCAGATTGAAAAAGTTAGGCAAATCATTGATCATCAACTTTCAAGCAATAATTAGACTTTCAATTCTAGCAGTTTTTCCTGATTTATAAAAATAGCTACACAGATATTTATTTTTATTTTTTCTCACTCCTTCTAGATAGAGGATCAACCAAAATCTTTATTCGGAAAAGTTTCTGCTGTAATATAACTATAAGTTTTATTTTTTAAACTTTTAACTGACTTAATTAAGCTGAAGCTTTTTACGTAAGTTACAGGATCAAACAGTGTTTTAGAAATAAATAGTTTGATTGTTACATTTAGCTTTAGTTAGAAAACTAATAGGTCAAGTTTTAAGTTATCTAGATTTATTACAATCTAGAGAATATCATAATAACTATTTATCTTGAAAGTATTTTGTTTGATTGATTTTCCTATTTACTTTCTTACTCTTCAATATTGATAAAAGAAAATTATATTATATCATTTTATAAAAAGCAATTTAATGTTTTTCTAAAAATAAAAATGTCATGGGGATTGCAAGTTATCCATAATATTATTAACATTAGGGGAACCGAAAGATCCCATTTTCCACATTTACTTTGAGTGAATTTAATTAAATGAAAGCATGAAGATAATATGACAGATATCTCAATTAAAGCTTACCTTAAATCAATTGTGGCAAAATGGCTATTTAGTATACACTGCACTCCAGTTATATTAAGGCATATTAAGTCATATTAGGGGCACATTAATTAAATGGCATCTTGCACTAAATATTAGCTAATGAACGAAGAGTCTAATAGTTGAATATTTAGCACTCATTTAAATTTTTGCCACTGCATTTTTGAATATTTTCTAATAAAAGTAGCTTATTTCCTAATACTTTATAAAATTATTTTTATAGATCTAACTTAAGCTTATTTTTTATTAATATATTGGATATTTTAAGCATTTTTGGCGTATCTTTGCTGAAGGAACCCTAGTTTTTTTCATATTACTTTACTATTACTTTTACTTTTACTCTATATGTATATATATATAATACACTTTGTTTACTGCTCACATCTATCTAACTCTCAATGCGTTTAAGTATTCTTCTTTAAATACAATAAAGGCTAAAACTCAAAATTGCCTTCAATAAATCCGTACTAAATCTGAAGCCAAACAATTTTTAATAGAATTCCATTCATTTCGAGCCGGCGAAATTGAACGTGGAAACTTTGAATTAACATTCCAGGTGTGATCACGTGCAACGATTAGATTTTGAGGTCCGTTCAGTGTGCCATCTAATGGTCACGATGATAACATGACAAATTTCTCAATTAAGATTAGCCGTACCTCGAACCTATTGTGGCGATATGGTGAAGATTAATTGCGCTCTAATCTTATTAAGGCTCCTCGGTAATTAAACGCTCCATTTGAACATTAATTTGCTAAGAGCCAATGTACAATACTGCTCTGCTGCGGCGATATATTACGCGTCAGCTTCAAAACTTTGCTCTATTAACTAAATAGTTTTATCTATTGGCATTCCGCTTGCTAATGGAATTTTCAATATTATTAATAATGGAAATTTGCCATGGAAAGCGTTCCAAAAGTTTTACAGTTCAATAACTAATATGTGGATTACGTTACATTTAATTCACCATTACTAACATAAGAAATGTAAAGATACAGAGCAAATAAAAACCAGATTAGAACACAAAAGTGACTAAGGCATTTATAAAATATTTTAATAGATTGTTAGGTGAAGCAATAATAATAAAAAAAATAAAATCATAATTCACAGAAAAATTATAAATTTTCTGTATTTATATGTAATATGTAAAAATTTTATAACACAGAAGGTATCGTATGCATTTAGGTTATGCATAATAGTAATATAAGGAATTTGTTACAAAATTGTGAATTTGTAATTTAACTGATTTAACACAAAAAACAAAATATAAGTTATTTATTCCGTATGAAAAAATAAGCTTATATTTAGCAACACATGTATAGGATTTAAAAAAATAATATTGGAATATAAATAGGATTAGCATAGACGATAGATTGACCTAGTAAAAACTACGCATAATTCCAAAACATCTAGCCATAAACAACTGATTTTGACGGGTGCATAATTTACTAAAACGAGATTCGTGACTAAAAGCACTAACCAAAAAGAAAAGAAACAAGATAAACGGGTATTTTAGCTAAAAGAACATTTCCTTTGAATCGTGTAATTAAACCGAATTAAACAGTAAATTATATAAAGTCTGTTGATTTAAGAGCCAAATGAATAATTGCATTTTGAATAACCTATTTAGGTTATCTTTTTGCAATGTAATCAGTTTACGTGTAAGACGAGCGTAGCTGATTGTATAAAGAGTACACAATTTGATCTGGTTTACGTCTTTTTAACTTTTAAATAGCAATTTTTTGCAAATTTTATACGGGAATAAAATGTGTTGAAAAAATGAAATTAGATAAATTAAACCAGTCAGGAATAATATTAAAAAGAGCTTTTAAATAAATAAGGAAAAAGATTGTGTACTCCACCACCAGATCCAGAATTAATTCTTACGGTAATATTTAAAGTATTTAGTAGTTATTTATATAAAATCATTTATATACAGTGTTTACAAATGGATAAAGTTGTATAAAAAAATTAGATCAGATAGTATGCAATTACTTAATGGAAGTGCGAAAAGCACATTTCAAAATTAACAATATTGATTAAGTAAGAATTAACTACAGACTTATAATAAAATAACACATGCAGTATCGAATCGAAATGTTAAATTAAATTAAATATTGAAAACTTAACAATATAATTAATAAACTTATTTATGTATGATTTGTTGTGACTTATTTATACTCTTAGACTTTCAGGGATTAATGGCTACCTCATGTCTAGCCCGATCCCTAATTTTCTTTAATATTCCCTTCTATTAAAATCAAAAAGTTTAAGAATTTCAAAATCCTTACACTTTTTTATTGATGCATTTTCCCTATTCACTTTAGAAATAAACCCTATAAGGAATACTAATAGATCCAAAAGAAGTTTAGAGTGGTTTAAAAACTCAAACTTAAGTCTATATGTTAGGAAATATGCGGTTTTTATATAGGCAAAATTTTCACGACTGTAACAAAAATTCTTACATAAATGATGCACTCGATTTTAAGAGAGTGAAGGACTTGAAGTTACTTTTCACAAAAATTAACTTGCACTATTGTGAAGTCAGAAACAGGGCCTATCGAGTCTTAGATTTAGTCATTCAAAATGGCACTGGTTTCAGGATAAGAAACACTTAATCACCTATTTATTTAAAATAATAGAGCCGTTTTCATATAAAAGTGGTAACATTGCATTACTGAAAGCACATTTTTTAAAAGATAATTTTTTACTCTAAGTCGACTATTGCCAAAGTTGCTAAAAAAAATTTTAAGCCGTATTTCTCAAGAAATCGATGGTCGCAATTTATCGTAAAACACCCTATATGTAAGATTCTGGGACAATAGCAATTTAATGTGAATAATTTGACGCAAGACGCATCAAAGTGCAAAGAGAGCCTCGGGCTGCCTGTATGCATTCTCGAAAACTGAGCGAATGCAGCGCGTCTTTGTGCCTGGTTTCGTTAACCTCAAACACTCTGATTTTCTTTTTCGCACAATGTCGCTGGAAAAATTTAAAGATGAAAAATGTCCTTGTTTTGATCATTATTTTTGTATGTCTACTGGTTGGATTCTTAGATAAAATTATAATTTGTGAGGCAAATAATAATAATAATAATAATAATAATAATAATAATAATAATAATAATAATAATAATAATAATAATAATAATAATAATAATAATAATAATAATATTAATAATAATAATAATAATAATATTAATAATAATAAAGTTAGCTTTATCAACGTGTTCTAGACACCAATTATATATTAATTGTACACATAATTTGAGACAAATAACTTGCATTTACGTCACACTGATTTGAAATCGAGTTAAAATTTGTGCACATAATATATGGGTGTTGCAAATTTGACCCTTAATATGGGAATCTAAAAGAGATATGAAAATAGTTAAATAAGTAAGGTCGAGAATTTTTGGGCTTAGCAATATGCCGCATAAAAAAATTAAAAATACCGAATGGTTCCGCAGATATTCAAAAAAGTACGAAATTTTGAAAAATCGAATTTATTTTTTAATGAGCATACTTTTTATCCGATTTTAAAATCATTTTCACTTTTGCATTGTCACTTTTATCGTGCTACATGATTTTTAGAGTTTTAATTTAACGTTTTATTAATTTAATCATCATCGTATCTCTATCTAGATTTCGAGATCCTCTTGCCCCTATATAGGACTCTGATATAAAATATTTGATCGTGCAGTAGAAATAGCAAATATGATATGATTTCTAAAGTTTATTTGTTGGTGCACATGCTTATATAAAAATTTAATTGACTACGTACCTTTACGACCAGATAGTAGAAATGCAATAAACCTTGATAAAAGTAAATTGTAATTTTATCCTGGAATACACTCCATCCTTCTGAAAGCATAAGTAATTTAGGAAAGACCTCTGAGTGGACTCATCATGAACATCAGCTTGAGAGTTATATATAGGATAACAAGCAATAGCAGCTTTGATAAGACTAGTAAATTTTACAACGTTGTAATGGTCTCAACACAAAAAAAAGTCTTTGCTATTTATAAGTACCAACCCCAAGAGTTTGGCCGTACAAATTACAAGTTCTTCGATGTAAGAAATAAAACTAAACTAGTCGTCAAATGGTACACTCCGATCCCTAATCTAGTTAATTCTAAGTGTATTTTATTAAGTGTACTATGTGACGTTATATAGGAAAAAATAGTTATCAAAAAATAATGCTCAATATATTCTCCATTCCAAGCAATATTCGTATCTCTTTTGCAGCCCTTCCAATCTTGCAATTATGATTTTTTTTTCTTGATTTAATCTGAAAATTTCATTAAAAATTTTTTTCATAGTTTCATTTATATTTTTATTTCTAATTTTAAATGTCGCCGGAGGGTTGAAGGGTATAAAATACTGGATCTAAAATTTGTTTTTTAATTTTTAATTTTTAAACCAAACTAAACATAAATAGAAATTTTTTCTTTAAAATGAAATGGCTTTAAATATGTTGGGATCTTCTGCATCTTACGTCTATTAAATAATTTCGAGATAGTTAATAATGCCTTGTATATCTAATTATAATGTATATCTAAATATTTTAAAACAAATTTAATTGCCGAGCTATATTTTAAGACATAAATTGAAAACCAATACTGCTGTTAAAACATTGCATAATTGTATAACTGTTAAATTATTAATTGAAAAATAGATTTATAAAAAACTATTTTTTTTAGATGATTAAATGCTGAACTCTAAATATGTGAAAAGGTATAAATTTTGTAAAATTTAAAAGTTCCATTGTCAAGCTAAGCGTTTGACGTAGACGGAAATTACTTAATATGCATCGAAAACTGACTTGCGAGAGAAGCGAGATTTCTTTCATAATAACTTAAAATAGTTCCGTCTCGACATAATTTTCTATTTGAGTCTCTTAATTTATTTATTTATTTATTTATGATATCTTTTTATTTTATTGATATTGAAGTCTTAACAAACTTTAAGGATACTTTCTTTTATTCCGGCTGTTCCGACAAAATAACCATTACAAAAATTATTAATACTAATCTTTTGAAATATTTTCTACACATGCCCAATGTCATAATCAGCTCTTTCTTCAGATACTTAAAACTTCAATATTATTATTTCGCTATTTAAAAATTATGACAAAACATGTATAAATAATTGCACGCCATTTGCTCTTACTAGTGTCCTAAGTAAAGTTGTCGGGAAGGCAATTAAAACTAAACTTTATAGGTTTTTGGAGGAAAGTGGAACATTCCTGCCATATCAGTATATCTTTTAAATAGCAAAAATCAAGAGGAAATGCCTTATATATATAAAGTAACAAGTTTTATAACTAGGAGTCTTAATAAGCAACAAAAATCGCTTGCAGTATTTCTAGACTTAAAAATGCATTTAAAACAGTAAACCACTTTACTTTGACTAAAAAGTGCGATCACATTAGAGTTAATTATTTACAATAATTTAGTAATCACTTTTAATGAAGAAATGTTAAAATAAATAACATTTATAGTGATCTTGCAGAAATTTTCATTGGCGTTTCTCAAATAATGGTTGTGGGAGAATAACATTTTAAATATATGTCAATAATCAAATAGCAAAAGTAAAAATAAAAGTCTACCTCATCTCTGGACTCTCAGAGATTGGGTAGATCTTTGTGTTTCGCTGATATAACAGTTTTACTATAAAAAGCACAATCGTAGCCACTTGCATAAAAAAAGCAGGATATGAAAATAATTAAAAGTTGGCTAGAGGATTCTTACTTTAAAAACAAACATTTTTATACCAATTTTAATGAATCTGAGAGGTAGTGCACATATTAATCATTTATTTGTCTATGCCCTATGCATTCAGAAGATTGCAAATGTATAACTATAATAAAACAAGCTACATCTGGCAAATATAATTGGTGTCTACTTCGATAGATTTGTGACATATTACATATATTTTATTTATGTTAATTTAAAAAAAAAATACAATCTTTAAATTTTAAGGGCTAAGAAACATATTGCTTCCTGTTTTACTAAAATCAGTCTATTTAGCCTTGGTAGAATCTCTTATTAATTATTGTGTAATTTGTTTAGCTGCAGCATCTATAACCTATCCTGTACCCTCTCTTAATTGCTCAGAAATAAGCATTGAAGATTGTTGTATTAAAACCAAAAATATTTCACACAAATGTCCACATATTTTTAGTGAATCTGGGCTCTTTACAATAGGCAGATTTTCTGCAATAGATTTAAGTTATAAAAAATAAATTATTTCAGGCATTAGTTAATCATTATATGACAACTAGAGTCGTGAATTGCCTCGATATTGTAACTACCATTATGTGGCACCAATGTTCATTAACTTAGTTCCAAGGAATTTGTACCGCAAGATTAATAAAAACTACTTTAAAATAAAAATTTAGATCAGGGATAATTTCGATAAAATTAGTAATGTAATATCATGGTTATAAATTGGTTGTATGTGTATCTTCCTATATTATTAGGTACTTGTATATACTTACTAATCTAGCATAGTTTAGCATAGTAATTAAATGTTCTAGAGATACTTTTGTTATAATTAGTCGCACCCGTATCCTCAAATACAGTTGCCTAGGTAATATTGATGATGTTGTACTTTTTTGCTTTATAAATATAACATCAAACAACTTATAAATTATAATAATAAATTTTAAAGAAAAAAAATTCATATCGAGTTTCGGAATTTTAATTAAAAATACCAATATATTTTATGTCCTATACCTGAGTCTCTTTCCGAATATATATATTTGTTTAAATTAAGCCTTTTGTTTAATTAATTAATAATTATATTATAAGTATTATTAATTTAGTATATAACATACACTAAATTAATAATTAATTAATTTAGTATGTCAGGGCAATTAAATTATAAACATGCAAATTATTTACATTGTATTGTCTATAGGTTAGCAAAAACCTTTAGAAAACAAAATGCACAAAGTCAAAATAATTAGGCTGGACCACACTATATTGATTAATTGCCAAAATACTATTACTATATACCAAAGAAGTTTTGCTTTTTCCAAAAGCCCAATTACAATTTCAACTAAAGGCAACATCATTGCCGCATTTTTTATACATAAACATAATTTTTTATATAGAATCTAAAATAATAAATTATACATACTGGATTTATGACAACAAACATGTTGCTGATTATCTTTACATTTAGTCAACGTTGCCGATTTTTCAAGAAATTCCATTTGCAATATTTTGAAAGCGATCGTAACTTTAAAAAAAGTTCCAAAATGACAATCCGTGTTAGTTTAAAAGGCCTTACCTCGTACGTGTTATGATTATAAATTATAAAATTTACATGTGGTGTTTTGTGGGTAAATTGGTCAAATGCAAAGGCAAATTATTTGGTTTTTGCCCTTTTTAATTATCAAAGCTGACTATTGCTGAAATCCAATAATGATAAGTTATCTCAATAAAATGCGTAACTTTTAAAACAAGATTACGCATTTTATTGAGATAAAAATTATTCCTTTATTTTGTGGAGATAAAAGGCCCTTAGGAAGACATTATTAATCATTCACTTTATCTTCAAAAAAAAAAAAGTTCTTCAATTGAGAAAAAAAAATTGTTCAATGAGATTTAATATTTTTTCCATGAAATTGTAGGCTTAAGAGATATATTGGTTGATTTTTTAAGTATGAATAATGTTAGTTGTTTATTAGAATTGATGGTTTAAAAAACACTTTGTGAATCTCTTTGAAAATTTAAGTTATATTATTAATTTAATACAAATCTACGAAAAGTCTATTATTACAATTGATGACCCAATATTCAAAAATGACATATTGTCTTAAAGTTCTATAATAAACGGTAGTCTTAGATAAAAAGATTTAAAACTTCTTCTTAGGAAGGGATCTAATTCAGAGGATTCTAATTCATAGTTTGCAGAGAAGTCAGGAAATTTCCTATATATTTCTTAAAACATGGCACAGAAAATGATAAATATACTCAGACAAGTATTTTCTAATTCTGATATCACTAAATCTGAGCAAATTGGTGATATACAATTACCTATTTTAGGTTTAAAAGTTTTTTATAGAAGTTTCCGTTAAATTTGGCCTTAAACTGTGATATCTACAATTGTTATTTCTTTAATATATATTGTTTTAAGATAACGTGAGCTAACTGCGGCTATGGTAAGTGTTAAGGTAAGTTATGTGATAGTTTTTCCTTTCCTCTTTAATTTTTCTTTTCTTTTCTGTTGTATTGATTGATGCTTGTCTTCTCTTTTTTTTTGTTCGTTAAATCGAACTTCAATAAGAAAATATGTATTAATTAAATCGCTTAGGATGATGTACAGAAATTTAGAAAAAACATTTCCTTCATATAATTGGCTAAGAATTCTAGAAAATTTCCTGCAGATACAACCAACTAAAATTGTTAATAAAATAGACCGTCCGTGCCTCAAAGAGAGCTCACACTGCATAAGCAAAAAAAATGTCCAAAGCCTTTATCCATGTTGTAAATTAAAAGCACCATCAAACATATTAAATGTCAATTTCTATACTATTGTTACAATAATATACTTACTTTACAATATTGATGAGGCACATTAAGTCTGATGATATTTTGTATAAAGCGAATTATGTTACCTTATCTTTTCTCAAATATTTTTGATTTATATAATTTAAAAGACGTTGCTTTTACTGTTGAATTAGTAAATTTATTTGTACGTTGTACCTGAAGTTATTTGCTATTAATTGGTTAAATTTTCTATGAGTTACTACAAAGTATTAAAACGATCGTTTATTTTAGCTTAATGGCTTTTGTATATTCGTTGACAGATTTGTTTACTGATTGATTGATTTCTGCTTGTTTTGTTTACTTTTATTTTATTAAGTTTTGAAATCGGATATATTGTGAACGTCAGCAATATTTTATATATATTTATTTTTCATTTTAACTTTTTTTCCAATTATGTAATCGTTGTATTCACTACATTTACTGTAAAAGAGCTCAACATAAGACAAACAGAATACGCTTAAATATGCTTATGCAAATTCGAAAATTTGTATTGCTCTGAAAAATTCAACCTATAAGAAAAGAACAAGTTACCTTAACTTTGTCTTTTGGGAACTGTTAGATATTTACTATTTTTGCATACTCTGTATAAAATGTTTTTTTTTTTGGATTATTTTGTATTTTTTATAGGAAAAACATAACATTTGACAGTTTAATTTTTTGAACGTTTGCCTATACAGTATTATTATTTATAGGTACGTAGACAAGACCTCCCAATATAAAGATGACCATTGGGACATTCATGCAAATTCGATTAAATAATGATAATGTTGCGTAACATAATATCTATGTTTCAACATGCAATTATTATTTATTAGCAGGGTAATTAATTTAACCATCTTAATTAAGCATAATTCAATACAGCCCCCTTAAGGAAAAAGATGTTAATGATGGACATGACAATACAAAACGTTGTAAATCAATTTTATATCACAGTGATATAGAGCAAGTTACCACACGTCTAAATTTTGGACACTCCATTTTACGCACATTTATAATAAATCCAATTTTTCATGCTTTTATTTAAAAAAAATAGTGCTGGTTGATTGGAAATTACCATTTTTCATCCGTTGGTATGTTAGATAATGTTCTTTTGTTTTGAATGAACAGTGAAAAGAAAACTTGGCACAAAGGTTTGTATATGTACGTTATGATTAAATACTTCTAAAGATTACTTTAAAAACCAAGAAAATAATATTGTACTATTAATAAATAATTTGGAATTAACTAAAAATAATAAAAATTGAATAACTAAATTGAGTTAAGCTCGGGTGTAGTTGGCATTCAAAATTAAAATGTAATATACCGATCTTCTAAGTTTAAAAGTCAAGAGGTAAGGGCCACTACACATGCTTAAAATTTTTGTTAGTATACATTTTGTGTTTATACTCAACAAGTTTAAAATAATAAATAATACGCATATATTTAAGAAACGTAAATATAGCAGCTCTTAACTGCATGTAGATACCACTTACTCAGCTGCTATTGAATTTGGCAAAGCTTTTGGTATTTTATCGTAGATCTCACTATTCCGCTACTATTATTTCCGTCCCAGAAAAAGTTTTTTTTTGGTTAAAAGCTATATATTTATATTATTTGGTGGCTTCAAGAAGATAAAAAAAATATGTAAAAGTCATACACTGAAATGCTACTACAAGATTACTAAGGATATAAAAGCATATTAGTTCTAAATTTTTTTAACTTCCTTATTAATAAAAAACTCAAGTATATCTTGGGTTCATTCGTTAAAAGTACATTATGAAAATCCTTTTAGTTTTAGTATTCGGGAAAATGTAGTAAATCCTTTAAAGGTCATAAGTGCACCGGGTTTGTTGTAGCATGGCGGCCCTTCTAATGGGAAGTAATCCCTTCAGGATATAATTTAATTACTTCCTATTTAACTTATCTTGTTATGTAATCTCCTCCTTGAACAAATTACAGGTGAGGCTAGGGGTGGATTGCAATTCAATATGCAACAAATTGTTCTAAGCATGTAACGAGTTAATTTACTTTTTAAATCCTTCTTAAAAATGTTAATACATAAAAAATTATAATACGTAAAATTTAAACTTCTGGAGATATTTGAGAGGTGTAATCTATCTAACTCAGAACTATTAGTTTATTTGGTATCATTTCTTGTTGCATTTAAATTACATTTTCTAGTTGTAAGACCTTAAATAAGTTAACATTTTTACTGGAACTTGGGCTAAAAATTGCAGAATTTCAAAATTATATATATTTTAACTGCTATTTTAGAACTAATTATTTTCATAACAAAACACCGTCTACTATTTTTTTTGTAAATTTTTTATTGTTCATAGCTGTATTTAAAACCTATTTATTACTTTCTCCTAAGGCTTTATGTAGTCTATATCTGCATCGATGTATAGCTTATCCCTTAATTTTTCCTTCGCCTTTACAAAACTTTTTGCTCCTATTTTCATTATTAGTCTAGAGTTATTATCCAGCTTAATTGACACTTTACAGATGAATATTGCTGGCCTTATATTACTGTCTGTACTGTAGTCTATTTAAAGCAACTTTTCATTACGTTTTTTTGTTTGATTTATTACAACGTATGAACATGAAATTTTAAGCCTACTTGTGTCTGACAAGGTCCGTCGCCCTTTTGCTTTTGTCGGCGTTCATTTAAATGAATAAATTTTAAAGAGTTCATGTGAGTGAAGGTCGACAGAAGCGTAAGGGCGTTATACTAGATGAATTTAAATGCTGAATATTTACTTGATTTTTGGTTGCTGTTTAAACTAAACATTTTTTTTATAATTCATTTATGAATTAAAAATAGTACTAATTTTGAGCTTTATAATACTGAAGGTATTTTATAGGATTTTATATATTATACAGACTTTTAATAAAATATGCAATAAATTTTAAGGAATGATTCTGCATGAGAAAATAATAACAGCTATATAAATTCTTTGTTTCTGATGAAAGGATTTATTTAATGCTCTGAAAGCAACTGAGGTATGCAAATAAAACATAATTTTAAAGGGTAATTCTTGCGCATGCTTCAAAGTCCAAGTTAGAATTTGTTTATTTATAACGCGCATTAGAGGATTTGAATAAAACAGGTGATACGCCTCTAAGATATTTTAAATTAAAAATTATTTTTAAATTCTTTGTTCAATTCGCGTGAACACTTCACTTTTTCTTTTCAAGAGGTAATTTTTCATGATATTTAAAATATAATTAATTACATAAAAAACAAAGTTAGTAAAACCTAACTTTAAAATGGGTATTTAAGCTTTGTCACAAAATTGTAGATCAATCTCATCTAAAATACTGGAAAAATGCATGGCAGTACAGATCTCTTAGTTTTTTTTTTAAGTCTCTTAACCTTTATGTCTCTCCCTAGGCTAGATTCATTTACTTCTGTTTACTGCCGTTTACATCCAGTTTCTTGCGGTGACCCTCTGGATATTGTCGCGTCATCTGTGTTCATGTTTAGCCATGTTCTCCTTGGCCTGCAAGTTAATTGGTCCAGCTTACTACCACTTAAGTTAAGATATTCTCTTTAGTGCATCCATCAGCTACGTTCTTCTTCGCAGGTCTTCATTAAGTATTTTATCTCTTATGCTGACTGCGAAAATGTAGAGACTGTATGTGACATCGGGTAATATACATGAGTCATAAACTGTAATATTTTAAGCTATATACCCAATATTATATTAATATATATGCCATTTTAAATCTTATTTTTGCGTACTGAATAAAACTGTCATGGTATAGCTTTTCTCCTGATAATTTTCATCTTATAAAATCTTATTTTTTAAATAGGCAGTAGCGGGTGGATGTAGATTATCAGAAATATGTAGTATTATAGTGAGAATCCTACAGGCATCCAACTTAGAATTTTTCTATTTCTTAGAAATCATTCAAAATAATCAAACTTGCAAAAGACACCCTCTTTGATGATGATACTACCATCTCCACTTTATCTTATTTTTTAACTAAAGTCATGTAACTCTTTGATAATAAGTATGTAATGTAATATAATATATAATGTTATAAATGAAAGTATGTGTGTAATAATGTAACTGTTTAATTTAAGGATGCATAAATGCAAAACCAGCAATGGATTGCCTCTAAAACGCTATTCATTAATACCATAAAAATCAAATAAATGATATTTTCTATAAATAAGGTAAATATTAAGGTCAAATTTTTGGATGTTATTGTAAATCTCAATGCGGAAATCATTTTAGTGATATTACCAAGAAACATGGAAAAAATCTTCATGCCCTGTATCTCTGCATCTCTACAAAAGTACTCCACACATTATTTTTCATATACAATTCTATGTTGGGGTCAAGCAGAAGATGTCTAAAAAATATTTGGTAATAACAAATAATGTAGTAAAATCAGTAAATACAAATTGAAAGTCAGATACATACAAGAGTTTAGCCATAAAAATCAAAAAAAGGGACACAGGTCAAATTTCTTAAAATCAATTGTATAGTTTAATTAGTATTTAGACTTTGTTTAGGTATGCTTCGTTACATTTTCTGGAATATTGGTTAAATGTTTAGTATATAAGGTTATTTGTGAGTAGTTTTAGTTTTGTCATCAGTCGAGTTAGTACTTTTCAGACATATCAAGCCAGGTAATACCAGGCTGCTAGTGTGCTAATGTCACACATAGATATAATCTCTGAGGACCACAATTATGAAAGATTAATGCAGAAAATACTAAAGCGATGATTATCCGTAAAAAAAAATTCGATTGGAGCGCAATACTATAAATTTTACAAGTCAAATTAAACATCTAGGACTGCAAATCGATCATAGAATTTCTCTGAAATTCCATATCGAAAACTAAATGTTATTATGCAATAGTATACAGGGTGTTTCAAAATTCACTACATATATTTTAAGAGCGTATTCCTGAGGTCAAAATAAGACTTTTTTTTCCTATAAACATGGGTCCTAAAATGAACCCCTTCAAGCTACAGCCATCGCAAGAAGTGTAAAAAAATCAATTTTTTAAAACTGTGTCTACAGTTTTGCATAAAATTTAACGAAATTTGGAATACCCCCGATATTTTAGGCGGTCTATTTACTATTTATTTAAGAAAAGGCGTAAAACTAATTTTAAGGGGTAAACTGAGAGGGTGCACACTTTTGACGGCCAAAATTTTATGTATACATACTTTTTTTTAAAATTAAGCTACACCAAAAAATAGACCATACAAAAATTTAAATATTTGGTCTCTTGCATTTTTTTCATACGACTATTAGTTTTTGAGAAAATCGCCGGTGAATAAAAGGATAGCAATATCGTAAATTAAAAATCAAAAAAAAAATTTAGAAAGTAGGCTGTGATTATTTGTTTTAGACCATTTTAACTTGCTTGACATTTGGTGTAAAATAAATTTACTGTAATTGTTGACTTTGTTTAATTCCAGTAGTTTACTTCCCGTTTTAGATTTAAAGTGTAGTTTTTATTCCCATGTTTTATTTCTAAACGCTAACATTGCTAAAATGGAAAATGAACGTTATTCATTCGAACATCTTGCAGACATCCATTTTGTTTATGGTCTTGCTGATGGTAACGCGTATGAAGCTCAAAGATTGAATCAGTTAAGGTTTCCTAATCGCCGACTCCCGAATGTACGAACATTTTCGGAGTCACATCGGCATCTTAGGGAATACGATAGTTTTCGAACCCCCAGGAACAATGCAGGCAGACCGCAACAAGCACGAAACCCAGTGACAGAGGAGCAAATTTTGAATGCCATCGACGACGATCCTGGCCTAAGCACCCGACAAATAGCTCGGAATTTGGATGTTTCTCATGCAACTGTCTGGCGGGTTTTGCACGAAAATAGCTTGTATCCATACCATATTCAAAGAGTTCAAGCTTTGCTACCTCAAGATTTCCCAAGGCGCTTACAGTTTGCAAGGTGGTTACTTCAGAGATGCGCGAGAGATAATAATTTTTTATCAAGTATTCTATTCACAGACGAAGCTCATTTTTCGCGGGAAGGGGTGGTGAATTTTAACAATGTGCATATTTGGGCAGCAGAGAATCCGCACGAAATTAGGCATCTCACCACCAGGAGCACTTTAGCCTTAATGTATGGGCAGGTTTAGTGGGAGATGAGTTAATTGGTCCTTTCTTTTTTCCTAGAATTTTAGTTGCCGACACTTATTTAGACTTTCTACAGCACCATTTAAATGGTTTACTAGACAATGTACCTTTAAATGTGCGAGCGAACATGTGGTTTATGCATGACGGTGCCCCCCCTCATTTCCGTATAACAGTGCGTGACTATTTGAACCTAGTGTTTCCTGAGAGATGGATTGGTAGAGCAGGCCCAATACCATGGCCTCCACGCCCCTCGGACTGCAATCCTCTGGATTTTTCTTTCTGGGGATATGTAAAAAACCTCGTCTATAATCCTGGTCAAGTGCCTTCGCTCGAGGTTCTAAGGCAAAGAATTATTGATGCCTTTGAAACAATAAGAAATACTCACGGAATTTTAGAGCGAGTAAGACAATCTATAAGAAGACGAATGGAGGCTTGTGTTTTAGCGGGGGGTGTGTATTTCGAGCACATTTTATAAAAAAAAAATTTGTTTCTCAGAAGTTTATTGTTTATTTAAAAAATAATTAATTATTATGTTAATAAATGTTAAATAATTTTTTAACCAATTTTTGTATTTTTATAAACCGTCATTCTTTAATGTAAATAATTGTTCATCAATTTATTGAAAAAACCTCAATAACAAAGTTTCAACAATAGCAAAACCAGTCTACCTATTTATTGTTAAATGTCGTGCCGCTTAAAAAAATGTTCTAAAACAAATAGTCACAGCCTACTACTTAATATTATCTGTTTAAATTTTAATTATTACGTTATTGGTAGCCTTTAATTAATCGGTGATTTTCTCAAAAACTATTAGTATTATCAAAAAATGCATGAGACATAAAATTTAGATTTTTGTATGGCCCATATTCTGGTGTAGCTTAATTTAAAAAAAAATGTATGCGTACATAAAATGTTGGCCGTCAAAAGTGTGCACCCCCTTAGTTTACCCCTTAAAATTCGTTTTACGCCTTTTCTAAGATAAAAAGTAAATAGACCGCCTAAAATAATGGGGGTATTCCAAATTTCGTTAATCTTGATGCAAAACTGTAGACACAGTTTTAAAAAATCGATTTTTTTTACACTTCTTGCAATGGCTGTAGCTTGAAGAGGGTGCATTTTAGAACCCATGTTTATAGGAAAAAAAAGTCTAATTTTGACCTCAGGAATACGCCCTTAAAATATATGTAGTGAATTTTGAAACCCTGTATATCATAATTTATACTGTCTTTAAGCAATAAAAGCCCCTATTCTCTTAGAAACTAAATCTTCAAAATGAAAACAAATTATACAGCCCAAACTCCTTTATGCCTCAACCCTTTTATTTAAAATTTTAATTCACAAAGTCCTGAACACAGACACGATCCAGAAGTATATTAAAAAAGGCTTTATATGCTTTAGAGAGAAATTAAATGGTCTCGAAAATATTAAAATTAGACAATTTTTATTAAGAGCTCCTCCAGTAAAAAATATCCGGATCTATTTGACTAGAAAAATCCTTAAAACTGAAAACAGCACTGGTTATGAGGTACAACAACCTTAAATTCTAAACAGCCTTAACCTTGTTTGGAGAAAGCAAACGCTACGAGCTTATTAACTAGGGAACGCAAAAGCTAAAATAAATAATTTTGGTTGGTGGTAAAACTATATTATGATTAAGCTATAGTTTACTTCATTAAAATATATATATTCAAAATATATAGTCTATAGAACCTTTACAGAAAAAAGCAATATTTTTTTAACCGAACAGAATTTGCATGTAGTAAAGAAGAAATAATAGAACAAAATTTAATTTTATCTTCTTAGTATTTAATATGCAAACCATGTGTTTTAACAATTATCACTAAAAAAAATGAAAAAAAAAACTGAAAGTTTTTAAAATCCAGGCGATCCTTACAAAGTAAACATATAGCTGTTTTAACAAAGGATAACTGTGTAAAGTACACTCTAGATTTTACGTTTTGCATTAAAAAATTTACATATTACGACCCACGATTAACATACTTCAATAATAATGTTATGGAAATGGACTTTTTCGGATAAACCAAAAGTAAAACAAATATTAAAGCATTTGATAAAAGCGTATAATTCATAATAGTTTTTATAATCGTTTATTACGATGAGTGTTTTAACTGCGAAAGAAGAGGTTTTGATTTATTCTTATTAATTTATTAATGACAGGTCAACAGAATTGTATTTTTGAAAAGCCAAGTGGAATTTCCGTTTTACCTAGGATCCAATTTTGACAATAACGTTAAGATCTAAAGACCTGTGATTAGGTAATGTTCATACAAACTTAAAAAAATGTATTTTTTAATACATTTGAGATTATGTAATATTGCATACATTGTTTTTCGGTCCTTTCTAAGCATTGTATTATTTTTTTAAGTTTGCCATTTAGAGTCTCTTATAAAATTTCCCATGTTGTTTTATGACAAAGATAGAGTTATTTTTTTAAGCTCATTTTAATATAATTTTTAAAAATTTTACAAATTAGCATAAATCATTGTCTTAATTCTAAAACAAAACCTTTAGGTTTTAAGATCTCACGTCCAAAAGCCTTTACAAATTTATTTTAAGACATTCTGTATGCAGAAGTGGTAACCAGCTTAATTAAATCATCTTATTTTGTTACTCAAATGCGACAAGAAAAATATATATATCACTGTTATAAGATAAAATTACTAGGCTGTCGAGAAGAAATAAAAATAGAGAGAAATCTTCTTAATTAAAAATTTTTCTCAAATATATTTAATTAAGCTTTTTTTTGTTCATATTTACAATAAAGTTACTTTAAGTGTGAAATTCGTTCTTAGGTAGCAATGTAATACTACAATCCTGTAGTATTGCAGTGTATGCGTAAACGCAATTGTTTCTACAATACTCTTCCTGGGTATACTCAAGCAGTTTTCGTATAAATGGTAACGGAGTCTGACAGTATTTTAAATAATGGACTTTAGTATCGTGCTAAAATATCAAAAATGCTAAACTAAATGTTTTTAAAGCCAATCATTGATTTGCAACTATAATAAAAACAGTAGAAGAGACCACAGTACAGCAGCAATACAAAGAAGATTATCTCGTGAGAGATATCACTAGTTTATAAGGTCTGATGATGCTTTATTTTAAGCGAAACATGCAACCTTCGGGACATAAAAATATTTAGAGACAGAGACTTGTTTTTATTTTGTCTTTACTAACGTAGGTCTCTTTGAGATAATAAACAAGTTCTTTCAAATACAGTAAAAACCGGAAGGTCTAAGGGTTATTTCTTAAAATAATCGTAGTACTTAAAATAAGCCAATGAGATGACTTATAAAGAGTCTTTTGAGAATCAAGTTTAAATATGGTTTGGTTCATTTATTTTCTTGGATATAGGTTAAGAACTACTTCAAATAATCGATTTATATATTTTGGTTGACATTTTGATCTTTATAAGATCATCCCCAGGATAATAAAAGATATACAAAAGACAAATAAAATCATACATTCCTGCATACTTACAAACGTTAAATTCACACAGTAAAAGTAGTAATTTGTCTTAGTAACATTAACTGTTATTTTTTTATGTTTACAAATATTCCAAAAAATGTGTGACGTAATAAAAGAAAAAATCTCTAGTGAGACTAATCATGCAAAAATCTGATCACAGGCCGTACAGAACTGTACTCGCCTTCTGAGAGGCAGTGACTGTATACCTGAGGTTGTGCATTGCAAGGGTTTTGTGACCCACATCGCAGGCAGAGAGGATTCCAATAGCCAATAAGGAAGCAGCCGTCCAGTAAGCCTACACTACTAAATAAGGGGACAATTTGGAATAGCCATCTATCTCCAAAATGCACAATAAAGCTGGTGCAGGGCTCTGTGGTGGGGTCCCACATGCCAGCAGGCCCTACTCACATTTCATACTATACAGTTCAAGCTGTGTTAAAATGCGGACAGAAAATACTAAACTGGGCACACCGCAACACAGTCGCATTAATCTGCTCGAACAGCAGGGCTGTCATTAGAGCTATTAAGGCCAAAAGCAGAGGTCCAAGCTCGTACGGGGGTGCATAAAGATTCTGGAAGAGCTGGTAAAGGTGAGCTGCAGGGTTCAGCTTGTCTGGGTGCTTGGGCACTCAGGACACGTCGAAAATAAAGAAGCTGGGTCCCTTGCAGGACTGCGATCTGGGAAACGGCCAGTGAGAATTGAACTCAAAATCGGTATAGTTAAATGAGTAGTAGTTGCATTAATAAAGAGTCAAGGCTGGACAAGTGGATCCTCCGAAGATGAACTGAAGCACCTAAGGAAGTGACGAAACTTGGCTAGTGACTGGTCTCTTAAATAGACACTGACATTTTAAGCATTATCTCTGGTGGAGTGCTTAGCACTTACACGCGCTAGGTTTAAATTCTTGGGTAACACATACAGTAACCCGACCAATTTTAAGTCCTTCAAACCAGAGAGAGAGCCTCATTGGTTTTTTCAAGGCAATTGTTTTTTGGAAATTCTCGGTGGGGCACAATGAGTCCAGTCAATGCTCCTTTCTACTGCTTATCAAATAGGTCAAAAACAAATGAAAATTAAAAAAAAAAAATTATAAATTTCTGTAACATAATAAGTTTTACGATTATTATTATTAACAAATAAGATATATATAGAGTTTTTATTTTGACAGAATTTTTCTCATATTAACCTTGTGATTTAGTAAATTAGTGCTACTTTTTGTAAGTTTTAGTCATGATTTACACTCTAATAATCAATTCTTTAGAAGAATTAATTCTATGCAAGATACCTAAAGTAGACTAAATAAACTTTCTTTTAATTAAGTATTAATTATTACTTTTGTTGTGATCAAAAATTTAACCTGTCTAACTACGCTACAATGTATGATTTTATTTGTATTTATATGTATCTTTTACAGTCCTGAGAATGATCTCAAGAAAATTGAAACGTCGAACAGAATATCGTGGGCGTACAAGGAAAACCCTGTAAGTCCTAAAACTAAAAATGTGAAAAAAAGCGATTTTAAACTTTCAAGTTTTATATAAAATCCAATTTTATATTTTATGTTTGCTAAAGGCATTTTTTGGGTAGTAACATCTGTTTAGAGTTAGTTTAGGTTAAATTAAAATACATTATTTTTTAGAACAAACTGTTTATTAGCATTTTTAAATAATAATTGCACTTAATGTGTTTTCGCTGACAAACTAATCACATTTTTTGAGACTTATCAGATTTTTCTTCATAAATTGTAGTTTTTCTGAACAAAATAATGAGAAAGAGGCTCATTGTCGGAATTGGAATCAGTTTCTTCATCGGAAATTCTAATACTGGCTTCTTCAATATTTTTTGCAGTAGAAAGAGACTGGTACCACCCATGGAATTCCGAAGGAATAGCACCACTTTTGCATAATTTCAAAAGATCTTCTTTTTTCTTTGTGCCTATTGGTAAAGGGCCTTTATATAGTTTCTCTAATTTTGTTGGAATTGCTGGTGGTCTACCTTTTCCCCAAATTCTAATAACTTTATAATCACTGCTATGTTCGTATTTATATTCGATAATATTAAAACTTCTTATTGGACTTAATGGATTTTTTCTGAGTGTCAAATAATTTATAAACCAATTAAGTGCACTTAATAGATTTTTCCTGAATAATATTTATTCTCTCCGGACTTAATAACTTGGAAGCTAGACGTATTTTTTCTATTTGAACTATATTGGACTTAACGGGTATTTAGTATGATAGGTTATATTTAAATGGACTTGGCTATGCAAAAAAACCATTTTTTGAAAAAAGTGGCCTTACAGGGTTTTCTTTATACGCCCATGATATACAGTGCATTCACGATGAAAAGAAGAAATTAATTTAAAAGTCAGGTGTTTTTCTTTGTTTTATTTTTTAAACACGTCGATTAGCATTGTCACTTGTCCGTTTTTGAGTAAAAATTTTCTATACAGGATACCTTAAGTAGAAACTACGGCTTCAACATTAATTTTTTTTAAAGGAACACTTTATATATCATTACATTTTATAACTATACGATATATTCTGAATACTTTTTGTAAAGCATACCATATGCTTAACGTAAGCAGTTTGTCAAATTTGATGTAATGAACTAATGAAGCATACGACATTAAAAAATAAACATTTATAAAATATTCATTGCAACTAGTAAGTAGTCCGTTTACTAAAATACATTTTTGGAGTCGGTAAGTAACATCCAATTGCACATTTTCTACCACTTGCGGATCGATAAGTTTAATTTCTTGTCAAATTTAAAGCAAAGAGTTCGACAAGAAACTAGACTAATCGATCCGCAAGTGATTGAAAATGTGCAATTGGTTGTTACTTTATCATTATTAGGTCTATTCAAATAAACTTTGGACTTTAGCTCAGTCCTCTTCATTCAATCCATCTGTTACAAAAAGTTGGATCAAGAAATTATCGAACTGTGATGGCAAAGTAAGAAGATCCCCATCTTGTTGAAACTATATCTCGTTACTAGGTACATACGTCAGCCTCTTGTGGATCAAGGAATAAAACAACTAAAGCAGAGATAAGTTCAAACTTTAGAAAGTGCAAGTAGCGCTCTCCGTTTAATGTCTGTTCGAAAAAAAAGGTTAAAGTATTCGACTTTTCAGAATACCAGCCCATACATACATTTTTTGAGGGTACTGTTTGTGGTGTTCTTGGGTCTTGTTGCTTAATATCTTCAATTCCGCCTGATAATGTTTGTACTTAACGTCAGGTGGCCTCATTAGGAAAAATAATATTTAGAATGAAGTTTATATTGTCATTGTTAGCCTCTCTTTCCATTGTCAAGAATCTGCTCACAAAACTGCACTTGCAGTCGCAAAATCGTCTTCTAACAATTCATGTATTAGTTGTATTATATAAAGATGATATTTATTAACACAAAGTATTTTTGCCACTGACTGACTGACTGACTGATAAATTCCAATTCCTAGAAATTGTACTAACTGCAATATTTTCTATTCTGTCTTATTTCCGTTTCTATTCCGTCCCTTCCTTTCAATGCATTTTTTACATGACCGTATTCCTTGGTTCAATTTTGCTAACGTTTGATCTAGTATTTGCAAAACAGAGGAGGATCAGCATGAGTTGTAATAAATAGACTGCAAACTTCATGTTTTATTTTAATTCGCCCTTAAGTGCGTTGGTAAGTGCGTTTTATTAAAAATATATTTATCTGAGATGATTATCTCATGCGTGAAATAACAACTAATTTAAACGAATGCATAACAAACCTCTATCAAATGGATTTTAAAAATGGAAACTGTTCGAAAATAATAAGGTCTACTTACTTTCTAAGGAATCACAAAAAAAATTATTGCTGGCGTCAGAGTTTCTACTTAACTAAAATTTTCATTACAATGGATGCATTAAGTCAAATAGGCAACAAATTAAACCTTAGATGATGCCATGAATCTAGTATAAATTTTTATGTTTTAATTTAATATGTTTCGTTAGTCTGATATATTATATGTGACAAACTATTGACGTTGAGCATATGGTCTTATAAAAACATCATAATATACAGGGCGTTTTATTTAAAAAAATTAATGTTGACGCCATAGTTTCTACTTGAGGCAGCCTGAACACATTTTTTTTATTTCAAAACACTTGCGAGTGATGATTCTAATCGACGTGTAACATTGCACTATATGAATCGCTCTGAAGAAGTTTTATTTTATCTATATCCAACAAAAAAAATAACCAAGCTATAAACTGTGGTCACGAGAAATAATTTAAATTAAAATACTATAGCTTAAAAGCATACTTGAAACTAAATACAAAGGAAAAGTTGCGGATTCGAATTGGATATTGAGGGTTCACAAACATCTTGTAATGTGTGTTTATTAATTATGCACATTGTTTCTTCTAACAATATTTTATTTTTTTGTTTACAGTAGGGATGTTAAGTTATACACCTATTAGTAATTCCCGTACAGGTGTGACAAACTCACCTCTTAGGTGTGGCGTCTAATATGTGACTTATTGAAAGAATGCTAAGAGAGACATCTGGAAGAAATTTATCAAGATACTGAGTTGTGTCGCATGCGATGTTCATTACGTGAAAATATATTTTGGTGGCTAGTGCTCGGTCTCTCCACTAAGGCTTCAGCTTATTAAATATGGGTATATCAACGCATAAGAAATAAATTGGCTACAGATGTTTAACACCGCCCCTCCGTCATGGATAATAATTGTTTTTAGGCACTAAGAGTCGGCAGAATAATTGGTGATACCAGTGGAATCCAGAAGTTTTGTTAAAAAATAAAGTCGCTTTAATGGTATGCCATTGCACATAAATCATAAAGACATAGAGTTGGTAGAATGTTAATAAATCACAATACGTCAAATTTAACTGGCTAAGATAATTCTGTTCACACAAATTATTCCAATACAGGCAATCATCGATACCATAATCTTTTTTTAACCCGATAACTCTGCGAGTAAATTAGCAAGCGGCTGACAGAAATGATAAATACAACCGTTAGGCATCGTTATTATGCTTTACGGCCTAAAATCTCTGTTAAATGAAAAATGTAAATTTTATGCAAATATTTTAGCAATAGAGAAAATTTAAAGCAATTTAGAGTTCGTAAGTGATGCTTAGTGCAACTATCGTAATCGGGGATTAATTAAAATGATTTCTCCATTAATTATGGTTTTATCTATCACACTATTCTTGAGGCACGTGTCTATGTTAGAATTTGCAAGTTTAATTGCAAGAGGCTCGCGAACGTGTTATCGAAGTTGGACACTATTTTCTGCACGACACGTACATACGGATAGAATAATCGTATAAAAGCAAGTTCTTATAACTAAATTTGGTGCCTATTATGTTATAAAGTATGGTCATTTTAATTTGATCTGGAACTCTTTTATTATTGGCAATTTTTATAGATATCCCTATTGCATGTTACCTTTGGGTGTTAACTTCCATGCGATCTTCAATCATTCTTTGTTTTCATATCTAGGTCAATTAATAAGGTGAAATTGTAAATAAAAGGTTTTGTTTGAAAAAGTAATTATCTCGTCAATAATTTAGTAGGTTCAACGAGCTAATATTAGTTAATACATTATAGTTTTTTAATTGACTTAAAGGTACGAAAACATCAATTATTTAAAGTTAATTCTAAGGGAACTTTTAAAAATATATTTGGTCTCTAGGCTTGTACTTATATAATAATACATTTATTAATCATGGCCCTTATTTAAAAATCTCAAATATTCAAGATGGATCATTTGTCAAGTCAGCTTAATACAAATAAAATATTTACAGTAACAGTTATTCAAAAGACTAGACGAAGAAAAAAAAAAAGGATTTCATCGGCCGATATATTATGAAAAAATATTTATTTCAGTAAAGAATTAAGAGGTTCAATAATCTGGCGTTAGTAAATAATGATTTTTTGTCCTATTAACTTGATAGTGATAAAATTTATTTTTTAATAATAATTTTAGAGGTCTACAGGTACAGACCCATTTAACAAATATAATGATTCGCTCGGCTTGCACTTGTATAAAAAAGAATATTTATCTCAGCGATGCTTTATAACGTTCAACTTAAAATTAGTTATTTTTACCTTTAAACTACTGTTAAGTGATAAAATATACTTTTCTACAGAGATCAATACTTATATATAATATTTACTGCATTGTGATATAAGAGATTTGACTACATGAAACTGACCAAAAAAGTTATTTTTTTTAATTTACATCTGCAAATGTTACATACAGCACTTACTAGACAAACATTATGTATGGTTTTGTTTGGACTTTTCTCAAGATCAAGATTAGAAGTTCTGGTAGAATTTTAATTATTACTTAAATAGTGTAAACAATATCTTTTTCTGGCATAACCTCTTATTCTTCTTGGACATCAGATTTCTCTTTATCCTTTTTTTGTATTTGAATAATTTGAATAAGTTTGATTTCTTTATTTCCGCCTTCATGTGTTCGATGTCTTATATCTTTTCGTTTTCTTTGCCAGTGATACTCATCGGTCAAATATGTTGAATGATTTAAATTTAAAAAATGGCAATAAAAAAATAATGTTTACAGATCAAGCAAGAAATATTTTTGTTAAATAATAGATCATAAATTACGCTTTAAAGAACATGTCACCTAAAAGATTCAAAACGACTTATTTAACTTTAAAAATGTTAAAGTTACATATATTATTTAAATCAGTATCCAAAAGAATCATTATATGAATCCTTAATTTTATCGCTTTTTAATTTTTGTGATACAATATACAGACCATGCCTCGATAATGTAACTAAACGACATTTTCAGGCATTACAATACTCTTGTTTAGGATTCATGTTTTTCATGTAATGTATTTCACATAAATTAAAGGACGGTACTACAGAATCTTAAAAAACTGTTCCCTTACATATCGTTGGGATAGAATAAAATGAAGAATATTAAAACATACAGTAACCATTAGACATAGATATCTTGTTGAGATTTCAAAGCTAACAAAGAAATTTTTAAATGTTTGTTATCTTATAATGCGACAAGCCTAATTTATAAATAAGTCTTGGATTTAGTTCCATATGTCAGATCATTTAAGGGAATAATCTGAAAGAAGTTGTTTATATCTAATACCTAATAAGCTAATACAGTGCCTCTCTTCTTCTTCTCCTTCTTCTTCTTCTCTGATTATCCCTTTTTATCTTCTCTTTTTCTTTAATTCGCTAGCTCTTACTTTTACATTTATCACTTCTCATAGTAAATTTTAATTCAGATTTATTATTGTTATTATTTTATTTTTAGATATTTTCAGTCAATGAAATGGTTCAACAAGGGTCATATATATGAAGGTCAATTGCATAAATTAGTGAAGAAAAAAAATTTCATGGTAGTTTAGAAAAAAAAGATACCATTGTTCCATTATTTTTTAACGTAGATCGAAGATCTACTGTACTGAGATTCGGGCTGTGTGACGTAGACTTTTTGTTTCAAGTAGCCCTATAAAATAAAGTCCAAAGGTGTAAGATCAGGCGACTTGGCTGGCCACTCGGTAGGTCCTTGATGACCAGTTCACCGATTAGGAATATAGTCAAATACTTACTAGTATTCAAGTCAAATATTTCTTTAACATTTCTGCTAAAGTGAAGTGGTGTCCTATCTTGATGAAAAGCTGTATCCAACTCAAATTCATGAGGATTGTTTTAGTTTTTCTACATGTTTAAGTAAAGGCCCTTGTCAAATTTTGGTTAAAAGAGAGAGACCCAACAATTTGATTTCCTAACATGCCGGTCCACACATAGATATTTCTGGGTATTATAAGTGTGCTTCACGAAATATGTGGAGATTTACGTTGCTCCAATAACGTACATTACTATATTACTATTTGAAAAAAATGTACATTCACCACTGAAACAAATGGCGGCGTCCTATTCTTTTGGTCATTACATGGCAGAATTTCATACGTCGATCAGAATCATCCTCTGTCAATTAATGAACCATTTGAATTTTATATGGATGAAATTTATATTTCATCCATATAAAATTCAAATAAGTCTATAAGTCTATAGTCGGATTACCGAACAGATGGAGTAAAAGATGTGCGCGAAATATAGGCCCGCCCATCGATGCAACCTTGGCAGTGTTAGACGAGGAGGATTATGCCTACTTATTTTAAATTATTTTACCGTACAGCTTTGCTTTGCAAGCAGCTTTTTTTTTAAATATTACGGTCGCCTGTAAAATGGGTCCAAACCGATTTTGAGGTTGTGCCAGGTAATGATATAATAATCCCTTTTAAGTATTTTGTTATGCAAAGTTAATATATTGGGGTTTACCGAAAAGGGATAGGTTATCCTTTTAAGTAATCGTGCCAGGTCAAACATTTAAAGTGTAATTGGTCAGGTTCATCAGAACCGAGTGCTACCTGAGCGCTGGAAGTTTTGCCTATAATAGTAAGGACCAATAAAAATTGTCATACCTGAGCAACAATCGAGCGCTCAGGGAGCGCTTTTTTCTGATGAACCAGGCCATTATAAAATATAATTTTATAATCATAATCTGGTTTTGAGAATTACTTAGGTAGCTTTTATCTTTTATTATATATGTATATATTTATACATGTTCATAATCACTTCCTTTTCAGCAATGGTCAAATGTTTTCGTACTCTTTTCTTGGGGGTGACAATGGGGATGTACGTGGCGCGTCAGCCATTATCTGTTAACAAGCAAATTAACAAAAAAATAAACACAATCTCAAGTTTTCAATATTGCAAAGATTCAAATATTCGAATAGCAGAAAATTCAACAAAAAGGATCTAAAGCCGCTCGACTAATAAAATTAAATAAAACCCCATCGTCATGTAAGTCATGAACCCTATCGAGGCCCTAGGCCACACCGTCGGCGCAGAACGATCACGTGACCGTCTCTCTAACTCTATCTGTTCGGTAACCCAAGTGTAGGAAGGTGAACTTTATGATACTGGAGTGTACAAAAGTCTTAGAAAAACTAATGCACTAGGGTTTAGCTTATCTGGATGTTTGGCCACTCAAAAAATGCTGGTAATAAGGAAGCCCTTACTGAATCGGGTTCTGTGAAACTGCTGATAGGTCCCGAACTGATAATCGACATAGTATATGAAAATACCTGTTAAATCTATAAATATTTTGCTCAAGAATGACATTTTCCGAAGGTAAAGACACTCAGACCGGCTAAGGCACGCAAAGATAAGCTTTCTGGCTGCCTCGATAAGCAATAGTTCTCGATAAGCGATTAAGGAGACGCGGAATGCAGCTAGTGATCCGTCTTGTAACAGGATACAACCATTTAAGATGCCCTTCTCCACATGCTAAGTTTTGAAGACAACGAAAGTGCGTTGGTGTGGAAAAAAGAAAGAAATTTCAGATTACATTATCCGGGAGTGCCCAGCATTTATACGTAGTTTAACAAAAGCCTATGACTGTGTCTTTCACATGGAATATATAAGTAGTATATAGGCAAAATCTGATAAAAAGACTTTGTCATCAGTATATTTTAGTAATTTAAGAAAAATATTAATTTTGATTTTGCCTTATGCCGCCTTTATTTTTACTGGTACTTAATTATTAAGGACAAAAACTTTGTTTTTCCAATATACTTCTAAAAAAAGTAACAATATATGTTGCTGATTTACCAACATTTATAAATTTTACAGTTAAACGAAATTTATATATACGACGTTTAAAGTAAAAATATCTTCACTAAATATTAGATAAAGTATTTTTGTACGTACCAACTACATTTCGTAGAACCAGCATTTTCATTTATTGTTAAATTATCGTATTGTAGATACTTTTCGCTTGCAAGGTGTGGAGGTTGGAAGCAATATGTCTTGGCATGATCATGTAGCGAAAGCATCTAAAGTGGCAACTCAAAAACTTGAGGCTCTCTTTAAAATTAAAAGTCTATATACACTTTAGCTTTAACGCTTTATTAAGCTTAGATGCTCAGATTCGTCCATCTCTTGACTATTGCTCCAACGGATGAAGCTCTGCATTCAAACACACCTTAAAGCTGCTTGATTCTATCCAGAAGAGTTTGGCCCATAAAAGAAAGGTGGTGGACCTGACTCGTTTTTATCGATACCATCACAAAAAATGCTTTTCCGAACTGGCCCATATCATTCCACCCAGCTACCACGTGCAAGATCTACTCGAGGAAAATGCCACTCATAAATATCGAGTGCATCTGCAGATGCCTGGAACGTCTCTTTATTTATACTTGTTATGTTTTAGCCTATCGAATCAACTCCCAAAGCACGTCTTTTCCAAATATTACAACTTTCAAAAATATTAAAAGTAGTTGACTTTCTTAATAATTGAGCAGATACTACAGTTCTTCTTTTAATATTGTCTTTTTTTACGTGATTTAATTTTTTTTTAATTTTCTTTGACGATTTCCAATACTACTGATTATTAATTTTTCCTTGTTTATCATTAAATTTTAAAGTAACTTAGCATTTAAAAAAACCACACCGCTTTTCCAGCAGTGTGGTTTTACTATATGTTTTAAAATCTTTTTAATTTTTTTCGCACCTATGCAATGTATCAAATTATTTTTGTTTTCTTAATAGTTAAAATGCTTATTTCTGGAACTTTATTTAAAACCTTAAAAAATTTTAAAGTTAATAATGCTTTTGTTATTGCAAAAAAAATACATAAATATTTTTTTGTTTATATTTATTTATTTGGGTCTTCTATACATAAAACTTGGAAGGTATCTAAATTCAACATTTTAATTTAGTTATTAATCAGGGTCTAGAATTTTATTACCTTTTTTTATATTGTATCAACTGTTGTTTTAGGTTTTGTTTAAAATGGCAAATAATTTGATGCCTCTTGATATATTTTCTATTTTGAAACTAAATAAATAGGAAACAAAATAATATTTTAAACCTTAAACAAGTATTATAAAAAAATATCAAATATCTTTTCTTGAACTTCAGAAACACCTGATTTTATTTATATAAAATAAAGATAAAAACATATTTTTATTTATAAATTACAAAAATGAAAAAACACGCCTGGAACAATAAAATTACAAAACAGCTGACTTATCTTCTACGGCAAACCGATTTGCCGATTTTATTATATACAAGTAGTATTTTTTACACATTTTTATCGATCATATTTGTTTTTTTTTAATTATTGATAAAATATTTTAAATGAAGGTAATATATTTTTAAATACAGAATCTATTCTAATAACCAATTTCTAAGGATTTTTAATATAAGTTATAAACTAACGTTTAATAATATATCGAGGGCTTGTCCTTAAAATTCTCGTTAGTTTTTGAAAATTTTTTGTTAATTATTGAAACAAATGGTTGATATATGCTATTATTTTTATTATTATTATCTCTCTTTATCACGTACTCACTCTTAACTATGTCATAAATTACATCATATTAACTTGGCTTAGCCTTAATCCATTCAGTTACAGTCAACAAAGTCCCTAGGGAATTCCATAAATTAATTTATTGCCTTGTCGACACATCAAAAGCCTCAGGTGGAGGTTGACTTGTTAATAATAATTAATAGAAGTGGTACGTGTAAAACATATTAATTCTAATACATCCAATTTAATCTCAAGTATGAATTTAATTTTAATCTATTTATATTAAATTAACAATCTAAATTTAATTTAAAATTTAGATTGTATAATATTAAGAGCTTTCTGGAAAATATACTAATTTAATTTAAATTAAAATAGCATAGATGGGTTGACCAACCATAACATGATTACTGGGAAGATAAATTATAGATGCAAAAACGGTGCTGACATCTTTTATAAATGTAGTTTCATAAAATTTTATAAGCATTGGGGCAAATTAAGGTATGCCCATAAAAATTGATAATCTGCTGTCTCATCCTATTTCATTTTATTTTACTTAGTAAAGCTAGAAGATCAAACAAAATAAATCATGGATGACAAATGGTCTAATAGAATATCTGCTTATTTAACTCTCCATTGGTCGCGTGGATATTTGTAACGCTAAGAGTCGCGCAGATAACAGTTGTCATCCAGTTATTATTTTTCAAAAAATGATTTACAAACGGAAAGTTTAGTGGAAAAATGTTTTATTTTATAATAATGTTGGATAATATAAACTAATGAATCAACCTGATACACTGATTTTGATTTTAATAGAACCAAAATTAATTCTAAATAAGTAACCAAAAGTACTGTACTAAATATAAGTATTTACTGATTCTCAACACAACTGGTACAAATATTTTTTAAGCGGTCTAGACAGGCCCAATTATTACATTTGTAACACCATTTTCTGCTTATTTTGTTACGTTGCCTCCCACACTGATAGCACCGTCCTCGTGAACCGGTTTTATCAAGTTGTTGCACTGCCTCCTCCTGGATCCCAACAAGTAACTTAGCTCTTCTGCGAAGCTCCCTTGGGAGGGTTTCGATGCTCGCCCTCCGTTCTATTTGTGGTTTTATTAGAGCCCAACTTAGATTTTCTAGAAATTCAGCTCTTTTGGTATTTGTTGTTGAAGCTGCACAATGGTGCCTATAGATACAGAACGAATTTATTGCCGCTATGTTCAGAAAATCATAAAACAGTACCATGGGCCATCGTCTTGTACTGCGTTGCACGGTATTTTTTTGACACAATTGATCCAAAAAGTCAACCCTAACTTTTCTCATATTATAAAAAGTGACCATTTCTGGCTTTTGTGCTTTGCCTGTTGAAGCATCTATGGCTCCATCAAAATGGATTGTGGATAATATTAGAACTGTTTTACCTTTTTTGGGGCAGTAGAATACCAGACTACAATCTTTCTGAAATCCAAAGATTGACGAATTTATTTGTCGGCTCTTGTTTGGTAAAAAGTCTTTGGGTATTTCCCTATTATTTTGACGCATAGTACCAATAGACGTGAGGTTTACACTTTGTAGCTTTTTTGCTAAGGAAAGGCTAGAAAACCAGTTATCACCAGTAATGTTCCTATTTGTTCCTCTTACTGGTTCCACTAAACGAAGGACGATATCTTTAGCCGCATTGCTAATGCTATATGGCTTATCTGGCTGCTTGCCAACATATGGTTCTAAGTTTAGCGTGTAAGCTGTTTTCGAGTCGACAAGCGCAAAAACCTTCAAACCATATTTGGCAGGTTTACTTGGAATATAATGTCGAAATTAACATCTTCCTCGAAATGACAATAGCTGCTCGTCGATAGTAAACTTACATGTAAACCTACTTGGTCAAAAATACTTCTGAAAATTTTTATTGAACAGTTCCATTATTTTTCGAACTGGTGCTAGTTTATCAAGGCCCGTCTTTGTTCCCTATCCCGAATGTCATCAAACCTTAGACATCTTAAAAGAAATCTAAAACGCCTTTCCGACATACATAAATAACATGATTCGAGACCGTTGCCTTTTGAATTGTCCCATAATTTACTGACATTTTTTTAACAGCGTAAAGATCCAATAAGGTATAACAAACCGATAAAAGCTCAAGCCTGTAAAGCATCAGTCTCCCTAGCATCTCTGTCCCTTCCAAATTTAGCACGAACTTTCTGGATATAAATATTTGTTGATTCTACAATAGTCCCAATAATGTCCTCGTCTAAAAATAAATTGTAAATATCAATTTCTGATTTCAATTCGCGAGCTTCTTTTCTTGGATCTGGCAAGTGAGTTATAATATTGCAAGCCCGTGTTGTAACATTCAGAGGAAAATTACCTCTTCTCCACCTCGTCATTCCATCCTTCACAAGATATATATCATTATCCAGCATCCCTTCATCTTCATCGTCCAGACTTTCCTCGTCAGCTCCCTGTTCACCATGTGTATCATGTTCGCTCTCATATACAAAATCATTATCCGATTCGCTTTCGTTTTCTTCCGGTTCACTTTCATCTTCCTCCATTTCATTATACCATTACAACCATTTCATGGGATCTTTGCTACGTTCGTCTCTTGATCTTTTTGGTTGTGACATTTTCGGAAATCTAAAAAAAAAACAGATTTTTTACAATTTTTACAGTAAAATATTATACACATTGTGCCAGTTAGAAATTACAATTGCCAATTTTTACGCCAATGCGTGGAACAGAAACGGGAGACTGTAGAAAGCAAGATAGAACTTTGCTCCGCCATCTATATTATTTGTTTACATGCATGCGTTCTCTGTCTAATCTCGATCTGTCTCTGTTTTACACACTGAAATCCAACTGCAAAACGTGTATATAACCCTACATTTTGAAAATAATATACATATTTTACATAAGAAAGTATCAATTTCAAAACAAATTAGACAATGCAAACTGCGATAATAGTAAAAACAAATAATACTTACCAAAATCCAATTTGATAGCACTATTAGTCGCGCGGATGACCAATGTCATCCACTGTCAAATATGTGTGAAAACCCAAACAACTGTAACGAGGCGACAACAACTAATAACTGATACACGTACCTAAATCACTTGTAGGAAGGTACATAAAAGCTCGCGTGATAAATCCTAACCAATGAAATGCAGTATTAGACTAATGAGGCGTGGATGACCAGTGTCATCCGCGCGACTAATGAAGGATTAAGATATCTGGAAAAGAAAGTTAGATCAAAAAAGCTTTTTGAAACTACCTAAATATAAATAATATAAGATAGCACCAAAATTAAGATCTTTTTAAACCTATTTACTTATATTAGCTCTCTTGCCATTTGGAAACTGTATTAATGCATAATTTACATAAAGAAGTTTTTATGGTTGAGAGCTATACACTTTCCTCACCCAATTATAGACTGCTGCCGACATTAGAAAAAAAATTTAAAAAAAATAATGATAACAACCCCACATAAGCACTAATGATGTAATTTTTCAACCAATATAAATGCTCGTCTTGCAGTAGTTTTTTTGTGACTTGACGAAAGCCTTTTACTGTGCGTCATACTGCTGTGTGACATACAGTTACATGTTACATGTGTGGAATACTGCTAAAAAAGTAGTCTAGGTCTTAGCAATTGAATTCATAAATTGATCTTTGGCAATAGTAATATAAAATGTCTGAATTGTAATATTTCTTATGAATTGTTCAAAATTTTAAATTTACATATAGCCTTAAAAATGTTAAGATTACATAATCCAAAACCTATTTTTATAAATCGTACCTAGTAAGCCATAAATTATTGGTGAGAAAATATGCTTAGAATGACTGCTCTTTAACCCAATAACAAAATAATCTTAATGCAAGATCGACTGTTAATATTATCATTATTGTTTTATTCTCAAATAACTTTACGAATAAAACAAAAATTACTTATAAACTTTATTTCTTATATTAATTATGTAGCAGTTTCAATAAGAGGATTATTAGGCTTTTATTTTTTTTTAAACTAAAGCAGGCAAAACTATATATTTCTTAAACGTACCATAAACTAAAATCTTTTCGAAATATATATTTCTTGCGGTATATAATATATGTTTCTAACTATCTTTTATATACCAAACAGACTAAGTACTAATATATTAATATATCATAGCCTTGTAATAATAACTCAGAAACAGGATACATTAATTTTGGTATGACAGTGATAGAATACAGTCACTTGCAGAATAAACACTAAATTTCCCTGAAAATAAATCCTGCGTCTGCTAGAAATAATATTACTATCTATGGTTACACACCTGTGAAATTTCCGAATTTATCATTAATATTAATTTGGCTTATTTACAAGGAAGTAATTAATATTTAGTAAAAGGAAATAAAGGGGACGATTTTGCTCTATCATTTTTTTAAATAAATTCCCATTAGGAAAACCTTAGTAAAAAAGTATGTCACGATAAATAATCGACTATACCTTATTGCACGTCTCCACATATGGTTGCATGTCACGGATTAAAGAAGTTCAAGGTGTACCTGAGTAGATGTATGACTAGTAGGTTAAATATGTTGAACAACAATTTTATTTTACTTTAAAACAATGACAAATGTTACTATAAATAATCAGCTCAGTGTCAATCAATAAAGAAAAATTGGTGTGCTAAATTTTTTATGTGTTAACTTGTGCTAAACTGTTTTATTTTAAATTCTTGCTGGTTTACACGATCACCTTATCATCAATATCAACTTTTTTATTTTTAAAGAAACGCCTCGTATAATATTCTATTATATATTATACCATTATATATCATCATATATCATACCATTACATATTTTACTTTGATTAAGCTGTACGGAAATAATAGTTTTTAGTAAATAAATAGTAAACACGCTGCCTCTTTATGAACCGTTACCAATACAAAGGGTATATTGTCGGTCTGTTTATTTGTTTATTTCTCTGTGAACTTATACTCAATAAAAGCATTTATTTGTTCTGAAATGCTCTACGTAACGTAAACTTTAGGTAGTTCAAAAATCGAAATATTAATGAAGAAGAGGATTGGAGATCGGATGCGAAATCAAACTAAAGGTGCCACGTTATTTCAAGCAATTGTTCGTCTTTATATGATTATGTCTATAAAGAAAATGTAACTATGATAAATAGCCTTAAAAAATAAATTGCTTCACAGGCAAGTGGAAGAAAATTTTGTGCTGCAATAATATGTGACCTTTTAAAGGTTTCTGATTTAGTTTGATATTATTTTTAAAAATTGCATTCTAGTTCTTGATGTGCTTTAAAAAACTGTTTTTTTTTTTTAATTTGCATTTATAACTTTAATTACTTTTCAATGTATGAGTCGTACACATTTTGTATATTTAACATATTTATGTAATTACTTGGAAAAACGTTTTCAGTAATAAATGATTTTTTGGTAGTGAAAATAGATTTACTAACTTCTACTACCTCTACAGGTCCTAGAAAAGAGCCGGTAAGTTGATTTTGACAGTGGGGGATAGCTTTAAAATTTGGAAGTTCGGCTATCCGAGATCAGAGTTAGTGTTGCTTTTCTAAATCTTCGTTCCAGGAAAACAGACTTTGATAATTTTTAAAATTATACCACCTAATACTATTTTGACATTTTTGAAGTTATAGAAACCGGTTGACATGAGACGATAAAAAAGATAAGAAAGACGATAAAGACTCTATTTGAAAAAGAAGCCAAAGAGTTACAATAAAATAATATTTAGTACATCATAAAGTCTATTTGTTTAACAACTGTATGTCCTATTTATTAAACAAATATCCTGCTCTAAACAAATTGCTTTTAAAGATGGACTGCTTACATCACGGATTACGAGTAATATCAAATAGTTAATTGAACTAAGAGATAAAGCTCAAAAAAATATACGACAAACAACGCATACGAATTTGGCAATTTAGAAATTATTCTAAACATGCGAATAATTGCAAAAAATACATTTTTAAATAGATGTATTTAGTAAAGGAAAAAAAAATTGAAAAAAAAAGCAAAAAAGTGTAAGTCAACTAAAAAAAAATTATCTAATTCCTGAAAGTCCTAATATCCTCGAGGACCCAATTTTCTTTCAAATATCGCAAACTTTACAAATTCCACGTCATTAAAAAATAGTTATATAGTTGGAGTCCTTGGTCTGACACTTAAAATGACGAGACAAGTTTACCACTAACCAAACCTCAAAAGAGTTCTGGTTAGTCGTTAAACCATCTTGTAATTTGAGTCATTAGAAAAAATTTGTTTTTATAATACGAACAATTTTAGCAAATTTAATACGAAATGTAACATAGGTCTTATTAGCGAAGAAAAATTATTCAAATTATAAATGAAATAGGGTTTAATGCAAGAAATAGTAACAAAATTGCTGTTAAAGATCACTGGTCAAAATATTAAATTCCTGCATTTTAGAAAAACAATTACCCTATAAATGAAAAAAGCGATACTTATTTCTTACTAAAAACACATACACCAACAGATTTTTAAGCTAGTCTTCGATTGAATATTAGCTAACTAAAATTTAAAAGCTATATTATAATTATATTATATATATAAACTATTCCTGACTGCCAATCAAACTTTCGTAAGCCTTTGAGTGCTATAACAAATCATATTAATATTGTCAATTAAAATAAACCTAAAAAGGATTTTTTTTTATGGTAAACACAAGCACAAGAGGAAAGTCCTATGTCACTCTTGGAGTGGTGCTTGCGCGAAGATATTTGTGGGCAGTTATCTTGAATTTAATTTGAATCTGGGCATATATCTGTAGGATGTATGCGTCGGGAAATATGTGAGGTGAAAGCCCGTTCCACAAAGAAGATGTTCTCCACATGAATGAGTCCCGATAGAGCGACGTCCTTGGGGTAGGCAGGTGGACTCGATGTTGATGAGCCGCAACTGCTAGACGCGTCCTTCTTGCCGGAACAACCCTGGGTGGAATCAGGCCTGCCAGCTCAGAGGAGCACTTACCGTGATAACGGTAGAATAAACAGAGATCCGCCATCTTTCTCCTGTGCTCCAGACTATTCAGACTCTTTGTCAGTTCTGGTTTGTCGATAAGACGAATAGCTCTCTTCTGTATAGAATCCAGCAGGTTTAAACTATGCTTGGGTGCAGAGCTCGAGACATGCGAGCAATACTCGAAGGGCGTATTTGAGCCTTATAAAGAGTCAGCAGCTGTTCTGGTGTATACAGTTTTTTTGTTTTGAAAAGCACTCCGAGTTTTTTTTGAGCCGCCCTGGCGACCTCGGCAACGTGGTCATGCCAGGACACACTGTTGGTGACCTCGACTCCTAGAAGATGTAAAGATGATTTCATTAGCAATGTTTTCCCTGCCATAACTAGCTCCAGGCCACCAAGGTTAGTCTTCATCGTAAATACTGCAGCCTGCGTTTTTTAGCGTTAAAATTGACCTAATTGTTATCGCCTTACTCCAAGATTGTCCTAATATCGTTGTTGGTTGAAGCTACTTGTTGCTGCCTAAGATTCTGAGAACTTGCGGCTGTCGTTGGTTTGGCGGACTTAAATGTGGAAATAAGTGTGCTATCGTCCGCAAAGCTGTAGATTGGATGGACAGTGGTTCCTAGCAAATCGTTGATATATATCAAGAAAAGGGTGGGGGATAGAATGCATCCTTGAGGGACTCCAGCATTAATATTAAATTTGTCGGAGAGGTGTCCATCGACGGCTACTTGGATTTTTCGTTGTTCAAGAAAACTTTTGATCCAATTTAATAATGAGTTTTGTATGCCGATTGAGGAGAGCTTAGTTAGTAGTCATGCCACACTCTGTCAAATGCCTTGGAAATGTCAAGAGCGACTGAGCGGGACTCGCCGTGCTTCTCCATGGCCTCCGTCCACAAGTGTGTGACGTAGGCCAGAAGATCGCCGGTGGATCTAAGCTTTCGGAAGCCGTATTGATGATCGTTGATTAGTCCAGATGATTCCAGATATCTTAACAGTTGTTGGTTGACTGTTTTCTCCATAATCTTCGATATTACTGGAACTAGTGCAATCGGGCAGTAATTGGAGGGCATCGTCTTCTTACTCTTTTTGGGTACAGCTTGCACTCGAGCAGTTTTTCAGCTTGCCGGAAATTGGCCCTGCTTATACGATGCCGTGAACAGTCTACATAAGGGAGGAGTCAATTCGTCTGCACAACGTTTTAGTATTAGGGCTGGAATTCCATCGGGTCCAGAAGCTTTGTTTAAACAAGTTAACATGCTTGATACTGTTAGATCTAAGTAAAGAGTTTGATATCATAGATCACCAAATGCTTTCGACAAAGTTTAAGAATATTGATTTTTTGGCAGAAGCAGTTGATTTTTTAAGTCCTATCTTGAAGATCGCTTACATTGTCGCAGAATTTTAAGATTTTTGCCACTTAAAAAGGGGATACCTCGGGGTTCCATGTTAAGGCTTCTCCTTTTTTTTCCTGTATAATGCTAACATGAATCAGTAAATATAAGATTCCAGGCTACACTAATTTGACTATTTACAATTTTTGTACAAAATTTATTTCAGTACAAAAAACATTTACCACCAATACAAATTGTTTGCTTTGCAATTTTCTTGTACTGCCACTGCTAGATTATAGAGATATTGTTTATGGTGACTTAATAATCGTGTCTTTGTCTTGTACAAAAATCGCAAAATGTTTATATGCGTTTTTCTGGTAACACAATTTCTCTGAATTAAAATTTTATCTATATATATAAAAGAGTTTGTCCTGATTGACTGGCTCATCATCGCAGTGCCCAAACTACAATAGCTAGAAACGTGAAATTTTGCCAACGGGTTCCTTTTATAATGTAGGCACCGCATAAGTACGGATTTTTCGAAATTCCACCGATGAGGGGTAAAAAATGGGAAAGTTGTTACTTGTGACCTCGAGAAATAAGGGGGAGTACTGCCCGCACCAACGAGTCGCAGGCATCAACTTAAGAAACAAAATTAACTGTAACAATGTTTTTTTATAATATAGGCCCCGGATACGAACGAACTTTTTGAAATTCCACCGATAAGGGGTGTTAGCGATATGATAAATATCGCATTGCGGCATAAAACTGATTAATAAATACGATTGAAAAAGTGCCTCTGTATTATTTATATTTTGGTAGACATAACAACAAGGCGGGTCCATACGAGACTGAGACCCGAAAGGTGACTCAACTCAGTCTTACCGCTCGCTCTGCATCTAACGAATCATTTTTAAGATTATTTGTCTTGACCTCAAGAAAAACGGCGTGGCAACTGTGGGTTGCATGTACTATCAATGAGGCGAGACTTCGGATTTAATTTTTGTGTATTGTGGGTTGCATTTACTATTATTGGAGGTCTTCTTCGACTTTTCTTTTATTTTCACGCGAGCATTCAGCTAGTACTTTATATGAGGAATAGAAGTAAATAGCATGTATAATTTAATTTATAAAATAATTAAATCAGCAGCTCTCATATTTTAGAAAATTATTCTTTCCGCTTTTTTTAATGTTCTGCACCTATTTATAATTCAATATAATAGAACATCAAGCTATAAAAAATCATTTTAATATAGAAATTCACATGTGGAAAAAATTATTTTCACTATCTTTTTATATAAATTCAAGATAGTAAAATTAGTCAAACTAGGTTAACAATATATGGCACCTACAACACTTTAATAAAAATTGATCCAGTTATTTTTATTTGTCCGTAAAAAGCATCTTAATTCTTCTATAACTTTTTTCAATAAATCACTTATTCGTCGATCTCGCAAGCATAAATAAAATTTTAAATTTTAGTATTGTAGTATTCATTCAAATCAAAGGCATACAAGAATCAATAAACTATTGTAATATATCTAACTGTTAAGAATAAATTATAAGTATTTATTTAGATTTACCAAAATTAGGATAACTTAAGAAAGACCAATTTAATGTACAAAATATACTAGGAAATTTAAAATTTTTAAATTCCCGTGAAAACGAATGTTGAATGCCTAAGAAGAAACGAGCTTGCGCGTTAAAAAGTCAACGATGAAAAGTAAAAGTTTCTCATTTACAAAAACTGCTACACCGTGCAACAGTAATTTGCTCCTGCATTAAACCAGATTAAATAAAATATTTACCGCTAACTTAATAAAACGATCACTGTTAAGAAACAAACTAAGCTGAATGCGTGGAAGAAAACTAATCTGGATACCCAGGAAATTCACTAGAAAAATGTGTGGACACTCGAGGAATCGAACCGCGAGGTAGAGAAACTTCGAACTTTATTTCAAACCTAATTTTATATTTTTAACCAGTCCTTTTAGTTTTTGTATATTTTTGTAAAATAACAAACAATGACATTGTCATATTTACTATAGAAAGAATGTCGAAATTCCTATATATCTGCTCTTAATAAAACTTAATAATTTTACGGGAAAACTCAATTAATTTCCTCGGTTAATTGATTTTTTATAATAAAAAGTACCATGAATTCCATTAAATAAAAATAATGCAGTTATCCTACTTAATATTATTATTTTTTATCTATTTGGATAATTTTTTTAAACCAGAAAATAAAATAAGTGTTAATAAGCTAATGGAACATAAAGTTATTTTACAATTTTCCATTTTGGAAAGTTAATAAACGGATAGGTTTCATCCTTTATTAATTTAGTTTGAAACGAAATATCAAAACTGGATATGACGTTTAATATTCCATAACGGACTAACCATCAAACTAACTAATATTTTCAGGCAAGTTTCAATTCCCCAGGAGAAATCATACATGTCTCACTGGTAAAACTTATTTAGTGAACTTTTTCAATCTGGATTTCGACACAAATTCGATTTTCGATGAAAAAGTTTGACTTGAAATTTCTTATTTATACATACTGGCTTATTTATCTGAGTTTCTTGGTATGCATTTATTCGTATATCTCTATACAACTGTATAGTTTAAAAAATCTTTCTATTTTATTTAAAAGATATAAAGAGGGACGACCTTATATGTCCGTGTTATATATAAAACCACAGGTTCTATTGAAACCTCACTTTAACTTGTAAACCCCTAAAATACGTTCGAGCTAGTTCGCTCAAAATCTTATAGCCGGTGCTGAAATCAATTAATCTGATACAAGTAAATGCAGAAAACCCAGGAAAGCAGAACTGAATACACTAGCCAGAAATATTTTAAGGATTTAAACAGGATTTAGATTAGAAAACTCTTAGAGTTACGTGAATAAATGTTAGATAATTGAGAAACCGTTAAAAGAATCTGTAATAAAATTAATTAAATTCGTTTTAGAATAGTGACACCATTCCGTATATCGATATACAGAAATAATATTATAATAATAGGATGGAATAAATGAAAACAGGTTAATTAAAAAATAGTCGAAAATGTAATTTATTACATTAATAAATAATTTCATATCAGGTTGGCAAATAATTAAAAAAATTAATTTTATAGTAGCATACTGCATTAAGTGAATAGAAGAATCCCCGGTATGTTACCAGTAAGTTGACACCTCTGGTAAAAGATGTGCCAGTGTTACAAACCTAAAAAATGTTTCCTATAAATAACAGATACACATGGATACAGAGTGATTTTTAAGTTGATACCTACTTTTTTTTTAACTGTGTATAGAACTCGATAAAATAAATATTTTTTTCATATAACTTAATTAAAAAAACCAAAAAATAAAAAAATTGCATTGCCAACATGTTATAAAATGAGTCCAATACGGTCCTCTTTACTTTAAATAAGTTGTTCAAAGTTGTCACCATTAACTTCAACACAACGATTTGCTCGACGAAACCACTGTTCCGTAACGGCACGCAATAGAGAAATCGGTTTTTGTCTAACTGTCGCCGCAGCCTGCTCAATACGTGCTATTGGTTCTTCTTGTGTGTCGATAAAAGTCTTGAAAACTAAATTTTTCATATACCCCCAAAGTCACATGGATTTAGGTCTGGCGACCTTGGTGGCCATGCAACTAGTCGATTTCGGCCAATCCACCGATTTGGGTAACTTATATCCAAAAATTCGCTCACTTCTCGTCTAAAATGGGCAGGTGCTCCATCCTACAGGAGCCACATAGCTTGCCTGATATTCAGTGGCACGTCTTGTAACAGAACAGGTAGATTATTTTGCAAAAAGTCCAAATAAACATCGCCCGTCAAACGGTCTGGTAAGATAAATGGTCCAACAAGTATCCCATTCACAATTCCTGCCCACACATTAGCAGAAAAGCGGTGTTAAAAATTGGTTTTGCGAATTGCATGGGGATTATCAACAGACCAAACATGCGTATTTCGAAAATTGTTAATTCCGTTTCGGGTGAATGTTGCCTCGTCCATGTCTGAGATTTTGTTCGAAAAATGTTGATAATTTTCATGTTGTTGTAGGAACCATTCACAAAACTGAACTCTGCGGGGGAAGTCTTCAGGCAGTAGCGCTTGGACACGTTGAACGTGAACGGGATTAAATTGATTCTCGCGCAATGTTGTCCATACTTTTGTTTGACTTAATCCGACCTGCCCTGCAACAACTCAAGTACTTGTTGTTGGATCTTCCTCGATGAGATTTAAAATTTGTTCTTCCCTATGAATATTTTCAGGTCTCCTTCCTCTTCCTGCATGCCCTCCACGATGTTCCCGTAAATCGCCAATATCCCTAGCCCATTGAAGAAGATTTATGAAACTTCTGGGCGTAGGATGATTCCGAAAAGGAAGGCGGTCTGCGTATAATACCGAAGCAGCAGCAGCACTTTGAAGACACTCTCCATAAATAAGCAACATATCCACAAGTTCATTGTTTTCGTAACGATGTGCCATTTTTAGGATTTGCAAATTTAAAATTAACAACAATAAACCAAAAGTGTCTAAGACTAACTGATCGGTACAATGCGTGATCGATAATATAAAAATTCGAGCAAAAACTAAACATAAACATTAAAAATCACCCTGTATAAGCACTGGGTAGGGTAGTAATCTTCATGAGTTACCTTTATACAACGATGATGCACTGCAAAAACAGTTGGCTACATAAGTTTAACAATCCTATTTTAATAGATATATGTTATTATGAAGAGAAAATATAAAAAAATGGGGTTTCTTGGGTGAAAAATTAGATACCGTACTAAACAAGTTACAGCTAAGGAAAGTCCTTTCAACCTTTCTCCAAATATTAATTAAATTTTTGTAATTAAATTAATTTAATTTAGATTAAAACAAAAGAAGTGTATAGACTAATTTAAGGACTTTTGTTAAATAGACGTATCATTCAGGAAAAAAAAAATGGGATATTTACTTATTCAAATACAATCTTTTAGAAATAGCTGAGTTCTTTAGAGATACAATGATTAGTGTGTGCTTGAATTGGTTTTAACTAGAATTTCTTATCTAAAATCATGGAAGCAGTATTATCGGTATACAAGTAAAAGATAGAACCCCAATAACATTTAGGCAAGTCAATTGCATACATCAAAAATAAAATAGGCTCAAGAATGGATGAGTGAAAACAATATACTTTATACAATCATATGCCCTAGATAAATCGTTAAATATATTAAAGGCATGCAGACACCCTCAAATCTCTCTGGAATGTTTTTATGTTCTGATTTTTTTATTTTTAATTGTTCATTTGATACTTAAGTAACTATTCAAATACTTTTACTGATAGTTAGAAGAAGTCAAATAGTTTAATAGTTTTCAATTTTAACGTCATCTTTAGACCCTTTTTTATAAATAAGTATAACTCTTACAACATTGGTCAATTTGGTAAGAGGAATCATTACCACCAATTACTTAGTCTTCACAAGTCATATATCCAAACCACCAGAACTTTTCATTAGATGTTGATTCTTCCTTAACTGAGTGAACATCATTGGGATACATTATGTTTGGTGTACCAATAATATTCTACCCCCAGAAATATCTCTTCTGGTATTCAGATAAGTATAATATGCTATCTTATATCCTACTTTAACCACTATATTAATATATAATTAAAAAAATTAAGCATTTTAAAGGAGGCAATTTGTACTAACTAGTACCCCACATCAAACTGAGCTTTGTTTATTGACTTAAGTATGAATTAACATCAGAATACAATGCTCTTACTTTTGGAATCTTCAGGTATGCTTGTACAGTTATAAGAAGATCATGTGTATCAGCTTTAACGAAAAAATTTTAGAGTTTTCCAGTACTTTACCTTAAGATCTAAGCCATAAAATATGCAAACACGTAAAATAATTTACAAAAATCTAAACTCTCAGCAAATCTATTAAAAGTACATTAAAATCTGTCAAAAGTTTATCCTATTTATATGAATATTTAAATGGTAACAACATTTAACTAAGCTATTAAGCTATGTATATATTTTTATTTATTTACTTTTATTTTATTAATACTCCACATATAAACCTAGGAAAGAGTTTAGCTGAATTCAAAGAAACTTTCGAATTAGCATGCCTCTTAAATGGAATATGGAAGAAAAAGCTTAAATGGTTTATAAAAAATGTATCTGAATTTAAAGAGATTTTTAAAGTAGCACGCCTTTTAGATGAAATGTGTAAAGAGAGTTTACATAGTTTGTAATCTCACTCAACTTAAAGATAATTTAAAAAAATTAGTAGAAAGGCATTTAAACAAGATGCACAGCAAAAAAATTAGACAACTAATAGCTTAGTTTAAATGAAAAGATTGAAACTAGTAGATAAACAGAGAATATTAGAGTAATTATTTTCACTTACCAAAGTCGACTTTGAAAATAAAATGTTTTTGTGTTTCGCATTTAAGGTAATATCCAAAAGTAAAGGAATTTATATCAATAAGCCTTGAATTTTTTTAAAATACAATTATTTAAATAATGATTAAATGATTATTATAAAGCGTTAATTACAAAAAATGCTCCTTCAAAGCTCGTCATTATTTTATTAGAAAAGAAGAATAAATAGCATTGATCTTAAATACAATAATAGTTCAAGAAAAATAAATAAAAAAAGGAATTTATATTGCTGAAAATGGTAAGTAGAAATAGATCACTAAAACAATGACTAAGATGAAAAAAATAAATAGAGATAGACTAAGTATAATTAAAGCAGATGAAATATCTAATATATCTGTCCTATTTTTACTAACTTAGTATATTTCTACTTATTTCACTTGATCGTTTTTATTACTTTTATAATAAAACTGTGGCCATTAAGATAATTAGACAATCACTTGTTACGTAAAATAAAAAAATAATTTGTAACGTAACATAGGCCCATAGTGAAAAATCAAAAATCACTGAAAAATCAACTTAAACGATTTAGGAACCAAAAGTATCTAAATGATAAAAAAGCGTTCTCTGCAGTAAATTAGGATCAAAAATTAATAACAAAAATCTACGGTCCTCCCAATGTGCGGCGGCCGTGAGGCGCGCAAAATTGGCGTAACAAATCAAGGTTTTAAATTTGGTATTTCAGCGAAATTTCGCCATGTTTCATTTTGACCTGAATAAATATCCAGGCACGAATGAAATATACCGTCTGCAAAATTACTTTAAGCCTTTCGGTTGACCATAGTTAAGGGGATTTGACCCCTAACGGTCGTGTAAATGTAACATGAATTTACTGTGGTCGGGTAAGCTTTCATTAGTTATTTTTGATACGGTACTACGTTAGGCTAATATCTACTTTTTGGTAGTCTGCGTTGTCTAAATAATGAGAAAAATTCCTGTTTTTTTAACATGGTTTACTGGCATAGCTGTATATAAATTTGGCACACATCATTAGCAACCTAAATACTACTTTTTGGTCCCTAGCTAATTTTACAAAACGTCACAATGGCAATTACCTAAACTGAAAAAATAAGAATTACCTAAGTTGAAAGAACTAATAATGTTCGTTAAAATTGTAACAATGATTAATTATTATGATATTATTAACTTAAATGAATCTCGAAGTGTTACAAGATAGACATACCACTGATAATGGCTTGGCAGCCGAAAGCGCTCTGCTATAAGATTTTTTAAAAATATACACTTTATACAAATATGTTAGTCTTTTATATAGGCTTTGCGTGTACGCAGCTAAAACTTCAAATATAATATATTATAACACATTATTAGCAATCTAAATAATACTTTTCGGTCCTTTTATCTCATTTTGCAATACTTCAAAATGGTGGTGGGACGCCATTTTTAAAAATAAAATTAAATAGAAAATAGATTAAGATAGTTTTATATTAACAGTCTTAACAATGTTGTTCTTATATAATATAATTAAATAAATAATATATATTATATATAATATATATAATATATATAATATATATAATATATATAATATATATAAATAATATATAATAAATATTTCCAAAATAAAATGTATTATAAATATTGTTAACTTGAGATTTTCTAGAATTAAGCTTTAAATAATCAAATATTTTTTTTCGTTAGATTTTTCATTAACTTTTTTAGTTTCAAAATAAAAAAAAAGTTTGCGCAGCCAGGCTTTCAATATATAGTTGTAGTCTGATTAACTAAGCCATTCAACGTAGTCAATTTCTATTTTACCATACAATTTTCATCTCCCTTGACTGCGTAGTATTCAGCGTTTTATTAGTAGTCAGCGTATCATTCTGCGTTTTATCTTAACTGTTTGTTAAAAAGTTTCTTGTAGAATCACGGTTAAAGAGGAATTCTACAATAATATGTATAATTTTTTTGCAAACCTAAACCCCTTACTATTGCGTGCTAGCTGTATAGATAAAAATAGCGTGAAGATACAAGAAAATGCACAAGACGTTGAATCAGAATTTTCATAGGAATCAGATTTTTTTTTGCTGAAGATGTGCATTCCATTTTAGCGAAGCCAGTAGTATTTGTTAATTTGGATCACAGCATCTTCAGAAGCCCTATTTTTAAAAAGGATAGATAATAGCAAAATATAAGAGTTACTCAGACATTAAGCACGTCAATATACAATTAGCTAAAAACTCTTTTAATTTGTTAAATGAGTATAGCTAACTTCTTTTTTTCATCTAGTGTTATTTCCTGTATAGCACTTTGGCCTAAGATATTAATTAGTGTTATCGCTATTCGTCTATAAGGCAATTTCTACTAAGCCTTAACTACTAACCTGCTCCTTTGCTTTAATTGCTACAAGGTGACTTCTTTTACTAATGTATGAGGCAATTTAACGAATTTAATTCGGATGTTATGAATTATTAGAACCCTATCAATTGATGCAAATTCTGCTAAATTCTTATCAGATAATTATAAATCGTTTTCTCTTATCAGTAAGAACAGTTTAAAATTTTGATTTTTATTATATTCAATCAGATTTTTAGTGACATGCTTAAGTAAAGATGGTCCTATGAATGATAAGACTATTTAGATTTACTAAAGCGCATCCCAAAATTATAAAAATATTTGACAAATCAAAATTAAAATAAAAGAGCTTCCAAAATAAAAAAGTTATCGTTGTTATAAGAACTAACTAGTGAACGGTGCCTACCGGTATATACAAATTCCTACATTATTCATGTTACATTAAGTCTAAAAAATATATACATACTATATATTCATAACTCTCTCGCCAGACATTGAATAATAAAATGCTAACAAATATGTAATAATAAAGCAAACTTTTCCATTATTAAACTTAATTAAATTATGTTTGAATAATCCTCGTCAAATAATCTTTTTCAAAAAGTAATTATATCAACAATAATACTCCCGCTACTTTTCCACAATTTTAATTAACAGCATCATGTAACACATACCCCTTTTTAAATTTGCATTTTTTATTCATCAGCTGTAAGCCCGGATGCGATATAAAGCCCAATAGTTTGACGAAATCATTAAAAAAGCAAATATTCATTTTTGAAATATGCAGGTAATCCTTTAGTAGTTACGCTTCGTTTTGTTGTGTTGAGTTATGTTGTATATACATAGCATCTACTTTACGCCAGACAACCCAAAACCCAAAACAATAAAATGCAATTACCAATTTTGATTGCCCGAGAATGATTTTTTTTTGTGAATTTTAATTAGATTATTTGTGAATGATATTACAATGAAAGAGACAGCAGATGTTATCGTTACCTTTAGAAAATCGTCACTCACACTCTCTTATTAGTAAAGTAAGAAATTAACAATTAATTTAAAAATTATTATAATTTTCTTTTTGTAAATCATAGATGAAGTATGGATTTTGTCAGAATTTCCTTCACATTAGTTGAAAAGTGTGCTAATAAAATTTGAAAAAATGTTTTTTATGTATTCAACCATTTTCCAATAGCCAGTTCCCAGCTGCTTGGCAAATGTTTTATGTATCATCAATTTTTAAGTGTGAGAATAGAAATATTATTTTAAATTATTGACCTGTAAGTAAAGTTTGTATTTTTTGTAAGCTTATTTTTTTTTAATTAATAAAAACGCAGCTAATTTTTAAACAGCACTGTTTTTTGTCTAATTGATCTATTGACAGGAATCTTCTTACTTACATCGATTTTTTAAAAGAATAATATGGATATGAGTATTCAGATTAACTTGATCTACATCGACTATACCATTCTGAATTGGGTTAAAACATCTTTTGCTTAAAGAAAATTTTAAGTTTGAAAAAATGGTATAAGTTTCTAAGTAATATTTTTTTTATTTATTCATAATACGGGAAAACCCCATTAACTGTAAATTTTACAAAGCAATAATATTTACATAAACAACTTTCATAATCTAAACCTACTTAAAAAATTAATACTAAAGTAAAAAACACCTATACTACATATACTAGAAACAACCTTAATAATTTATATGCAAGAATGTAAATACAAAACTTTATGCACAATTATGAAGTAAGTGACCTCTTTAGATGCATTAAGGAACTTATGTTAAACACATCAATATTCGAATTGTTTAACAAATTCATATACCTATCCATAGGATTGTTAATTCCATAGGATGTTCTGTGGATTGGAATGTTAAAGGTTACATTATGGCGCAACCCGTGATGAGGAACATTAAATCGTATGCGACCCAACAGATCAGGGCAATCAATAAGCCTATTACCGATCTTATATATAAAACTAGCACCAGAAATATTACGGCGTTGCGACAGTGTCGGAATAGATAATTGACTTTCAATATAAGAATAGTCATGGTTCTCAATGACAGTTAAAGTTCTATGAGCACAATATCTCAGGAATTATATTTATAATAGACATTAGTATGTTAATAAGTTTTAAAATAGTATCTGATGTAACTCGAGGCTCGTACTTAGAACCTTCAGTTTTTAATCACTTATATAAATCGTATTTCTCAATGTTTAAAACCTCCAACTTTTATATGTATTCCAACTTTTCGTTCGTGATAAGAGCCGTTTCACCGTGAGTTTCCTACCACTAAAGATAACTTTCATAACTGGAAAGTTATTAAAAACGGTCTTGAATTAAAGGAGTTTAGAATATTTGCTGCATAATCGCAGTTTATATATTTTTTTGAAAAAGAGATTTGTCAGCTCTTGCTAGAGTTGTATTCGTTTAATTCATAGTCAATTCAATATTTTTATTCCTATAGTTCTTATCACTTAATGTAGAAATAATTATAGGATTTTCCTTAATGATTTAGATTTATAATATTGTAATAAATTTATAAATATAATTTTATCATATGTTCTAAAGTCACTTTGCCTCTTCTGGTACCATAACTATTTAACGATCATGTTGACAACTATTGATGTAATAATAGCTGCTCGGAAAAGTTAGACCATAGATTTGTTAAACCATTACCTCAAATTATTTCAGCACGATGTTCGCCTTCTTCCTGGACTACGCTTGCCAATGATTTCTTATTCTATATTAAGATGTAAAATCTTATATTTCCCGATTGTATTATAATATAATCAAAATATTCTTATTTGCAACGTTTTAAGTACTTCTCAATTTTTGACCATGCGATTGAGAACAATGTTGTTACTAATTTTGTCTACCCAACGGATATTTAGTAATAGTTAATATACCCACATCTTTAATAATTCTAGACGTTTAAGCATTATCTCGGCGATTCTTCATGCTTCCATGCCATACAAGAGAATTGGAGAATATAGCAGCGCAACTTTAGCGTAAAGTTGTTGCTGGTTAATACTCTTTTCATCTTCACAAAGGCAGTTCGAGCTTTTACTATTCTCGTTTTGATCTTTAGATTTGGGTCCTGGTGATTATTGATGTTGCTGCCTATATGTACTTACCTATAAACTCTCTCCGCCTTGTGCTATTGGTGATACCATCATACCCAATATTAGGTTCTTTGCCATTAATCATATATTTCGTGCCATTGGTATTGAGTCTTAATAGTATCGTCTTTCTATCAATATCGTATTTATTAGCTTTGGTAGATCTTCTTTGCTACTAATGACACTAAGTGTATAATTGGTTTATTTGATATTTGCATTAACTTCGTTAATAGCAATTTCTTAAGTGGCATCAGTAAGAGTTTTATTAAATATTTTCTATGAAGAGGCTGAAAATTCAGGGTGACAAAATGGTGCAACCGTATTGCAGCTGCCTGTTGTCAGTAGAAATAGGTAATTATAGGAATATCCTGGCGATCTATTTTTGCTGCTTTTGGAATTTAAAGGATCTTGCCATAAAGCACTTTATCAAAAGCCTTTAAGAAATTAATTGAGCAAAGGAATACACTATGATTAACGTCATGTTGTTTATTCACCACCTAACAGTTGGAAATTTCATCGTTTACTGAATCAGGTTCATTTACTTTCCCATTTGTGGGAGCTTTATCGCTTGTTATTCTTTGTTTGTTTTAGATTATTGCCGAACTTATAAAGACGTGTCCCTTACGTATATAATAATTAGAAATATTAGTAAAAATTATTAGTAAGAAAAATCAAAATGTACGAGTTGCCATATGGCGCGCGGCGAGTAAGCGTGTTTATCTACGCTCTGTAAAATTAACGTTTTAAAGTAGTGTATACATATCATTCCATACTTAATCCCCAAGGTACTTGCTGCATAAATCATCATGGGCCCAAAAGTTACCAGTGACCTAAAAAGATCTTAGATTGCTTCTTTGATGATAGCAAAGAAGCAATTAAGGATCTTCTTCGTGATGACGATTCCATAGATAAATTATTATCGAGGGTCGCAAATGCACTAAGTTCCTTAGAAAAAACTATAAGTGAGCAAGGTATGTACATCAAACCACTGGAAGAGTGTGTCGAGAATTTGCAGCATCCAAATAAATTAAACAATATCTGCATATACACTTTAGACGAGGAGACTTGTGAAAGATGGTCAAACAAATTATTAAGCTTGTTTAACACCAAAGTGAGATTGAACATTAAGGAAGACGAAATGGTAAGCGCTTATAGGATAAGGGAAAAGACGGAAAGAACTAGGCCGACTATAGTGAAGTTTGAAAGATACCACCATAAAGCCCAAGTATTAAAAATTGTTAATTCTTTAGGGGCACTAGAATCGGAATTGCCGAGAAGTTGCAATGAAAAAAACTGTAACTTTATAAAGAAACGTAATAGAAGATTGGTGTTTATTCGATTTGGTAATATCTTTTTTTTTAAACGATAATAAAATTAAAATTACTAATAACATCTAGGATCTGTAAATGAAAAATCACAGAAAAACATTAAAATATTGCTTTTAATTTTATTTATGTAAGTAGTGTGTAAGATTTTTTCAAATTATTTTGATGCTGGGCTTAGTTATAGGCACCGATTTATATTGTTTTCTTTTTCGTTTTAAAGAAATTCCTTTTTTAGATAATTTTTTTCTATACGGTACATGAGAATCTAAAGGAGGTGGATGGATATGGTGGCTTGGATGCGGAGGTTTTAGGTGGAATTCGAAAGGTGAAGTATTTTTTAGAGGAAGTTACTTTTAATTTATTGACCTTTAATAACCCTAGTATTCAAAAAAAATTTAAAGAAATAATTATTTATCTAAGCCAAATAAATTGTGAAATCTTTACTATCTAAAACTTTTAACGTTGAAAATTTAAATAATTTTTTTGAGATTGGGGAATTTGATGCTTTTTGCAATGAATCTTCAAATAATAACAAGAATGGATTAATATTGTATTTAAAGGAAAATATTTGTGTTAAGTTCAAGAAGTAAGAAATTTCAAGTCTTTAAAGTATTTAAAACAAATATATTGAGATTATTTTTAAAAATTGATAAAGACTTCACATATCGAATAGCAGCTTGTTATAGATCACCAAGTTCAAATGTAAATGTTTTTTAGAGGAGCTTTAGATTTTATTTGATGATTTAAATTAGAAAAAACAGTGATTTTTGTGAGGGACTTAAATATAAATTTAAAAGATTTTAGGGATTTCAATGTTAATATTTACTTAAATATTTTAGCTATAAAAAGGGATTTTTTTTCAGGCATTAATAAACTTACAAGAGAAAGTGAAATCTTCTCGACTATCATACATTATTAATTTTTTAACACGGTAAATATTCAAAATCAAGTAATTTTATGAAATCTTTTGTCATACAAATAGCGATAACATATCACTACTCTATTGACTTCAACATTGAAAGATAGCTTAAGCTGACTGGTTGAAAGATTGGCTTGGGCTACATTGTTACAGACAGAATTTTGGCAAGAGATATATGAATCGGGTGACTGCGTTGAAACAATATATAAAGTATTTATTAAAAAGTTTTTGAATATAATTGATCAGTGCACTTTTACAAAATATTTTAATAGTAAAACTCGTAAAAGAAAGTCGTGGGTTTTCCAAGGTATCTTAAACTCCATAAACTATAGGGATTATCTTAAGAAGCAGCTTATTAAAAACTACTTCCCAGAGTTAGCAAATAAATATAAAAAATATATACATTTTTGAAATACACTAATATTTTACAAAACCAAAATTATTAAATGCAAAAAAGATTATAAAAAACTTCGGAAAACCATAAATGAGGTAATTGAGCCGGACAACAAAAATCAATCTTCTAAATGCTTTTGTATTTTTCATGAATATAGTCACATGGAAAACGAGAAAGATATGGCTAATGTGTTTAATATTTTTCTTTATAAATATAGGTAAAACCAAAGAAAACAAAATTGAAAAAAAAATTAAAAGTGCCAAATTACAAAAATAAACAGGCTAATGTGGAAAATAATTCAATAATTTTAAAACTTATTGATAAAAACGAACTGTATTTGCATATTAAGTCAACGCATCAACTACATTTAATAATAAATATTTTTTCTAAGTTATTTGAAGTGTTCTTTAAGCAATGGTTTGTTGAATTTTTTGAAAAAAAAATATTTTATTAAAAATATTTTTTTAGATCCATGGAAAACGCAATGTTTAAACTAATTAAAAATATTTATTCGCACTTTAGCAGTCTTCTTAAATTTATCAAAGGCTTATATGCAAATATCCTTTTTGAGAGGTCATTTGAAAAAGTTGGTGTAAGGAGAAGCCCACTGCTTCTAATAAAAAATTATTTAATTGGTAGGAAACAAAAGTGTTAGGCCCTATACCTTTCCTGGCTTATATAAATAAAATTGGTAACATTGGGGTTGGATAAAATTAACCGTTGGCTAGGTATAAGTAAACTGAGTTTAAATTTTTTAAAAACTAATTTTATTGCTTTTTCGTTCCCAAATGCATATCAATCTTAACAGATTAATTTTTAATGTTCCATGTATTTGTGTCAAAATTAATAAAGTCAATAAAATAAAATATTTGAGCATAATTATAGATAAAAAATTAAAACAAAATTAACATGCTGTCTATCTAAACTCTATAATATATTTTACAAATTTATTCAGCTCAGACATACAATAAACAAAAAATGAATGCTTCTTTGCGCTATTCTTCTTTAGTGTTGATGTCTTATTTTTTTTACTCCACTACCGGAAGTAATACAACTTAAATTAGAAATTGGTTATTGGCTTCAACTGTGAAACCATATAATATTTTCTTTTGCCTTGCTTTTTTCCTCTGGTTTCCTTACCTCGAAGAAGCCAACAAGCTGAAACTTGTGTCTGCAAGTACTATCCTTATTTTTTCTGCTTTTCAACATAGTATAGTAGGGCTCTCCATACCTGATTTATTGTGAAAGATGAGCACTGATAGTTTAGTGAGTAAAGTAGATGTTTCTTGCAGATTCCATTAGTAAACGAATTAAAAAAGTTTTTTAAAAAATTACTTCTTAGATCCTCGAACCTGGTGGTTTTTTCTATTACAGCCATCCACAATCTAATACTTTTAGGAAGCAGTTTAACTTAATTACTGGTCAAAAATGCTGAGCTATTCCCTAAGAAACATTTGTAAATGTATATCAGGATTTTAATAATAGACTTTATTATTATTGTAAAGCCAAATTGAACTTTAAATCAATATTTATTAAATTAATATTAAAAAATATAATAATAATTTAATTAATAAATTATTAATGAACTACTACTACATTGAAGGTAGATTTAGGTTACTATTGTAATCTTTTAAGAGATAAGGCAAAGAGATTTCAGATAAGGCAGGGGCCATGATCACAAGCAGGGAGATCATTTAAAATTTTAACTTTGGAGTGGCTAAAAGTGAAAGGGTAATTGAAAACAAGTCAGCTATTATATTAACTTGTTTGTCTTCACTATTAAAAAAATATTTCTCAGATATAATAATAATAATAATAATAATAGACAGTTTATATTTCCTCATAAGATATTACATAGATATAAATATAAACTCTCTCATAGATATAAATAAGTTTACAATATAAATACAAAGAAAAAAAAATGCCATCAGTGTGTATTAATACAGCAGGTAACTGTAAAGAGGAAATGAAGGTCATGTTTCAGCTACCCTCAGAAGAAGGAGCTGTTACGACCTTGAATTTTACACTTATAATTAAAAAAAAAAGTCGCGAACCGCATTATAAACTGTACGAATAGCATGCATACCCTACATCCATAACTAACCGAAAAGAAAAGAAATCTAAATTATCCTAGCTTACTTATTATTTACTAGTAGGAGGCAGGAAAGGAGGAACGAGGAGGACAGGTATATTGACTATATTTCTGTTATAGACTCTTATAGTAGAGAAAAATATACATATCAAAAATTTATATTTCCAAACGCGCCCCAGATCCAAACACGGAATCCCGACACAAAAGAGAGCAGAACCAGGGCGACTGATTTACCAGAGATGTCAGTATTAATAAGAAATAACATAAATTATTTTAATGCATTAAATATTATTTTGTTTAGATGAAGTATATATATATAATGAAGAATAATTTTTATTGATTTTTTAAAAGCCGATGTAGATTTAGAAAAATCCCAAATTTTGTTTTTATTAATTTTAAACACAATATTGTAAGAAAATGACTTTTTAAAAATTTCTTTCTCATGTAAAGGTATAGACAAAAGGTCATATCTGCGAATAATTATATTGTGAACGTCAGTACGAGATCTGAGCTTATTATAGAGATATGGTAGTGCTTTAAATTTCATTATTTTATAAAAAAAAACATATGGAGTGCAACTCTCGGCGATTTAACGTATTAAGCCATTTAAGATCAACTAATTTATGTGATACCTTTTCCCTACATCTAATTCCACAAATAAACCTTATGCACGAGTTCTGTAATTTTTGAATTCTTGCAGAGTTAGCGCAGTCTAAAAATGGTCCATATACTGTATCTGCATAATTAAAATGGGATATAATTAATGAGTCGCATAAAATTTTCTTTTGACAAATAAAATCTAAACTTGTAAAGTTTTTTTGGCATTAAAAATCCTTTCTTAAGACAACTTGTAATGTGATCTGTGAACTTTAGCTTGACGTCTATCATTAGGCCTAGAGTTTTAGTTAAGACATGAAAAGGGATAATTTCTCCATTAAGAATTAGTTGGACATGATCCAAAACCGCCTTTCTGCTATTATCACCACAAAATAACATTGCCACGCTCTTGGCTGGATTTAATTTAAGGGAATGATCTGTCGAGACTCTATTTACTAGAGCAAGGTCAGCATTCAAACAAAAATTAGCTATTTCAATATTACTAGCATTAAATGATAAATAAAATTGTGTGTCGTCGGCGTAGAGGTGGTATTTACAGAATTGCAATTTATCCATAAAAGCCGACGTAAAAATGCTATACAACAAAGGACCCAGAATGCTACCCTGTGGGATGCCAGACCTTACTATAGCCACCCTAGACTTATCTTCTCCAATTAAAACTCGTTGTATTCTATCCCTTAAAAAAGATAAAATTAATTTAGTAGCTGTAGTATTAAAACCGAAATAATGTAAAATATTAATCAAAAGTTCGTGATTTAGCATATCAAATGCTTTAGAGTAATCAAGCAGTATTAAAATAATTGCATCACCCTTGTCCAAACTGGCGATAACCTATATAGCAATTGTAGGATTTCAAATGATCACCTTTAATAGTTATAAGATATATATGAGTAGTATGACTTATTAAATATTGTCAATTTTCAGTACAGAAAAGTGGCAGTTAAGTACTTTTACTAAAAATTAATTAAAAATTTGTTTGTTGTTTTTCGAGTTTAAGAAGTTATAGTTCTGGAAGTTACGTTAAATATAAAGTTTATTTTGATTAATTATATAAAAAAATTAGTTATAAGCTCATGTAACATGGTAAGACTTGTTGTTCAACAAGCAAAAATATTCAATTTTAATAATATAGTTAAATATGCATTTATTTATAGTAAATCCAATTTTTGGTTCATTGTTTAAAAGATGTGTAAATAGATTTTTTAAGTTCCTACTTATAAATATAATTTTATAATGTTCATTATTCTAATTCAATTTAATACCTAATAGTGAATATTCCACCATGAGAATTAACGTAAAATAATAGTTACCAGATACCTTTAGGAAACACCAATAGTTAGCCATCTCTTTAGACAGAATATTGAGCTTTATAATAAAATGAATAACTAAACATAGATATGTTTTGGCAGCTAAAAGGTATATGAAAGACACGTCCTTTGTAAAAGTTTTTTTGTCATTTATGTAATTATTACTTATGACAAATTATATTATTGCTAGTAGACAATATACTCGGTTCTATCCTTAATATTAATAAATAAATAAATATAAATTACCTAGCGTATAGCGTATTTATCAAAATTAATAGGAAAATACAAATTTTGTGTTATATTAAAATACACCTATTAAATTTAGATCTAAATAAGTAAAGATTGGATACCGATCAGAGAATACCTACTGTCCAAAGATTGTCATTTTATTGTAATTGTAAAAAGTAATTGGAGCACGGTATTTAAACTTGAAGCCTTATTTTTTATTAACCACAGCTTAAGTAAAGCGATAACAATTAACTGGTAGATGAGTTCCTACTTAATTAGAAAGTATTTTTGTTATTCACAACAACCTAAATAGTCTTGGTGGTTAACATTAAAATTGAGATTCTGTGTTGTAGGGACAGAGCTTTTTGTAAACAATTAAGGATAATACTTGCCGATGCATGTCTTAGCTTATTTGCTTCTTCAAAGTAAAGCAACCAAAAGAAAAGAAAATATTCCAATGTATTACAACGGGATTGAATAACCAATTTATATTTCCAGTTATTTACAAAAATATAAAACATCTGCACTAAAAAAGGATATTTTTTATTCCTTGAATACGTTTTTCTTTATCTTCTTATTTTTTCTCTGGTTTTCTGGTTGCCTCGCCTTAAAGAAGCCAATAAACAGACACGTGTTGACAAGTACAATACTTTATCTTTTTCAATACTTTTTCTATTTCCAACTTAAAGTTATTCATGACGTTTTAAAGGGACCTGTTTGATGAAATTAAATTACTTAATTTGTATGTAATAAATATCATAATTATCACGTAAGAGATATTTTTTTTTTAGTTCAGTAATAACTTTTGAGCATAATCTATAGGGATATGATAAAATGTTATTTATTAATTTATTAAAGTAATTTTTCAAAGTAAGAGAGATGATACTATGAATATTTCTAAAATAAGGGATACTAATTATAGGAAATATTTTACTATAATAATTTAAACAAATACAATCTAGCAAGACATGACAATTTGTTCATAAATCTCAAATTAAAACTCCCTCAATTCAAGACCGTTTCTAATAACTTTTCAGTATCGAAAGTTACGTTTATTGACAGAAAACTCATAGCGAAACGGCTTTTATCACGAACGAAAAGTTGGAATACTGTAAAATAATCCGGAAAATAACTTTGCTATAATCGGTCTAATCTCACATTTGCACGTTTTAAATTCCCACGTGCCGGTTTACTTTTTAATAAAATAAATTTAATATAGGTGCATGTAACTCGAATATTGTTAAAGTACATTTTTATCTTCAAAGGGAAACGTTTTTTGAGTTAGGAAAAAGATCGGCAGATATTCACAGAAATAAAACACCGAAGTCTTTTTTTGTGTTTAAATTGACATGTCAATAATTTATATTAATATCCTCGAATGCAACGCATTCACGGGTCTCAAGATTTGGCTTGTAAAAGTAATATAAATATTAATTGAGATGATTTTTTATTAGACTTGAGAAAATGAAACTTTTTTTTTGATTCTTTTAATTTATTTTTTTAGGCGTCACCAAAGCAATAATGCGAAATGGTTTTTTCGAGAGCAAAGGAAATTTTTCCCTAAATAGAAACTCAATGGATACATTTAAAAAAAAAATTTTATAATAGACTTGTACACTTTTTATTTTTATTATTACATTCTAAAGTAAATAAATTAAATATCATATCCTTATAGCTTATATAAAAATCACAAAAAAAATGTTGCTTAATTTATTGCAGTTCAGGTATAACTATTACTTAATACAAAACGACAATTGAATTAACTTATTATATATTAATAAGTAAAACAAACTTTTGGGCTTATTCATATTTCAGTATTTAAATTTGAATAAAAAATAAGAGTTTTAGTTTTATATAAACATAATATAAATAAACTTATTTAAAGCTTTTTACAATAACTAAAATAATATAACTTAATTACCTCAAGAAGCAAAATTAAAATTTTATTTTATTAACAAATAGATTATAAGCGGCCATTATAGCAAAACTTTTAATTGGAAAACTTGGTATCTCGGGGCAAAATATTTAGCTTTTATGTTCATAGGACTGGCTTTAAATAAATGGAATTCTTTGAAGCGGCTGAATGAATTTAATAAACCTAATTCGATTTACTTTTTTTATTCAGAAAGGAAGAGGGTTGTATTAACAAGCAAAGCAATAGGGGTAAATAATAATTTTATTAGGTTTTAAGAAAAAAAATGTTTTATTGCATCATTTTGCATTTTTTAATAATTACCCTAATTAATTATTATAATTATTCGATACATTAGCTAGACAAACTAACAGAGTGACGTTTGCTTACAAATATTTTTTACGGTTGCAAACAGTCATTTTTTATGGTTGCCACAAAATCTCTATGTTAATATTATAACAAGGATGACAAAAAACCTGTCATCTGATAAAAACGTGTGTAGAAACCAGAATTCCTTATTGTCAAAGGAAAAGACGAAAAATAATTTATTTTCGAGCCATTCACCTTCGCCATTGCATGACCACCAACCTTCGTGACCGGGATTTTTTTAAATTCGCTAGTCAATTCCGAAGAGATTTTCTGGGATTCCTTAGGACTTTGATTAATTACTGTATATAGAGTAAATATTGGTTTAAAAATTAAGTGAGAATATATTTTTATAGATTTAAAATTGAATTAGTAATCACCAGTCAAACCCGACTCAGCTGACTTGTCTGAGTCTTTTTACAAAGGTAACGTTTTTATTACTAATTAAAGAAAATATTATCATTACAAACATGTTTACACATTTGCATTATTTACTTGTCATTACATGTCATACTATTATGGCATTTTAAATTGCAGAGATTCGGCGTACACTTTTCTTGATGCAACTACACCCTAAGAAACCTTGGCTTGTGCCAACTAAATGTTTGATCACTGCGGTTCTTAACTAAAGTTCAATGCTTTTGTTTACTTCTTTCCATAAAAAAATGTTGCGTAGATCTACCAAATTAAATTATATATTCTATATTCTAAATATCAGTTTAGTAATGACTTTTGAGCATAATCTATAGGGATATGATAAAATGTTATTTATTAATTTATTAAAGTAATTTTTTAAAGTAAGAGAGATGATACTATAAATATTTCTACAATAAGGGATTATAGGAAATATTTTACCATAATAATTTAAACAAATACAATCTAGCAAGACATGACAATTTTTATTACAGATTAATCTACAAAAAATTAAATGAAAATGTTAAATTTAAACAAAATAAAAACCGCAACAAAATAAATAACTACCTGCCATATAATTTTTGTAAGATAGCATATTTGGTCCCAATTTTGTAAATCCATAATCTGTCTTAACGTTCTAAAGATTTCTTTTAGCCCTGTCTATATAAGAAGCAGGTATGATGATGTTATCTGCAACTTTCACTGGTAGATGCGACTTGTGAAAGGTTATTTTCCTCTTTTTGGTTGTTTTTCAAGGTTCTATGCAGCCTTTGAGCGTCCGTCTAAATATTTCATTGAAGTTTCATTCATGTCATCATCTTCATTCCCATATTTACCTTAATTCCTATCTTCATCTCCATCATTATCTTCGTGTCGGTCACTGCCTTCATTTTCATTTCCATCTGTGTTCTCCCGTAAACTGTTTTCGATGATCGTTCTTGTCTTTAATGCCCTTTAGCAGTTCCCAAGGTAAACAAGTAATCGAGACGCCAACCTTGAGTTCCGCACTAAACATTCGCTTATAAGGCGATTGTTTCATTCCAGAATTAAATGCCTGATTTTTTATAAACTGTATGTAGTTCTTCTGACCATTTGGTTGTCTGGCTGTTATTCCTTTAATAACTTAGCATATTTTTGAAATTTCGATTTGCCCTTTCCACTGAACCTTGACAGCTCTAGCTATAAGCCCGCCACTTCTAAAGTTACATGAATTATAAATTCCTGGCCATTATCAAATTGTAGAATGCGGTCAATAAGATCGTAAGTGTCTTTAAAATTCTGATATCGACCACATCTAATTTTTCGGTCTTCTTTTTTGCAAAGATGATTTTTTTTCCACTTTTTAAAGCTCTTCTACTTCTTTCATAAGTGTCAAGCACTTTTTCTTTGTCAAACCCCTAAAATGAGGTGATTTTTTGTCCTCAGATCTTAAAAGCTCTACCAAAAATCTGTGCTTCCACTATTTTTGACCTACGTGCCCACTTGATGAAGCTTCATCCATGATGATGAGAGACAGAAATACACTCCGAACTTTAGATTCATAAACAACACAAAATGTTTCAAAATATCTAGCTTATGAACAACACGCACAATACGCAACGATTTTCAACTTGTTATCGGCGAGCCAAAGCCGAGCAGCTATCTTTTAACGAGTTTAGACTAGAACAAATCAGTTTATACTATTCACAATTTATTTATTTTAGGAAAAACCACTTTAGGCTAGGAGTTTTCTATCGCTCTTCAGATAAACTGATTTGGCATAAAAAAAATACACTCAATATAAAGAAATAGTTTTTCTTGGATGTTTCATCGCCTTAATCCATTTACATATTAGTTATATTAAATTTATGTAACAAACCAGAATTTGTAAAAAAAGTGTAACTAAGTAATAAAAAAATTATACCGAGGCAATAGAGTCTCTTATTCAAAAATCAAATTTTTGATCTAAACATACCATTTAAGTAGATACTAAAAATATACATACATTTTTCCTTAATACAAGGGAAAAATGGGAAATGAAAGAATAATTAATTAAGGACTACATAAATCAAAAACTTTTTCACAATAATTGACAATTGATTTTCTCTTTTTGTTTGCCAATAAATAGATAACTCTGGCTAATCATTACTGCTTTATAGTAATTACCAGAACTGCATTCTTATTAATTTTTTTGTCTTTAATACCATAATAAGACAGTAAATCATTAGAATCATCAGCCATGATTAGAATCCCTGATCTTAGTAGCAGCTATCTACCGCAACCTGAGAGTTCTGGCAGAAAAAGACATTTATAATGCGTGACTTTATATTACAATTCGTAATTAAAGTTATTACGGTGAGGAATGATTGAATTGATTTTTACTTATCAATGCCTTTTGAAATTTACATAAATCTATATGCTGGTGTCTTTTCTCTTAGCCGTTATTTTTTTCAGATTCTATGTAAATGACAGTGAGTTCAGTCAGTATAAACCCCATTTGAGCGTGTGTCCCTACAAGGCTTTAAAAGCTAAGTATGAGGAGAAAGTGCTCATACCTGTACATGTTCAAATGCAATTTCCTTATACAGCAATATTATCTTCTCCACCAACTCCAGATGTAGATTAACAGGTGGCCTATAACTATAGCAAAACGCTCTAAACGCTACTTCTCTAAAAAGTAGGTAGCACAACCTACATCCCTCCGCTAATCTAGCCAAATATTTTTTTAAGTAATTCTTAAGAGAATACTAAATGATACTTCAAAAATATATTTACGCCATCATTATACGCCAATAGTAGTTTATTTGTCAGTAATATATTTACAATTCTTTGAAAATATCTAAAGAAAACCTGGAAAATCCTGCTTACTAACGTTGGTAATATCATGATTGGTGCTATAAGAATGATTGCTTGCCAACTCATTAATGCCTATTAAAATATATATTTCCATTATTTAATCTAACGCCAATCAGTTACTTGATCTTGATGGAATTTTTTCTCCACAGGTGGTGGTCCGTTCTACCAGTATCAATCAAAGGTATTCGATCTCTTCTGGAGGCTTTTAAATAGAAACCATGAGGAGAAAGTGATCATGGGCGTACAAGATCTTTACAGATAATTTCCCATACAGTAGGCTAAAATTCTATTAAAGTCAAGGCTAAATCTCCTCAGATATCCAAACCCAGTTCTGCTGACCTTAGACTTAGATGAACAGGTAGTCGTTAATAGCAGGAAAATGCAGCTGGTATAGAGTAGACAGCTGATTATATAAAACAAAGCTAGAGCCAACTTGCTCTCTTTTGCTGGTCCAACCCAACAAATTTTTTTGAGTAATTTTTAAGAGAAAACTGAAACTAGTCCAACCGTCTAAAAAATCAAGCTCTCCGTTCCAAGGCTCTAAAATCTACTTTCTTGTTCACCATCTCATTACGTTTTCAACAGAAGTAGATTCAACATTTACTTTGTGTACGTCTGCTTTATCCTTACCTACACGTCCATCACCTGAGCTAGCATCTATCTTTGGCACTTTTCAAAGAATACCCAGACAGTCCAGACAGTCCAGAACAAAGCTCTCCGCATTATTAGAGTTGTTCATTGTTTAAAGGTGGCGTCTAGTCAGTCAGGTCACCTCTCTTAAGGAGCTTTTTATTCAGGAAGTCCAAAAAACACACTGATTAGGCTTCCTTTTTTCATGGTCAATTTCCTTCGTTAATAGTACTAAGGCTTAAAATTAAAAAAAAAATAAAGATCATATTTACATTACTCTAATGGTCATATCTTTTGAAGCATGACTTGCACCTTGTGTTGACATGTTTTTCTTCTTAAAATGTAAAAGTACTTTGTGAAAGCATTGCACTTCTTTATTACTTCTCATGAAGCAGGATAATATTCCCCATATTACTCTGACGAGGAACTATATGAAATTAAAAACCCTCTAATTAAATATAAATCAAGTAGTATGACTCAGATGTTCATGAAATCTTTCACGTAATATGATGCAGCCCACCTTTATCTCTTATTGATTTATCTATGCAAATAGCTAACATGTAACATTAAATTTTAACTGGAAAGTTAAAGGTTCCCAAGGATCAATAATTATTAAGATATTTCCTTTAGAGAAATCCCGTTAAATAATGTAGTGTATTATAAAACAATACTTTTGGTTATAATATTTAAAGTGCCTTAAAGCATTTATTCACTGGAATATTCTAATCTTTCCCTCATATGTCTTATTTTAGATGCAGACAAATATTATTTAATGCGCCTCTGCTGAGCATAAAATAGACCTACACCTACATACCGTAATTTAATTCTGTGTTACACTAATTATCCTAATAAGAATTTAGATACTTTGTTTAAATCTATATTGCTTGAGTTACAGATCTTTTTTTTGTCACTTTTTCTTAAATTTAATTATAAATCATAATAAAGCTGCCGTGCTTATAATAAAGCTGTTTTTCATTTCACAGTCCCTTTTTTTTATCGTAATGGCTTTTCAGAATTTAACCCTTTCTAAGCGTTTTAGACGTTTTCACAAACACTATTTGTTTGAAAACTCCCTTGTTAATTATCACGAGGCTTGTCTCGCAGCCTTTTATTTAAAATTTCTCGTTGAGAATTTATAGGCTTTATCTTACTTAATCTGGACGAAAATAAAACTTAAGAAAATTTAGCGGGCTTTATTAGAGGATTACAAATTAGGCGTAATGAATTAGGTTTTTGGTGCAAAAATAATGGGCTTATTTGATATATCAGCGTTTCATTAAAATTGCTAATTTAAACAGTAAATAAAAATAGCAAATAATCTTTGTTTACAGAAGCATATTTGATGATAGGACTACGCAGCATCATTAGCAAAAATAAATATGGATAATATCTCGTGAATTGAAATAATTATTTAACTTTAGAATAAATAATTAGACTTTTTTTATCTTTCCAGATATTTTATATCACCCAAAGACTTTCTTTTCCGTTTTAGGAATTTGCAGACCGTTTTTCCTAAATTTTTATGCTTTATGTATTGTCTATAATTATTCTACTAAAAGAAGTTTGTTTAAGACGGCAATTATATAGATACACTAATAATATGTATTATTGATATTTCAACATAAACCATTATTTATAATTATTATTTCCAATATTCTTAATAAACTTAATTATCTTTTTTTTAAGAAAAGAAGAAAAGGCCTAGGAAATAGCCTTTTTAGTAATCGTTTTCTTATAATTTTGCTTCACTGGCTAACTACGTGAGTCCTTTGTTAGTTTTTTTTATTCTTTTTATAACTACTACTATTTTGTTTGTTATGGACTAATTTTCCTAGTAATCAATAAGCTAAAACTGTTATAAAGACTTTGAAAAGTAAAATCTCTAATTTCCTGGTTAAAAACGATAACACTTGGAAATTTCTTGACTGCAACTTTTCTAAATTTTCATTTTATAGATTGCATGTAGAGGCCTGCGCTGACAACCTGGTAGTACTTTTGCCCAGAAAAGGACGTCCTCATAATATAGGGTCCGGTGTAGGTCTCGAGCTAAGAATTAACCTCAAAAAAGTAGGGTTTATACATTTTACAAGGAGATATAAGCCTTGGGACATTATCCATTTTGTCTCTGGAAGGAGTGCAGCTAAATTACTCTAGGCCTGTATAATTTCTAAAGGAATAACATTAAATTCCAAACTCTCCTGGTATGATCACGCAGATATCAGGAGAATTTTCAATGAATTTTGAGGTATATATGTACTTCAAGATGGTAGACGATCTATTTACTTGATCATTGTCAATCCTCTTTTGGCATACCAGGCTATTGTTGTATATGTAGAAAGCAACAATTTGCATGCAAATGTATACACTTTTCGGACTCGATAGAGTCTGACGCCTCGTATGAGATGATCATCACAAGTTTTTCGTAAATAAACTAGGACCCTGTCGATGTTACGTTAGAATAAATTAATATAAAGCTCAATTTTCCATTTCACTCATAAAATGGCGAAACTTATAAATCGATAGTACCATTCCCTTGCTCTGAGTGTGCCTAGATGGCATTGAGTACTAACTATGTAACAATAGTTTTAGGCAACCATCTAAGCATAGTGTTTAAGGTCTTTCCTTCCATTGTACTGCTTCTATTGTTAAGATAACTATGTCTTTTATTATTTAAATAAGATTTGATTTATTATTTATATTAATTTTGTATTATGTAGCAAGCCCGAATTGCATGACCTTACGATATTGTAATTTTGTAGGTAATTTGGTCTCCTCTTTATACAGGAACTTAGTTGGAATCCTATGCCATTCATCGATATTTTATATCTTTTGTTAACAATACTATTGGTCATTTTAAAATAACTAGCTTTTCACTCTTTGACTTGGCAGAGTACGGGTTACCCATGCTTCGGAATATTTATCTGAACAGTTCATTATACGTTTATATTTCATATTAATCGTGCTCATTACCTCTGACCTTATTATGGTGACCTTATCGGCCGGCATGACACTGACGGATTGCCGGCAGGTAGACCACTGACATAGAATAATTCTATTATGTCAGTAAGGTAGACAGATCAGATGGAATTACTATATTTTTAATAATCTTGTTTTCACAACAATGTAGATTCGCCAGACCTATTTAATTATTGTGTGATTTTTCAGTAGAAATATTTCTCTTAAATTTTTATAACTATAATGTCATTTATAAAAAGGATAGTCATTTGATTATCTGGAAGCGTCACGCTTAGGTGGGTGGCTTCCGAGCAATCCTTCATTTTGTTAATATTAATTTTGTTTTTGTTTACTTATACTATCATTTTTTTAATTCCGGTGAATCTACATGTGGGTTCCTTTGTTAGAGACCACGTTTATCTTTCTTTCTGATCTGAGCAGCCGAACGTTCAAGTTGGCTGAAGCCATATTTTGTGCTGGCCCATATTTTTGAGCTTCTTTTTAATTAAGAATCATCTACAGGCGACTAGTACGAATATCGCTTAAAATTAATCCTTTCGTTGTTTTTTTTTTTAATTTATTTTTAGTTTCGTATGTGTAATGACAGAGACTTATTGCTTCTGAAGCATCAGGTAATTGGCGTTTTAATTCAATTCCTCAACTGCAGTATCTGGATTCAAGCAGTACCTATATTCATGCAGTATCCATTTTTAAAGTACCTAAATCTGCAGTATTTAATCAGCAGCATTTAATCTGCTCTATTCAAGCTCGATTCAATCAGCTATTTAATCAGCCATTTGTTGGATGCTGCTTATTAAAATATATTAAACTTACCTCTCACTGAACCTGAGTTGAGTCACCTAGAGGTTCAAAGATACAATCGAGTGATACCAAGTAGGTGTCAGACCACCAGGAAAAGAAGGTACCAAATAAACTGTGTTATCTTTTACTAATTAAACTTTATTTATTCACACTCTCCCTACACACGGGGAATGTTGGTGGGTTAGTGGGTTCGTCTATTAAACCATGTGTGGCGCGCTTTTAACCACCTTCGAATACCAACACAACCTTGGCATATATGGGACTAACTAAACTTTTCAAGCTAATCCGTACAAGTTAGCCAGCGGACAATCAGCCAAGCGAGCAATGAGTCTTTATATGGTGTATTCAAAGGTTACATCATAAGTTTCTGATGAATTTTCTGACTCTGAAGCTTGCGATATAATTCAAGGCGATAAGATTACAGGCTAAATGTTTTTGGTGAATTACGAACCAGTAAAACTGGCGATGGTAAAAGTTGGCTCAGGCCTTCCAGGAATGGCCCCTACTTTTTATAGGAGGTGACTATGTGGGACCCGCAAGAGTCGACTTTAGAGGCTTGGTTACCCAAATACCAGTTGTAGAAGAGAGTGGCAGGGCTAGAACTAGAATAGGTTTTAATTAGCCAAAAGATAGACCATCGGTTATAAAGACCGAAAGAGCAATCAAGCTGATGCAGGCATCTGTGGTGCGGCTCACTATTCTAGCAGGGCTTTTCGTTTGTCGGCCAAGAAATTCTGTATGAACACATAAAGAGTTCTTAAACCAGCCGTAGGGTGGAACTCCGTGCCGGTTATGCACTGAAACTTCCTCGCTGAGTGGTACTAGTTGGTTCCCTGGGCGCGGTTTGCTCTGTTGCAGTCCTATTATGCCCCGCAAATTTACACCAATACGTTCAGTTCTAGGAAATCCAGTATTTTGCCCAGTAGTGTATTTTTTAGTTTCTCATGTCAAGGTTTGGCTTCGCCCAGGACTATCGCCCTGGTCTAGTTGAATGCTTGGCAGAAGAGTGATTTCTTCCTCTTCCTTAGGGTCTCTACATAGCGGTGTATCTAGTTTTCCGAGTCTATGTAAGTGTTTCTTGCAGGATGCATGGCCTGTGAGCAGCCTTGCTATCTTTTGCGGGTATTGTCTGAAGTAGCCCAGAATGTTCTTACGCTTTTTGAAGGGCGGGCTGCCCAAAAGTTGTTTGGAGAATTCTAGCTTTGGCAGTTATTTCCAGTAGTGTTTATGCTCAAGTTGCATCTAGCATCTAATATACCTTTTCCAGGTTTTATCGCTGACACAGCATGTTGGTTCTGGACCTATGAGTCTGTTGCTGGCCTCCTTTATCGCATTCATTGCAAGTTGGATTACCCGTGCGCGCCATAGTTTTTCATATTCTGAGGATTGGTCTATTTTGCTCTTGGGCTAGGTCTGGGAGATCCTTCCAGCAGTTTTGTATAGTCTTTGACCTAGTCTCAAACTAGCCTAAAGCGTTGTTGCCGCCTAGTCTCCTGTAATGATTGCGGCCTCTTGGCATCCCTTCTCTCATCAGTTGAACACAGATCTGGATTCCTTTTATATTTGCCTGTAAGTCTGTTGCTTCTAGGCCCAGGCTCAGTTTGAATTGCCTGCTGATCTTCTAGTATTTCCACGTCACCGGTCCAGCTAACCTGATCGTCAATCGTATGTCCGCAGCGCACCATACTTAAGAGTATAATAAACTGCGCCTTGCCTAAACTAGGTAACTTCTGTTCCCAGTGAAGAACAAAGGGTTTGTCTGAGTGTGTGACCTCGATTCTGTCCGTTCTTATTGCCATACGCCCAAAGTCCTATATCTTGTCGAATAGGGTATTGTGTCCTACTGCGCCACTCGATAGTAGTCTTTTGCTTTCGATATGGCTTTGACCCTTACTACTAGATGTAGTGGGCTTAGTATCAGGGTTTCTAGGGTAGCAGTCGGTATCGTTGACATCTCTACTACTATACACCAGATGAGCTGTTTTGGTGTTTTGTTCACTATCTGAATAACAGTCCTCCTTTCTGCCGCATGCCACTATGTTGGTGCTACGTATGTAGTGATGAGTCTCACCATTTTTGCAGATACCCAGTGTAACATTTTTAGCGAGAGTCCTCATAATATGCCGAACGTTTTTTATAGCACCTAAGAATAAGAGTTTTGTAGACCTTCGAGTTTGTCTTATTTATTACGTGCTTCCTGTAGTTGAGTTTTTTAACCAGGATCACCTCTAGATATTTGATCTTATCTTTTAGTCGCAGGTACCAGCAAAAGCATTAAGTATATCATGGGCTTTAGTTTCATATTGTTTGTTAAGGTAACTAGGGTATTTTTGCAGGACTTACCCATGTTTTTTTTGCATGCTCGATCACAATGATTAGAACTCTGCTGTGACTCTCTGCTGACTCTTCAGCCATGTCAGCAGCTTGTCTAATAGAAGATTTTAGAGTAGCGGTAAGAGTACTCCGCTCTGCGGTGTTCGCTGCATACCTTGGTTTTTATCGTGGTGCTGTTGAGACCTGCTGCTACCTTCCTAATGTTTAACATTCACCTATCGTAGGATGTATACCTCATGTAGCTATGGCATGGTTGATCAAATAATATGACGTATTGTCCAATGCTTCTTCAATGTCCTAGAAGGCTCCTAGGAAGATTTTTATTGTTCAAAGATTGCTCGACCCTCTGGGTTGTACCTGCTCGCTGCGAAATTATGCCACTGAACCCTATATTACAATATCAGGACAATATTTATAGTTTGTCTAGTAACAAAAGTTTTTATACCAGAGCACTATTGTCCTAATCTCCTCAAATTGAAAAACTCTGGAGTCTGATCTTGTGAGACTTTAGAGAGTTACCTTGGACACATAATGAATAAAGTAGAACAAGGTGAGGCATTATATATAAGATATTTCATTTAGTAGTGCACAAATTTATTTATTGGAGGAGTATCCTTAGATAAACTGAACGAAATAGTTACTAATATGTAAACTACACAAATGCTTTAAGCTTTATAATCTTTAAGGGTTGAGGTAATTTGCTTATAACGAGTACTTAAATTATTATAGATTATATCTTTTTGTGTTATTAATTCCTTTTTTATTGGATCAAAATAATCATTCGTCAAGCTTAGTCCTTTTTACATTGCTTGATTCAATAGAGCTTGATTAAAAAAAATTTATCAATAATAGTAACCTATTATACAAAATATTTTCGATTTGCATTTAAAGATTTCTTAGTTATAGTCAAAAAAAGTTTTATTGTAAAATAATTATTTTAGTAAACGGTATGTTGGTACGAAAGACATAAAGTAAAAAGTCAGAAAAACTAATTTAACTTACAATAGAAAAGAATAAAAAAATACCTGCTATTTTGTTGAAACTAAATTACTTTGCTTTCGGAAGCTTGGTCAGAAAATACCTTTCATTAAAAACAGTATTAAACCCACGAGTGCACGAGACCGGCTTAGCGATTTGGACCAAGATCACGTAAAACCAGAAATTGGAAAGGCGAAATGTAAACTACTGAATATGCAATCGGCCAGCTGTTTTAAGCTAAATCCATTTGCCATAATCCAGCGAGGTCACCAGAGAACTTTACATTTAATGAACAAATAACGGGCTTTGGTCTGCCTAATAGTTCCGACCTAAATGACCGCATGCAACTTTACAAATTCGCACCGTTAAGAAGTGTTTTGGAGCTGAAGCGGAATAAAGATTATTTCCAAATTTTGCCTATTTTAACTTTGGTGTAACGGAATATTGGATGTAATTAAAGTGAAATTCTAGAGCACAAGGGTTAGCTCGATTTTGGCCCTTTGTTTGAATTAGTTTGTTAAGTTTAGTTGAAAAGGCTATAAATATATTAACTTGCATCCAGGTTATTAACATTATAAATTTTTCAGTTATCTAATAATCGAGAAGGCCTCTTAAACTTTACCAATGTGTAATATTAACTAATGATAAAAAATCGTTTTTTTTTCATTTAAGACGTACTCCATCAAATTCATTGGCCAAGATCAGCCGAGTAGAATATTCTATAATAACTCTAAAACTGCCAAAATTGGAATACTAAATTTCACACTCGTAGACAACAGTTTTTTAACGACAGCCAATTTGGTTTTGTTTCAATTTTTTGGACATTTTATTGGACAATTTACCCCTCTACTAAAATCCAGTAACTTTAATTCCCGTTTTAAAATGTGATATGACCATTAGATGGCATCACGGCATAAAACAGAAAGCATCTAGATTACATTTTCAGATCCAGTAACCAGTAATCTTACTTCATGGTTTGAAGTAATACTTTTAAGATAGCACCACAGGTATTCATTCCATTTCGCACCGATAACAAAATTAAATAATTCCTTTATCAAAAATAATATCAAAAGCTATGTATTTCGTAAAACTTATATAAAAAATATATCTTCTCGACTTTCTGATTCGACATGCAATATCGGAAGCAGACACGATGTAGTCTTTTAATGCAAGTGACATATTGTATTATTCATTTTTCTAAGTAAACATTTGGCCGTTAGTTAGACTTGATATGTTCCTGTGTAATCTAAGCATTTGCTAACCAAATTACATTATGTATAATGATGCCAGTGAATTAAATCGTAATTTTGTATAAGATTTCGTACTTCGATGCTTGAACTGAACAGATAACGTATTATTATGTCATTGGCTGTAATTTATGATTATACAGTGTGACCCATTTGTTTTCGGGTCACCCTAATAAAAAGTTTATTTTTGGTGCGATTTTGCTCGGGTTTTTTTTTAATGTTAGGTCCAGAAAAACTGCATCATTATAACAAAAAAAAATTCTGCCATGCAAATTCCAAGGCCTACTAATGTCAGTTTTTAAGGGCCAAATTTAAAGAAACCATGCTAGGCATTTTTTTAGCAAAAAATTGTGCACATCACTGGATTCGGCATCCCCCAAAACGGCCTTATACCAAATTTCACCAAAAAATATTAAATAATAACATTTTTATAATAAAAAAAAGAAATGCGCTTTACTTCTAAATTGTCTCTAAAACTTATTGAAATATTGAATTGTCACATTTGACATCTAACTGTCAAAAGTGCTAATAGAACGTGTTTAGATAGTATCAGTAAACATGGAAAATTTAAATTTAAGAGAAAAAATTGAAATTGTTCATCTTGTTGGTGGTAACACGCGTTCGATGAGAGAAGCTGCCAGAGAATTTAATATTAGGCATCCTGATAGACCAGTAAGTCTAAGTACTGTGCAACGTATTAATAAAATTCAATGAAACAGGATCTGTTTCGAAAAATCTACTTAAAAATAGACATAATGGACGGCGTGGACTCAGAAGAAATGAAAATTACATTTTGGAATATTTTAACGGCAATCCTCGAAGTAGTGTCAGAACGGCTAGTTTATTCCTTAACATCCCCCAGAAAAAGTATAAGAAGATGTTTGCAAAAAAAAAACATAAAAGCATTTAAGCCAAAATTTTTGCACAGCTTAGAGGATGGTGACCAGGCAAGAAGATTAGAGTTTTGCTATTGGCTTCAGGGAGAATATTTAAACAACAAAAATTTATAATAAATGCAAGGAGACAGTATTCGCAAAAAATTAACATTTGGTGTGGAATACTAAGCGACAAAATTATTGGCCCTTTTCTTTAATGGTAAATTGAATACAATTTAATTTTTGAATTTTCTTGAGAATGAATTTTCGAACGCATTAGAAGATTTACCCTTAACATACCACCTTAATTTGAAGTTTCAATTAGATGGTTGTCCTGTCCATAATGCTCGTTTCGTAAGAGACTGGTTAAATGAACATTTTGAAAACTGTTGAATAGGACGAAACAGTCCTTTTGTTGAGTGGCCACCGAGATCCCCTGACTTAACGCCACTCGATTTTTTTCTCTGAAGCTTATTTAAAGAAAAAGTGTACAAATCAAGACCTCAAAATTTAGAAGATCTACAAGTCAGAATTCAGGTTTGTTCAGAAATTACTCCAGAGCAAGTCCGTGAAGTTATTTTAAATGTAGGCAAAAGGAATGTAAAATGCATAGAAAACAATGGTGGATTAGTAGAAATTTCAAAAAATTAGTAGCGGTTAATTTTTAATTTTTTTGTTTGTTGTTTTTATTTTATTTGTATTTATTTTTGTTAGTTTATTGTTTGTTTTTATTTGTATTTAGTTTGGAATTCTTATTTGCTTATATTATCTTTATTCAATTTGTTTTTTTGTTCATGGCTATCTACACATTTTTAAATCTAAATAAATGCATAATTTTCCTTTTTATTCTTTGTTATAAAATTGTTATTACTTAATATTTTTTGGTGAAATTTGGTATAAGGCCGTTTTGGGGGATGCCGAATCCAGTGGTGTGCTAAAAAAATGCCTAGCATGGTTTCTTAAAATTTGGCCCTTAAAAATTGACATTAGTAGGCGTTGGAATTTGCATGGCAAAATTTTTTTTTTATTATAATGATGCAGTTTTTTTGGACTAACATTAAAAAAAACCCGAGCAAAATTGCACTAAAAATAAACTTTTTATCAGGGTGACCCGAAAACAAATGGGTCACACTGTATATAAAAAGATAATAAAGTATAATAGTACAACTATGTTAAGTGATACCTCTTTTCTTATTTTTTTTAATTTGATTTTCCAAAAAATTTTTAGTCTTGATTACTTAAAGTCGAAAAATCTCTTTCAAACTGTTTATATTTTATTAATAATACCTAATATTTTAATATCAAATCTTTTGTATTATCTTCTGTGTAGTAATATTTTTTTAAGTACATAGTTCAAAATTAATTCTTCAGGCCAACATATTAACATTTAATACTACTCACATATATACGATACCGAGCAAAAGTAAAAAATTTTCAATTATTTAACCAATTTTCTTGTCTATAACAATTATTAAAAAAAAATCTTGATACTATACAAAAATAGATAACAAAAATAAAACATAAAAAAGATAATTCTACTTGTTATAAAGCCCCGTAATTTAATTTAAAAACGCAAGGAGCAAAAATAGAGAAACACATATAAAAGATGATTGACGACCAATGGTGGGTTGGCCGTATATAGAAAATTAAACTTTCTGAAAATTTGGTAGCCATGGAAACAAAGAAGTGCTCTATTGGTCTCAAATATTTTTAGCACTGCAGCGATGCCGCTTTTATAGAAAAATGGCAACAGCTTTGATTTTTTAAATAGACAACCCTATATATTTGTAGATATTTTGATTCCCTGTTTCATTTTGAGTCTTTTTTAATCTTACTTCACTAGACCTATTTCTAGCAGTTTTCAAAAAAAATAATAATAATTCTTTGTATTTTCTGGTAAAAACCAGAGAGTATCTATTTTTTTTATTTTTCAGCCGTTTAAGTTTCTAAAGAGCTCTTATTGTAATCATTACTACAAGAGACCATCTTGATTAGCTTACGATAGCCCAATTTAATCAGCATTATACAGGATCGTTGAAAATTAAATTCAAATTCTCATTTACTAATATTGCTTACAGTAACCAGTAAAAATAGTTCCTATACCTTAGTACCTGCGTTTTAGAATTAATAATAGTTATTAGAATATTTTCATAAAAATTTATCATTTTAAACATGTTTATTTATTAAATTACTTAGTTAGCTACGAAAATGTCATAATGGTTTAAGAAGCGATGGTGACATTATGTTTAAAAATGAAGTTTTGATAAGACTATTTATTTTTCATGAACAACTTGCTTAAATAATAGCAGGAACATGTAGACATTTTGACACATTGTGTCTAGATGTACAACTAATGAATAAAAAAAGTTTATTAGAATTTATACTACAAATTACTTTGCTAGTTATAGTTTTTACAAAAAAGTATTATTATAAAACATTTTCGAAATGAGAACCAATATTCTCTAAACATTTACAAAATCACATTCTGGGAGATAATATATGTCGTCACTCTTCTCATTTCGCTTTCATCTAGCTCTTCAAAACAGGTAGTAACTCGATGACGTAGTTCTTCTTTACTGTTTAATGATGTTGCGTACATCCTTTCCTTTATTACCCCAGAAATAAAAATCAACGGGTGTCAGATCTGGCGATCCCGCCGGCCAATCCCATGGTCCCATACACATAAACCATCTATCATCAAACATATCGTACAGTTTCCTTGTTACCCTGTCTCCACAGTAAGGCGGCGCTCTGTCAATTTGAAACCAGTAAGTACGAAAATCTTGCAATGGAAGATTTTCAAAAAAATTACTTACACTAATTATTTTTTAAAGATTTCTAAAAATTTGGCTAAATTTAGTGGTTTAACATAAATAAAAAATTTCGCTTGATTATCTTTTAAAAGGCAAAAAACGTTAAAACTGAATTTCTCTTGAAAATTAATTTCTTTTGTCGCGCGTAGATTTGAATCAGCCCAAAAATTATTATTTCTTCTATTGACCCTTCCTAGAAAATTTTGCTTCGTCGGTCAAAATTATTTTTTTAGAAAGCATCTTCATCAATTTGGATAAAAATGCTTTCACAGAATTCTACTCTTTTGTGATAGTTTTGTGGTTTCAAAGCTTGAACTTTGGTTATCTTGTATGGATGCATTTTATAATTGGCTTAATATTTTTTAATCAGATTTACAGGCAATACTTTATTCAACTAACCAAATATTACTGTCTATTGCATTTAATAAGCTATTATACACTACGGACTTCATAAATGCTCATCTACTCCTGCTTCTTATAAAATAAAATTAATTCATTCCTTTTTTCTTTTGAGAATTTTAAAATATCAAAGATGTTCTCGCATTGTTTGATCCTAAATAAAGAATGATAAACGCACTCCGTGAACCAAGCTCTTTTGGTAGTGGATATTTTATTATCTGTTTCTCTTGGCCATTGTTTCTTTTAGTTATTTATTACGGAGGCCAGAATATCTTGATTAACACTTATTTTTACTAGAAATACAAAAAAACATTTATAAACATAACTTCTTATGGGTCTATAAATATCTAAAAATATTTTCTATTAATAATTAATTAACTTCAAATATTCTCGTCTAGACAAAGCCAAAATATATTTGGAGCACAGTCCTGGCCTTGTAATTAGATGTGGGTATTTAGCTTAATAACTGACAAGTTTATGTAGGTATAAAGTGTTTTTTTTTCTACGGATATTAAGCAATTATTAATTAAAAACATTAGACTATTTACGTCTACTTATGAACTATAGGGTGGTGAATTGGTTGATATTTTTTATCAATAATCTACATCGTTTCTATGCAGATGAAGAAAATGGTTCTACGGTGTTTTTAACAATATTTTTATTATTATTTTATTGTATTTTTCAGGGAACAATAAATTTGTATTTAAGGAATAAAAAACTTTCGTCTCGACATTCTTTTTGATAAAATAATAAATTAAAATATAAAAGAAATTGTCTTACTCTGTAGAACTAAAATTATAATTTCAATTAAGTGAATTTTAAAGAAGTGGTAAAACTGGCCTCCAAAAAGCAGAATTTGTATCTATTAGAGTTTTGTACGACATCATTTGTTTGCAATATTTGAAATTACGATTATTAGACTTACTGTTGCATGACATCAAGGTCTTTTATTCTTTTTATAGGCATTTTATTTTGAGATCAACAGTTTTTTTAAATAATATTCTCGGATAAAATAAATATAGCTGACAGGCCCAATTATTAGATCTTGGATCCGTAATAGTGGCCTTAAGGATTATCTGATACAAAAAGTTCTTGCAATATATTAGCTTGCTTATAGTTCATAATCCTTTTGCTAGTTATTAGAAGATAACATAAGTTTAAGGAAGAAAAAATATAAATATATTTATAAGCTATAATCAAATTATTTTGAATAGGCATATTGCAATTGTCCTTTAATTAAATTTACTTATATTTCTCTTAGTGATATGTATCTTCCAGATGTTTTACTAATTTAGGTCTAGATACAAAGTCCATCCAATATCCAGGTATAAAGAAAAAAAGTCCTGTTAGAAATATTATATCTAGGAAATATTTTATATGTTTTTTGTTAGTATACAGAGTTATCCTCCGATTAAGTTACCTTTTGGTATTTTTGTTAGTATTTAAGATACAGGGTCGGTTAAATTAGTAAACTAGTAGGTTTTTTCTGTTAATTAAAATAGTGAAAACAAAAAAGAAATAAAATTTCGTTTACAAAATATAACAATATTCTTAGTAAAAAAGTTTGTTCACACTATTAGCCTTAATTTTTTTTATACTTTCTTTATGTACCCAAAAAAAAAAGTGGAAACGGGTTAGGTCTAGTGACCTAGGTGGCCAACAAATCGGGCCACGTATCGCGATCTATTTATGGTTAGGCAGTTTATTAAATAATATTCTCACATCATCACATCACATCATTTAATAAATGGGGAGGTGCAAATCTTGTTGGAAATACATTTGTTGTCGTCTCTCCAAATTAAGGTTATGCAAATAATTTTCCAGCGCTTCAGATAATATGAAATCAACGTATCTCCTACCGATCAAAGTGCCATCATAAAACACAAGTCCTATTATTTGGCTTCCCACTAAGCTGTACTAAATATATATACTTACTTTATTTCGAGGGTCTCTGGGATCAGTAAGGAAAAGATTTTCTTGGGACCTATAGTTTACATTTTTACACTTAAACATATCTTTGTTTGAAAGATCTTGATCTCTTGAACTCCATCTCTTGAACTGAATTCATTTGCTTCCTATGCATTACGTGACCAGTTCCAAAAAGTAAGTCTCCTTGGGTTATTTCTAGGCAACAATGTTTGTATTGGTTGTTACTAAGCCCACACCTTAAGCTCTTGTTAAATCGTTTGTTCAGTCTTCTATATGGGCTGCAAAATATGTCGATTTGACATCGTCAGTCTTCCTGGATTGCCAGTCTCATTAATGTATCGATGAATTCAAGTAGTCGTCGTAATCTCACACTTTGCTCCTGGTTTCTACACGACTTCTGGATATTCATCATTTGCCGAAATCCTGAAAATATTGTTCAGTACCTCTACTGCCCAAGTGTTTAGGGCAGCGATTTCTGATTTTGAGAGTTTGATATTTAAAATCTTGACTACTGTCTTCTTAAATTTTTCAAAAAAATTTTTATTAGGATGCGTGTGGTCAACACGATAGTTTTTCGGAATTCTTATATATTTATTAGTATCTTCTGGTAGCAGATTTTCAATTTCCTGGAACCAGTCTATTTGGTTCTCCACTACGCCTTTCTTAATGTTTTTAATAACACACTTATCATATTAACGGTGTTAAGTAAAGGTGTAGTATGGTTCACTCTGACTTTCACCGTAAAATTTAAAAACATCAATATATAACAGGTGGGATAACTTGTGAATATTATTAATACAAATGCATGCATCCAATATTTAAATTAAAAAAAAGTGTGGATAGAATGTTCAATGCTAAGTAGAAACTTTGCTCACGTTATTGTTATTGAGAAGAATATTGGTACTCCAAGTGCGTAAAGTAAGATGCCCATAACTACTATTATTAATAAATCATTAATTTCAGCGTAATAGAGTGAGAAAAATCTCATCGCTCTGCAACTTGGGAAAATGATAATAATACGCAGACAGAAATTAAACACCAGCTCAAGCCAACATCTGGCTCTTAATTCATATATATATTCAAGCAAAAACTTGGACTTTGCCAATATTATCAAGATTTATATTTTTTAAATAAACTTTTTGTTTCTTTTTGTATGTAATATTTATAAATTATATTTAATTATACTGCTCCGCAAAGAAGCTAACTAAGTTTATATTTATTAAATATAATAATAATCTGATAAACTAGTTTATTCCCATAGGACATTATCAATTTACTTTTGGTTGTGCTAATTGTTAGTGCTAATGAATAATTTGAATCAACACTAAGTCTTTGAACCACGATGTTGAAAATTATATTAATATAATATTTTTATGCTGCATTTTTTATTATTTCAGTCTTTATTAACTTAAGGGGAAAATCAAAAATAAAATACAAAAAGTTCCTTATGTATAATCTGGCTATAATATTTATCCCCACAGGATGCATTTTTGAATATCTCGTTGCTCTATTTTGCCCCCAGAAGGAACATAAAACACTCCGACACGTATTTGCGCAAAGCACCAAATTGCAAAAGACAGAAAGTATTCGGAGGAAATAATATGTATGCCCAAAAATGCTATGTAGTAACTGTACAGCTTAAATCTGTACTAAAATTAAATGTAAAATACAGGGTGATTTTTATAAGAAGGTCATGCTTTTGGGGGATGATAGCAGACATTCAAATATAACTTTTGATATAAGACACTATGGGTCGGAAATGCCTGCGGAAGCAAAATACAGGGGGTTAAAGTTTAAAAAAAAATTAAGAAATTAATTTTTAGTTTTTTGACTGTTTAAGATATCGGTGTCAAATTTTCTCAATAAAGCTACCTAATAAAGATTCGTTAAATGTAAAAAGTAAATGTTTTAGTTTCAACCAGTGGCGTCGATCAGATAGGCATTAGAGTAATTTTTTAATAAAAAAAATAGTACGCCACTGATAATCAAAAATTTTAAGAATCCTTGGTTTATTTAACAGAAAAAAAGGTATCCTGCATCTTTTTCCCAAAAGGCACCATTTTATCATAATTTAAAAATAAATAACTTTAATAAAAACTAAGGAAAAAAACATTATTGGATAATGTTAAAAAATACTAAATAATAAATAATAATAATTAATAATTTATTTAAAAGGTGCTCAAATTGGCCACCATTTTATTGGATACAGAGCCTGCAGCGTAATGTTAAATTGTCGTGAATTTTTTGAATAACTTCACCCCTATCTTTAATTTCGCCTGCAGCTACTGCAATGCGAGCCAAAAGATCATGTTTATCTGGCACAGGTGTAGAATAAATAAGTTGATCCAAATGACCCCACAAATAAAAATCACAGGGATTTAAATCGGGGGAGCGCGCTGGCCAAGCCACTGGGCCTCCCCTCCCAATCCAACGTCTAGGATATCTTTGGTTCAAATATTCCCTGACAACACGACCATAGTGTGCCGGACAACCATCATGTTGAAGCCACATTATTTGCCGAACATCCAATGGCACATTTTCTAAAGTTTAGGTAGTACATCTCGAAGAAAAATCAAATAATTCCCTGCAATGAGACGTCTTGGCAAAATATACGGACCAATCAAGTTCTCCCCTACAATGCCTGCCCAAACATTCACAGAGAATTTTTGTTGGTAGTCACGGATAAATTTAGCACGAGGGTTTTCATCAGCCCAGATATGATTGTTTCTTGGGTTGAAATGTCCCTCTCTACAAAACGTTGATTCGTCACTAAACAAAATAGCTTGGCGAATGTCTGGGTGTTCAGCCCCTTGTTGAAGATATCAAGTGGCAAACGCGAACCTATTAGCATATTCTTGGGGCAAAAGATGCTGAACCTTTTGTTTTTTAAATGGATAAAGGTGGTTATCATGCAAAACTTTTTGAACCAACGTTTGGCTTATCCTCAGGTGATCAGCAATTTTTCGGGTACTTGTATTTGGATCCTATTCAATATTGTGAAATATTTCCTCCTCAACATTATCACGAATAGCTCTTGCACGAACTCTTAGGCCTGGGTTCACCTAAAACAAAAAGTACATGTAAATTTTTTGTTTTTATTGTTTTTAAGTAGGTACTTACTTGTAATTGTCCTCTCTCACGTAGACTCCTGTCCACCTTAAGAAAAAATCTTCTCTCTGGGACCATTCGATTAGGAAAACGTTCAGCATAAATCGCGCGAACCAATACAGCATTTCCTCTGGATTCACCAAGGGTTAAATGCATATCTGCCAATTCATTCCACGTAAATCGCTCCATAACATTTAAAATAAAGCAACGGCAGAATAACTACCTTATTTAAATTAATCAGGAATGACGTTCTTTAATTAATTAATTCAAGATGACGTTATATCAAAGTGACCCATAGTGTCTTATATTATATTTGAACGTCCCCTATCATCCCCCAAAAGCATGACCTTCTTATAAAAAGCACCCTGTATATGTAGTTATTAATCAAAATTAAAATATCGCAATAATATAATAATGATTTTACGCAGCTTTCATCTCTGAACTCTTTTACAGCAAGAATATTTAGTACGCGTCTTTTGACACTGTTCTCTTAGAGATGATTAAGTTCATGAAATGACGCGTCAATTTATCATTCTTAGAACTTATAATGTATTCTCTTATAAAGAGAAGAGGCTTATATTCGCTCTTATAGACTATAATAGAGAAAATGGGTGGCAAAGCCGATACCCTACATAATTTACATGAGACATTTGCCGACTAAGATTAAATCCATTAGATGAGTATTAGCCTAGGCAAGCTAATATTACTTCTCCTAATGTTAGCTTATGTAGCGTATTGAAGGAAATACCGGAATTAATAATGATTGTTTTATTAATTAAAATTGAAAACATGAATTAATAACTTGAAATTAGAATTAACATTTTTTTTTTACATAATTACATGAATAGCTCCATTTACGCACAATATTTAGGTTGTTTTACCAAAATAATTTGAGTTTCTACTATTGCCGTAATAAATTTATATGTCCAGAAATCTAGACATAGGGTATTATACATATTAAATTAACCATATGACTAATCAGAAAGGGTCTTTACCCATGTCAAACTGAGGAGTTTATGTACTTATGCAAAGTATTAAGGGTGCCAAGGCAAAACAATATTTGTGGTTTAAAGTGTATTTCAAAATACCTCAATAAACTTATATTAAGAAGCTTTTATTCTACTTAAATATATCTAGTTCAAACCTAAAGCAGTATAAAATCAAAAATTATATAAACATAGATATACCTAATTAAATTATGTATATCTACATTTTAAATATATAATAATTATGCATTTTACTAATTCTTGTAATATTTTACAATTATTAGATATTTTTATTTACTAAATTTTAAAATTTGTTGATTTTTCCTATTTAAGTAAGAAACATGCATTACAACAAATCAAGATTATCAAATATATCTAATTGGATATATACTTTAATTTATTCAAGGATTTTTTATAATTAATTAAATATATGAATATCTATTAAACTTATTTAATATTGAGCCGCGTAATTACTTTTTTAGGTAATCTTTTAAATCGTTAGTAGTAACTTGTAATATATATTGCATATATCCATATAGCTTTTTCAGATTTTTTAGTTTTTCAAATGTACTTATAGTCCTAAAAAACGTGGATTTTTATAGATCTAAGAAATACCAAAAAAAAAATTTTGCATTAGTTCTTGCTTTGCTTGCAGCTATTATATGCCTTGCATCATTGGATACATAATCTTTCATTTCTTTACTGAACTGTAAAAAGTGAAATTACTCTCGCTGTTGATTTAAAAACATAGCATTATTTAATTTTAACTTTACATAAGCCCAGTTGTATTTTATATTTTTTTTAGATAAAAAAGCACTAAGGCAGAATAATATTTAAAGTTTTAAAAAGTTCACTTGAAATTTTAGTTTAATAAAAAAGAAGCTTCGCTGATCCTAAATAATTATTTCTAAACCTATTTACGACAACTAATAAGAGGTAATAATACCTATTTAAGTTATGCATATCCATAATTTATATAGATATTGTGCTTTCTTATATTTATCATTATTTTATTATTATTTTGATAATTCCATCGTTACCCTTATTTTTGTAATACCATTTAGTGTTTACCATTAGTGTACAGTTTGTATACTTAAACATATATTCCAGACACACCTGCCCATGAACCCATAAAAAACTAATATACAAAATCATATTTTATCTTAAATAAGTATAGCAGAAAAATCGACAAACCGTAAACTTTTAGGTCTAAAAAAAAGTACCTAGTCAGTCGCTATCAGGTTTACATCACATGAACAAAAATATATTTCTTTGTTGTCAGTGGGCAATATATATTTAAACATCTCTCTTATACCCTAGAGTACATATAAACCAACTGAAATCTGATAAATCTTATGAATACTAAAAGCGAAATATTTTTCTCGCTACTTTTTTGACAGCGTAAAGCGACAACCCCATAAATCATAACTCATTTAAAACCATACACAGTTAAAATATAAAAAATTGAGAGAAATGTCGGGAGAACGAGTGTTGTGCTCAATCACTGTCTTCTTCTTGCATCTTTCTTTTGCGAGAAAATATTAATGCTGTCTTTATATCGTGGAATATTCGAGTTGAAATTACATTTTATTTTATATTGTAATGAGTTAGAGTCGAGTATAAGCCATATTGTTATAACAAAATAGTTAGTTATGTAACTGGTGTGTGAAATGATCCTTTTTTATAAATGGGAAATTTTATCAACAATTCCCTTGAATAAAAAAAGGGACTTATACACGTGCAACATAAGGATTTTTTCTACTACTGAAGAAAATATAAAAAAATCAAAAATTTCAAAATACTTTGCGCACTAGTGTGTAAAAAGTGAAATTTGATAATATCTGGAGAGTGTGTAAATTGAATATTTTACACAGGGTAGTAGAAAAAATATATTATATTATTATAATTATTTGTAAGATAAGAGGTTACAAAACATGTAAATAAATCTTAGAAACATCACGTTAAATTAAAATTTATACACAATATTAGTTTAGGATCTTGATGACTTTAGCACCATTTAACACGAATATGTTATTTACTCTAGAAGCATAAATATCCCCTAAAAGAAACTAAAAATGATCTTTAGCTCATCCGTACGGGCTTCCTTGCAGCTTGACGTAGAGGCTAAAGATCAGTTGTGTATAAATTGAAAATGTGAAATGTACAAAGGAGGTTAGGATAAACGCACTAGTAATTCAGCCCTTAATTTCAAGAAATTAATGTCGATCGCTAAGGCAGATAGGCAGATCTGAAAAGCTAAGTTATTTATACAACTTTTTAGTAAATTTTTATGTACTATTTGGTCAAATGCTTTAATGAAATCCACATATACTATGTCCACCTTTAATCTCCACTTTCAATTGTTAAAAAACCAGTTGATCAATTGAAATTGATGAATAAACATGCTGAAAAATTTAATTTAAAAAAATAATCTTCAAAAGCCTAAATCGAAAGTGTAGAAATAGGACAATAGTGATAATGTTTTTTTAAATTTAATCTTTCTTGTAAATAGAAGAACAGTTTGGCAGAGTTACCGATACTTGAAAATTTTCAAAATTATACGAGGGTTGTTCAAAAATTAAATTTAGACTTTTCTGCTCCCTAGCGGGAGACGCCCGTAATAGCGAACCTGTTGCCAAGCATTCTCGTCGCAATTTTGTGAAGTGTATAGTATACACATTGCATGAATCTCCAGATGGTAACAAGATAACAAACGACATTCGTGAAAGAAGAACACGATTTTAATCGAGTGGAAAATAAGACAAATTGCAGCAATTCCAATGGCAAATATTTGAGAATTGATCCTACTCGCCAGACTTGTCAAGCTTTTATTATCGTTTATCCCTGAAGAAACAGATATTTTACTACTAAATAAAGCTATTTAATTCGACGGAACAGATTCGTACCGGTGCAACGTCGATCTTGAAATATTTGGGCGTGTTGCAAAATTAGTTTCGCGGTATGAAAATATTTGTTTGCTGTTTTCTGAAAATTTCAAAAATATCGTTTTTGTCATCTGATTTCTTTTTCATGGTGATGTGACATAACTTATTTATTAGACTTAGTTACAAAACTGGATACGCCATCAGGACCCGTGGTATATTTGATGTTCAGCGTTCTGCTAGTAGCACTAATTTCGTCGGTGGAAATTAAAAATATAAATTTGAGAAACAAGAAAAATAATCACTTTATCGTATATAAATAGACTTAAAAAAAGTCAACGTCCGAAAATTGCTTTTTATTAATATTGTCCAATATAAATGATCTAACATGATGTAAAAAATCATTTTAATGTAGTGATGCTGGATCGTTAAACGAAGTATTTTTTTCAACATGGTTATTGTTTGAGCAGACTTACGACATAACAACGCTGGCAAATTGTAAGATTTTATTCCCAAAATCAGTGCTCAGTGAGGAATGTTCTTTTGGCCAAATTATGGAGCTTATGATCATACGTCTAAACGTTCGCAAAATAATCGCTGAACTTTATTTTGACACTAGGAAGCGTAGAGGCCGTTTAACTTGTAGTAACTAGAAAATTGTAGATGTAGCTGATAGAGAAAATTGCGAACAAATAAATAATTCGTCATTGGTCTCAAGCAAGTCATAATATAGAACAGAAATATTATTAACAAAAGACAAAATGTATCAATAAAACTGTATATATAGGGCAATATGCGATCTTTTTTTTTAATACAATTATAAAATACTACTCGCAGACAGGAATATACGGTGATCACGAAGGCACCATAGTATTAAACAAGTTGGGTCTTATAAACAAAAGAAACTACTTAAAAGTTCAAATTACCTGGTATCATTGTTAAGTAATTTGTTTTTATATATATTAAAAATGTAGTTAGATTATGCACTTAGTCCTTGTGTATCCTGCCTATGATTAGTTGTGTCATTTAAATAAATGTCAATCATCTCACTGCATTACGATTTAAAAAAATGTTGTTCATTGTCCAAAATGCTAGGAGCTTTAAAATTAAAAGTGTGGCTAGTGGAAAAAATGGTGTTCTGCTAATGCCGTTGTTTCATTCTTGTTATTGTTGATTACCTTACAATCATACTCATATTGATAAAGTCTGCTTTTTAAATACTGCTTGCTAATTTACACATTTTGGCCAATTACAATATGGAATCTTATACAACAAATTTGACCCTAATATCAATGGGGTTAGATCTTTAAGTCGGGAAAACAAACAGTTAGAAGTTTTTGAATTGTAAAACGCTCGTTTGCATTTTTGATATTTTTCCCGTACATTTCTTTGAATATGTTCTGACAATTATTTTATGTGAGGAAACATTAAATATTTATAAATGGTCTCATTATTCTCCCTAATCTACACATTCCCAAAATTATTAATTACTCTATTTACCGAGGCTGTTGGGTAATTATTATTCTTTAATCTTTATTATGTTCGTGGTCTAAAAAAGGGTTAAAGTACTTAAATTATAGCACCTATAAAATAAGTTTTTAATGGTTGTTATTTTGTGGGTTATAGCATGCGATGATAAATAGTGAATCAATCTACCCGAAGAAGTTGGCTTTACATACCAATTAGTTAGTAGTGTCCTGTCTAAATTATGTTTAACTAGCACAGCAAGAAATAGTAAACATTGATTGGATTCCACTTTCATGGTAAACTTTAGTTTATTATAAAAATTATTAAATTAAACAAAATATGCGTTTTATTGGAAGGGCATGCTAGAAGGGTATTTGCAATAAAATTATGTGCAGCATTTTTCGTAAGTGCATTTATTACGAGATTCGCTAATATTGGATTAGCTAATATTGAATTGCTATGGATAAATAATATTGGAGTATTGGATGGGAAACCCTCCATTGTAAATCCATTTAGTTGTTGATAGAATAGTTAAGCATATACTTCATATTTTTATAAGTATTGCTGCTTTAAATTTTTTAGCGTAAAATGTGAAGTTGAAAATTTTTCTTTATAAATTGTAGTAAAAATTCTATTTTTACAATCTGTGTTAAAAATAAGATACTTTTGACAGAAAAAATATATCCGTTAAACAATAATTATCTATAGAACCATGATTTTAAGAGAGATAAAAAATGGTTTTTAAGTATGACATACAAATCAAATTGAATATTTAAATAATCGAAATTGATATCGATATCTGAATAATTAAACATATGATGAAATTTTTTAATAGTCCATGTTGCAGAAAAGAAAGACATACACAAAATTACTAATGATTTTGCTATTATTCTAAGTTTTCTAGTTATTTCTAAATAAATATATGTTATTCATTTTCCTAATTTATTTTAATATTTAAATTATTTGATCATTGCAAAAGACAAGCGAAATATTTACTTAGTAAATGGGAAAGGGATATACGTATATTAGATATAGGTATAATACACGTACTTACATCAACAAAACAACTGATTAAACTTGGCAAAATCATACCGGAGTTAAATCAAGTTTATTTACAATTTAATGTCAACAGAAACCAAACCATTTGCCACTTGAAACGTTCGCTATTTCGCAGCCACTACCCCGCCGCGACATTGCGGTAATTTCCTACCGTTTTGGGCTAAGTAAACCCCTAAAACTCTTAACTGAATATTTAATAATCCCATGAATATTCATCTTATTAAATACGCTGGTGTAACAACCCCATGCCTCGCTGGAACGAATACCGCTAGCCGAAATTTGAAAAGTCTTCTACACGCAAATGAATAAATACCTAGTTTCGAGAACAAAAACAACCAACGTTGAACAAAAGGATTAGACAAATGTACATACTGTGACTAATTTTATTATGGTTCAAAATTTTTTTAAATTATTTATATTGTGTATAAAAGTAAATAATAGTTAATGTTTTAGCTAGGTGTAGTTCTAAAAACGTTGTAGTAATATTGAATTTATTAGCGAAATTTATCAATCGAAATTACGTAATATTTATAAAAAGAAAAAAGTTATGTGGTAAGTTGTAAAAATATAAAGCACAATTTTCCACAAAGTAATCAATACTTTAAAAAAAAGTAAACATTATACTTGTCAGGTATAAAAATTATTTTAAAAACGCCTAAAATAAGTTTACAGGGCATACGCTTATCGGGTATTTCGAAAGTTAGTGACCTCCACAACGTTAATACTATAATCTTCCGAATTATTAATGTACTTAAAATCTGTAGATTTACCTACTATTGTAAAATAATTTTGGAAATCCTTGCTAAATAAATATACATTTTTTTGGATTAGAAACTCACATATTTAAACTAAATTAACAAAAATAATCCAAAAAGTTAATTCAGCTCAGGATTATAACATACATATAAAGCTGTTAGCATTATTCTAGACAATGATTTTTATGCAGGTCATTTAAGAAATGTAGTGTTTATTTCATCATCTTTGCCAAGCAATCTGAGGTTGCAAACAGAAGGCTAAATTGAAGAAAAACAGAGAATTGCATTATAATAATAGTAATAATAATATTTATTTAGCAGATAAATCTAAGAAATAAAACATAACATAAAAAATAAATGTTATACATTTTATTGACAAATTATTAATTATACTTTCCTTGCATTCCCAACTACAAAATTTAAAATAAAAAAAAAGTATTTTTACATAATACGGCTAAGAGAAAAAAACGATGAATTAACAATAGGCCCTAAACTTTACTTAATAAACATAATATGATCTCAATAGTCTCTAAAAACTGATTAACATTAGCACAAGTTCTTACATGATTTGGTAATTTGTTAAACTCACGTAAACCTGTTTTTTATTCAAATATAAATAAATTAACATTAAACACAATTCTTTGCTGAATATCATTGATAACAAATTTAAAACATCCAAAATAGTCTTGATAGGTAGCAATTATATTTTAGGATCGGTCTCGTAGCCCTGTTTTGAATTTTTTCAAGTTGCTGAACTTGAGATTATGGTGAGTTATATAGTAATGTCGAACAAAGCTTCATATGAGGAAGTGTAAGGGAATTGTATAATCAAAGTTTAGTATGCATTGATAGATTTTTACCCTATTTTGTTAATAAATCTGACTTTTCTAGTCAGCGTGTGCATGATAATTTAGAGTTGAAGATTGCACTTAAGTATTTAATATTTCTATCATACACCTATATCTTTTATATTCATTGAACTCATTTTAGATTTTTTAGCAAATACGGAACATTTTGATTTTATTATATTTAGGCTGAGTTTGTTATTTTGTAAATTATTAGGTATATTAGAAATATCTAATACCATTTGATCTAGATTTTTACAAATAACATATAACATTGTGTCATCATCAAATAATACAATATTAGATTTTTTGGACAGCATAAGCATATCATTAATGTATAATAAAAACAACAATGTATGGTGGACATATGGTGCCTCTCGGGGGGTCTCAGGATTAACCCCAAAAAAGCAGAGCTCCTACTATTCACGAGGAGACGTAACTTTGGCACGCCCCCTGTTATATCTCTAGGTGGCGTGCAGCTGCATTACTCCAGGACAGTTCGATTTCTGGGAATCAAGTTGGATCCCAAACTCTCCTGGCACGATCATGCAGACACCAGAATGAAGAAGGCCACCTGCGCGCTATGGGCCTGCAGGCGGGCTTTCGGCAATACCTGAAGTCTGTCTCCTAAGATCCTTCACTGGATCTTCTCGCGCATTGTGAGACTTCTTCTCACATACGGGGCTATCGTTTGGTGGCCATGTACGAAGAAAGCGAAAATTCGTGCTCAACTGGACAGAGTTCAGCATAACGGGTTTCATGCGGACGGCGCCAACTAGAACGCTTGAGACTCTGCTGAGTCTTCCGCCTCTGGACCTCGTTATGCAATTCGAGGCAATGAGGACTGCGTACAGGTTATACGTCCTCGGCGAACTATGTGCTGGCGAGACCGGTCACGCAAAAATTTGGTCACGGGCCATACAGGAATGTCCTCTCCTTCTGATGGGCAGTGACTGCATGGCTCCAGTGACTGTGGACTGCGAGAGATTCGTGACGCACATTGCAGGCAGAGAGGAGTGGCAGCATTCCAACAGACCTGCATTGCTAAATAGAGGGACCATCTGGTACACAGATGGCTCCAGAATGAACAACAGAGCTGGATTAGGGCTTATTGGTGGGATCCCACATACCAGTAGGGCATACTCGCTGGGGGAGCACGCCACTGTCTTCCAGGCCGAAGTATTCGCTGTATTAAAATGCGTACACAAAATCCTAAGCTGCGAACACCGCAATACAGTCGTATCAATATGCTCGTACAGCAGAGCTGTCATTAAGGCTATCACGGCCGCAAAGGTAAGCTCCAAGCTTGTACTAGAGTGCATAAAAGTCCTGAAAAAATTGGTACAGGTTGGATGCAGGATCCAGCTCGTCAGGTAATCAGGAAGCGGACTCTCTTGCCAGACTGGGATCCGCGAATGTGCCGATGGGGCCGGAACCCATAGTTGGTATCGCCAAATGCGTTGCGGTCGCGTCAATGAAGGGTCTGCTGGACAAGTGTCCCACCGAAGATGGACTGAGTCCTCACCAAAATCTACTATGCCTAAAAAGACGCGAAATTCGGCTAGTGACAGGTCTTTTAACCGGTTACTGGCACTTAAGAAGCCATCTCCGTACTATTGGTATTGCGGACAACCTGGAATGCCGATGGTGCTGTGAGGAGGATGAAACCGTTGACCATGTAGTCGGGGAGTGCCCAGCACTCACGCGCGCCAGATTCAAATACTTGGGTAACACTTTCAGTGTACCGAGCGACTTTTAGTCCTTTGGACCAGAGAGCCTTATCGGTTTCTCTTAAGGCCGTTGGGCTCTGGTAACCCCCGGTGTGGCATGACGGGTCCATCAGGAGACCTATATGCATAACTGCCTTGGCAGCCCACTGTTTCGTCAATTCATTCGTCAATTCAACAATGTTCAACATATTATTGCAACATATGTTCATTTCTTAACATAGTTCCCTGCGACACACCATATTTAACTTCTACAAATGTTGATATAGCATTTCTATATTTAATAATTGGAACTGTCTGAGATAAGTATAACTTTAATCTATTTAAAACATTATACCTAATCTCTATATATAGGGTGTTGTACCGCCTGGAGAGAGAGGAAATCCCATATAATTTTTAATAGGGTCAAATATTGGCTCTTCTAATTATTTTAGAGAAAAAATACATAAGAGTAATTTAAAGAGCACTAAAATCTGCAATCAATAAAATAATTTATATTATTTTTGGTTTGTCCGTTAAGGAGTAACAGCCAAAAATCTTTACGAAAATTTATCTTTTTTTATTGCATCGTATTCACAGATATGCCAGCCAAAATGTATTATCTTGACTGGTGATTAACATCAAATAATTTGTCATATAACATCGCCAATGGCATATGTGATAGATTTTGAATAACAATGTCAATACTATGCACAAAGTACTTAATATACTTCTATGCTGTACTCGTCTCATCGGATACTACTTCAGAATCAAAAAAAAATTTCACTAGGCATAGTTTCAATTTCTCCTGTTAAAAGAGTCTTAAGATGTTTCCATTAACCATAACTTTTTTGGGTTACTTCTATTTCGATCAATAGTCTTTGCAAAAAAAGGCTTTTCCTGGTTCGAACTATATTATTGATTTTGTTTTTATACTAGTTTCAAGTTTTAACAAAACTGCCCTTTTATATATCTCTTTCACGCATCAAAGTTCTAATATTTGGTGTCAAGGAATTTCGGCTTATTTTTTATTTTTGTAATGGACCACATATAATTTAGGATTGTAGTGACATCTAAGACAAAAGTTTATCTGCTGTTAGAATAACATCATATATATTGTTGTTCCAACAAGTTTTCAGCAAATCTTCCTCTATATGTCACTCATATAATTCTGCAGGGATCTTTTATATGTTACGTAGGAATTTAGTTTATTTTGCTGAACAAGAGTGAAGCTAGTTTTGTGTCGAATGAACCTTATGTAGTAAATGTTTATTGTGGGTTGGTTTAATGTAGCCAATTAATGTCTGACTTCTAAGAATTATTCTAGTGGGAGTTTTAACAATTTAGGTAAGCTAGGACCGTTATATTTCTCTTAATTTTATCAGCATAAAAAAAAATTTTAAGCTGTACAAAATTAAAGTCTTCCATGATAATATCTATACCAATAAAGTCACTGATTTGTTCCATGTAATTGTCAAAAAATATCATCAATCATCATGGTCTTGAGGTGAATGATAAATGACAGACCATAAAAACTTAATATCAGTGGAGGACATTTCCAAATATAATACCCACAACTTTAACTTTATATTTAGAATGATTTCTTATAAGCGCTAATACTCCTCTGATTCTATTGTTATTTATAGTGCATTGCTCCGGATATTCAAATATTTGCTGAGTGGAACCATAACTATTAAAAAGATTATAATATCTTGCTTTTTAGTATTCTTTACATTAAAATTACCAATATTCATTTTCAAATCTAGTTGTCTCAAATCTACTAATAAATATTTGTTAAACAGTAGTAAAAATATATTCAAATCACCATGTGTGAGGGAATTCATAGGGGGCGTTTAAAAACGGTTTAGTTAGAAGTTTTTGAAAAAAATCTACATTTCTCCGTGAGCTTTCTCACGTCTTCCATAGCATGATGTAAGCTTATAACCCACAAGGAGAGCATAAGAAATCTCATCACTTTTGCTAAAACTGTTGGAACAATATAAATATAGAAAATATAATATAATCATTAAAAAGTCCTTCTTAAAATGATATGCTGGATAATTTTGCATTCCAGAGACGTACTATTTGCTCTGCAAATATTCGGAGGTATTTACATCTGTGGTACTACCTCTAGCACACTCTAGATAAAATATCGATAAATATCGATAAAATAAACATATTTTAAAAAAAAATCTGCTTTTATTTAATTATTATATTAATATATTAATATTAAAAAAAGTTTGAAATAAAAAAAAAACTTCACGATGACCTCTAACCTCTTTTTAAAGGTACACATTCCTGTAATCTTTAACCAAGTGATAATTGGACATCCTTGAACATTATTCTTTTAAATATATTTTTTCTAGTGTACTAGTAACTGGACTAGGAAACACGGATTTTAGATATTCCCATAAGAAATTATCTAGGGGATTTTAATAAATGCTTGCTTGCCTCTCCTCCTTTCTACCCAATTATTTTTAAAAAGCCGATTTAAATAACACCAAACTGTTAGGCTAAAAGATACTGGTATTCCATTATACTTTTTTTGTAAAGCTCTTGGCTTCTAAGGCACTAATTATTATTCCATTATGGCTAAGAGATTTTAATTAAAAATCTTTATGACAGACATTATAAATATTTTAAAATTTATCTTAACAAATCGTAGCAGCAATTGTCAACCCATAACAATTACAACGAAAATTAATTGTTATTAAAATATACTGTAAAATAAACTAAATTTCAGTTATAAAACAATTTCAAATGCAATTTTAATTCTGGTGAAAGTTTTTTAAATAAAACATTTTATTATGGAGATCTAATCAGAATATAAAGGGAAGTAAGGTAAAATTCAGTAATTTCATTACTGCTCGATTAATTTTTTTAATGAAAATCTTATTAAGAAAAATAACTTTTTTTGAAAATTGTCGAGTTGTAATAATTTATTAGAACTGGTCTCTGTTTTTCTTTCAAGCTATCTAAATCCTGCAAAATCATTTTTTCAATAATTTTGTGTCTAAATTGATATTTGTAGCATTTATAATAATCTATTTCGAGTCTATTTTTTCTGACACAACGATAATATTTCTATAATGATATAAAAATAAATATAGGTGTTAAGTTCCAACACCTTCCAAGAAAAATGGTATAATATCTAAGCCCAAATAGATAATTTATATGAGTTTCCTCTATATGGCTTAGTTTTTCCCACAAAAAAAGAACATCGAAATCTATTATTATTTGGTCGGTTGACCCAAATAAAGAATATATATTTAGGAATCATTTTTCTAAATATACCTATGTAATTCATATTTATTATACTTGGACATTCCCATGAAAGAGAACTCAGTAGTGTGTGAATCAATTGTGATTCTTTTATATAGTGTAGTTTTTCCTATGAAAAAGGAACAATAAAATATATTATTAATTTACCAACTGACCTAAAAAAGCAATTTTCAAAGAACATATATTTAGGAATCGTTATTCTCAATAAACTTATATAACTCTTATTTATTTTACGGTGAAAGGAAACTCAATAGTGTTTAAATCTAATGGGATTATTGGTATTGAGAAGCGTGGCTTGTCGTTGGACGAGACTTGAATATTAGACCAATCTAATTGTACTTTTGAGCAACAAAATTGTTAGTTAACGAATAATCGTTAAAAATGGCAGATAGGGATATAAGAAATAAAAAAAGTGTATTTCCCACGTGGGTAGTGGAAGTTTTGAGAAGATAAAAACGTGTGGAATACGTACGACGTACAATTTCTAGTTCCGGCAAAGTTATTATTAAAATAAATAGAATCTAATATAAATGTTTTAAATGTGGCAAAAATCTATAACTTATAAAAGTCGCTTTTTAATATAATCTCAATATTCGAGATAATGCGTCTTTTTTTAATTTATTGATTATTTAAAATAATGTTTTCGGGGATTTCAATTTTATGTAAAAAACTTCTAAACTTATACTACAAATACTACGAAGAGAAGTTGCCTTCATCTCGCCATCTAGTTCTATGTGAGATACACCGCGAATTTCTCCGCGTATAGAGCAGGATAATCGCCAAATATGTGGGCTCCATTTTCTTATCTTCATATTTGCTTGTCTTGCATGATGAGCTCTTACTTGGTTCCAATTTAAACAAATTAGTATTTAATTTACTGTCCGCCGATTTGTCCAGGTAGTTGAGAAGCTTCTTAGGCGAACTAACACTTTAAAAAAAAAAGGGAACGTGTTCTTATCAGTAGTCTAATATATTCATTTATCCAGCTAACTGCTACTCTATTTTAAGGGAAGCTTTTATAAGGATACGATGCAATTTCTGCACTTTTTTTTAGACGTAAGGCGTGGTCTACACAATGCAAAACCGGTTTTCTACAATCTGTGTCAATACGCACCGTTTTGTCAGCAATGCTACTACTAGTTAGTTCAAAAAAAGTAGTCCATTTTTCTCAAAGAGACCTCTTGATAATAAAAATTCAGAGATTAGAGGGACACAAAGTCAATGGTCTCAAAAGATGTTTATTTATTTTTTTTTTTTTTAAATGATTACACGTGTTTTGCCCTAAGGCATCGTCAGATCGGTAAAGCTATTGGATTAACACCACAATCATTCAAGTTAAAACAAAAAATAATATATTTTAAAAGGTAATCATTAAAAAAAAATAAACATCTTTTGAGACCATTGACTTTGTGTCCCTCTAATCTCTGAATTTTTACTAGTTAGTTGTTTTGCCGTTAGTGTTATGACATATAATTCTGTTTGAGGAGTACTTGCATAGTACCTAATTCTGGTAATGAATACCTGCCATTATACTAAGGTTTTTGGTGTGTATCATGTAGGATTTAATAAATACAAAGATTAGCGTCCACTTAAGTTGAAAAAGCGATTGAAAGAGTGTTTTTTCATCATATATTTTTTTATCTAATAATCGTTTAAGTAAAAGTAAGACAAAAGTCAATGCAAACTGTCAGTATAGGGTGTCTAATTATATTCATTTTTTTTGGGATGATAATATATTTACATTTAATTTAACAAATACGCGAGAGTTTTTGGAATAATATAAAAACAAACGCTTTAGGCGGATAAAATTTACGTAGTAGCTCTAGGAATTGTTTACATTTTAATTTGTTGTACCGAAGCAAATTACTTTCCGAATCAATGGGAAAACCTGTGCCTAAAACTTCTACGCCTGCAAATTTTAATGATTTTCATATCATAAGTACTTTACTGCATGCGGTCTCTAAAATATTTAAACGAATTCTTTATAATCAAATATGAAATTATTCTGTGATATTAATACTTTCAGTATTAAAATATTTTTATAGCGCTTTTTAATATACCTGATGATTTATTTAGAGGCCGAGATAAAAATAGGCATAGCGTATTCTTGGATTTCTTTTTGAAGCGTTTGAGATCATCTACTATGATTTGTTGGGTGCCAAACTGAATTACTACGGTTTAAATATAGTTCATGCTTGCTTTTAAAATCATATTTATCAGATATCAAGCAATTTTTTTCCAATAACAGACAATCTGACACCTAAGTGTTACTTGAGTTATCTCTCAACGTTCTATTCTGACATTTATTTTAAATTCGCTTAAGTATTGTAAGCCGCAGGCGCTTACTGACGATACGTAGATTTATTATTTTTTTGACTGTAATAACTATAATGAATCCGAATTGCTTATGAATGTGAATCTAGAAACAGTCAGCATAAGTTAAAAGATCATAATTTGAAAGTCCTAGCATATGATATTTGGCAACAAAAAGTTAAAAAAATATTTTCCAATATAAATATTAATCTTGACAATACCAGATGGGCATACAGTGCTTTTATTTAACAGACCACACTTAATACCTTCTTAAAAAAAAAGAAAAAAAATACTTCTTATTTAAATATATAGGCATGAGGATGTCTAATTTTATATTTGACAAAGTTCTGCCAATCACCTCGTCACCTCTAGGAAACCTCACTTTAATATATCGAATGGGAACCCCATCGTGTGACACATCATTGTAAGTAGAAGTAAAGGACATACAATCTACCATCCAACGGTGTACAAAAATGTAAGACTTATAAAGAGTAAGGGTGAAAAAAGATGTTTAAAAAATTTTAAAAAATTAATCAGTTCACAGATTTTATTTTATTTAGTGCTTAAGATATGCTTCGCTATTCGCAATAAAAAAATAAATTTAAAATAATAATAATAAAATAAATTTAAAATTCCTCACGAATATTGGTAAATGTTTTATCCGCTAATATCTCTTCATTTGCCAGTAATTCAATCCTTTAAAGCATTAGTATTTTCAGGTAAAGTTTTATAAACTCTGCTTTTTAAATGCCTCCGAAAAAAATTTAGTGGTGTTAAGTCTGGCGACCGTGCGGGCCATTTAATTATACTACGCCTGCCCATCCACATACCCGAAAACTCTTCATTAAGCCACTTGAACTGTCAAAGAGTAGTGCGGGTAGCTTTATCTTGTTGAAAATACAAATCATTTTCGTTTAGTATGCCAACACCATTTTCATCCACTTGGATTTCGAAAGGTTGGGTGATGAAAGCCTATATTGTATTTTCTTCCAAAAAAATAGCCTAATGATTTTGTTCCTTTTTATTCCTACCCATACATTTTTTCAGGATACTGAGTAAGATCCTCCCGAAAAAGGCGTGGATTTTCATAATCCCAGTATCTACAGTTATGACGGTATACCGTTTAGTCCATTTAGAAAAAAAGTTGACATGTCACTGAAGCAAATGTTCTTTACTAAATGGGGATCCTCGTCAATTCAATGGTACGTCAGTTCGCAAAATACAATTCTCCTATCAAAATCGTCTTCTCCTAGCTGTTAAAGGATTTCAATTTTGTAGGTGTTCAAAATTTTGTGTACAGAATCTGATGAAATATTAGGCGATTTTAGGGATAGATAATGTTAGACATAAATTTTTGCTTACTATTGGCTTATACGTCAACTGATTTTATTTAATTTTTTTTTTTTTGGTTTGGTTGGATAGGATATTGTATGTTCTTTAAAGTATGGTATCACATTTAGGGTGATATCGCACTGACGCTTAGGGCAGCCATTTGAGATACGAAGGCTTGAGATCAATAAGTTTTGTGAACAATTATGCAAATTTTATGTTTTGTCACATTTTATTTATAGTCAGTTTATGAATTTTCTCTGTTCTTACGTATTCAAATAGTTTAAAATACTTTTCTTTGGAGACTTTGGACTTTTAACATTTTGAAAATTTACATTAAAAAAGACTTTACGTGGACGTAAAGACAGATATACGCACATTTTTTTCCGTATTTCTATTAAACATGTTAGCCATCTTTTCCTGCATCCCTCAAAAAGAGACTAATTTGTCATAATACTATTTATAACTTAAAAAAAAAATTAAAATTAAGATTATTCCAAAAAATATTTATTAACGTTGCAATAAAATCAAATCAAATATTTATTAACGTTAATGGAGATTCTTTTTAAGTAAGTATTCACAATAATTTAACTAGCAGAATAGAATAGATCTTTCTAATAACTTCAATATTATCACTCAAGTATTAAGATTAAGTTAACCCTTAAAATATTATTTAATCTTATAATGCAGATCTTGAGATATGATTACTCGTTCAGTAGAGTAGCTATTAAAGCTCGACTGCAAAAGTATTTTTTTTACGGCTCTCTATCAAATCTGTATTAAAATTAAAAGCCATTATTTATTTATTTATTCATAGTAAATTATATTTTTCTAATAAGTTTTTTGTAAAAATAGAATAAGATGATTGGCAAACATTGAGGTATCATATTGTAATTCTGGCTCATTTAAAACGTCAAACTATTGCATAATTCGACGGTCTTTTACTTTATAGATCATTAGGTTCTATTAAGCTATTTTCAGTATTTGGAAAAAACATGACTATAAAAGCTTTAAATATTCCAAAACTCAATAAATATTTCGTGAAGATCAGTAACGAAGAATAAAAAAGCATCATAGATCTCTAGAGTTGTCCGCAAGTACAAAATTTCTATTCATGATATTTGCTTATTGCTTACTGACAGAAGGAGGTTTTTTTTTAAGGAATTAAATTTTGTTAAGTCTACTTTTAGGAGTTTTAATTTTATTTTTGTATAGCGTTTCAATTTTTGTTCTTTTTTCAGGGTTTATATTTTATTTTTTTTAGAATATTTTGAGATTATGATTTAATGTGGATTTTACACTGATATATTTACATATAATAACAAAAAATAATAACGTAGCGGTGGAGTATCAAAACGTACGAACTGCATTACGCGCATTACCATATTTCGCCTTTAAGCACCTCTCTATGTACAACGATCGATTCGCCAACCTGTATAGGAGCGTGATTGAGTTTGTTAAGTTTGGCAACTAGTTATCTTTAAAAAATATCTAACTTTACTAGATTACTGGTTTTCCAAAAATTTGAATAAATATTCGTTTTGTATCATATGTGTTCGTTTCCTATCATATCGTCGCCTTACTGTGAAAAATGCATAAGTCCAAAAAATTCAAATTCAAACATTTGGTGGCATCTATTAGCTGATTTTTAAAGCTATCCGGGGACCTACTTTAGATCGCGAAATATTTAATAGATGCCGCTAAAATTATAGAAATGAAATCTGCATAAGTCCAACTATTTTGACAACTCTATGAAACCTGCATAAGTGCGTGATAACAGTGATTGTGGTTAAACGGTATTGAATTTACGTTTTCAACTTATTGATCTATTTTTTATGCTTATGAGGGCTTTTTGTATACAAAATTGTGATTTTTGTTTAAAAAGGTAGGTACGTATTATATTGCCATATTTTCCTTTTCTTTTTAAAAAAATCATATCACTAAAATAACAACTTAAACTATATATTTTTATTTAACATACGGGCGGAGTTATGCACAGTTGAATATGTTGAGAAATAGGTAATTTTTCCAATTTTTGGAAAATGTAGGTAGTTAGAAAGGCACATAATTTTAAAAAAATTTGTCGTTAATGGACAACTATATAAATACTTTGATTTAAGTTTGGTCCCCAGATCCCAGATTCACAAGTATTTATACCGCTTTACATTCTAGATCTCCTCTTGGTTTCAATATAATAAGTAACTCTTGTTGGCATCCTTAAACGGGAAAAATTCTTATTATTCTGTAGTGCCAACACAAATCTTTACAACATCACAACTTTTTAATAAATATAAACAATATTTAGCAATTTCTATCACCACTTATTAATTTAAAAATTGTATTTTTTCAGATATGGATAAATCAAAAAGATGCTATAAACTTCTCCAACGGTCTATTGGCCTACAAGACATTAAAAGCTCGATTGATAATCAGTATTCAGAGCTACTTAAGAGTGAGAGTTTTAAAGACCAGCCACAAAATTCCGAAGATATTCAAGCTAGCAAAACATATGATTTGTTAGAGGAATGCCGACTGACAAAAGAAATTTTAAATGATGAAAATATATTATTTGATAGTTCTGTGGTGATATCAACTAGTTTTGTTAATAATATTAATGAAGATGAAGATAATCATTGGAACCTTAATACAACAATTGATTTGGAAGTAGGGGAGAATGTAAGTAAAACCGATGAAAAAGAACTTGAAAGTAAAAATTTATTAGAATCAGACCAAAGAAAAGAACATAACCCAAATATTACAAAAACCTTGAACGAGCTAAATGTGTCAGAGCACGAAGATATTAAAATAGTTGAAGATCATGATTTCAGTTTTGAAATGGAACAAGAAGAAGAAAATGAAGCGACCGATGGTGAAGCGAGTGATCAGGGTCTACTACTGGAGTAGGAAGAACAAGAAGAAATGTCTTCACGTGAAGATATTAATAACCAGGACTTAAACCGAAAACGAAAAAAAAGGAAATTTAGCAATCCTGAACAGTGGAAGTATAATGGAATAAAAAAAGACGAGAACATGGTTTAGATTACACAGGCAGGAAAGGTAATGAGTTTAAATAAACAAAGGAAAGAAAACTCTAAAGGAAAGGTATAAATGTGTTAAAGTAAATACAAAAATTCAGTGCTTTAAGTGACCAAGAACGAGACAAGATGTTTCAGATGTTTTGGAAATTAAAATGGCAAGAGAAAAGAATGTGTCATTTAAGTGATGCCAGCTCGAGCGAAAATTATGATAATAATACTTCAAGAAAAAAAACTTAAGATTCATCAAAGAAAAGGAAAACCTAAAATCTTTTTTTCATACACTGCCTAAGCTTGAATCTCATTACTGCCGCAAAACAACATCGAGACTGTATCTTAAACCACATTTTAGATCAAAAGCCGAAGTGTACCACATTTATAAAGAAGATTGGTGTGCTAAAAATAAAATAAATGCTCTAAGTATAAAGACTTTTCACGAAGTTTTTGACGAACTTAACTTGGCACTATATGCTCCAAAAAAGATGAACGTGATGTATGCGTGGGATATAAAACAAAAAATATAGAAGAGCAAATTTACAACGAGCACATTGAAAAGAAAAATGAAGCAAGAAGTGAAAAAGAATCTGATAAACTTTCTGACGACAAAGTATTCACAATGGATCTACAATCGGTTCTCCTTTGCCCAAAGTCGAACGCTTCGGCTTTGTATTATCGAACAAAATTAGTAGTCCATAATTTTACGATTTTTGATCTCCATACCAAAGAAGGGCATTGCTTTGTATGACATGAGGGTGAAGAAGAACTAACCGCAAATTGTTTTTCATCTATTATTTCCCAATTTCTCATGACTGATATTATTCCAAACCTTACCCCTAACCAAAAGATCATTTTAATTAGCGACGGATGTGTAGCACAGAATAGGAATGTCACATTATCAAATGCTCTTCTTAATCTTTCTGTAACAAACCAGGTGTGTATTGAACAAAAATATTTGGAAAAGGGTCACACCCAAATGGAATATGACTTGATGCATTCCACCATAGAACGTTATTTAAAAGGACGAAATATCAATGTGCCCGCTGATATTGTTGCTGCCTGTAAATATGCGAGAAAATTGCCGAAGCCCTATAAAGTTAATTATTTAAGTCATGAACATTTCAAAGATTTTAACGAAATTAAGTTAGTGAGGTTCATTCGATCAGGATTTAAAGCAGATGATCCCACTGTGAATGATATACGGGCATTAAGATCAGGCAAAGTAAAAGTAGAGTCTCTGTACCCTTTAATTCCTTACCACCGCTTTATAAAGATTCATTAAAAATAAAAAAGGAAAAATTTAATAATTTTATGTTTTTGAAGAAAACAATGGAGGCAGATTATCATCCTTTCTACGATAACTTGAAGCACGAATAACCTTTTATTTAATAAAAAGATTTTAATTTATTTTTGTTTAATAAATGTTTGTGTTCTATGATTAGTGTTTTTCTTAAAATGCATAAGTCCATTTTTGCTCGCAAATTAGAGTATGAAAAATGCATAAGTTTATCGTGTTTAGTTTTAATATTGATAACAAAGTTACATATGTAGGATATTAAAAAGAAGAAGCGAGTTCAGATATTAATAATTTATAAAGCTCAGCTCCCAGCTATATAAAAAAAATCTACTGTAATATTCTATTTCAAACTTATTGAACTTAAAGTAAATTAAATATAACGAAAGGTATCATTAAAGATTTAAGTTCATATTTCTGTTAAATACTTGAATAAGTCTATTTTCTTCTTCTTTTCAATTTTTGAGCATGTCAGATAATATTTTCTCAATTAATTTTTGCTATAAGTGACGTAATACCCAATAAAATAAGAAACTCATTAAAAAACCATAAAGATGATTTTATATAGGGTCTAATCTAGTCAGTATGATCGTTATGCTAATTTTGTTTGATAATAAAATAAAAAAGAATAAGTTGCCCAATAATATATAGATGTGTATGTATAATATATAAATTTAACACCGTAGATTCCGTAATAATTTAATTATTAAGTCTCCTTTTTAGTTTTAGTACAAGTATGTATATTTCATGTTTCATAAATTAAATACTTTATATGCTCTGTCTATTTTATTTAGAACAAAAGAAGTAGTCTATTATAGTAGGATATAATGTAAGGTTAAATTAAATAAAGGCAATGATGTTAATGGTGACAGCGGATTTGTTTTAGGATCGTTCTCTGTTCTTTTAATCAGAGGTATTTTATTTAATTAATGTTACTCTTAAGAAAATTAAACTCCCGTGCTTTGTCTTTATACTACAATAGGTTTTTAGCACTAAAGCATTTATTTCAGAAAACGTTTGCTTTAAAGCACATTTCCGTTTCTAAAACCAGTTTAACTAGCTAACTTATTTATGTTTTACTTTTAATGTATAATTTATCTACTCTTCAGAGATACCTTTTTTTACGAAGTTAATATTTTAGCTCCTCGTAATTCCATAATCCAGATTGAGCAATAAAAAGAGGCGAAAACTTTCATTTTCGCCGTTAATTTTCATTAAGTCGCAATGCTGCGCTCAATATTATTTCTCGAAGGTATTGGCAATTTCGCAAACTTGTTGGAAGCCGAGAACAGAAACGTGATCGGAATATTTAAAAGTATCCACTCTCTTCCGACCACTTTTTCTTTGCCTGTCTTAAATCGAAATTAAATGCGTCCATGATTTGAGCTTATGAGGTGCAATCTCGTCAATTTGCGAGATAGATACCCAAGAAATTATAATCATAAATATTTTATATTAAACAACAAATTAGTAGATTGTTTGCTTTTTGAAAAGTTATAAATAATTGGCACAATCTAAGCCGAATGTAAAAAATAGTGTTATCAATTAGCGTTCCTTATTATAAATTAACCGAACCTTACATGCATCAATAGCAAGTAAGAATTTTAAGAAATATGTATACATTAATTACAAAGCTATAAATAGATGGCAAAACTTAATGATTGTTCTTTATTAATGATGTGTTCTTTGGCCTTTTTCATGATTTGTACATATAATTCTTTTCATTTCCATCTGATCTTTTGTTCTTGTTTGCTCTTTTTATTCCTTACCTTTTCTTTTATACGATTTTACCATTTTTGGTTTAAATTCTATAGAAAAAAAAATCTATAAATCTTAATTATTAATAAAATTTCGTAAAATCATATAAAAACTAAAAATAGTGTGATTGGTCTCTATGTTAAATATCTCTTTCCCCCACTCTTTCTTGGTAGTTATAATCGATCAATGTCAGCTCTAGGATAACACCAACTATTATTACCAACTCAACGGTTACTCAATGGTATTGGTTCCCAGAAATTTCGGGCTATATTCAGTAGTACGTTCTCTACATATACGGGTATTGAGATATAATTCTTCAATGCTTCTTTCCAGGTTCTTTGGCATGATTCCCGTAGTCGACATTATAAATGATATCGTTCTAACAATATTCATTTGCCATTGCCTTTATAGCCATACTTCTAGGTCGCGTTGTTAGTATTGGGCATAGCCACTTCGATAAGAGATGTTATCTTATGTTGCTTATTCACTAAAACTAAGTCAGCCCTGTTACTACTCACAGTTAAAATAGTACAATCCCAATAAAGCCTAAAGTTTTCATTTTCCAGAATATTTTCTGGAACATACTTATAATAAGAACGATTTTTATTCTGCAGAAGTATCAGTTTTAGAGTGAGTTCTTGATGTGTAATTTTTGAGACCACATCGTGTCTCTCTTTGTATTCCGTGGTCGCAAATATTTGGTAACCTTCTGTTACGTGCCGGATTGTCTCAGATGTTTAGCATCCATATCTACAACGGTTATCTTTAATAGCTGGATCTTTTCCTATGAACTTTAGATAATGACGCGTTGGAACAACTTGATCTTGGATGGATAAGAGTGAACCCTCGGGAAAAATTTCTCCTGAGGTCAATAGTTTGGCGCATATTTGTCAACATGTTCTTGCGTGATATTGTCAATATGTCTTCCATGCAAAGGTTTCTGTTTTCAGTTACGTATTTTGTCATTTGTTGTTTGATAGTTTACTACATTTTCTTCATTTTTCAGTTTAAGTAGGTAAACTCGTCTATTTGGCAAATAGCTGCATGGAGAGATTAATCTTCAGACTTTCTAAAAAAATAATTTCTTAAGTTATTAATTTGATGGTCCAATTGCTTTTCTAGATCGATAAATCCTCTTCCTTCCTCGCATCGTGGTAGCATGGTTCTCTCAACCGCACTTCTAGGATGATGGTATTGACGACGAAACAGTGGGCTGCCAAGGCAGTTGTGCATATAGGTCTCCTGATGGACCCGTCATGCTCCACCGGGGGTTACCAGAGCCCAACAGCCTTAGAGAAACCGATAAGGCTCTCTGGTCTGAAGGACTTAAAGTCGCTCGGTACACTGAAAGTGTTACCCAAGTATTTGAACCTGGCGCGCGTGGGTGCTCGGCACTCCCCGACTACATGGTCAACGGTTTTATCCTCCTCACAGCACCATCGGCATTCCGGGTTGTCCACAATACCGATAGTATGGAGATGGCTTTTTAAGTGCCAGTGACCGGTTAAAAGACCTGTCACTAGCCGAATTTCGCGTCTTTTTAGGCGTAGTAGATTTTTGGTGAGACAGGCAGAGGGCCCACCTATGTGCGCTTTGGCCTGTCTCATACCGGGGGACTCAGTCCATCTTCGGTGGGTCCACTTGTCCAGCAGACCCTTCATTGACGCGACCGCAACGCATTTGGCGATACCAACTATGGGTTCCGGCCCCATCGGCACATTCGCGGATCCCAGTCTGGCAAGAGAGTCCGCTTCCTTATTATCTGCATGGCCTGCGTGGCCAGGTATCCAGATGCGCTGGACTCTGCATTTAACCTGTACCAGTTTTTTCAGTACTTTTATGCACTCTAGTACAAGCTTGGAGCTTACCTTTGCGGCCGTGATAGCCTTAATGGCAGCTCTGCTGTCCGAGCATATTGATACGACTGTATTGCGGTGTCCGCAGCTTAGGATTTTCTGTCCGCATTTTAATACAGCGAATACTTCGGCCTGGAAGACAGTGGCGTGCTCCCCCAGCGAGTATGCCCTACTGGTATGTGGGATCCCACCAATAAGCCCTGATCCAGCTCTGTTATTCATTCTGGAGCCATCTGTTTACCAGATGGTCCCCCTATTTAGCAATGCAGATCTGTTGAAATGCTGCCACTCCTCTCTGCCTGCAATGTGCGTCACGAACCCCTTGCAGTCCACAGTTACTGGAGCCATGCAGTCACTGCCCATCAGAAGGAGAGGACATTCCTGTATGGCCCGTGACCAAATTTTTGCGTGACCGGTCTCGCCAGCACGTAGTTCGCCGAGGACCTATAGCCTGTACGCAGTCCTCATTGCCTCGAATTGCACAACGAGGTCCAGAGGCGGAAGGCGCAGCAGAGTCTGCAGCGCTCTAATTGGCGCCGTCCGCATGGAACCCGTTATGCTGAGACATGCAAGACGTTGGACTCTGTCTAGTTGAGCACGAATTTTCGCTTTCTCCGTACATGACCACCAAACGATAGCCCCGTATGTGAGAAGGGGTCTCACAATGCGCGAGTAGATCCAGTGGAGGATCTTAGGAGACAGACCCCAGGTATTGCCGAAAGCCCGCCTGCAGGCCCATAGCGCGAAGGTGGCCTTCTTTATTCTGGTGTCTGCATGATCGTGCCAGGAGAGTTTGGGATCCAACTTGATTCCCAGAAATCGAACTGTCCTGGAGTAATGCAGCTGCACACCACCTAGAGATATAACAGGGGGCGTGCCAAAGTTACGTCTCCTCGTGAATAGTAGGAGCTCTGCTTTTTTGGGGTTAATCCTGAGACCCCCCGAGAGGCACCATATGTCCACCATACGCAGGGCTGTCATGATAGGTCCCTGCATTGAGACGGCGTCTTTCCCTGGGCAAAGGATTACCAGATCATCAGCGTAGGCCTGTGTGTATAGGCCAGCATTGTTTAAAAGATTTATCAGGCTGTCGACCACAAGGCACCACAAGGTAGGGGACAATACTCCTCCCTGCGGGCAGCCCCTAGCCGCCAACGTTTCGACAATCTCGTTGTTGAGCTGGGCAGATACATGACGTTTCGAGAGCATGGCCTCTATCCAGCTAACCAAACAGGGTTCTGAGCCGCGGCTCTCGAGTGCTTGGCAGATTAATGCAAAAGGGGTGTTGTCGAACGCCCCTTTAATGTCTAGAAACGCACCCAGACAGGCCTTGCCACTACCCAGAGCACCCTCCACCTTCCTAACGAGGTGGTGTAGGGCCAGGTCCGTGGATTTGCCCGCCTGATAGGCGTATTGATGCACATGCAGTGGTTTGTTGACCAGGATGCTTTCCTTAAGATATCGATCAATCAGCCTCTCCATCGCCTTCAGCATATAGCTGGTAAGGCTGATAGGTCGGTACGATTTGAGATCTATAAAATCGTTGTTTCCGGGTTTCGGATGATGGTATTTGTACTTAGTGAAGAGGGTTCTCATTTTTCTTTCTATCTTCGCAATATCCGTTCCACTCCATGTTACATAATTACACCAAATGAGTAGTCCAGTACTGAACGGGCGTATGTGTTAATTGCCTTAGAAAGATTTTTGTTATTAAGTCCGCTACTTAGCACACGTCTCATTCTTTTTTTGAAATTCTGTTATTCTTTCTATTGTAAGTTCTTCTTTCGTGATCCGATGGTCAATTCTTTGTGCTTGTTTAACCTCTAAGTACTTATAAGTCTCTCCTACTTTTATTGACTGGATCCAGTTTCCATCTGAAAATTACCTGGACTAACCTTACCTTTTTGGATATTAAGAGTCGCACATTCATTCATCCCAAAATTCATGCTAATGTCTGTCGAAAATTCATCAACGGTTTTAAGCATTTGGTCTAGTTGATTTTTTGTGGCTGCCAGTAGTTTGAGGTCATTCACATAGAGCAGATTGTTTATTTATTTTTTTCAATTATTATTTTTATTTTCCGTGCTATACTGGAGATAGAACCAATAATTCCAACTATATAAATTATCTTTTTATTAATTATCATTATTATTAAAATAAGCCCAAAATAGAAGTATCAGGATACAATGCACTAAGAACTAGTAGGTAAAACGAATTCGAAGCATATTAGAATATCATACACACTAGTTACATCAGAATAATATATTAACTCATAATCCAGAAAATTACTTTTTAAATAATTATTTAAGAAAAGTTTTTCGTAAAGTAATATAAAGAGCAGCGTGGGGGATTTAATAAAAACTAGAACAAGCGAAAATATTGAGTTTATAAAAAGATTATCAAAGGACTACACGTGATGTATAAAGTAATACATACAAATCAACCAATCAACTAATGCTTTGTTCTCTTTCAATCATAAGCATTATTAGATTTAAAAGACAACCCGTTTTTTACAAAGCACGTCAAAGATTCATCAAGCATAAAAAATGAAAATACGGTTAAATGTACAAGTTTACGCCGCTTTCAAAAAGCAAAGATCCTCGGAGCTATTTAGGTACTTAATTTAAATCCGCATAATCGAGCATTAATTTAATGACAAAACGAAGTTCATAGTCAACAACTTTTCATATACTGCAGTTTGAAAAATTAAAAATTAAATGCACGTATTCATACTTTTAAATTACCATTTCTTTTTTAGCAGTTTTTTTTTACTTTATGTGGTGGTTTAAAAAATTATTCTTGGTTAATGGCCGATCAAAACATTTCTAATAGGGTTATTCATTTAATTTTAAAAGATTGCATAGCAAATTTGAAGACTTTGTTTCGTAGCATATCAGAAAGTAGAAACGAAACCGAGAGCCATTTTTCAATATCTTTTTTTGTAAATAGGTTACGTTATTTTTAAGTTTATAACATGTACGTAGGCAGAACGATATGGAGTATAATGTCACTTGTTTGTTATATTTTTTTTTAAATGCTTTATTTTTTTTTATTATGCAAATAAAGAAATAAAAATACTTCGCAACATAATATGTAATTGGGAGACATACAACTAACCTATTTTGACAGTTTTAGCTTTCTTGGTTTGAATACTCTGTATATTCTAAAATTTTTATATTCTGTAATTTGATGTATCTCACGCCATTTTTTTGTTTTTACACATTAAGTGTTATGAAAAGTAAAAAATCGTACTATTTCTTCCTTCCAGCAGTTAGGAGTTGGAGTCAGATGAACCAAAACTTTTAATATAGTATGTATTTTGAGCTATTTATAACTTAAAAAGTAATAGGAGTATAAAAAGTAAAAGGCCATGTGATAAATATTTTTTTATAACTTTTACAGTGAAATTAAAAATGTAATATTATTTAAGGTGTTTTACTTATGTTACCGCAGAGACATGTATCTTCTGTATGCCCACATATACAAAAAACTGTCAAAATCTGTTAGTTGTTTGACTGTTGTTGATTTTTTTACGTTGCAAAAATATCAACATTATTTTATAGTTTTTCCGTCATTAATTATTAAAATTGCCGGAAGATTATCCTGTATAGTCTAAAAATTGAATGAGTCCACTAAATTTTTTTTATATCTTAATGCCTTCAATCTTTTAGTTTTGACATGAAAAAAACTCGGCAATCATCACAGAGCCTACTTTTGGTATAATATCTGTTTCCGCTTCTACATAAGCCTAATCAGTTATTGTAGTATTTCAAATAAATTACAAAAAAGCTAATAACTAAGAACAGCACTAACATTAAAAAGGAAATAAAATATGCTATACTAAAAAATTACGAATTCATAGAAGAACCAATACATATTTCTCAACTATAAAAATTTTATAAACACATTAAAAAAATAATAAAACAGGCTTAAAAATAATGGTGCGAAAGACAGAAATAAGGGCAAGTCAATTAAAATTATAAAACAAAAAAAAAGTTATTACAAAATATGAAAATAACATTATGCCACAGGTCAAAAGGTATCGTTAAATAATTCATCAAAGCTATTATAATATAGCTTAGTTAATAAAAGAACTTTTTAATATCTAATGTTTATCTAATATATAGAGGACCTGCAAAACATCCAAAGGATAATTTTGATGCAAGATTTAGGACATAATCGTCGAATGGAAGGCGACGATCAATCGCAATACTAAGAAACTTTTTGTTTTGCAAAGGAGATTCTTCACTAAACATTATATCCCGGATGTCACACATAAGCTCCATATTAAAGGTCGTACTCACATTAAACATAAGCCTGTTTAAAGCACACCACCCTGATAAAATCTTAAGATCCTCGAAAACCTGAGCTCCAATCAATAGCAAAAAAAACCAATCTGCCTTGCAGTCTCAATGAGCAGAATTAAAACAGCGGATAATATAGTGGTCCTAATACTAAACCTTAAAGTAATCTAGGCTTAAGGTATCCAGAATTAGACAAACACCCCAATAGTGTAACTCTCTGTGTACGATTTGATAGATATAATTCCTGCCATTGTAATGTCACACCCCTTAAACCATATTTATTGAGCTTAGACAATAATATTTCATGATCTACACAATCAAATGCCTTGAATGTATCACAGAACACTTCCACCACTGACTCTCCGAAATTCAAGGACACATAGACTCTCTCCAAAAACTAAAAACAGCATTATGAGTCTCTTCACCAGTTTAAAATTCAAATTAATTTGTAGATAAAATACTGTTTTGTTGTAAAGAAGACAAAATTCTACATTTTACAAGTTTTTTAACTATTTTGGAAAGGGTAAATAAAATAGAAATTTGACGAACATTACAACGCATGCAAATCCTCACCCTTATGAAAAGGGATAACTACTGCCTTTTAGACATAAAGAAAAAATGCCATTATGCCAGGAATTAAGATCTCAACCAAAGGTCTCACCTCTGTTTCCAATTTTTCTTATGAGAATGCCTAGAATCATTAATAATTAGCGATATTCTCTTTGCCTTTTTGATGATATATTTAAACAGTTATTATATTATTTAACCTTTGCTACTTTAATTATCTTTCTGCATAAACTACGGTATTTCTGATAATAAATATAATGTATTCATTACTAGTAGATTTACACAACTTAGTCAAAAAACGTAGATTTTGAGCTAAAATTCTGAGGCCTGCTATGACCCGTAGTTTTCTATATTTCATTTTAGGTCTTTTTTTAGGAAAACAACAATTTATCTTATCGCATAGCATAGGAAAAAATAAGGTAAATGGGTCAGGAACAATTTTAATTGCATTTCAATTAATCAAGACTGTACCAAAAGAATAAGCATTGAAATTCGCTCTGCTGAAAATTCTTCCTACATAATGGGACAAAGACAATTCAATGTTGTGTGGTATCTTAGCAAGAATAGCTTTATGATCACAAGTACCAGAGGAGAGTACTGTACATGACACATCATTAAAATTTGTACACAAATAATCAATAGTAATTTCAAATGATGATTTTATTCGTGTGGGAGAAAGAATATGAATTTCTAAGTCGTAAAACTCTAACATACTTAAAAGACAAGTATGATGTGGCAATGTTTCGTCAGTGAAGTTATTATTTAAGTCACCAGCTAATATAACTGAAGAATGTAGAGGCAATTGGGATAATAGAAAGTCAAGTTTGTATACCAATATCTCCAGTGGATGGCTTGTAAACATAAAGAACGTAAAAACGTCTACAAAAACAAAAAAAGACGTAAAAAACTGTCAGCAAAATATTATCAATTTTACAGAAAAAGTTTCAAGAGTTTTGTTTTTGACAGTTACACCATATAATATGAAGTGTTAACGTGTTGAACCAAAAATTGATATAGGAAGATAATTAGATAATAAAAAACATTCATTAGGCTTTAACCAGTGCTCAGTTAATTATACAATATCAAGAAAATCACCAAGTTATAGATGAAGCCCATCCATCTTTTTTCTCAGGGACTGTATATTTAGAAGAAAACTACTGAAATTCTTTGAATAGTCATTTTCAATGAGTATAAGCTTCTGTGGATTTATCTATAAAAAAAATTCAAGGCGAGTATCATCTATTAGTTCAGTTTAATTACTTTCTTGTATCGTAGCTAAATAACTTAATAAAATATTAATTTTAAAATATTTAAATATATGTGCCTATAATAATGATGCCAAATTTGACCAAAAAAGGCCAATAGAAAACAAAAGTAAGGTGGACGTTTTTTAAGTAGGTACTAAAATTGATAAAGCCTATACAATTTTCAAAACTAATCTTATACCATACATAAGACTTAGTAATAAGAACGTTAAATTAACATGTAAAATAAGGAAAAGAAACCCCTGGATTTAAATGTTTTTTTTATAAATATACAAAAAGAAGGAATACGAAAAGAAATTTAATTACGTGAAATCCTTAACGCCAAAATGTTAATTATTTTGTATTCCTCATTGGTAGGGTCGATGCTTAAATACGGCATTATTGTGTGGGGTAATCTATACAATTCTAGCCTAAGGAAGCTGTGACGTTTCTCACCATGCATTAGTTAGAAAATGTAACTACAAAATATTTATTCTACTTTACATACAAGTACAAGGAAGAAATAAACGATTAGTAGCCAAGCTGCTCTATTTAGAAGCATGTTGGTACTTTTTCTTTAGAGATATATATAGTTCAATTCGGGTTTAAAGTTGTATATAATATTATATAAAGTTGTATAAAATATTGGGTTTTTTTGTCAAGTCCCAGAAAATATGCCATTACTGGTTTTTCAATACATCACTCATAATTTATTGGTATCTGTTTATAACTATTTAAGAAGATCTTCACAGCAAAACAATATTAGTGTCCCATATATGCCAACTTCATTTTGTCAAAGGTTTACAACGTATTATGGACCCACCTTATTTAATAAACTCCCCAATAACGTTAAAAGCTTAATATAAAATATTAAAAAGTTTAAAACTGGGCCAAAGCAGTTCATGATCAATAATCCTACCCTTTTTTTGAGTATGTTTGTTTGAAGTTATCTAATGTTAAAATCGCTTCTTTTTCCATTATCTACCGCCTCACTCTCACTGCATATTTAATGTATGTACTTACTATTATTGTTGTATCATTGCCTTGTTTTTTCTTTTATTTTTTATTTCCGATTTCTTATAATATGTTTAATTTTCCTTTTAGGATTTTAGGGGGAGTTATGGCATACAAGCCCTAACATGTACCTTTTTGGGGCTTAGGCAATATTCCTTCCTCTGTTACTGGGTTAAAACCTATCCTAATAATTTATAATTTTTTGTGTAGAATAAGTTTAATTAGGTTAAATACGAATGTTACATATTAAGAATTAGTTAGAAGTACTATTGAATTAATGTAATATATTTTGAATTTAAATAAATTTGAAATAAAAAAAAATAATATTTTGTAATTGTATAAAATTCTCTAAAATATTAAATGAAAATGAAATGAAATAAATATCTTTAAACATTAACGCGAGCTGTGTTGTTTCACTGCATGATTCCCAAAGCCGAACGTGTCGAATTAACTTTTGACGTCACACCAATCATGGACGTCGCTGCCACTCAAGGGAATTTGGTTTTCAAAAGCAATATTTAGATGGTGTTTATATACTAATTTAAACAAAGATTTTAGGATTATTTGTTGTTTATTTATCATATTTGTAAATAAATATAACTTAAAGAGCTGACCCGTGCAAAAACAAATAAAAGCACATTTACATAGCACTTAATACTAATGTATTTTTAACTAAATTTTAACCGAATAATTCTAAATAAGAATGCTTAAAATATAAAATAAGCTTAATATCCTATCTTTTACAAATCCCGCTAATTTATTTTAATACCTTTAAAACCGCCCCGTTGTGCAAAAGAAAACGTCCGCGAGAAATAGAGAGTCCAAAAGCATTTAATAAAAGCGGCTTCATGAAAGCAAATGTGATTATAAAAACGACAGATGGGAGAACGTAATTTTACGAAAGACGTTGGCGTCGATGCGAACGGGCAAAAAGAAAATTGAGGGTTGGCCACAAAAAGTGCAGCTGAGGGGCCCTAGCCTAGCTCGACTGGGCGACCGACGCTGGCTCGTAGATGGAGGAACAGTTATTAATCATGTGCCTAGCTTGAAACGCTGAGGCTTAGTTGGCAATTGGATAACGGACGGAGACATTGGGAGAAATATTGTTAATTGTAAAGGTCGGCGTAGCTTAGTACGAGACTAAAACCATTGTCTTTGAAGCACTCCGGTTGCGGTTTCTTATTTAAGTTGGCAGACTGGCACTAATTGCAAAGGTATTTTGCTTATTAAGTAAAATGTGCTGAATACGGCGAGTCTTAAATACTCAAGCAGTATTATAACTTTTCAGGTGCAATACTACTACGTATACAGAGTTATTCTTGAAGAAATAGAAAAGGTTTAAATTGCAAAATAGGTGGGTTTCTTTTCTTATGAGGGCATTGAGGAGCAATTAACTATTTCTGCAGTTGCAAAGTAGGGCATTTATTATTGAAGGATAACAAGCCAAACCAACAAGATCAGATCAAATTAATTTAGATATTATAATTTTATTTTGCTTTCAAATGAATCCTTATAAAAGGTGTCCCCAAATTACATTGCAATATTTTACCAGCCGCATCTTTATCTAAAAATAATACAAAAACTTCATATACAGGAATCTTGAAAAGTAAATCGTTTTTATGTTACAGGTCGTTTTATAATTCCGATTGAAAATGTTTTTTTGTTAATATTTTCGAAACGCCTGTTATTACTGTTGTTGTTACTAACTAGCTATATAATATTTTATGCTAAAATGTATACAGGGGCGATTAAAGTTAATGACCGCAAGGTTAAAAATGTCAAAAATTTTTTTCTAACTACTTTCTAATAATTTTGATAATAAAATCGAAAAGAATCAATATTTTTAATTAAAAAAGGTGCTCTTGTCTTATTTCGATAGGAGCGCTTCTTTTTGAAATAATCAGACATAAATGTTTTGCAACTTACACTCATAAAGTGTTTTTGATCACGTTTAATAAAATTGAAAGGTATGTTACAAATCATCAGGTATAAACAGGACATAAGACTAGTACAAATACTTAATTTTAAGATCAAAAACTGTTTTCTGTGTTGAAAATGTTATTTCAAAATTGTAAATAATGTGTAAATAATTGAGAAAAATTAAAACAATTAACTTGTTAGCTAAGAAAAAAAACTGAAAATACCAAACCAAGCAAACAAATTATAGCAAAGTGGTTGCCATTTTGTTGGAGACATAATTTTGTCCTACACGTTATTGCGTGAGTAGTCCTTAAAATGGAAAATGGATTTCCCCTTATCTCATTAATCCTCTGAATTAATTCTTTACGGGTTTTAATTTCTATAGCATATACCAATTCGTTTAAATGACCTCATAAATAGTAATCTACTGAAGTTAGATCTTAAAATCGAGGAGGCCAATTTATAGGACCACCGCGACTAATCCAACTTTCAGCAAAATGGATATTTATCCACTGACGAACATTACGTACAAAATAAGCAGACGCTTCATCGTGCTGAAATATTAAGAGAAACGTCTTCCAAAAGCTGCCCAAGATTATGTTCCAATATATTTAAATAGTTTTCAGTCTTATCTCTGGGTAACTCTATCGGGCTGTTGGTCCCTGATTAATCCCGCCTACAAATTTATTGAAAACCTCTTCTGAAAGTTGGTATACCGTATCGCTCTTGGATTATTATCTGGCCAAACATGCATATTATGCATATTAAATGAATCATTTCTAGTGAAGTCAGTTTATAAAATAAAAGGGACTATGTTTGGGTTGTTAATTAGCCATTTACAAAATTGGACTCAAAATCGTCTGCTACCAGCTCTTGAACTTTCTGGTAATGATAGGGATGTAAGCCTTGGATTCTTATCATTTTTCCTATCTAAAGAAATATTTTTTAATTTTTTTTTATTACCTATGTCGGCAGTATTTTTTTTTTAATAATTACTATTGAACGGGAGATATGTGTGGCTCGTGACACTATTCTGATGCTTATTCCAGAATTTTTTTCGAGATAGTTTAAGACATTTTCTAAGTTATGATTTGCTTGTAGCCCTGCCTTGTCCACGAGCTTTTCGAAAACTTTCATTCTTACATAAGTTACAAGCACTGCCAACTACTATTTTTTATTTTATACATAGTTATTTTTTCAATACCAAGTCATGATTTACTTAAAACTTTATATTTGTTTTTCTTAAAACCGGAGGCTTCTAACAAAATAAGATAAAAGTAGTAACTTTTTTATGTAAAAATATTGGTTCTTTTTAATTTCCAAATAATCAAAAAGTAACCAGAAAAAAAGTTATGACATTTTTATCTTTGCTGACCACTTGTTTTAAACGAACCTGTATACATTTTAGCATAAAATGTTATAAAATCAGATAGCAAAAACAACAGTAATATATGATAAAAATTTAGAAAACTAGCGACCAGGTGCTTTTAAAATATTAACAAAAAACCATTTTCAATAGAAATTATAAAACACCCTGTAATATGAAAACGATTCAGTTTTTAAGATTCCTATATATAAAGTTTTTGTCTTATTTTTAGACAAAGATACTGCTGGTAAAATATTGCGATGTAGTTTCGAGACACCCTGTATAGGGAGTCCATAAGCTAGTGGACACAGAACATCATCAATAACGAAGAATACTCCACTGAGAAATATTACGATTTGACTAATTTGTTCTAGTCCAAAACCCGATATTTACTAAGATACAGGGTGTTAAGGTTTGAATTTTGTTTTCATTATTTTTTAATACGTCCTTCTTAAAACTATTCCAAATTCAATGATAATTTTTGTGTACATCCTAGAGAGCGCAGTCAACGACACTACGAGGTGGTAAAAACGTGTACAACTTTCTTGTGCGTCTATGCCTCTGAGTTCTTCATGAAAATCCGAGCGTTTCAACGAATATTACTCTAATAATGATAATTCCAAGATACGACGAACTTAGAAATGAGAGACATGATGTGTGTATGCCCAAGAAAATTTACACGCAAGAAAAGCGCGCCGGTGATATGTGGACATGTAGTTATTCAAATAGAGGGCATCCTAATTTCAAAACTCTGAAAAACCTGTACGGCAAACTTCGAACGAAAATGATTCTTTTCGATGTTCATGAAATTTGGGAGGACGCCTAAACACTTTTACACCTAAGCAAGGGAAAGAAATTCTAGTTCGTCTTGCTGAGAATCTGGGAATCAGTACAAAACGTATAGCTCACCATATCACGGTTAGTAATTCAACAATTTTTGGAATATTCTATAAGGAAAAACTGCATCCTTACCATTTCACTTCTGTTCAAAATTTGCTGCTCTCCAAACTACAGAAGAGACATGAATTCGCTGGTTTCTGACACAATCAGCAAACTACCAACCCATTTTTCTTAAATAGGATTTTGTTCGGTAAAGAAGTGGCTTTTAGTAGAAGAGGAGATTTAAGTTTTAGCAATAAACATGCTTGTAATATTGAAAGCACTTATTGGAAAACAGAACGTAACTTGAATTTATGAATTCAAAATAAATGTTTGTTGCGCATTTTCGCACCCCTCTTAATAATGAACCCATTTTTCTTAAATGGGATCTTTTTCGGTAAAAAAGTGACTTTTAGTAGAAGAAGAGTTTTTAATTTCAGAAATAAACATGATTGCAATATTGAAAGCGCTCATTTGAAAACAGAATGTCACTTGAATAAATGAATTCGAAATAAGTGTTTGTTGTGCTATTATTGGTAATTACCTTCTGTGATCAACAGAGTTACCACCGAATTTAAACGGCGAATTCTATTTAGATTTTTTAAGAAATAAGCTGATTGAGCTTTTGGAAGATCTCGCATTACAATTACGGAGACAGATGATTTGCATGCAGGATGATGCTTCTCCTCACTTAGTCAGAACTGTCAAATAATGCCTCGATCAAGTTTATTCTAACCGATGGATTGATCAAGGAAGCCAAATGCCTCGGACGCCTCAAAGCCCTGATTTTACCTCGACTTTGCCATATGAGCATGCATGAAATCAGTTATTTGTTAAGACACAATCAATACTCGGGAAGAGCTATGGGAAAAAACCTAGAATGCAACAGAATTATTTCAAGACAATAAAATATTGTTTAATATCTGGCAATCCTTCAATAAACGGGTAGCTAGGTGTTTTAAAGTTAACGGAGACTACTTTGAGCATTTGTTGTAAAATAAAAAGAAAATCAAATGTGCATTGCTGTTGATAATATCATTTTGTCATTGTTTTATATTCTTACAGCCTCTCACAGCGTAATCGTATTATAACACGATTTAGTTATTTTGTAATAAGTTATTGTATTCAACCCATAATTAACAATCAAATTAAGTATTAAATATCAAGTCGTTTTATATGAATATGCTTAACACCCTATTTCCAAACTCTTCATTAATTAAAGAAAATTAAAAAATTAAAATTCAAAATTCAATTATCTTAAAAACGGATGCTCTGAGCGACTCGATAAAAGTATACCTTTCGTAAGTAATATTGATGGAAATTTTAAAATTTCTATGAAAAATCTATATAAACTAAGGCACAAAAAAGTTGTACAGATTTTTATCCAGTCAGAGTATCGCCGAGAGCGCTCTCTAGGATTTACAGATAAACTAACATTGAATTTGAATTTTTCGAGATTAAAAACTCTATATTACTAAATTTTATGATGATGATAAGTTTCTTTTTGTATCAATTACAAAGAATTAAGAAATAATGAAAATAAAATTAAAAGTTTAAGATGGTGTATCTGAAGTAGTATCAATTTTCAAACTAGACAAATTTGATCAAATCCAGAGAATAGAAGAGTCAAATCTGGTCAGCGTGTGGGCCAATTTACGAGGGCATCACGTATCCACTTATTTGGGTACAGACCAATTATTTTTGACACCTAGTGAAAAATGTGCATTTTTCTTTGTATTTTTTATGTATTCATGTTTCTTACTGCATTTCTCGTGAAATAAGCTACATCGCAAAACGGAATATTCTTGCTAAAGTTGAAGTATCTTTTTTTATTTTACATGAATAAAATTACACAAATTTAGGTGCATTGTTTTGTAAAATTTGGCATGTTGGGGTAGGAGATCCTGAAGATATTTTTAGATACTCCTATTTTCATACTTATTCGCCTGGTGCTTAGTCCCAATATCTAATATCAAATTCTAATATTAGCCTCTTCAACACGTTCTAGAATTTTTTGTTCAAGTTCAGGAGCCCTCACAACACGCAACCTTCCATAATCGGCGATATTGGAAGCTAAGCGTCCAGTCTCCCGAAGACGTCTTTCCACTGCAGAGAACGTTGGAGTACACCATTATATTGTAGCAATAATTGCCTTAACAATAACAAAACACTAGTAACATATCAGTATATTATTTATTGGTATCTTGTACAGCCGCCTGGATAAAATATGAAAAAAACAGTAAAAATTTAAATGTTGTCAAAGTTTAAACTCTTAAAATATATTAAAAGCATATTTTTCGATCTAATTCGTTAATTTTAAATCTGTTAGGCATGTTAATCTTCGTATTCGTAAAAATGAGGACCATTTTTAAATTTTTTTTCATAAAATCGTTTGTTTCATAAAATAATTATGTGCTTAAATAAAACAATTTTGTTTTTAATTTCAAATATTTGAATATATAGCGTTAATATCGAATATGTAAAAACAGAATTATCGCAAAGACGGCTAACTTTAGTCAAACCAGGTTTTAACAAAAATGCTTTTTTTGTTTAAAACTGATTATCTTTTGGGGATACACTCAAAACTCTTTATTGCTTTCGGAAATTTAGTATGTTGCAAAACTTCTGTGGGCATTATTAGACTATAAAGATATTTGATCGGATCAATCTTCTTATTTTGTTAACAATTTTACTCCTTTTTAGTTTTTCGCAGATGGCGATTGACCTTTTAACTTTATACCTTCCGGAAAAACCGCCAAGTGAAAGTAAATAATCTGTTTTCTTTATTATTAGTTGTTTAGCAAGGCACTCCTTAGGGAAATATTTGTGGACCTCCTCTTTATATATTAGGTACGTTAACCTTTCACCTTGGTCTTTTCCATTTAAAAAATTAAGTATATGCTGAAGATATACAGCAGTATTTTTTTACGATCTGAATATACGAGTATTAGTATACATAAAATTAATTTAGATATACATAACGTATACCTTAAAGCTACGAAACAGGGTTTAAAAAGCAATGCGTCTAAATTGGCATATGTAACCTTTTTTAAATATCTTACTCACAATACTGCTAATATTCCATTTTGCCGGTAACCTAATACTCGCTACAAAAACCAATTGCAAATGTTTGAAAGTCCTCATGAATAAGAAACTGCGCTTGTTTAGAGTTTAGATAACATTGATCGAACAAGAGTCCAAAAGGTTCAAAACACCTATCTTAGATTTATTTTAAAACATATAAAAAAAATTTTCAAACGATCTTTTTTATATATAACTCCTATGACTGTAAATAAGTAATTTAGATTTTTCTATAATCTGTAATTTAAGAAGAAAAATCTGTAATATTCGAAGTCTTTTATTTAGACGTTTGATTTATTTAAATCAGTTGATTAGTTTTCGAGAAAATTAGAAAAATCTTTGTTTATCTTAATTTGTTCAGATAGAAAACAAAAACATGAAAATATCAGTTTTTATTTTAATAAGTGTTCAAAATGTTGCCCGTTTTTGGCCAAACAATGATATAGGCGATGTTCAAATTCCTGACTGACATTTTCAAAAAGATGTTGTGGGATCATGGCAGCTGTCAATGATGCTTTGACAAAGTTCATCCAAACTTTCAGATTGGGTAGTAAACACAATAGATTTCAAATGACCCCATAGAAAAAACGGCGTTATATCAGGAGATCTAGCAGGCCATTCTATAGGCCCCCTTCGCCCTATCCATTTATCTGGAAACTCGTCGTCTAGCCATTGCCGAACGGGAAGAACCTACTGAGGAGGAGCGCCGTCTTGCTGAAAATATATTTCAGCCTCATCAAGTATAGGGTTTCCATCATCATCGATTTGGTTTTCAATGGATTCAGTGATAAGCAGATTGATGGTATTTTCCAACATATCCAACTAAATATCTCCATTTAAATTTCCGTTAATAAATAATGGCCCAATCACTTTATTTTCTAAAATGCCTGCCCATACATTAATTTTTTGAGGGTACTGTGTATGTCCTTCTACAAATGCATGAAGATTTTCATTGCTCCAATATCTACAGTTATGCTTATTAACACATCCATTTAGATAAAATGTGCATTCGTTGCTGAAGCAGATATTCTTTACATGAATAGTATTATCATTAATCGCTTCAGTCATTTTTTCACAAAACTCAACTCGCCTATCGAAATCGTCTTCGGTTAACTCCTGCAATATTTTCATTTTCAATGGATGAAATTTATGAAGTTTGGTAACTGTGTGAACAGAGCCTAATGAAATACCAGTAGCAGCAACAATGTTGCATAATTTATTCCATAAAAGTATAAGAATTTATTCCAAAATGACCCAAAACTTCAACTTGAGCGGCTTCATCCAAAATTCGCCGATGATCACGTGTTTTATTTGCAACAGATCCAGTTTCAGTAAACTTAGTAACAAGGTCCTAAACATACCTATGCGAAGTTATCTTCTCCGGATGTGTGGCGTTAAACGTGACGGGAGGTTGCCGAGCACATTGATTTTGGGCACCATCAAATCTTCAATTCAACAAATAAATTTTTACTATTCCAAGACTGTCACACATGTAACTGATGGCAAAATAAATTCTTTATTTTCCTTAGCAATTATAAATAACTAAGCAGGTATAACAATAAATACAGTTCGCCCAGGATATCTGTGTTGATGAAAACAATGCGAAAAAAAATTCAGATTATTATTTAGTTTTTTTCACGTCTAATCTTCGGAATTGCTGTTTATGTTGGTAATTTCCGTTTTAAATTATAAATGAATTGTAGATTTGACAAACCCTAACGGGCAACATTTTGAGCACTTATTAAAATAAAAACTGATATTTTCATGTTTTTGTTTTCTATCTGAAGAAATTAAGGTAAACAAAGATTTTTCTAATTTGCTCGAAAACGAATCGACCGATTTAAAAAAATCAAACGTCAAAATAAAAGACTTTGAAAGACCTTTTAAAAAAGCTATTACTCGATACCCCTTGCCATTTTAATTTTTAAGGAGATGACCTTGAGGGGTAAAGGGTGAAAGGGGATGAAGTAATTTTAGGTTAGAAAGTTGTCCCCCTTGACAAACCTTTTGACGTATTTCGGCGTTTTTTTTAACAGTGGTTTTCGATAAATCCGTGGTGGGAAGTTTTCAAATGAACACCCTGTATAATCAGACTCGGCAAGTGTGATCTTAAGTGTAAAGTTAAGTCTGATTTTGTTTAAGCAATAGTATACTTAACTTTACACTTCACACATAGATACACTTCACAAGGATCTAGATATAATATAGAATTAATGTTAATATTAACGTAGAAACTTACTATTATTTTTAGATGCCAATATTATATTTATTTTCAAAGAATGATTATAGTTATTTGCTCTCTCGCTGTTACTGAGTTGTTAATTTTTTGTTTATTTATGTTGTTCAAAAATTTGTTGCTATGTTGAGTACTATGAGTACAGTAAGAAAAAACCCCTTATACGGGGTTAAATATTAAAAGTCATTTCCAAGTATCACTACATATCTTTTACCTTTTACTAAAGTCAAATTTTTTTAGTTTTAGTTAATTCAGAATTATGATCTTAGTATAAGATTATGAATATTTTAATATTTTTCACCGTAATACCTTATGCGTGGCCATAGATTATGCTATATCACTAAGAATGTTCTAAACTTCCTAGAGTTTGGGGAGAATTACGGGATTCTACGTTCTTTAAATACTTACTATAACTACCTCAAAGTTTTATTTTTAAAGTGTACAAAATATGACATGTATTTCTCTTTCATTCCATAATTATGCCGAATTTATTTTTAAGCAACTTTCGATTATATGATTTATTATGAATATTACGTGATTCCAAAACCTGCGGGAATCTGAACCTGCTTGAGACTTAAATCCAATAATTTTTTAGCAATTCTCTATTTTCATCTACTATTTCTCATGCGACTTTTGTTGATTAGAACCAAACTTCTTTTAACTTAAAAAAAGTTATACGGAAAAAAGTCTAATATTTATGGTTAAAAGTTAATTATCACTCGCTTAAGTTGACCTTCACATTTTCATGCAATAGTATCATTAGTACACCACTTCCGGACGGTATATGTCTAGGAGCAAGAAAATTAATTGTTTTAGCATGGCATCCGCACCGATCTCTGAGATATAGGAAAATTTTATTTCATTAATTAATTTAAAAAAATGGTTTTTTTTAAATAATATTTTACTAGCAACTAAGTACTTTTATGGAACTGGCAAAATATGACTTATCCATACCCCTAAACAAACAAAATCAATCTCCAGTGAAATTAATAAAGATCTGAAACAATAGAATGGCTTATAAATTCAAAGCTTCAAATAATTTTCATATTACTCAAGCTAGTCTTCCCTTAATGGTTTGATAAGTTAGAACTATGAAGCAACAAGAAATAAGAAGGATATCTAAGCTCAAGTATTATGTTACTATCAATTAACTTATAGTGTACTTATAGCTTCAATGTTCACGTTTATGAGAAGGGTTACGAGGTTTATTAGGGAGATATTATTTGCTACACTTAATAATTATATAAAGGCTAATTGATTATAATGTTTTGCATGGGATGCACGCGATGAAAATTTAATTCAGCAATTTCATTTTTATTTTACTTCTTGCTTTTATCTTTTTTTTTCATAACATAATAACATAAGGGTCTCACAAAATTGTATTAGGCGAGTTTATACGTTTGAAAGTACGCAGTAGTGATTTTAAGTGATAAAGAATAGCAGTACTCTACCTTGCAAAGTACTCTGAAGTTTCATAAATCAAGTTCCATAAAATTTAATGTAAATATATTTCTATTTAATATTATACTTAGTCACTTACTGGTCTATTCCTAGGGTTACCAATAAATAGCGTATATTTCTAATGGTTTAGTAAAATAATTGAGTATTATTTATTTCATAAAAATTGGTTTTAAATGTAGCAATCCACAAGTAGAGTTAAGGAGTAAAATTCACTCGAAAAATATCAAGTTAAACAAAGATAGAAAATGGTCTTGATTATGGTTCATTTAATTTAATTAATTTCAATACCATGAAGCTTATTTCTTGATATGTTTTTTTCACATTTTTTCCACGTCTGGAAATCTACAGTACTGCCCAGTTATGGGACATAGAGTATTCTCTCACTTGAATTATTTTGTAATTCTATAAAAATATTATATGATTTCGGTTCATTTTTAAGGTGGTTTTGTGTTAAAATATGTTCTTGTATTGCTTAAAATTTCTTTTCACACGTAACTTTCTTATTTTTTTGCAAGATTGCGTTATTTAGACTTCGAAAATTGTATATTAAATTATTTAAAGTAAAGTTAATTTTATTTTTTTGATTGAAAATCTATATCAGGGATAATGCCAAATATTGATAATTATTTTATGATCTAAATTTCAGTTGATAAGTATGAATAAGTGAAGTTTTTGCAATGTATACATTCATTTGTTAATATGCTTCGTAGTTTTATTACAATTAGAATATTTATGTTCTTTATGAAATCCTCTATCTTGTATTATGTTGTATCATTATTTTCTTTGAACGAACGCAGCAAACTAATTATCCTTTTTAAAGACTGTTAAATTCAATGAAGTATGTAGCTAACTCAGACAGTTCAAGAAAGTATAAGTAATGTCCAAAAAACTTAATGAAATTTACATTAAAAATCAAAACTTTATAATGAAAAATTTTTCACATATATTTCCTATTTTTACATTACCATCTTGTCTCACGAGCTACGATTCACGCTAAAGAAAATGATAAAGTAGTACATTTAGTACATTTGTGATTTATATCACATGGAATTCATTAACTGAATACTTTTGTACCTCAACTGAGACTCGTTTCTTTAATTTGAACCATAACTTATAAGATACTCCAGAATAAATTAAAAAACGCAAAATAGAAAGTCTTTATAACATTTTTCTTGATATGTACAAATTTGTATTATTATAATTACTGATAATATGAAAATCAACATTAATTTATTAAAAATAATTGGATTTCTAGTTTATAGTCTTAGTTTAGTTTATAGACCTAAATTTACTAATCCGTATTTACAAGTTTAACAGAATGGTCATAAAATTTGAATAAATATCTTAGTGAGATTAACTAAGAATCCTAAAAAAAATGTTGTAAGGAAGCTTATTTATAAAATTACTTTTGATTTGACTATTCCAATGTAATTTTAATAAAGGAATAGCTTTATTTTCATACTTGTTTGGGAGTCAAGTATCTGCGGCGCTATCTAAAAGCATTATTTTAAAGCATGAATTCAGGTCACTGAATGGAAGAACATAAACCATTCAAATCAATGTGTTCCACTTTTACATTTCCACATGACGCCATCTAACGCTATAATGCATAAATAAAGGTATTTTGAGCCAAAAACGTTAACCATTCAAGCAAATATATATTGAAAAATTTTAAATAACGCTGACTTGACAACTAAGTACATTCAGAAACAATTATTATTAGCATATTTTATTGCAACAAATATTTTCATTAAATGGTAGGGTTTTTCGTATTGATTAATTAACTTTATCAATATGTATGTAAATTTAAAGATTGTAAATAAATTAAACCAATTTTAATTATAAATTATTACTCTGGTTCTATATCTATATACAATTTCAAACTAGTTGCAACTTCAATGTAGCTAGTTAAGTATTTTGCATAAATTAATAAATTTGGGTAAGCAAGTAGTTAGGCAACTTAAACTAAAGAGCAAAATAATTATAAAGTTCACACGTGCAACTTTCAAGAAGCGTTTTGTCATATTATTTATATAGCCCAGACTTTTTAATTCACACTTTATATCGACCGAAGTCACGTCAACGGCTTTTTAAAAAATTACGTTTTTTAACCTGTCATGTTTAAGAGACAATTTGCTGTTATAAAGACACGCTTAATAAATGCTTTCGGTCTCTTCATTTGACGCAAGTGGGCTGTTTTAAGCGACGCTGAAATAAATTACTATAATTTGCTAACGGTGAAATATTTTTAAATAGCCTAAGTAAAAGCTTTGTCGCGTTTCTTCAAAAATTATTAGGGTCGATTTTTTGACTTAATTTTTTAAAAAAAAAAAACGATTTATGATGTTTTTTTTAAGGAAGTAAAATTTATCTTACTTTTCTTGCTATCTTAGAAATTGCTGCACTTAAAAGATGCTCAGATAAGAAAATGTCTAAAGTATCTTAAAAAAAAACATTCTACTAAAAAAAATTATTCATGACAATCGGTTTTTCGAATAAGAAAAACCAACAAAATTTGTTTTAGTATTACCCAGTAATCGATTAAATGCCAATTCACCTTGTTTTCAGTGTTTGCAAATAACCGAAGAACGCCTTTTTCTTTTATAAAATTAACGTTTGTTATTATGTTTATATCTATAATTTTAAGGACATCATCGATTCAGTAAAGCAATTTGGTGATGGAAACAATTGATAAATTTAAATAACCAACACTATACCCATAACACATAAGCTTCCGTTAAAAGAAACAGATTCGAGCTCTTTACACACAGGTCCTATAAAAATATGCGTACTTAATAAGCACTTTTGAAAACTCTTAGTAAATAAACCGATAAACGCTATTGAGTTTAGTTGTAACAGTTGAGTTGTGTACTTATCTCAGGGATGTGCAGATAGTCTATGAGTAAAGTCACAAGTCGTAGTTGCGGTGAAAATCAGAAGTTAGTATTCCTGATTACCTCTAATACCCAAGGCAAGTGTCTCTCACTCTTTAGATCTTTAGTGATGAATTGTAGGTCTACAACCCCTAGTAATTCAAGACAGCTTTTTCTCTCCCTTTTTATATTCTTAGTAACCCATTGCAGGTCTTTAATCTTCTATAGTCTTCAAAAACTCATTAAGTTAATAAGCGATAAAAAGTATCTATCGAATTTAGTTATCATAATTGAGTTGAATCGTTATCGCAAAAATGTAGTGTATGAGATGTTGCTTACGAATTGCCCCAATGCCCTATTACTTCTTAGATCGCTCTATCTTCCTTTCTCTATTTCCAGGCACTTGGTGCCAATTGTATATTCAAGAATTGCAGTATGTAGTCGAGGTGATCGAGATTAACTCCAATGCCTAAAGCAATTACAAGAATCTCATAAATTCTTTGCGACCGAGAGACCAAAGAGATCAACATACAAAATTGATGAAAACAAACTGTCATGGTCTCACAATATATAATAAATGGGTACACGTGTTTCGCTCTGGCTAGAGCATCATCAGGCCTAAAATTAAAAATATCAGTTTAAGCGAAATACGTTATGAAATGGCTTATTTCACAACAATTAAATTAATTAAATAAACAAAATTTTTAGGTTATAATTATAAAATAAAGCCTAAGGCAAGTTTCTCCAACACATTTAGTGATGGGCTGCAAGTCTATAATCCTTCTCTTTTTTTCTCTTTCTGCATCCTCCTCTCTCTCTCTCTCTCTCTCTCTCTCTCTTTTTAATGTTGGTAATCAATGCAGTTGCAATTGCCTCAATACCCGAAAAAGGGTTTCTCTCTGTCAACGCTCTTAGTCACCATGTACAGATTCATAAATGCGCCTATACTTTAACAGCTCCTTAAAATTTGAAAATCCTTCCAAATAAAAATATCTCTAGTCTTGAGTTCGGTCATTGTGTCTTGTCATCTACAAGTTTGTTTCATTTAATATACTTACTGTTTCAATAGAAAAATATGGGTGTACTATTCAATAAGAAGTTCAATTTGTGAGATGAAACCAGTGAAAATGCTGCATTTAGTGCTGAGATCAGCTCATGGCTTATCAGTTTGTTCATGACTAATTCTATTTTAATCTTTGGTGAGATCTCAACTGGAGAACGCATCTGTGGCGTAGTCTGCTTATTGATATTCAGAATATCGACTATATGGAGAACAATTTTTTATAATTTACATTGACTAAAATGCATTACAGTTACTCTGAAGAAAATTTAGTGATTTTGCTCACTCTATTAAATTAATATCAATTTAGCTGGTTATATGATGCAGCACTTTTGAAGCGAACATAGATCAAAGTACCATACATACTGAGATTGATTACTTTAAGAAGTAACGAATGATTTAAAATAATCTTTCATGAAACGAATTTGAACGGTTTGATGTATTTTAAAAATATTTTTGCACTGATCGTCTTCCATTTGTACAGATAAAACCCAATTGTCTTTATTGGTATTACCATTAGGTTCGCTGACAAGATTTCAACTCAATGCATCCAGATGCCCCATTCTTAGTTTATATTCTACAGAAAATTTTAACTCTTGTATAGCTATCTACCACCTATTCTACAGGCTATTCTGAAAGAATAATCAAAAGTACCGTTTATACTGTGACTGCGTATTTTGAGAAGTAACGAATAGTTTAGAATTATCTTTCATAGAACAAATCGTTTAAAATCTATTAAGCAGATCACTGATTTTTGAATAAATTTTTCTCTATTGATCTATCGATCTATGGGTTTACGTTCAATTTTTTTACCAAGTAAGTTCCTTAATTCTTGTATAGTCTGGGATTCTTATTTTTATTTATTAAGTTCTCCTAATTTATAACTTAGCAATTTCTAGTTATTATATTGTGATAATAGATTCCCATATATTTTGCTTAAATTTATATATTAAATAGCTGATTATCGATTTTTTAAAACACTACAAGAAAAAAGTTTTCGACACTAGATGTCATGAAACACCAGTATGATATATCGATATCCTTTACAATTGTCTATAAGCCATCAATTGTATAGTATATCCATACCATTAATAAATGAACAGCATGATCATAAACTTTAAATACTCTTAGTTGTGATACATTCTCACAGTAGACGTGTTCATTCATTCATTCAGTTCAACAAGACTTTCAACGAAGACTTAGAAGCAACCGAGCAGCAAAAAGAAGAAAAAACCCCTCCAAAACGGCGGATAACAGCGTCAACTCGCCCCCCATAGTCAGTGGGGGGCTAAACCACCGAAGACAGAGACGTCAACCCACCCAAAATGAGCCCTCAAACACCGAACAAACGGAGAAAAGAGGAAAACAAGAAAACCTAGAGCGGGGTAAGTCTCTAGCAGGCAGTCCTTACCCCTCCCAAAAACCCCTTCTGGAAAGAAGATACTCCAAAACCCTATCACCATCCCACAATCCCGATCAAAATACAGAAACAGAGAAACACCAAAACCCAGAAAATTATAAAACAATCTGTGATGGCCTCCAGTCGGAGAACAGGGCGTTGCGGTTGGTAATTGAAGACTTAAAAAAATTTGAAGTAGAAAACTTACAACTTAAAATAAAGCTCAAAAGCACTGAAGAAGAAATAGAAATTCTAAAAGAACAAAACCGTGTCTTCAATTCCCAACTGCAACTAATGAATGATAATATGGAAAAAATTCTCAAAATAAACGAGGAATTGGAAGAGGAAAATAAAAACTTCGCCAAACAGCTGGGAGTGTTGAGGGACCAGCAAATCGACAACAGAACTGAGGATGAAAACCCTAGTAAAAGGTTTAAAAAAGATACACGCGTCCCCTCCCCGCAAGAGGAGGAGATGTCTCAAGAAGAATCAGACACAGACTCAGACGATGAACCTGGTCCCTCGGCACTCCCGGATGACACGGCGGATGAAAATCCGGGAAAACGGGGCGAAAAACCTGAAAAGAATCCTCTCTATATGCCTTTGAACAATCTTTCAATCGCAGGAAGGGGGTCGAGTGCTAAACCTGGCAGCTCAAAAATACCTAAAGTAGTCATCAGAGACACAACCAACTGGGCTAAAAAGTACCAAATAATCATGGAAAACAAAATAAATTTATTAAAGGTACAAAAAGAGAGGCTAGGTTTGGCACTCTTTCCTAAAACGGCTCAGGATCACAGAAACCTGACTGCTCTCCTCAGGGAAAGGGAGATGGAGTTCCACTCCTTCTTCCTGGAGGAGGACAGGAAGTTGAACCTGATCCTGAGAGGATTTGACAGGAATTTCGACCTAAGAGAAATAGAAGAGGCACTAAACCGGATGGGATTTGAACCTGAAGAAATGGGCTGGTTTAACACCGGCCCAGGCCGAAAAAGGAAAACAGATCTCATCCGGTTCTTAATCAGTAAAGATCAGGAAGAAATTTACAAAATCGATAACCTCCTGAACATAAGGGTCCGTGTGGAGCACCTAAGAACTTTCAAAGTCAATAATATAAGACAGGTGGGGCAGTGCCATCGCTGTCAAGAATTTGGTCACGCCGCAAGCAATTGCAACGCGGGGCCGAGATGTCACAAGTGTAAAGGCAATCATTTATACACAGAATGCAAAAAAGAACGTGCAGCACCGGCCCAGTGTTGCAATTGCGGCGGCGACCATCCGGCTAGCTATTGGCGCTGCCCCAAAAATCCTAATTACATCAACAGCAAGAAAAACTTCGCTGAAGCATTGAAAAGAGCGCCCACACCGGGCCCAGTGTCCGGGAGGACAGAAACAGTAAAAAAACCCGACCCGGGGGCCAAACAGATTGAAATTTCAGCACAACAAAATACTCTTATTTCTCTTTTGTCCTTGCCGGAGGACGAAATTAATCTTAAAATAAATAATCTAATATCCAAACTTAATAAATTAACGTCAAATCCAGCTTTAAAATTATTACTTTCTTAATCTAACTTTTACTTCTCCATAAAATATAAAAAAAACATATATAAAAAAAAAACAACACATAAATAAATAATCCACAACACCGGTCCAAAACTTACGACCTGGGTGGGCGTGCCCTAAACCAACGTATCCAACCAATCCCAGCCGCCCACCCAGTGTATAAATATAACCTACGCTTCCTCATCCTAGTCAGTCCGTCCCCGCTTTCCGAGCCATCAAAAGCTAGAGCACCTCGATGCGACCAAGAAAGAAAAGATAGGCGCCAAAAAAGACATCAACAACAAACTAAGTCAGGAAACCGGCAAGAGCCCAGTTGCTAGCCCGGACGAATTCAGTGCAGTACATACATATAGTTGTGATTAGAAAATATTTTTTTTATTTATTTGGAAGTTTAAATGCTACTAAAGTTTTTTTAATAAATAATTGAATCGTTTTTCTCCTTCCCAAAACAAAACAACTAAAAAACGTTCAAAATGCCTTTGGCAATAATACAAGCGTCGACAATCTTTCAACTGGCAGTTCTTCTCTTTTTTCCCTTTCGGGCTTAAAAGTTAGACATTTCAAAGAAAAAAACGGCCGTTAAAACAGGAAAAAAGTGAAAAAAACTAGCGTGTTCTTCTGAACTATTTTCGCAAGTGCGAATTGTAAGAAGTAAGGCCGCCATTCGCTTACAAAGGGAAATGCATTCTCGCACTCGTAAAAAATGCAGCACTTTTTAGTTAGAAAAATTTCCATTTGCTGCGGATTTCCAGGTCTCGGTGGAATTAAGCAAGGAATTTTATCTGACATTATTTTTCGTAAATCGTCGACAATAACACGGGGAATTTTCTAAGGAGGGGTTTCCTTCTTTAACTACTCATAACTTGTTTAATCAAATGTAAGAAAAAAAATAAAAAGACCGCACAAATTTCATGAAATATTCTAACCTGGATAAAATTTTATAAGAGTTGAAATTGTGGTAAAGTTTATGATTCAGATAAAATGGTTATATTGAATTTAATCAACTTCCTTTACTATGTATTAAAATTGTCAATTACTATTGATACACAGGTCTAGCAAAAACAGGTTTTGGGTGTGGTAATTTCATATAATAACTTACAATCACAAATACAAGTACAGGGTTGGTCAATAAGCGAGGTAAGTTCTGGAAATAATTTTCAAGTTCCGTATTTCACCACTAGATAGCATGACTAGAATTTAAAAAAGAAAAACTTTTTTTTTGAACTTCTTTACTTTTTTTTGAACTTTTTTACTTTACTCTTCCTATACTTTGAATAATACTGTTGGAAAGTCTATAAAATTCCCTATTATTTTGGTTTAAGGCTCAGTGGCCTACGATCGATAGGAAAGTTGGGACAAATGTTATATTGACTCTTTTATTGCCAACTTACAGTTCATTTAGTTCATCTACTTTTTTATATTATTTATGGTAAGTCATTTGATTGGTGATAGACTTAACTTTAATATTTTTTTATTTCGGTAAATAGATTTTATTCAAAAAGTTGTGTCTCTTTTTATATTTATTTTATACATTTTTTGAATTTAGAAGCTATAATATACAGGGTGTCCCATTAGTGCGATAACGGACGATAGCTCCTTATACAGTGATACAAAAAAAATCGACGTTTGCACGTCTCCACAAAAACAAAAATATTTCACTCATTTGGGATCCTACAAGCCAAATCTTCTATAGGTTGTTAGTGCATACTTACACTTAATTTATGGTCCTATGAGAATTTGATAATATTCTACAGGGTGTTTGCAATACTCTATCCAAAACCAAAAAATGTAAACAACCATATCTTATTTTTTTCAAATGGAATGACCCATATTTTTTTATCTTAAAATGTTCACAATGTGATAAGCTTTCTTTTTTGTTAAGCATGTCCTATACCTATCTGTAATAGTTATGAAGTTTTTTACACTTTTTCCTAATTTCGTCCTTAAAATCTACAATAGTCGCGTTTTAATTTAAAAAAGTTTGCTTAGTTGGCCATGGAAATAACAATTGCACAAAAATCAAGCAATTACATTGACAGAAGATTTAGTATTGTCAGTTTATCACTAAAGCGAAACATTTTTGCATTAAAAATAAATTTTTCGAAAGAGGATGTGGTGAAAATGATTTACTGTTTGGGCGCAAGTGAGAAAAATTGTTTACTGGCAAGCAGAGTTTATGCACAGAGATATCCGGATGCGGAACGACATCCAAATCGATTGGCATTTGAAAGACTAAAGGAGAGATTTGAAACAACTGGAAATTTAAATTATGAAATGTCACAAAGAATGAAATGAAATGCTTAATATGCAAGCCCTAGTAGAAAATCCGCATGTCTCTTGTAGGCAAATTGAAAGGCAGTTGGACATTAAAAAATCCACTGTTAATAGAATCACCCGGAAACATAAATTTCATCCATATCACGTACAGCTTGTACAAGAATTAAGCGATCAAGATTTTGCTAATCGCCGAAACTTTTGCCGCTGGGCTTTGCATCAAATCCAACTGCAACAGATTTTTTTGACTTTGTGTTGTTCACTGATAAAGCGACATTCCATAAAAATGAATTTGTAAACCTACACAACTTCCATTATTACAACGATGTAAATCCAAGGCATGTGATACCACTGGATCATCAACATAGATGGTCACTTAATGCATGGGCTGGTATCATTGGGACAAAGCTTCTTGGACCATATTTCTTTGATGGGGCAGTGAACGGTCAGAACTTTCTACCTTTTTGCAAAATAAATTCGAAGAAGAGCTGGATGATTTACTGTTACAAACAGTAAGACGAATATGGCTACAATTAGATGGAGCGCCTCCTCATTTTAGCCGTGTTGTGAGGGCCCATCTAAATGACCATTTTCGAAATAAATGGATTGGCAGGAGAGGACCAGTTGCTTGGCCGGCCAGATCTCCTGACCTCATAAAACTCGATTTTTTCTTGTGGGGGTTTGTGAAAAATCGGGTTTATCAAAGGCCTGTTACCACCAAAAACGACATGAAGCAAAAAATTTGGAATGTTTTTCAAGAAGTAACTAGAGAAATGTTACAGAAAGTAAGCAGTTCTTTTGTTAAACGAATTCGTTTGTATGATCAACACCAGGGTGGACATGTAGAACATTATTTATAGTTTAATGTACATACCTTTTTGGTTTGGTCATTTGTTGTTGTTATTGTTCGCAATTTTATTTTTTTTTATTTAAGGAATATTTTTTTGTTGATTTTTCGATTAGTTTTAAGATTTTATTATTTCGTAAATTTTAAACAAAATTTCTTTTCTGTACATTTTGGTATCATTAAATTTGTTGTAATTTAATAAAATACCAAATTTAAAAATGCTTTTCAATCCGTTTCGTTTACTATTTTTAAAGTTTAAGGTTTAATAAATTGTTTTTTTCAAACGTCTTTAAACGTTTAGCAAAATTTTTATCAGATAATTCTTGCATAATCTGTAGGTACCTACATAAAAACATGAGATTCTGTTAACAGTGGATTTTTGAATTATCTAACTGTGCTTGTCAATAAACAGTAAAGTTACCCCAATTGCATCCAAACAGTTGAAACTGTAAATCATTTTCACCATATCCTCTTTTGAAAAATTCATTTTTAATGCAAGAATATTTCGCTTTAGTGATAAACTGACAACACTAAATCTTCTGTCAAAGTAATTGCTTGATTTTTGTGCAATAATTGTTATTTCCATGGCCAACTAGGCAAACTTCTTTTAAATTAAAACGCGACTATTGTGGATTTTAAGGGCGAAATTAGAAAAAAGTGTAAAAAACTCGATAACTATTACAGATAGGTATAGGACATGCAAAAAAGAAAGCTTATCACATTCTGAACATTTTAAGATAAAAAAATATGGGTCATTCCATTTGAAAAAAATAAGATATGGTTGTTTACATTTTTTGGTTTTGGATAGAGTATTGCGAACACCCTGTAGAATATTATCAAATTCTCATAGGACCATAAAGTAAGTGTAAGTATGTACTAACAGCCTACAAAAGATTTGGCTTGTAGGATCCCAAATGAGTGAATTATTTTTGTTTTTGTGGAGACGTGCAAACGTCGATTTTTTGATAAAATATTAAATATCTCACAAACGGGTAAGGTTTGGTATAGACGATGCTTGATAAAAGGTATGCAGAATTTTTAAAGCAATCCAAAAATGCAATAAGATATAGGGTGTTCCATTTAAATTAAAAAAGTTGTGTATCATATCACAGTTATGAATCACCCTGTATATCCAAAGATATTATTATGTTATGCACCTTAGACAGTAAAGTAACTTTGTAAAAATTTTTTTTTTGTATCACTGTATAACGAGCTATTGTCCGTTATCGCACTAATGGGACACCCTGTATATAAACGCAGAATAGTACTAATAAAATTTACAATTTTATTTGTGTATCTTGATTTTTTTTTATATATTTGAAAAGGAAATATAAAAAGAATAATCATTATTATAAGATTTGGGATGGATTGGTGTTGGGCATATTGTTATTTTTAGATTACTTTGTTACTTTTTTACCCACATAACGATGCAGATTGCACACATAAACCTATAATCAATTAACACCGGATTTAATAATTTTAAAACTTTAGTTACTGATAATAATAATTTTGATGCAATCCTTGTAACCAAGGTTTGGATAAATAATAACCTGGTATTTGAAATACCAGGCTACAGATTTTTTAACTCTAATAGGGAGTTTGATAGAAGGGGTGGTGTAGGTGCTTATTTTAAAAACCATTTGAAGGTTGAAACCATTAAATTCAACTTTCCTATATCGCATTCTTTAGAGAATATATGTTTTAAACTTCAAGTGGGAACCAAGGCGATAGCGATAATGATTTAAGAATTATATCTATATTACCGGCTATGTCAAAAATTTTGGAAAAAATATTACATCAGCAAATGTATAATTACTTTAATTTAAATGCAATTATCCCAGACTTCCAAATTGGTTTTCGAGAGGCATACTCGACGGTTGGAGCTTTGGCAGTTGTTACACATGATATTATTCAAGCTTATGATGAAGGTTTAGAGAGCGTTCTAATGCTTTTGGACTACTTACTATAGGTCTTCGATACGATTAATCACGAACTTCTATTCGCCAAGCTGAAATATTATGGATTTAATGCTGACGCTCTGGCTCTTATGACAGCATACATTTCAAACAGAACACAGCGAGTTAAAGTGGGTGAAGAGTATTCAGAGGAGTGTAGAGTGTCATGCGGAGTGCCACAGTGGTCAATATTGGGTCCACTTTTATTTATCATTTACACTGCTGACGTCTTAAGATCTCCTCGGTGTTGTAAAGTTCAAGCGTTCGCTGACGACACTCAGCTTTATTGCCATTTTAATATTAAAAATTATAACTAAATAATAGAAAACATAAACAGGGATCTTCAAATAATAACAAACATTTCACAGAAACACTCTTTAAAACTTAATTCATCAAAGTCTAAGCTTATGTTTTTTGGCCGAAAAAAAAGTAAAAATATATTTTCAGTTGTTAGTAATATAAAAATAAATGGTGAAAAGCTTGAATTCTGCGAAGAAGCATGTAATTTAGGAACAGTAATAGAAACTGAATTAAATTTTGAAAGACATATTAAATACCTTATTCAAAAAGCATATATTTCACTAAAACAATTATATAATAGTCGTCAAATTTTAAGCGTCGAACTAAAAAAAAAGCTATGTGAAACCCTTGTTTTGTCTCACTTTAATTATGCAGACACAGTTTATGGCCCGTGCCTCAGACAGTGTGACAAGTTTCGAATACAAAAAATCCAAAATATATGTTGCCGTTTAATATTTAAAATTGGAAATTATGATAGCATATCTTATAAAATTAATGAGACTAAATGGTTAAATATGACAAATCGAAGGCTATTACATCTTGGAATCTTTTTTCATGAACTTATAAATAAACGCAAATATATTTCAACGTGCTTCATAGAAAAAATCAAGACCAATGATAGTGTACACTCTAAAAATACTAGAAATAAAACAAAGTTCGTGATTCCTAAACATGAAACAGCATTTTTTCAAAAAAGTTCTTTGTATACCTCTGTTCATCTTTATAATTATTTGCCCGATTATATAAAAGTATTGACAACAAAAAATTTAAATCTGTGTTAAAGTCTATAATAATGAGTAAGCAAGTTCAGGACTATAATTTGACCCACCGTTATGTCGCCTGCTGCCCGGAGCGTGAAATTTTCTCAGTAAAGTGACTATTTCTTTTTGAAGTTATTGTTTATTTATTTATTTTTTGTTGGGTATATTACGGAAAAATTTTCAGGTTCCTTTTTATTTCCTTTTTTGTACATTTTTTTTCTTCTTTAATTGCTGTTAACTATAAGTTAAGACTACATTATTTAAAGTGCGTTTCAAGTGCATAATTATTTGGCACATGTGTGTTATTTAGCTTTTAATGAAATCTGCTAGAGGGTTGACTTTGAATAGCCCTAGGCTAGACTTCGGCAACTGATAGGTTAAGAAACAAATTATAATACAAATATTATGTAATGAATTTTTGCAAATAAAAGTTGTTATAATCTTATAATAAATTATTGTATGTTATGTACATAATTTTGAGTAAAATTATGTTTCAGAAAAATTGAATAATAAATGTATTCAGGAAAATATTGTTTTATTTCCAGTTTGAAATTGGTGATATGTAGAACAATATTGTTCAATCAATATCTGATGCTAACACCTAATCAAGAAGACCCTATTTTCTATCAGTAACTTTTATGATTTAGCATTTTCCTTTAGATTTTCGCCTTTAATTGGTTCAATTAGGCACATAAAACTGTCAAGTTATTTTCTAATGCATTACAAATACAAGTATATACAAATTTGAAATTTGGCACACTTCATTAGCAACCTAAATACGAGTTTTTGGTCATTGTCCTATCTCAAAGGTCCCTAATAGAGAAGTACTATGGAACCTGTAAGTAGAAAAATGGTTTAAATATTCATGAAAAAAAAACCACAAGAACGAAGTGAAAAATTAGTTGTAAAACAAAATTTGCATTAATGATGCCCAAAACAAGATTATTTTTAAACTTTTTTTAATTACGACAAAGTATATGTAATTGGGTTGCTCTATCCAAAGATTAAATAACAATATATACTTATTTTCTGAATAATTTTCTTATATTATATTAGTACTTAAATATTATAATTATTATAAACCGTCTTGGGTTCAAAATATTTAAAATATTATTTGTTCTTAAATAACTTGGATATAAATACCTTAGTGAAAGTAATAAGAGGTTGAAAATAAAAAAAGTATATAAGTAAAATCTGTATTGTTGTGACGAATTTATAGAGAGTGACTTATTTTGTTAGCAATTATATCACTTTTATAGCAAAAATCAATTTAGAGAATACTTTTTCTCTATTGTTGTAATACCCATTGGACGTAAAACGTAACAAAATAAGTAATTCGGTAAGTATATAATTTAACTTAAATGCATTCAATTTTGTACCCAAAGGGTTAAAATAAATTACAAAAGAAAACTTGTTTATAAATATCCCACAAATAAATCAGAAATATGCTCAAATAACAGTTATGTAAAAAGCTAATTTAATTTCATCATTATTAGGAATAATTTTTATATTTATAAACGTAATTTATTGGTTGCACAATCGTATTGTGTAGTTTTTTTTTTCAAAAAAGTTTTATTCTTGCAGAACATTATAATTCTGTAATAAGAATTAAAATCAGGATTTAATTTTTTTAAATGAAAAAAAATAATATCCGAAAAGTTTATCCGAAATAGAAAAAACAAAATGAAAATAAAAAAAGTAGAATATATCTTACTGCAATTGTCAGTTCCGAATTTTTTTAATTCTTTTTCAAAAAATCTTGGAATGATAAAAACTATAAATTATGCATTAAAAAAAATATGATTTTTTTTTTAAAAGTAGTTGAGATATGGAATAACATGTTAAAAGCAGAAATACAGCTAAAATTTTTAGACCCAATAAATATAGCACTTAAAATATATATAGGATGGGGACAGGCTTTTTTAAGATAAATCGAAATAAAGAATGGGTAATTTTTATTAAAAAAGTATTTTTTTGTTATGTAAGTACCTATTATTTATTGACGCCGAAATGACGTACAGATACCTACCGGCCAGTCAAGTAGCTCGGGACGACGATGTATATTACAAAACAGTTTAAAAAATTCTCCGCCGCCATTTTGAAGTTTTGCAAAATGAGCTAGGGACGCCATTTTACCCGTTTCATTATTCCATAAGAGTCAAAATTATTTCAAAAGTCAATGTATTTCATAGTTGGCAGACAAAACAGTAACTTTTTAATTACTCTCTACTTATGAGTTTCAGCTTCTAATCTACATCTGTTCCTGTATAAATATTATATTAAATTCTTGTACCATTTTCTTTTCCTAACTTTTTACTTTAAGCCGTATACAGGTTAACATATCTTAACAACGTAAAAACCAAAACTGCTGAAGTTGCTAATAAAAAGAAGAGTAATATCCAAATTGAAAAAAAATAATCAGCCTTAAAAGAAATGGTAACTCTACAAAATAACAAATTGAGCAATTTCCAGGTCACTAAGAAGCCCTTTACGGGTTTACTTTTCAGGTCACGCATTCGTGGGATCAAAAGGAATTAGGAAAAAGAAAAAAGCGGAGGAAATAATTTTTTGATGCGGGGCCTTTGGTAAAAAATGAACCCTTAGCCCAAATGTATGAGGCTGTATTTTATTTTAATTAGGAGGTACATTTCGGAGCTCAAATAAGGCTCAATCTGTGTCGTGAGGGTATTAAAGGGTGTTTTTACTTTGAATGTCTTTTTTTTTAATGAACTGATGTTAGTGAATCTTGGAGATTATTTACACAAATAAATAGGAAAATAAGTAATTTAAATTATTATCAACAAGTAAATTTAGAACTTACATTACAAATATGCGTACAACATGTATCATAGTCAAAGTCACAAGTTAAAAAGACAATGATTGCGTTGCTCCTATTCCCCCTCTAGTATGTATATTTCAACCCAAAATGAACATAGAGGTGATAATATAATATATTTAAGTGGCGAGCGCGAATGTCAGTAATGGATTGTTCTTAACTCTTTAATTTTAGCTGCAACTATTTTTTTTCATGTAAACGCATGTGTATTTTAGCATAAACGAAAGAAATTATCTTGGCGTGTAGATTCTTTCTATTTTTTGGCATTAGAATCATAATATACCTATTATACTTAATATTATTAGCTGTAGTTTCCGAATATTTAAAAAGTTAAAGATTTTATAAAGCCAAAACCATAATTTATTCTTAAATTTGAAAATCGCGTACAATGTATTCTTTTTGTTTGAGTATTGAGAATAGGCGAGGGCATAAAATTACGCTCTTATTGGATGCTGTAAAAATGAAAAACGGATTTTATTAAATTTTTCCGGCGCTCTTGTTGCACTGCATCAGGGAGATTTGAGGCTTCGAATTTGATAATACACCGTTTCTTTAAAATAGGGGTTGGGTTTCCGAATGATTTTTATATTAAATGCAACAAAAGGGTAATATATTTAAAACGTAATAAATTGTATGACTATTATTAAAATAAGATAAGGGCATTTAAAAATAGATCAAAAACTATAAAAACCGAATTTCTTCAAATAAATATTAATTTATATAATTAATAATAGAAGTTAATCATAAAAGGTTTTACTTTTTGTACTTAAGTCAAATAGCACATAAAAAAATGATACGTATAGGAAATAAAATTGATAAATAACCTTTTATTAGTCTTCTTATCTGGATGCCAAATAGTATATTTCAAAGTAATTTTTTTTCTCAAAAACATGCATAGAATGGTTTATTTTGATTTGTGACTAAAAATGTAACAATTAAAATTTACAAAAATTTTAGGATTGTTCAATTTATATTATTTTGCATTATAAGCATGTTAAAGCACAAAATTAAAAACTCTTAGGCTCAAAGGCACATTTTAGTATAATTTAAGAATATTTGTGAATGAATTAAATTTCGAATATAATTTATCTATTCAAATTACATTTTATTATATACAGGGTGGTCACTAGTGCTACTAAGAACACCTCTACTGAGACTTTTTGCGATTTAAAAAAAAATAATAAAAAGTTTCTTCAACCCTTCCAAAAAAGTGAAACCTAACTTCACTGTTTTTTTTTAAATAGTATGATGTCACTTGTGGCACCTTCTTAGAAAGCCCCGATGAATTCAGCCCTGACTTTAAATTGAAAAAAAGTTTAGAGGTATGAAAATTTAAAACAAATAATATCAACGTAAAATGAGTATTTTGTTTAAATGATACCTCTTGTGCTATCTTGTACGAATGCTAGTTTAAAATAAAGATTGATTCTTTACATTAATTAAATTGAAACAATTCTGGTACTGTTATTATTTAATCTTTAAAAGATAATTAAATATAATAATATGTACATTTAACAAAAACTATTTGTTACTTAAGCAACTATTCAAAATTTAGATTTCCTTCTTCATAAGGCCCTAAACGATAATAAAATTCTGTTTATAAGCTTCTTAATATATTCGCAAAAATAATATTAAGTTCGTTTCTGATCTTCTGTTTTAGTTCTTCAATATTTCTGGATCATGTAGCATAGACTTTATCTTTAAGGTAACACTAAAAGTATAAATCTAATGGAGTACGGTCAAATGTCCTTGTTGGATATTCGATTCATCCTCTCCGTAAAAATTCATCTATTGCAGAAAAAAATATTAAGAAGTTACATACATAAGCAGCATACTAAGGAGATTCACCATCTCGCTGAAAGTAGATCCTTTAGTTAATTACTATTCTCGACAATAAATAGTCGTGTTAATTTTGGTACCAATGTATTTTGTAAAAATTCAATTTATCTGCTACTAGTTTAATTGTTATAAAAAAAAAAATTGGGTCAATAATTCGATCTCCAGTGATTCCAACCCACACATTAGCTTTTACTTTATATTGTGTATCCTGCTTGACCACTCAGTTTGAATTTGTTTTGACATAAAAGCGATAAATTTGCCGGTTTACCTAAAAATAAAAGATCCAAGAGATATTTGCAAAGACTACATAATAACATTTTGGCCTAAACTTTAAAATGGCATCAGCATCTTGCTACGTACTTCTCCAATATATGTGTACGTGGTTTTGTCTGCAAATAATACCCAGACTAAAATTATTTAACCATAATTGGTTGATATTCCTCATGGTTTAGCAAAATTCTAATATACAATTTGATTTTATTTTGAACACTGTTTTTCTTGTTGAATTTTTTATACTACTTTATAACATACATCGTCGTCCCGAGCTACTTGACTAGCCGGTAGGTATCTGATAGGTAATTCTTCATAACTCAAGAATGTCATTTCGGCGTCAATGAATAATAGGTACTTACATGACAAAAAAATATTTTTTAATAAATATTACCGATCTTTCATTTCGATTTATCTTAAAAAAAACCTGTCTCCATCCTATATATATGTTAAAACTTGAAAAACTATTTTCTATTTTTAAAAACAATATTTTTACTTTAAATTATATTTATTCAAAAATTAAACGGACAGAGTAACGTGCTTAAATTTATTATAATACTACTGTACTTTTTATTGGAAAACATCCTATTTATATTTAAAATTGATTGCTTAATTGGCATATCTCACGGTAAATTCCATATTTCCAAATATGCTGAATAAGTTCCGGCGGTCGTTGCTATTGCGACACCGTGGGATCGTGACCTGTTACATAAGGTCAATATAATCGCATATAACAACTCCCTCTTTTACTAAAAAGTTAATACCGTGTATTAAGTTTTTCTTAAAATTAAATTATAAAATAAAGTCTAACTAACACTAGGTAAATACAAAATAAAAAAAAATAATAATAATAAAATAATAAGATTGATATTCTTAATATTAAAATGGAGTCTCTTCATTGTCTTCTTCGTCATCTTCGGGATGGATCGATGGTCTTCTTCTTGCTAAGATTCGACTTAGCTTCAGTCTGGTAGATACTTTGGGATGCGGCCTCGACGGTGATGGGAAATCGTCATCTGTTGGACCCATGGAAATGCTAGGTAACAGTCTCCTGCGTCGACGACACTTTATCAGGACATAAAGACCAATTAGGACTGAAATTAGAGTCATTAAAGAAATTATGAACCAAGATTGATGTTTCTCGATAAATGGTTTTCTCATCATTTTCTCTAATTCTTCTGAATACTGGTCCAGTTGATGCTGCGCTATGTTAAGGTCTTCTATGTCTAGGTTATTTAGCTTTATCGGTTTCAGATCTGGAATCTTTATTTTCTCGGGAATGTTTTGACAGCATTTGTAAGGAACCATGACTTGGTGATTTTTGTAGGTGACATTTTGATCTCTATCTATGATCCGTTTTGCTTGGATTCTTGTGACACTTCTTTTCCTTCACACTTTATCGTTATTGGTAACGGATTGGAAATTGTGATTAGCCAGAGATTTAGATCAATTTCTTTGACGTTATATCCTTGTGCCAAAAGTAGAGAAACTTGACAGGTTTTTGGGAGGTGACTTGGTCCTTTGAGCAGCTGCGCTTCACAAATGGCTTCGCTATCTATTGGATAAGGCAGAACATCGGAACAGATTTTTTGATGGATGGCTAGTGGTTTGCAGTTTTTCATATTTGACAACGAGATGTAGAGCATCGAATCATCGTTCTGCGCGATATATTTTTGGTGTGTTGGTATTACGTGGTGAAATTCTGTTCGATTATCAAAAATGGGGGTGGTATAAAGATGATATAAAGTGTAAGTTTCTGGTTCAACCAGAGGTATCTTTAGGATAAAAACTATTCGTGTGTCAGTTTGATAGGCTTCAAGACCTATTATGTCGATATACTGAGCAACAGATGATGAGTAAGTAGGTAAAGGAAGATTATTTTTTCTTAATGTTTGTGAAATTTCTTGCAATGCATTTATTAAGTCTTTGGGTGTGATAATAGAACTGTGCAGCATTTTTAATCTTGCGAAGGCTATGGCGTTTAAGAGGTCATTAAGTGAATTTTCTAAAAAGGAATAACTTTCCATTAGTGACTCACAAATATCTAAAACTTTAACCTGAGCTTCGTAAAATGAAAAAGTATTGCTAATATTAAATATTGACTTATGGATTTCCTCGAGATCTCTATTAAATGTTTGTTCGTCTATTTGCAAATTTTGTATTGTCGTATTAAAATATTTTATGACCGATGTAGTGACAGAGATTTGGTTTTTTAGTAAATTTTCTAGTTGATGTTCATCTTCAGTAACTTTATTTATGCAATTATTAAAATATTCGCCATCGGAGGCATCCAGATTTCCCGTTATGGATTTCCAAACGGTGCCAATGCCGTTGGCAAGTCCTCGTTTTTCCCTAAAAGCGTATTTTTTTTGTACCCGCAAAGATTTCTCTCTGCTTAATATTTACTGAATCAGAAATTTGTCTAAGAAGACTAACGTGTATTTGTATTTCCGCTCGAAATGCGATTAATCTGGGTTCTTGGACATAAATGAATGAATCTTGCAATTCATTCAAAATCTTATCGTTATTTACAATGGCTTGCTTAATTTCACTTAAGTCTTTGTACACTAGAAGTGTCCATTTTTCGTTAGATATTTTGATGGAACCTTCTTCGTGGAAAAATATCCCAAGCGTATTATTTACAGGCGTTATGGTAAATTGGGCCAAAATAATCGACAGGAAGGTGGACAGTCTGGAAAGAAGAAAGCCTTATTCAAAATAGGGTTTAAGTCTATCGAAGTTAACTTTAGAAATTTGTTTAGTACGGGGATTTAATAACATAGCGGAATTTTGGAAAACTTCGGTTATTTCAAACGGGCCATTAAATTTGTTTTCAGATTTACTTTTGATCTGAGATTCCCTAACATATACTCTTTCACCGACATTATACTCTTTGCTTGTTGTAGGGGCGGTTTGATCAAATCTAACTTTAGCTTTTTCTTTTTGATGATTAGTTTTGGCACGTGCGATTTTATAATAATATTCCATTCGACTATTGAGATCTCTGACGTATTTTGAAATTAATTTTTCTTGGTTATATAGAGCTTCAGAGGGTCTACTTGAGGTATGACCAAAGATAAGTTCGTAAGGTGTAAAACCGTGCGTCTTATTTTTTGTGTTATTATAGCATATTACCGCGTAGGGTAGTACATTAAATGGATGTTCTGTAGGATTTTCAGCTGCATTTGCTCGAATCATTTCTGCTAATGTAGCATGAAATCGTTCCAAAGAACCATTAGATTGTGGATGGTTTACGCTGGAAAAGGTTAATTTTATATCGTACAGTTCACACAGGTCTTTTACCAAGTTGTTGTCAAATTCACGTCCATAGTCACAATGTATGCGAAGTGGAGTTCCGTAGTGTTGGAAAAATACAAGTAGTGTATTCACGATGGTGGAGGCCTTTTTGTCGCTTATAGGGTAAGCTTGCGTAAACTTAGTCAGTTCATCTCGAATCGTGAGTGCATGATGTCGCGTGGGGTATTCGAAAATATCGATGTTGATCCGCTCGAAAGGAGTTTTTGGGGTTTCTGTAACTACTAAGGGGCTACTAAGATTTTTCCTACAAATTTTGACTTTCTGACAGATTTCACAACATTTGATTAATTTTTCGACATCTTTAATTAGGTTGGGCCAGTTATACTTTTCTTTAATACGTCGTACCGTTTCGTTTATTCCTCGATGTAGATTGCTTTTCCCTACATGGTACTGGTCTAGAATTATTGGAATTTCATCTTCGGTTGGCGTTTTCACAATATTTTGGCAGATTTTAAGTTTTATTTCCTTGTCTGCAAAAATAAATGAAAACATCTCGAGAATTGGAAGATCGATGTTATTTTCTACACAATATTTTTTCGAGGTGTCGAATTCGTCCTGTCCTTTAAAGAGGCTATAGAAAAGGTGAGGTGCTACTCTTCCAGGATCGAACGGTAACAGTATGATTAGATAATTGCGATCTTTTACTGATTTACTGGGGACAATATTTATTTTGGTGTCGCTAAATTCGATGTCTTCTCCTAGCATGTCGTCTATGATTTGGTGGTGTATTTCTTCAAGTTTATTGTGCCTAAAGAATGTCACAATTTGTTTATGAGATTTATCCAAAAGTTGGGAGTTAGATATCTCAATTTTTGAATAGTCTATTAGTGATTTTATTCCATACATAGTTGCAAATTTATTGTATTCGGTTGTCAAGACGTCATCGTCTATATCTAAGTTTTCAGGAGTAGGTGGGCTTTCGGGTTCGTCTTCGATTTCTGTCCACTCATTTGAAGCATAAATCGGAATTTTAGATTGAAAGTTAGCGCATTGTTGAAAATGATTAATTTTTATTCTTGATAGCGCATCAGCGTTTTTGTTAATTTTCCCGGGTTTGTGTTCAATCTTATAATTGTACTCTTCCAGTTTGAGTCGCCATCTGGCTAACCTGCTACCGGGATCTTTTATGGAGAATAACCATGTTAGGGGCCGATGATCGGTAATTAATACAAACTTTCTTCCAAACAAGTAGGGACGAAAATGTTTGACGGCCCATACAATCGCGAGTAATTCTCTCTCGATTGTCGAGTATTTGGTCTCTGCAGCACATAGAGTTCTCGATGCGAAACCAATGGGTAGATCTTTACCAACCGGTCCTTGTGAGAGGACGGCGCCTATGGCAAACGCGCTTGCGTCTGTGGTCAATAGGAAGGGTTCCTCGAAGTTAGGGTAAATTAGAATAGGGTCGGATATGAGTGTTTGTTTAAGTTCTTCAAAAGCATTTTTACAATCGGAATCAAAAATAAAGGCAGTGTCTTTCTTTAAAAGCTTAGTGAGAGGCTTCGAGATTTTTGCGAAATTCGAGATAAATTGCCTGTAGTAACCTGCCAGGCCTAAAAAGGATTTTATATCCTTAGCACTTTTTGGCTCGGGGAAATTTTGGATGCACTCTACTTTGATGGGATTTGGTTTGACACCATCTTTGGTGACAAGATGACCAAGATAAGCAACCTCTTTTCTTAGGAATTCGCACTTATCTGGCTGAATTTTTAGATTCGCTTTCCTAAGGCGTTTGAAAACTTCTTTAAGACGCTCTAAATGCTCATGGATAGTGGGCGAATAGACGATAATATCGTCCATGTATACCAGGCACCTTTCGTTTTGAATGCCCAAGAGGATATTGTCCATGACACGCTGGAAGGTGGACGGAGCATTCTTTAGTCCAAACGGCATACGTACAAATTCGTAATGACCGTTCTCAACTGAAAACGCGGTTTTCGGGGTGTCTTCAGGATTGATCTCAATTTGATGAAACCCGGACGCGAGATCTAGCGTCGAAAAATATTGGCATTTGCCAAGCTGGTCCAACAAATCAGAGATATTTGGTAAAGGATACTTATCATCAATACTGAGCTCATTTAATTTTCGATAGTCTATGACTACGCGCCATTTTTGTTTTCCGGAGGCGTCTAGCTTTTTGGGTACAACCCACACAGGTGAAGACCAGGGTGATATTGACGGTTTGATGATCCCTTGGTCCAACATCTTGTTTACTTGAGTCTTTACTTCCTCCTTGTGAATTTGGGGATACCTATAGGCTTTGGTGAACACGGGCTTTGCGTTGTTGGTGTCAATATTGTGTTTAATCTTATTGGTAAAAGTTAGCTGATCTCCCTCTATATAGAATATGTCTCCGTATTCGAGGCAGATATTAGTGATTAACTCCTTTTCTTCACTATTGAGGTGATCTGTCCTTAATTCATTTCTTATTATGATATTTCTGTCAATAAGGTGATTCATGGGGTCATCAAGGTTAAGATTAAAAATGGTTTCATTTGATGGGACATAAGGTTCAATAGACAGGTCAGAAAAATCGACAGATTTTGAAATAACGTTAGCATTAATTATTGTTGTATAAAATTCGCCGTTTTCATTTACATGTACGAGTGCGTTAGGTAACCTAACTTTTTCCTTTTCTTGTGAATTGAGAATGGCATTGATATTCGAAAGATTGCATTTTAATTTAAATATTTTTTCGGTACGCCCTTCTATCGAGATTTTATTAAAGGAATTATCGTAAATTTTTTCTACTTGATTTTCTGTTTCTTTCACTTTGTGTAAGGGAATAGTTTTAAAGTTTGTAACTAAAGTTTTTGATTTAAGATCTATGACTGATTCATAATGTTCTAAGAAATCGAGGCCTAAAATTCCGTCGAATTCTATGTCAAGATTGTAAACATATACTTTATGAGGGTTTCCGATAGCAAACAGTACAAGAGTGGATTCTTTTATAAGAAGTTTTTCATTTGTTATTCCTTGAATGGATACGTTTTCTGGAAATCGGGTAGGAAGATTTTTTACCGTATTTTCTTTAAATATAGAAATTCCTGCTCCTGTGTCGATTAGGAGTTTAAAGGTATTTGTTAAGTCGTTAATATAGTAGAGATTTTTGGGATTAACGGTTAATAATGGGCTTATAGAAATGTTTGCTCTGGAAAATTGAGGTTCGAATTGAAATCGTCGAGATTCATGGTATTCATTTGGGATTGAATCTGGGCGACAGGATCTTGACTGTCCGGGTGTTGGTTCTCTTGAGGCAGTGACAGAAAATTTTGGTAGTCGTTAGTGTCAATCATTTGATCATTTTTGTCTAAATAAAATTGATCATTTTCAGAGGAATATTCATCGTATTGATGTGGATAATCGAAGTCGTCGATATTTACGCTATCAGAAAAGGAATTATTTTCGAAATTAACATGATGGGTCCGCTGCTGATTTTGCGGAAAATTAGGATTTCTTGTATATTCTAAGGGTCGGAAATTGTTGCTTTGGGGTGCATTAGGGTTTCTTTGAAAATTGGGAAAGGTTCTTGGTTGTTGAGTTTGTGGAGGAGAAAGTTGTCTTTGAAAGTTTGGAATGCTGTTTTGTGAAAAATTTGGCCTTTGGTTTTGTTGATAATTGGGTCTTTGGTTTTGCTGGGATCGACATTCAGAGGTGATATGACCTAAACGGCCACAATGCAGACACTTAGGAATTTGAGGTCGGGTCCTCATTGGCTGCACTGGCTTTGAAGGTATTTGTGTTCTCTGAGATTTCTGGGTTTCAAAGTAAGATAACTGAAGCTCTCTTCTAATACGAGTATGTGCTTCTACGAGGTTACGGGGATTTCCTGCTCTTATTATTTGTCCTAATCTAGGTTCAAGTCCCGTAAGGAGAGTATTTAATGCCATTGTTTCAACAAGGATATTTTGCGCGACTTTTTGATCATTAGTAAGATTAACAGCTTTTTGAATACTTGATAACATTTTCGCATTAAGTACTTGAACACGATTATAAAAGGTTAAAGCGGATTCGCCGGGTGTTTGACGTAATCTTTGTAAATCCTGAATAAGGGATGTGAGATCTCTAGAATCTCCAAAGTGCAAATTTAGTAATTGCTTAATTTCATTATAAGTAGCTGGATTTCGGGAGTTTATTAGCTGTGCTGCTCTTCCCTTGAGTTTATTTTTGACATGTATAGTTAAAAGAAGTTTCTGATCATTATTGGCCATTTTAAATGCACAATCACACGCACTTAAAAAGGAGCACAAAGAAATTTGGTCACCTTCAAATTCTGGGACAATAGAAAATATTTCTGAAAGTTTATATGGTTCTACTTCCTCTTCACGTGTTGCTTGAGAGCGAGTTTCAGGCATTTTTATTTATTTATGTTATTAAAGCTCTTATAATAAAATTGAAATTTAATTAAAATTAATTATTGTAAAATTCTCTAGTAATTCTTATAATTTATTTATTTGTTTATTTTTTTTTTTTTAAATTTGCTTATTGTAAAGGAAATTGATTTAGACTCAATTTTCTCTAAAGTTAATTAAAATTGAAAATTATTAATAATAAGGTTAAAATTAGCAAATTGTTAAATGACGTATGGTTTAAATCGTACAGTATTTCACCAAAATAATACAACAATAATAATAAAATAACGGGATGATTCGATTACTTACAGAATCAGCAACATTGATCGTCTTGTTCTCTAGATCGGGCTGTCAGGGGTTTCACTCGGTGTTCCTTCCACAGCTCTCTGAGTGAGGACGTCTTTTCTTTCTGGTTCGTTTTCTTTAAAGGATTGGAATCCACCGTCACTAGTTAGGCCTTTTCCTTGTTCTAATGACGTTGAAGAATCCTACCGACTGCGCCAGTTGTTAAAACTTGAAAAACTATTTTATATTTTTAAAAACAATATTTTTACTTTAAATTATATTTATTCAAAAATTAAACAGACAGAGTAACGTGCTTAAATTTATTATAATACTACTGTACTTTTTATTGGAAAACATCCTATTTATATTTAAAATTGATTGCTTAATTGGCATATCTCACGGTAAATTCCATATTTCCAAATATGCTGAATAAGTTCCGGCGGTCGTTGCTATTGCGACACCGTGGGATCGTGACCTGTTACATAAGGTCAATATAATCGCATATAACATATATTTTAAGTCCTATATTTATTGGGTCTAAAAATTTTAGCTGTATTTCTGCTTTTAACATATTATTCCAGATCTCATCTACTTTTCTAAAAAAAAAATATTTTTTTTGATGCATAATTTATAGTTTTTATCATTCCAAGATCTTTTTGAAAAAGAATTAAAAATGTTCGGCACTGACAATTGCAGTAAGATATTTTCTACTTTTTCCATTTTCATTTTGTTTTTTCTATTTCAGATAAACGCTCTTTCTACATTTTCTGTCTGATTTTATAATTTTTTTTTCATTTTAGAATATTAAATCCAGATTTTTATTTTTATTAGAGAATTATAATATTCTGCAAGAATAAAACTTTTTTGAAAAAAAAACTACACAATACGATTTTGCAACCAATAAATTACGTTTATAAATACAAAAGTTTTTCTTAATAATGATGAAATTAAATTAACTTTTTGCATAACTGTATTTGAGCATATTTTTGGTTTATTTGTGGGATATTTATAGACAAGATTTTTTTTTGTAATTTATTTTAACACTTTTGGTACAAAATTGAATGCATTTAAGTTAAATCTATTTATTTCCTCGTCATTATACTATTTTTTATATTTTTTTAATTATATACTTACTAAGTTACTTATTTTGTTACGTTTTACGTCCAATGGGTATTACAAAAATAGAGAGATAGTATTCTCTAAATTGATTCTTCCAATACCCAACAAAATAAGTAACTTTATGAATTCGTCACAACAATATAGATTTTACTTATATACTTACTATATACTTATTTTCAACCACTTATTACTTTCACTAAGTTATTTATATCCATGTAATTTAATAACAAATAATATTTTAAATATTTTGAACCCAAGATGGTTTATTAAATGCCTAATTAACTATTTTCTCGTACTAATATAGGATAAGAAAATGATTCAGAAAATGAGTCTATATTGTTATTTAATCTTTGAATAGAGCAACCCAATTACAAATACATTGTCGTATTAAAAAAAGTTTCAAAAGAATCTTGTTTTGGGAATTCTTAATACAAATTTTCTTTTACAACTATTTTTCATTTCGCTCTTGTAGTATTTATTTTTCATGAATATTTCAACCATTTTTCTACTTACAGGATTCATAGTATTTCTCTATTAGGGACCTTTGACATAGGACACCGATGTACAATATATATGTTCCAAAATACAGGTGAATCCCCTTTGTATTAAAAAAGCTATTTTATTATAGAGATTTTTAATGAAATTTTTCAGATTTAAATGCCCGGTTCTAAGATGCCCGAACGTGAGCAAAGACGCTTGGATAGTTCATCAGACATTCTGCAGCCACCACAACTCTGGCAACTAGGTCCTCTCTGGTGGGCATATGAGTTACGTATATAAGCTGTTCCATCGCTCCCTAGATAAGAAAGTCTAGAGGTATCAAATCAGATGATCTTGCTGGCCAAGAGACTGGAGACTGGACCACCTCTACCAATCCATCTGTTGTTGTAGGTCTGTTCTAGTAAAGCCGTTACAGTGCGAACAAAATGCACTCAACAGCAATCGTACTGGAGCCAGATACTCTCCGCAACTGGGGGGATTGTTTTATTAGACCGAACAGAACACCTCGAAAAAATACCAATGAACTATTTCCGTCGAGATATTCAGGTAGAACGTATGGCCTAATTAAGTCGTCGCCAAGAATACCAGCACAAACGTTACTGGTGAACTTCTGCTGATACCCTCTGATTATTCGGATGATTCGTGATTATTGTGAGGATCGACCCGTCAGACGAAAATAATTTTTCGTCGCTTAGTGATTATTAAACCCTGAAAATCGGCGTTTCGTACAGTTTGATGGAAAACCCATTCACAAAACTCAAGTCGACAAATAGCGTCGCCAGTAACAAGGTGCTGCACGGTTCGAAGCTTAATTGGATAAAGATTATGGCTTTGTAATACTTAGTGGACAGTGATTTTGTCGTGTGTGATGAGTGCTACTGCTAAGCTTAATTTAAATGTGTACCATAATTTCATCCTTTAAGACATCTATAACCGAGTGCTGCCATGCAACTACTTAATCAATCTATAAAGAAAAACCATCGTGTTTTAAAATGTAATTAGACATACAAGAATATAGAAATGCATTTATGATAATTACTTATTTGTAAATTAAAATGTATTATTTTTATTGATCTTATGATAGCAACTGACGATCAGTATGATGCCTCCTCATCGTTATTATCTAAATGTTTTTAAGTTGAAGCTGTTACAGTGATTTTTTCTTGGTCACCCTGTATATATTTAATATTAAACATTACACATAAACTTTTTACTAAGAAGTCACTTCTGCCTATCTTCAAGTACCTTCAATAAAAGTTTAAGGCTCACATTATTACTCTTTCACGACACATAAAAGAGACGCCGAGAGCATATTTGTTTTATACGACCTACTAAATTTACTCCGTTTTACATTTCTAATGGTTACACTTATATAACCAATCAACAGGAGTATAAAGCCTTTCAAAAGCTACTCCATTTCACTATGAAACCTATTAAAACCTCAATAATGAACCAAAGCTACCTTTTTAATTCCGTAATATATGTAATTGATTTAGAAAACCGCACAAATGAGGGAATCCCAAAACAATATATCTTTAAAGCAATACAATTTCGAGATAAATTACTCATTATCCTACAACGTTGTAGCTGCTACAAATGTGTGCGCTATTTTACCGCAAACAATTAAAAGTTAATTTGTATTCCCTTTTCCATATGCCATTTATTTTCGAAATAAAACTAATTTTACATCCAAATCGTTAATTTTACTAGGGTAAATTTCCTGTTAGACTGTTAGTTATTTGCCTGTATTTGCTTTAAGCTTATATTAGGTTTGTAAATCGGTGTTATGTGAACAAAAGGGGAATATTGCTGGACATTACATAATGTCTGCTTATCTTGTTTAGCTTTAAAAATATTAACAAAGCTTAAAATATTTTTATATACCTGTAGCCCTATTGCGTCAAACATATCGCATAAATATATTATATAAGTGTTTCCTCTATCCTTGCTTTTAATATGCCAAAATTGATTTATTTTGCAGCAAATTTCCCTGCAGAATTTGGAACGGATACTGTTGTAGGCTTTCTGTTTTGTTTATGGTTTCTTTTTTGGAGATAGAAATAAAAAATACTCAATTATTCATATTTTTAATTTATGCTATTTTGTATTTTATTACTATTAAAAAATTACTTCTTCTAAAAACAGACAAAAATCACATCCCGAAAACTGCTTAACCCGCAATTTCAAAACTCAACATAAACAAAACGAAAAACTCCGGATTTTGCTAGGCGTGCAGGCATAAAGTAATATTTTGGTATAGCCTAACAATGCCGTCACTTTAAATGTCCTTTTAGTAAAGTTCTTTTGTCATTTTTGGAATTCCATGATTTTTAAATGCAGAAAAGCATATATACGTAGTAATTGTATAACGCTACAGCAATGCTGGAGTTTAAATTATGAACGAACGCTTTTCTAGTGTATAATGTACTTTTCCTGTTTTTGAGGAACTATATCAGGGTCGGGTATTATTTTTATGTTACATAGAAGCTTAAATATTTATTATTTTTTAAAGTAAATTTACAGTAATAATTTTCTTTTTGGATATATAATAGCTTTGATGAATTTGCTGAAGACATAGGAAAGTTAAATTTTATAAATTAAATAATATATTGCCCAGGTAGCAAGATGACGTTAAATGCCGTTAAGCGACGTCATTTTCAGGTTGCATTTGGGTCACATAGTTTTTGTAACCCAACTACTTATGAACAGTATTTAGTTTTAAGGACTTGTTACATAAGTGTATGTAAAAAACTTCATTGTTTATAAAAACGTGATATTTATACTACTCAGAAGGAAATGTCCTCCCGAAATATATAAAGATTAAAAATTGTCAGTATTTTTATACAGGATTTTACCGTCAAGAAAATTAACCAAAGAATGTCTTATTATGTTATGAATGTTTTATTTTGTTATCCTTGCAAATGAATAAAAAAATATATATTTGGAATTTAAGTAAAAATGTTAAAAAGTCCTCAAAGGTCATTTTAAATGACCTACGATCCTAAGTCTTTAAATGTCGTCCCATATAAATATCTGACGTCATCCAGGCGGCTTTTTCAATTCCTTTTAAGACGTCTTTCAGCCTTTATTTAGGACGTCTCAGCGACGTCTCTTAAGACGTCATTTTAAGTGTGACAAATGTACGTAATATTTGACGGCTTCCGGGCATATTTTTCAATTCCGTGTAAGACTCCTTTATTAAATACGTCTCATTGATGTCTTTTAATCTTTATTTTGAAAGTCTCCTAAAACGTCATTTTGAATGTGATATTTGTACGTCAGTCTAAGGTCATAAGGAGATCAAAATGACTTTTTAAGACGTCATTTTCCTACCTAAGTTATAGCCTTTTTTTAGAAACGATCAATATTTAATGGCCACCCACTTCATTTATTCTTTAATAGTTTTTAAAGGCAATTTTCAAATCGGGAAATAATGCTTAAATAGAGATAGGTGATTTTATATTTAGACTTTTCAAATAGGTACCTTTGATAGAATCTTGCTTTACTATGCCTTTATTATGAAGCCTAGAGGTTTTATGTCCAGTTTTATATTGTCTAGATAGCTATATTTAGCTTTAAATGGATCCTGAAACAAAGGTCCCTCCGGAACACTTCAAAGCTGTTATTGCAAAGAAATAATTTTTTTAACCTTCTTGCTGGAAAATTATTTATTAATTTTTCTGGTAATAAGCAGGATAAAACTTCATACATCAATATGCTTTAAAATAGCATTTACTATATTGATGGGCACAATTGATTACACATTAAATGGTAAATATGCAGTACTATGCCCCAGAGATCTTGAAGTATTTTTTGACAATAAATTAACTTTAACCTCATCTTCGAAATAATGTATTAAAAGCTCATAAGTTGTTGAGTTTTGAACAACGCTTGTCAGTGGACTTAGGAACTCTTTTCATAGTTAAATTGCTAGCTTGGTCGCTGATTATTGGAATCAAAAAAGATAATGAATATTGTTTGACAACATTATTATAAAATATGCATCTAGCTGATTTTTTGTATAACTTTATTCATGGCCACATCTCGGCATCAGAAATCTGCGTAGTTATTATATTTTGTACCTTTTAATTGCACTGCAAGATGGGGTACACGTGTTGGTATTTTTTCTGTACCATTTTATACAACTAGCTATAGCAAAAATTATTCCTTAACTCATATGTTGAGATCTGCAAAAGCAACTCCTCATGATCATCGTAATAGGAAATTTTTATATTAGCAGAGCATCATTTATCAGTCAAATAAAAAAAAAATTGTCATATGATTATTAAATTAGGTTGTTGGTTTTAATAGTTAATAATATCTTCATAGTTTTATCTTAAATTATTTAATTTTATTTTACTGCATATGATGAAATGGTTTGTACCTTATATAAATAAACATATGCATACAAAATTTATATCTCGCCATAACATAATTTTTCCGAAATATCTTTTAAAAATTTTTACAACATGCATAAATAACATAATATACATAACAAAATGTAAAATATTATAATTTTATTTTAATATAGTAAGTGGTGCTGTAATGCCAATAAAATGAAAATTTATACCTAAAGTGGGTATGTGTTAAATTACTGTTAATTTTACTAATGCCCTCCCCGGACTATTTTAAAATTTTGCTTTGATAATAATTTATCCTGGCTACATGAAATTGACCGTATTGTGCGGTTTTAGTAATTGAAACAAATTTTACGGAGTTAATTTTATTTCACTGTTAAAACCATCGTAATTGTTTTCAAAATATTTAATGGGACACTTGTAGTATTATATTTAAATAATTCGATTTTATTTGTCATACGCATTTATTTTAGTCTGTTAATTATGACAGTTTGGGTTATTTAGTTTATTTATAACTAATATATTACTGTTTAATTGGACATTAATTAAATATGTTTCGTTATAACAATTGTTTATACTTTTAAGATTTTTTTAATATATTTTTCTGACGTTAATTCCTCTAATTTTAACACCTTTTTATTATTCCACTATTTTGCCGCAAATATTAATTGTCTATATATTTCAGCATATGTGAAGCAAATGATATTTTCTTTATTCACAGTTCTCTTAAAAATCATTTCCTTTTTTAAAATAATTTATATTATTTGGATATAGAAGGAATAACAATTAAATATCTTATTAATTGCCTCTTAATTAGCTTGACAGTCATGATGTCTTAAGTTAAAGGCCCAGCTTTGTCCTAATCATATGTCCTATACAGTGTGTGGAGGATAAGGATGTCTATCATGGAGATCTCAGCAGCTATAGGAGATACGAGTTTCATTAAATTAGAGAAAAGTTGCGCATTTCAGATCCTAACAATAAGAGTCCTAAGAGTTTCGAAAAAAACCGAAATTTGCCGATTTTGTTTTTATTTCTTTCTGGCGTTATTTAAAGAGATATGAAAAAATAAAAGACACTTTCTGATGGTCACTTTTTAAGCTTTAAAAAATAACATTTTTTGTATGACGTTTCGTTTAGAAGAAACCATCATTATCTTAATTTTTTTATATGGCGCGTAAAAAAAGTACAGCCTGTATAAAATAACATATTTTTTTTACGATTACAACGATGTATGACACTATATGCTTCTTCAGTATTTAAATTGTCAAAACTAAATAAAGTAGTTTTTATTATAACCATTATTTTTTATTCTTTTTTCTTAAGTGAAGTAAATAGTTTTAATTATTTGATAAATTTAGTTGACATTGTGTTTTTGAACTCTGTTTTTGCGTCTTGTTGCTAGTTTTTTTGTTACAAAATGGAAGACGCTTTTTTACTTGAGGAAAAGTTTGATGAAGTTGTATGTTGGAATGTTATATTCTATGCTACAGCAACGCCGTTGAAGCTGGTCGTATGTATTTAAAGAACTATCCAGCCAGGAAGCAACCTAGTACAAAAATTTTCGGACGATTAGTTTTTAATCTTAAGCAGTATGGTGCGTTTAAGAAGCCAGTATTGTCAAGAAATAAGCCCTGCAATGAAGAAAAAGATGTGGTATTAGCTGTAACTGAAAATCTGGAAATATCTGTTAAAAAAATTGAAAATACCACTGGAATACCAAAATCTACTGCCCATTTCATTTTGAAAAAACATAAAAACCACCCGTTTATATTCAGAATCTGTCCAGGCCTCAGACCTGGTGACGAAGAAAGGCGCAGAACATTTTGTAAATGGTACAGCAGGAAGTGTCTGGAGGATGAAACATCCGACGAGAGCATGGTTACAAATAGGAAATGGTATTTTTAACCGGAAGAAGACCCATTATTGGTCAAGAGATAATCCCCGAGTACATCGAATGGCTAGACATCAGCACCGTTTCGGTGTTAATGGCATTTTTGGAACAAATCTAATAGGCTCCTTTTTTTACAACAATTCCCTTACCTCGGAGAGGTATCGCAACTTATTGGAACGCGATTTGGAAGAATCCTTGGACAACTTACCGCTTACCAAGGTTAAAAACTGTTGCTGTCAGCAGAATGGTGCGCTTGCACTTGATGCCCTAATCTTGCAAGAGTATCTATCGAACAGATTTCCGAAAAAATGGATAGGAACACATTCAACAGTTCCGCGGCCTCCTCGTTCCCCAGACATAACTCTGTGCGACTTTTTCCTCTGGGGCTATTGCCAAAATTTTGTTTACAGTCGTGTTTTGGAATCTGAGGATTAGCTGAGGAGAATAGTTCTTGAAGCATTTGACCGCATTACACCTAATATGGTAAGAAGTGTTTTAAACTCGACTGTTAAGAGATGTTATCTGTGTTTGGAGAATAATGGTAATTTGTTTGAACATTTATTACTATGATTTAAATTAGTATTTTTGGGTTTCTAGTGGGTAGTTTTTTAATTTAATAATGTGTTTAATTCTTTAAACTAATCACGTGACCTAGCTACGTGAAGGTATATGAATAAAGTTTTTAAGTTGTCAATAACGTGATTTTTATTTAGTATTTCAAAATATGAGTAATAGCAGCCTGTACTACACCATACTCATCGTCATTATTTCACCACCTACTACATCTAAATTATATTATAGGAACATATTATGTCATACATCATTATAATCGTAATAAAATAGGCTATTTTATACAGGGTGTACTTTTTTACGCACCATTTAAAAAAATTAAGTTGATGATGGTTTCTTCGAAACGAAACGTCATACGAATCTCTTTAAATAACGCCAGAAAAAAATAAAAACGAAATCGGCAAATTTCGGTTTTTCTCGAATACCTACTCAAAATTTTAAAACTTTCTAAACGGCGTATTGTTAGGCTCTAAAATGCGCAACTTTTCTTTAATTTAATCAACCTCGTATCTCCTATAGCTGCCGATATCCCCATGATAGACATCCTTATTGTGGACACACTGTATAGTTTTTGACGCCATCAAATGCCTTGGACAGATCACAGAATGTTGCTGCAGATGTTTTAACCTAATTTAGCTTACAATAAATGAAGGGTATTAGATGAAAACCAGCAAGCAGATTTTTGAGTTATAACAGTTTTTTGTTTAAAAACGTCATCACTTGATTTTTTGAAGAGGTAATAAAAGTATAGGGGTTTCAGAAACATGTTATATTATTGCAGAACTAGTAAACACTCAAAAATAAACTAAAAAGTAAAACTTCTGGCAAAATAGGGAAATTTTTGGAGTAACGTCTTTCTTGTTTGGGTAAAAACGGCTAGAGTCCAATGTAGTTGTAAAAAAACAATCCTTGAGTTGAAGTATTGGGTGTATGAAATAACTTAAAAGACTCAGTGTATCTGTAACAAGAAAAAGTATTCTTCCGAATTCATGAATACTTTTTTCACTATTTTATTGCATAACTTATAAATGCCATATTTTCTTGGTAGTTAATAGATCTTGAACATTAACAGATCTTTTTATCCTCCGGCTTGATATCTCATCATTTCTAACGCTGGCACTAAGTTTGCCTTTAGGTTCCTGAGAGGAATTGGCTTGTGCAACAGTTTTTTTTATTTCGGGTGTGACCGGATTTTTCAACATGTGGAAGGCTTAGATAAAAAGTTTTACTTCATCACACTGACATAATTTTATTAAGAACATAAGATTTTTGTATTTTTTTATCTAGGTTGTGAAGGCAATTTAAATTCAAACCACGTGCTGCGTAGATTGATTTTGGGTGAAATATAGGAATCACGATGAGATACAAGTCGTACATATCCCTTAGTCATTTTAAACTTCGTCATTTTTTAAATCGGGAATGGACACTTTTTTGCAAATTTTCTATAGAAAAACTCAATCCACTTCTTAAAATAACTCTGATTTACCGAAAATGCAGTAAATAGCATTGATTTTATCCTAGAAGTCAACATAGTTTGTTCCCAATCTCTGGAACATTTCATTCTCAGCTTTGTATTTATTAATCCTTCTAAGTACGAATGCCCACGCACCAGATATGTCATTTGTATTAAATCGAAACTTCTTATAACCTGTGTGTGGAGTGAGTAAAATGCACGAAGGTGTATTTTGTTCCCCTGCAGCATTGTAGAAAATTTGCATTTTTCTTACTTTCATGGACAGAAAATTCATTCAAAAATCAAAAGGAAAAGAACACACTTCATTGGATCTTTTTCTTGCGTGGTATTCAGGATACGTGTAAAAATGTAAGTGAGCATTGGAAAGAACATGGAGAGTTGACGATTGCAGTATACATCATTGGCAGATATATTCAAATGGGAAATGTTTTTTTGATTATCCATTGATATGGCTTCAAATTCTATATCTGTTCTAGCTTTACTGAGTTTGCGCTTTCTGCAAGTGAAGTTTTTTTTCGGCATTAAGCGTAATGACTTCTGCGCCACTTGTGAAAAAATTCTCAGTTGCTTTAGTTTTAAGGGGAAAGCTGATCGCCCTGACTGCAAGTATAGAATCTAGGATATCCAAATCCAATATTAAAATAATTGCGACATATATTCCTATAGGACTGATAACATGCTTTTTGTTTCTGTACATCTTTTGAATGTCAAAATCTTCCGGAAGACATGACCTGTTTTTATTATCCCTTAAGCTAAAGTGGCTTTACCTCTTCTTGAATAAAGCAGTGTGCGACTTTATAGATTACTAAGTATGACTTATAATTTTTTTGTAATTTTTTTCCTTCGCGTTTGTCTTTTAAAGCAACACCAAACTTTTTTAAAGAACCCTGTAAGTACTCCAGCACATCCATGTACCGCCTTAAAAAAGATCGCACACACTTCTTCCTCCTTAAATGTGTTTTCTTTTTTAATTCTTACCCTGTACTTATAGGTACTATTATGATACTTTGCCAAGTATTCTGGTGCACTTGTAGTATTACTTCGACGTTGTATTATAGTTATCGACATAAGCGAGCACAAATAGGAATTTTGGTCATTGTTTGACTCCAAAACATTAGAATAATTAAAAACAGCTTGTCTGTTACTTGGATTCACTTTATCCCTACACTTAAGCCTTTTACATTCCCAAAATTTTTCAAATTCGTGCGATTGAAAACGCATCTTGTAAGCAACATCATACATTCTGATTGGTTTTTAAATTATTATTGTTATTGTCCGCCATTTTCGTAAACAAAAACTCACAACGAGACATACGTCTCATACAGTCTACGACTTTTAACGTTCCGCGGGCACTACTGGGATAGAGGAAAATTACTGCAATATAATAATTTTATTGAAATAAAGAGCTCTCTAAATGAACATTATTACCAGTTTATTACACTTTCACTTGGACAATCCCTGTGTTCTCCGTGCATGTTTTTTATTTTAGACTCTAACAAACTTTAGATAAAAAATTGATATTCCTAATTTTGATCATAAATTTCGATGACTAAAGATAGTAGCTACTTAAGTGATTGGGAAGTAGTTTGATGGATCGTTCAGACTTAAATAAAGGACTCACTAAGGAAGATTTCAGGCGCTCAGGAAACACATCTTACATTAATTTTAAAATTTCCTTTAATATGTAAGGTGGTGATAAATAATCTTGGCTATCTTGACAAATAGAGATTAAAGGAAGCCTTGTTGAAGGGCTACTGCCAGAGGATTTCCAGGTCTTGTCTAGGCATGATGATATGGCAACCGTGGGTGGCAAAATTCTGAGCCGACAAACATCTGTCATAAGTTTCAAAGCCTTCTCAATCAAGCCAAAGCTCCACAACTCCAAGAACTTTATGAAGGCCTTACACCAACAGTCTACCATAGGTTCTATGCAGGAAACTCAGCCAGTATTCACTCCAGTGGGAATACCCACATAACACTTGAAATGGACAACATCCATCAAGTGATGCGTATTTTTTTACGGTAACAAACTTGGGATGAAAGATTTTGCTTACTCCACATTTCATGCGAATATAAAAAAGATAATATTTAACAGAATATGTTAAACTTAAATAATGATTTTCGTCACAAGATACACTACTACCCACTACTAAGTTGCAAATAAAAAAGTAACACTTTACTCCCTGGTATTTTACGATATAATTATTCTCGGCTTACCAAAGCAATTTGATTATGGATACTATTTGTTAGAATGACCTGAAACACAGTTAATAGGAAGGTATCAAACTTTTATTATGTGCAACCGAACTCTAGCACAATGTTAATGGATATGCATATCTTGCAGCTTCCAATTGCAATTTTGCTCAAAACGGGATTATGCCCTTAATTTCCAATTTGAAATAAACTTCAATTTTATGAAAGTTTCACCCATTTATATACACTTTCATGAGCAGCACTAATTGGGTCTTAAGTTTTATTGCCTCCGAATAAACGAATCTGACAGGACAATGTTTCCTTTCGTTTAACGAGCATAAAAATGGCAAAGCAGAAAATTAGCCATCGTGTGTGCTTACTAGCGTAAATAAATGAAGGTCGTTTGATTCAGTGATTTGTGTTCATGACTGGCAAACAATAAAAAAGGGCTTATATAGCTTAAAGTTTAATGATGGTGGCTGTTCTAAATAAAAAGGAGAAAAAACCTATGATAATCGTACAGAGATAAAGGGTGTCCCATTAAAAGTGCATAATTTAAATGTATAATAAAATATTTTATTTTTAACTGAGTGTTATTAATATTTTAATATAAAGCAGAAGTACTACGAAGTAACGCGACAAATAATATGTGGCAAATAGCCGCCTCCACTTTAGCGATAGACTCTTGTTCTTTTTGAGAATTTTTCAATTACATTTTCACACAATTCGGGCTTCATTTCCAAATAAGGGCATAAAAATTTAGTGAGCATATTACGATAGGGTCTGCTGTCCACAGTAACTACATTTTCTGCCTCCTCGAAGAATACGGCAAATTTGGTGGGATCAAACACTGAACTGGTGTAAAGACGTATGGATAGAGGCCTTTTTTTTGAAGTACTTTGTCAACATATGATTTGCTTACTCCCGTAGCTGCCGTTATTCGCCTAGTACTTAACTCAGGATTTTCTGCTACGCGGACTAAAAATTCTTCTTCCTGTTCTTAGGAAATATTTTTTGGGCGGCCCAAAACAGGCATTTTTGGCCGAAATGATCCAGTTTCTCCTAGTCGGCTATAAATTCTTTGGAAGAATTTGTGGTTTGGTTGTTGTCTATCTGGAAATATTTTCTGAAACCTGCGTACGATATCGCGTGCTTTAGAATTGGACTCGCGACAACAGAAAAAGTTACAACAAACTCATTTCTCAAGATTCTTTTCTCAAATTTCCCCATGGTGCAATTGTCATTGAATCCCATCCCTCCGAACATATTCTACAAGATAACAGATAACACTAAGTTGGCTTTTATTTACTGGGAATATAAAAAAGGACAGGGCGATTGTCAAATAAATATGTTGTGTTGAGATTTGTTTTTAGATCGCCCCAAGATATATTTTTCCATATGGTATATTTTTCCATTCTTCATAAAATAATAATTCTATTATAAACACGAAGCGATAAAGATTTGAACTTTAAGCAAGCAGATATGTACTACAAACAAGCGCCTTTGTGATGTGATATCGGCGGTAATATCAAGTAAAATAGTGATTAAATGTTGCTAATCTAGCTTAATAATATTTCTTTTAAGTTGCATTTTTTATGGTTAAAAAAAGTCTAGTCAACACGTATATCTTTATTAAAGTAGGATTAAGTTCTAAATTTGATTTTATTTCTAGAAACTAACTAAACTTTATTCTCCAAACAATTCATAAATAAATCATTCATTCATTCTGTTGACATCCATAAAAAATAATTGGTATAATTATAGTACAATGAATACAAAAGAAACAAAAATCACAGTTATAACAAACATGTTAATGTCTGTCAACAACGAAACTGTAAGCATTTACTACTACTAACAATAGGTACAATCAATTTTTATTTGTGTTCTATTACGTTTTATTGTTCTTTATTTCGAATAATTAGACGGTTGTAATAAAATCGTTATTTCGGCATATTGGTGTGTTTATAATAAAATTAAGTAATATATAGAAAAATATTTACTTCTTATTTAAATATAATTTTATTTTATTTCAAAATTTATAAATTTAAAACCTGTAAAAGAAGCATTTCCTAAATTGTAAATTTTAAAATAATTATAACAAGTTAATTAATTAAACTTTTTAAAGTCAGTTTTCAATAAATGTTACCTCTTTGCACTTTTTACTGCCGGACGATTTTTAGCAGACATAATTAATTTGTAGTACCTTTTTTTTAATCCTGTGGTAATTTTTTTTTGTAGGGCAAATACATTTTTATGCGGGGCAGACAAGTTTGTTATTTCTTTATAAATAAGTTCCCGCAGCTACCCTTAAAATGTAGGTCAAAAATTCCAAAAAATTATTTTCACTTATACAAAAACTATTGTTTGCTTTCATTAAATGAAAAAGTGACTGTATACAGGGTTCTCCGAGTGTATCGAAGCAAAACTCTAAATAGAAAAATATTGAACATTTAGTAATACCTCCAGGTCAAAAGGTAACAACTAAAATATTTTGATAGTATTGGCATTTCTGATTATACCTGAAGTAAATGTTAACTTCGTTAATTAAAATGGAATATCATAGATATTATTATATTTTTTAAATGTACGTAAATTTTAACCCGAGTTTTTGTAATATGTCCTATTACTAAGTCAAGCGGTCTTAAGATATATTAAAATTTATGTAAGAAAAATACGTTTATAGTTTGTCAACAAATCTTTTTTTTTTCTATGTAAATTTAAATATAATGCACTCTTTTCTTTTAGAGATCAAGCCAAAATTTTAGAGAAAATCTTTGTGTACGAAAAAATATTATTTTGGCCATAGGTAAACGTAATTCTTTACATAAAATTTAATATATCCCAAAAATTATAAACACAAGTCACAAAATATATCTACACAGGTAACACAAGTATATTGTAGATAAAATGTACTTACATTTACTTAGAACCTGAAATTGTACCAATGTTTCATTTTTCAACTAAAAGTTGATATCTACATCCAGTATAACCGAAAATATAAAACTATTAAAATATGCTAGAAGTTCTCAATTTTCTGTTCACGTACATTAGAAGATATTATTTCCATGTACACCCTTCATGCAGTTCTCAGAGAAACACCCTGTATAAAAATATATCATAGAATATTGAAGCAGCTATGCAAGAATCTGACACAAAAATGTTACACTCAGTATATTTACTGGAGTGAAGCAGCCATTGGCTGTAACATAAAAAAATTTTGGACATTTGTTAATCATAAAAGGAAAAATAGCTAAATACACTAAGATACTTAGACAAAACAAGTTGTGCTGAGGAGGGGATTGCTAACATGTTTGCTGATTATTTTTCTACATTATACTCACATCATAGTATTACAGTCCCCACTCATGAATTATCTGCATCCAATACCCATATCTATCACCTTTCACATTAGAATATCAGAAATATTTACTAATCTCTTATCCTTGAATATTAATAAGGATCCTGGACCAGACGGTGTGCCTACTTTATTTCTAAGAAAATGTAGCTTAGTCTCTCCAGACCCTTATGCCACATCATCAATCTCTCCCTTTGAACTGGACTGTTCCCAGACTATTAGAAAGGGAGTTTCCTAAAGTCTATTCATAAATCAGGCGACAAAACCAGTGCTACCAACTATCGTCCCATCAGTATAGTCGTCCCATCACTTAGTGCAATTCCCTACATATTTGAAAAGCTTAGTTCATCATCACCCCCCTTCTTGAACCTCAACTAATTATCACCTGTTCGGATTAAGACTATGCAAATCTACGGCGCCGCACCTTCTTACTCAAGTGCACTTTTTGTTGGATGCCTTGGAGAAGGGATATTAAGTGGATACAATATACACAGATTTCTTTAAGGCATTCGACAAGGTACCTCATAATATTTTGTTGCATAAACTAAAAATGATTGATATTAGTGAACCTTTATTGTCCTGGTTCAAGAGCTACTTATCTGATCGTAGACTGATTATTAAAATTAGTAACTTTTTTTCTAAAACTATTCAGATTCCATCGAGAGTATCTCAAGGATCTCGGGCCACTTCTTTTTAATTTTTTTATCAATGATATAAATGAATGATTTACTAGGTGCCTTTTGTTTGCCCATGATCTGAAATTCAGCTGTATAATCGAATCACCTAATGATTGTGACAAACTACAATAGGATCTAAATAATTTGGTAGTTTGGTGTGAAGGAAATGGTATGGAACTTAATCTTTAATCTAGAAATACTATTTTATTTATACAGATATAATCATTCAGACCTCGCCTATAGGAAATAGTCTATGAGCGTAAGCGAGAGGGGACATATCGAGTCCGCATGAGACAGACAGAGGGCGCAAAACGCTACAAATTAATACGTTTGGCAACACTGATATTTCTGCCGCACGGCTCTCCGCTCGTTCATCCAAAAACGAGACAATTCTTATCCCCACCACACTGCACCGCCAATATGAGATTGCATTTTAAACGTTTAACTTAACGTTATTTTTATTCCTAGCTTCCTGCTTAATCAGCAAAGATTAAATTTAAAACCGCTCGCTATTTTCTTGTTAGAATGTGTTCTCTTGAGGAAAAAAAGCAAATTATTAAGTGGTATTATGCCGGCAGTTCTGTCGATGAAATATCAGGCAGAATTGAAAAAATCGACACATCAGCGCAATTTTTGGAATTATACGTAGATTTGAGACCTTTATGGGTGCTTGCACAATTGCAGGAAATGCTACGCAAATAAGCAACCACCTGTTGTTAGACCGCTAGGCGAAGAAAGGGAGCTTCGAGAGGTTAATGTTTGTGCTGTTGCTGAAATGAACTTTCCTTGCAATAGTACAACCATTGCCAAAGAAACGGGTATTGAGCCTTTAAGGGATAGAAGAATTTTAAAAAGAAATAAGTACAAGTACTATAAGTTGCAAAAAACCCAAGAAATTTTCCCATAGGACCATAAGAGACGGATGGAATTTTGCCATGAACTATTGGAAAGGGCAAATCGGGACGAAATGTTTATTAGTAACATTTTGTTTTCAGATGAGTTCTCTTTCTCTATTTGTGGTAAACATAATCCGTCCATTAGAGTGGGTTATTCGAGGGAAAATAAGCACATAAGCATACCAACACGTACACAATACCCTCAAAACGTTAATGTATGGGCTGGCATTTTAGATGATTTAATTATAGGCTTTTATTTTATCGATGGAAACCTTAATGCCAACAAATACCTTAATCTTTTGAGGGATGTAGTTCTTTCTGCTATTCGAGGGCTCAATATCAATTTAGAACAAGTTTGGTTTCAACAAAATGGTTGTCCCGCTCATAACGCATTAGTGGTACGTCAATTTCTCAAAACGTCTTTCCCTGATCGAACAATCAGTGGAAACGGTACTATTATGGCCCGCCAGAAGCCCCGATTTAGCCCCCAATGATTTTTTTCTTTGGGGATACCTAAAAGAACAAATTTATAGGCACGAAAATGAACGGGCTACTAATTTAGAAGAGCTTTGTGTTAAAATTAGGCAAGCATTTAATAGTATCTCCATTAAAATGTTGTCGAACACGAGAAGGTCGTTTTATGATCGATTGACGTACTGCTAAACAGGGTGGCCTTTTTGAATCTGACATAAGATAATTTTAATTTTTATTATCAAATTAACTTAATTTTTTCCTTTATTTTGAATAATTTTTTTTATTTCCTGTCCAATATTTAGTTAATTTATCTTTACAACATTATTGCAGTCGGTTTTTAGTTTATTTTTTGCTGTTAGGACAGGCAGCAGCAAAGACTCAAACGAAACCATTTTTTTTTTAATTTGCCACAGAGCAGTGCATAGAGTAATTAAAAGTATAATATAATTAAACGATTAAACGAACTTACCTGAAGTTCGATCGTAATTATATCGATCGTCCATTCCGAAGATATATTTAACTAGGTAGTACGCCGCTGGTGTACTTCATGCCACACAAGTTTAAAGAAGCTAGAAAATTCCCCATCCCCACTACATCCCAGGGTCATCCGTCTATGCCGCTCATTTATTTAAAGTCTAAAATATTGTATCTGAAAAGAAGGGCATAAAAATTGATGGACAGTTCTTTAGTATGTATATAAGGTTTCCTGGAAGTCGATTTTTGGGTAGGGTGGGTTTGTATATCTTCGGAATGGACGATCGATATAATTACGATCGAACTTCAGGTAAGTTCGTTTAATCGTTTAATTATATCTCACGTCCATTCCGAAGATATATTTAACTAGGTAGATGTTTAAAGAATGTCGGTTTTCAGATACAATCCAATTAAGGAAAAGAACCAAACATATACTTCAGTCCTATATATTAAATGAATATTAAAGATCGTTTCATTAACTAAAATACAGTTTTTGTTTTGTATATAGGTAATTTAACAAAGAAAGATTATTTCCCTTTAGAATAATTATTTAGCACTTTAACAGCGAATTCCTCCGAGTTTATTATCGGCCTGTTATAGAATTTTGCAAAAGTTGAAGTTGCAGTAGACCATCCTGCTGTTTTGCAAATCGATTCCATTGAAATACCTGCCCTAAAGGCTGCCGAAGTAGCAGAGTGCCTAGTTGAATGAGGTTTAAAAATGTTGGTGTCTATACCTGAGTCCGTAAGGGCTTGTTTTACCCATCTAGAGATTGATTGCTTAGTGGCCCTCTTATGTGGTTTTTTATGAGTAATAAAGAGGAAGTCCTCTGGGTTTCGTAAAGGTTTTGTCATTTCTATATATTTTATTAAAGTTGTTGCAGGACAAATTTTAGTATTATCTCTATAAAACGGTATGTTTAATAGGGGTTGATTTTTTAGAGACAAAGAAGTTTTTATAAAATCTGAAATGAAGATTTGAATCTTCTCTTCTTTAATTTGTATATTTGACAATCGAATTAAAGATAGAGTTTGAAGGCGTCCTCCCGTTATAAGGGCTAAAAGCGTCGCTAGTTTTTTGCTTGCATTTTTAAGACTATTTTCTTCTAAACTCCCAAGGTATTTCAGAACTGGTTGTGGATCCCATGTGTAGTTATAGCGTGGGGCTTGAGGTCGTTTTCTGGAAATACCTTTCAAAAATCTTTTAAGTAAAGGGTTTGTACCTATACTATCCAAGGAAATTAAGGAAATAGCCGAGCGATGGGTGTTAAAACTACTGTAGTTACAGTCTGAATTGTCTATGAGAGTTTGTAAAAAATTCATTATTTGAAAAACTGATGCATTGTATAAAGAAACGTGCTTCTCCTGACAATACTTCCACCATTTTTGGTATGTGCCGCCATATTGCTTTATAGTGGCGTCAGAGAGAGAAAACATTATTGTTTCAGCTACAGATTCTGACAGTCCTTTGGCAATAAATGCTCTCCTGATAGTTTCATGGCTACCAATGAAAGATTGTTGGCTAGAGGGTGAACCAGGCTGAAAGGAGAAGAAAGCAGGTTTAAGTCTGGTTTAAAAATAATAGGTTCTGTGATTTTTAGTTTTTGTAATAATGGAAACCAGGGCTGTGCTGGCCAGTCTGGGACCACCACTATACCTGTAGCCCTATCTTGGATTACTTTTTGAAGTACTTTAAGGATTAAGCAGAATGGCGGAAAGGCATAAAAATAAAAGGTAGACCAGTTAATAGTAAAAGCATCCACCGCCATGGCCTCAGGATCTCTTTTATAGGAACAAAATTTTTTGCATTTTTTATTAATGTTAGAGGCAAACAAGTCTATATCGGGGGTGCCAAAAGATTTAGCCAAGATTTTAAACGCTGATATAGATAAAGACCACTCTGTTTCCGTAGATATAACTCTAGACTCTGCATCAGCCTGCCGATTATCTTTAGAGTTGATGTATGATGCGAAAATAATGATATTGCGCTGTTCGCACCATTGCCATATGGCCCTTGTTAAATTACACAATTTTTCTGACTGTATACTACCCATACGATTTATACAAGAAATTGCAGTGGTATTATCTGATCTAATTAACACCGGACAATGATGTAAGTTGGGAGCGAAACATCTTAAGCCATAAAAAATTGCTTTCAGCTCAAGAAGATTTATGTGATTTAATTTTTCTAGGTCACTCCAAAAACCATGAGTCTTTTCATGCGCGCAGCATGCCCCCCAACCTGTGAGAGAAGCGTCTGTGTAAATTTCCATGGCAAAACACCTTTGAGAAATTTCATTATTGGCCTCTAATATGTTTTGTTCCCACCAACACAAGTCTTCCGTTAAATCAGAATTTCTTAATTTTATCAAAATATCATAGTTGAAATTGTTTCTTGATAAAGCCAAGCATTTAAATTTTTCTAGGCGTTTAGTATACAGCCAGCCATATTTTACTGCAGGGCAAGCCGACGTTAAAATTCCTATAAATTTGGCAAGATAGCGAATAGTACAAAAATCTTTGCTTTTAACATTTTTGGCTAGTTCTTTTATGACTTTCTTTTTCTCCAAAGGAAGTTCAATTGTCATATTACTCGTGTTATAAATAAAACCTAAATATTTCTTACGATGTTGAGGTATTAGTGAACTCTTGTCGAAATTTATAACAAAGCCTAAGTTTTGTAAAGTAGTTACAACAAATTGTATATCTTTCATGCAGCCTTCATATGAGTCATTTGTTATAAAAAAATCATCTAAATATCCAACACACAAAATTCCCCTAGATCGAAAGAATTCTAATACAGGTCTCATTATTTTAGAGAAACAGTGTGGTGCTGATGAGAGTCCAAATGGCAAGCATGTAAACTCATATAATTTTTCTTCAAAATAAAATCTTAAAAATTTTTTACAGGAACTATCAATTGAAATACAAAAGTATGCATCTTTCAAGTCAACTGTAGAAATCCAAAAATTTTTCTGCACCAGTTTAAGCGCTGTTCTAAAATCCTCCATCTTAAAGTGGGGACAAACTACATAATTGTTTAGTTCCTTTAAATTTAGGATAAAACGTTGCTTGCCATTGGATTTCTCTGCTAAGAAGATTGGTGAAATAAACTGTTGATTGTCCTTGTAACAAGGTGTGATGGCCCCAAGATTTAAAAGCTCCTTGACTGCATGCTTCATTAATAAAAGATCTTTATGTGACATTTGCCTGGAATATATTTGGTTATTGACAGATCCTTGATAAGGCTCGCTTACAAGTGGAATCTGGTAACCTTTAATCCAGGATAGGATTGTTTTATTCCTTGTAATTTTTGACCAGGAACTAATAAAATAAGAGAGCCTCCCAGCCAATTTTTCTCTACTTACCTCTATTGAAATTTCGGGCGATAGTCCCGTCGAGCAGAAGGCTGTCCCCTTTTCGATCTCATGTCCCTTCTTGTCACATGAGAGGGGCGTACTCGGTTTTCCGGCTTACGAGTGTTCGGAAAACTCTGTGAACGCTGATACCCAGCAGAATGTTGAAATCTGTTTGGTTGCCGCATTGACTGCCCCCCTCCCCTTTTTATACCTGAAGCAGTTGATTTGTTGTTAGAGAAGGCAAATTCTCTCATTTCATTCCCAGATTTTTCGAAATTTTTTAACGCTTTAATTTTCTCGCCTAGATCCGGACCAAAGAGATATTCGCCCGGAACTGTGTCTTTTACCGCCTCTTTAATGGTTTTTGACAAAATTTGAGAAATATAGCTACGACGTGTAGAAGTAGCTTCGTGAAATATCTCTGTGAAAAAATTTCCGGCATCTACTAGATCTGGGAGAAGAATAGAGCTTAATGGCGATTCAGGATTTTTCTTAATCTCATCCAAGACGTAAGTTAAACATTTTCCCAGCGCTGATGCTCCTTTGCTCGCTAAATTTTGATAGTTAGTGTGACATTCGTCACGTTTTGTATACGGCTGTGATAGAATAGGATTTATTTCAGGATTTATTTTTGGAGGGGATAGAATAGAACAGTTCTTAGGAATTTTATGACGTTCCAAAAGTTGATCACGAGATTCTTTAGACAGGCCTTGTAATAAATTTTTAATCCAAACAGATTTAATAGCCTCGTGTAATTCATAAGACTCATTTTTAGAACTATTCAAATCCACCCCTAAAACCTTTCTGACAGTCTCCGGCAACTCATCAAACACATTTGAGGCATCATTGTCAGACTCCTTGACACTAGTAACGATGGATCTGTCGTGCAGACTAATCGCATCATCATCCCATTGAGATCCGGGCGGTGGCGAGACATCAGGAGCCGTGTTTAACGGTACCCCAATGCTCGAATGTAAATCGCTAGTCGAGCCGTTCAAGACTCGCTGAGCGTGCCCGTTAGTATATTCATTTGTTACGCGGGTCGAGCTGTCCAAGCTTCGACGCCGCCTCTGGTTTCGCCGCATAACTTTTCCCCGCCGTTCCGCCGAACGCCCGGGATCGGAGCGAGCTGAGGACGAGGAAGAAGAATAAGAGCGAGACCGAGAATCGTAGATGTGAGAGTTTCGATTGTGGGAGCGAGAAACGTGACTATGCGAGGGGGAGGGACGACGATGACGAGAATGTACATGCGCGGCTCGCCTTTCCTCGTGGCGAGACGAGCGACGTTCAGTTGCGTCATCGTTTTTCTTATGTTTACGAGATTTACGATCCCTAGATCTACTTTTAGACCTTTTGTGCTTTCCCATCTGCAATAAATATTAAAACAAGTAGATGGAAATGATACTTACGTGCGCTAATAAAGCTTACAAACCTTTGGATAAAGGTAACAGCAAAATAAAACGCAAATTTCAACGATCTTTTAAGAACGCGTGTAGCACACCGCACACACAAAACAACGAATGAGCGGCATAGACGGATGACCCTGGGATGTAGTGGGGATGGGGAATTTTCTAGCTTCTTTAAACTTGTGTGGCATGAAGTACACCAGCGGCGTACTACCTAGTTAAATATATCTTCGGAATGGACGTGAGATATAAGTATAGTTAATATTCATTTCTCTATGACTGAAAGGTTTCGGGCTTCGGCGGGGTCCGCTACTTCGAGTATGTTGTCACAACGTTGCCAGACCTACCGCGATATATAATTCCTATAGGCGAAGTTAGAATGATCATATCTGTATACTTATTAATTTCGACTACAAGATTACTCGCTGTACCGTCAAGGAGCATCTCTTTTTAAAGATTTGGCTGTCACTTTCGATACAAGCTTACAGTTTTCTCATCACTTAGATAGTGTTATCAATAGAACTTTCCGGATGCTTGGTTTTGTTGAGAGATGTACTCAAGAATTTACAAGTATTGCCGCTGTGAAAACCCTATACTGTGCCCGTCCTAATTTGGAGTGTGGTACATTGATGCTCTTCCACTAGTTTCACCAGCTTCAACAACACAAATTTTAAAAATAAATTGCATATAAATTAGATATCTTGGATAATAATATTGATGCAGATATACTTAAAATGCTACATATAGCTCCCATAAGAGGAGAGATCTTGTTACTTTTTACGATATCCCACATGGAAAATCTGGAGCTTCAGAGCTACTTTAAAAAATCAATATTTATGCTCCACTAAGAACAACTAGAGCCACTGATGTGAATATAGTTGTGAATTTAAAAGCCCAGCAGAATTGTAATAGGCCTTTGCCTGTTTAAAAATAAATAAATAAATATTATTATCCCATAATATTTAATATCCTAACGGCTACGTATCCTAATACTGAAAATAAACCGAAACTTCAAAACGAAACTACTAAGTAGTAATTGTAGTGCTTACTCTAAATGATTTCTTTGGCAGTATAACTTGACCAAAACACTTTATTTAACTCAAATCACAAAACAGTTTTACTAACAACCAGAACTCTTTATTTTATTCTTGACGCGTGTTTCGCTAACATTGTTAGTGTGTCCTTATGTACTCAAGATGTAACTAATAGAGCGAAAAATCTAATGAAGCAGGGCCGAGCAAAGTGTAAATATTAACTGAACTATATAATTGACTATAAGTGATTGAACCTTTATCCCTATTAAGAATGGTTATTTATTTTTTGAGTATTACTTAACTTTCATCTCCGTCTTATTTTCAATTGTTATTAACTGGTTTAAGACATTTTGAATTGTTTTATAGAAATAACCTACAAAGTAGCTAGTATTTCAAACATGTTAAGTCAAACTTGATTTTTTAACTCTTCCATATTTCTACATGTTTTTTAAATCTGACATTATTTAATCTTTCATTTTTTTTTTCTTTTTTTTCAATTACTGTCTTACTAACAAATTTTTATTTAAATTCAAAAATACACATGAAGAAGTAAATTTAACTTTCTTACGACAAATAAATTTAAATCAACCCCTATTAATGCGTCTAACTCTTTGTTGTATGGCTTGCCTAAAATCCATAAGCATAATGCCTATCGTTTAGTGGTTATTTATTGTGGCATCCTATATAATAAGTTGAGTTGCTGACTCAACCACATATTACTTTATCTCACTAATTTTAAAAGTTCCGTTTCTATAACAAATTTCTCTCAACTGTTTTAAGAGTGAAAGGATATTATTCTGCCTAGTTCATCTTGCCTTTTATTTTTTACCTTTAGTTAGAGACTAAAGAAAATATGTGGATGACATTTTTAAGAGTAATCTCTCAGGCCTTTAAGATGCCATCACTTTCTTTAACTCCTTACATTTATCCATTAATTTTACGTTTGAAATTGAAATTAATGAATCTTTAGTGTTTTTTGATCTTAAATTAACATGCGTAAACAAGTAGATCAAATAGTCACGATATCGTAAACCCACATTCACAGACACTATTGACTCTTACAACTTCAATTACCCTAATAACCAGAGATTTGCGCAGCTTTCCAGTATTACTTTTCTAGATTTTTTTGGATTTCCCTGGATAAGGTTGAATTGAACACAAAGTTAAACAATAGAAAACAGATAGCTTCAAACAACCAGTTTTCTTTAAAATTAATCAATAAAATTTATTTGAAATGTTTGTGTAAACATGTAAACCAAAATCTAATAGTCAAACAACCAAATAACTCAAAATATTTTCCTATTCCTTTTTAGGATTCGATTTAATTCAAATCAAAAACAAATTTGATTCTTGCAATATCAATACTACATTTAAAATTAGATATACATTGAAATTATTTGTTATAAATTGTAAGGACAAAGTCCTTCCAGAACAAAAAATAAGAGTTACTTCCTAATATTTACCAGCTACTGACTTAAAGTGTTTATAGTTCTGCCACAAAAGCACTAAACTTGATCTGTTGGAAATACTAGAAATAAATAAAGCAAACAATACAGCAACCATTACTGTGTTAATGATCAAATACCTCAGACTTACTCACTTTATAAATTCTTTGTGGTCTTTTAATATATTGCTCTTACCTTTTACTATTTCCTTTCCTATAGCACTCATTACTTTACTTCACAGTTTACTAAATATTGTGTTAGTCGCGCCATTTATTATGTTCTCCGCGAACCCTATATTTTTTCCATATTTTATCAATTTACAGGCTCCGGAACTTTCCTTATTACAATCGAATAATTCGCCCACTATACACGAAAATCAGTTCTGTCAAACGTTATCATTCAACCAACTTGACAAACTTAAGTCCTGGTGTGAGTGACTTCTAACTTAATTGTGACTTTTATACATTTGTAAGTACGAGTTATATTGATTTTAAACACTTTTCTGTGTTTTTTTTGTCTTTTTTTTTGTTTCTTATTTTCTTTTGTTCAGGACCAAATCCTTTTAGTATTTGCCTGATAATGATAGACACTGCTGTATCCGAAACATATTGGGAATTTTAAGCTATATGTAGAATAAACGAGTGGAGAGAGATTGTGTGTTTTTCCTTTTACCTTAACCTACGACTCCCCTGCAGCCACTACGACTACTTCTTCACTATTAGTATTTAAACTTCGCTCGCCGATGCTTCATTCAATTTTTCTCTCTATTAGTTAAATTTTTAGTAATTATATAAAGTCGCTTGTAAGTAGTTTTAGTTTAGTTTATTGCTTAGCGACATCTTTAGCGAACACGTGTCGAGAATAAAATATAGAGTTTTGGTTAGTGGAAAAACTATTTTGTGGTTTGCGTGTACACCAAAGGTATCAACCATAGAACTACTATATTTAACTCTTTGAGGTTTTTTTCTAATCATGTTCTCATCTTCAGATAAAGATTAAAATTAAACGATAAAACTAATTAGCCTACATAAATACCTGATAAGTGTAATAAAGCGGATACATTTTACGCTTAAAGCATGAAAACGCTAGTATTTAATTGACTAACTTGTACAACATGAATGATTTTCTTTTTTACTTATTTAGAATTACTTTTATGATTCTTACATAACTAAGCGTTCAAGTTTTAAAACTTTTATTGATTTCTCCGTTTGCTCTATATTTTCCTTGCTTAAATAGTTACAACTTATTTCATAGATTCTTAATTTTTCAGTTGTTAGAACTTTTTCTTTGGAGTTCTCCATAAAATTTTCTAATTTATGTGAGATTTCATTAAATATCAAGTTTCTCAGATTTCTCTTAGATTATTAATAGATTTCTTAGTGTCTAATTATTTATAAATAATTTAATTAATATAATTATTGAATAAAGCTATTGCTTTAATTGTGTCTTTTTCCTTATTAACATACCATACATATTATAGTGTAAATATAACTAGTTTATAGGCTAACAAATATTTTTAAAAAACATTGGTTAGAGTCAGGTTATGCCTTGGTGTTAAATCCTAAGTAAATCAATTTTATTGCTGATGACAAGAGTAAAATCTAGAAATTAAATTTTTTGTCTAGTAACTGTTCATTCACTCTTCTTTTACTTTTTATAACCCTACTAAAATCGGAGTTCGGAGTCATATCTTACTTTAAAAAAATACCTATTAAGGTATTGCCTTAATTAACTTGCCAAAGCATTACGCTCCGCTAGTTCATATCCCAGAGCTCTATATTTTATGTAAAAATCCATCTGAATAATTTTGCCATAAATCAAGCGGAACACGTATAACTGCAATCTAGCATGAATCGCATGACCTGTACGTATTCTAGAAGATAAATAATAAAAATATTGAATCAATTTTATCGTCATTTCCTTGATGGTAAGCAAATTGGGTATTTAACGTTTTTTTACTGAATTTGATTTATTTGAATGCCTTATTGGTTGTTCAGAGTAAATTAAGTAATAATATGAATTTAGACTTTTATAATTTTTTTTATTATTTGTTAGTTGTAATTGAATGAGTATTATACAACGTGTCAGTGTAATTATTATTATTATTACGAACCAATCATACTGAGATGTAAATCTCTTAATTCTATCATTTCTAGAAATCAACGTTAACGTTTCCACTCAAAATACTTGGATTTGTAAATAATGTGAAAGTGACATAGTGGTTACGGCGGCATCTAGTATTAAATATTTTCCACTTTACCAATTTCACTGTTCTGATGCACATGATCAGCTGCTGCAAAATTGATAGCAGTTTTGCAAATAAAACCATGCTTATAACCGTCCGAGGGTAAAAACTGCGTAATCCTTGACTCGTGTCTGTACTGTGGTTCTTAAGTAATAAGTGAGCACAGTTATAGACATAGATCGGCGAATGGATCACTACACATATAAAGTTCCTATCAGGCGAGATGTTGCAACACCGTCGCCGCGCTGGTGTTCGAGATTCGAGCTCGATTATTTAAAGTTTTATTTTAGCAAGCGTCAAGTCCCTTAAAATAAAAAAAAATATTTTACGGCATACATGGAAACTTATATTTAGAAGAACGCTTACTAAAATTCCATTAGAATGGAGCACCTCCTCATTTTGTAGGTCCCATTAGGCAGTATTTAAGTTATACAAAGGATGATCATTATGCTAACCAATGGATTGAAAGAAGAAGTTAAAATCTATTGATTAAAGGCCATCTAGATCCACGCACCTAAAATTTTTTGATTTCTTTTTGTGGGGTCACTTAAAATCTGTGATTTTTAAAACGAAACTTAAGTCACGAGACCAAGTGCAGCATAAAATAGTTCAGGAATAGCGTGCTATATCCAGAGAACTATTTGCAATTGTTCTTAAAAAACTTGAAAGTAAGCTTTACTATTGTCTTGAAAATAACGGAAATAATTTTCAACATTTAATTAAATAATAAAGAAAATTTCAAAATAGTGTTTCTATTTATTGTTTACCTAAATAAACAGAGAAGAATTTTCTGAAATGTGGCTTTCTATAGTTCTGTGGTTTCTATATCATTGGCAAGTGTTTTTCAAATGATTCAAGATCTTTCTAGTTAAGATTTTGGTGGTGTAGGTCATCCTGTCCAAGGGGTTGCAGGTAAGGGTTAGATCATATGCTTGTGTAACTGTACACATTTAGCCAATCCTAAAAGACTAAAAATCACAGAAATAGAACAGGGCTGCTTGCACATATCTGAGATGAGTAAAATAGGGAACATCTATATCAGGTAAAATAAACAAGAAATTAGTGAATACTCGATGACATTGTTTACTATAAGATTTTCAGATGGATCCTTTTCACCCAGAAGAACCTACAAAATATAAAGAACCTTAGAACTAGATGTAGTTTATTTTGATGGTATAAAACGCTATTGAAAGAACTTTCCTAATAAATCTTCTAAAGAACAAATAATAGGATGATTCAAGCCAACTTGTTCTAAGATTTCTTCCTCCAATTAACTTGTACAAAGTATGAATATCCAGAAACATGTCAGTTCCGTCAAACCAAAAATTTATTTAATATTTTTGACGATACCAGTGGATAGATCTTTTTTTACTATAAATCACTAAAATATTGCAGAAATATGAGCTTGTATCTGTGATTAATTTTATTACTTTAAAATTTATATAAAGAAAGAACTCAGAGGTCTCCTGTTACCGAATGTCAAAATTTGGGATTTTTAATTTTTCGGGTATCTCTGGGCAATATTTTTTTGACTTTTTTCATAAAAAATCAGTTCCGAGTTAGTTTTTGATTAGATGTAGTTAGTTAAGATGAAAAAAAAATAGATCACAAGAATACAAGATTTTTCAACCTGTAGCTTAAGACCTAAGATATTTATTCAATGAATTCATTTAAGGAATGCGTTCCTTAATTCATTAGAAATTTTAATGCTGCCTATCTTAATATAATTTACTAGCTAACTAGCTATTTGTAATCGAAAGATGTTTTATGTTATAAAGGTAAGGAAATGTTGCAAATCCAGTCTTTAGAGGCATTTCTTACACTTATAGCAAACTAAACAATATTTTTCGATGTCAAATCAAAATCATGCTTAATCTATTATAGAAAGTTTTAAAGAAAATATAATATTCAAAAGGAAATATGAAAGTTAATAAAGCGGAATTCACAAGAAAAAAGAGAATTTTATGTTTTTAAAATATTTAATGTACCCAGCAAGTTTAAAAATTTTTTTTAAATCAATTTTCATGTTTTGGTTCCTAATCGGCTAATTTTACAAATTTACTATAATATATACGAAATGCCTTAAGGTCTACAAAGGCGTTGCAACCTTGTATATACTTAGCGAGCTTCGTAAAGTTTCAAATTCTGGTATGCTTGCATGCGGTTTCAGTTAAGTTAGTTTCCTCAACTGCGCGCTTTACTTATTTTATGGGATCAGTGCATTACGCTGTACTTTATCATGAGATACATGTTACAGAGGAAACATAGATTTCTATAGTATTGTTGGTTTAAAGGATTGCTTGTGAGAGCATAAGATAATATATACATGAGAGATGTATAAGTAGTTTTGGGCAAGTGGTTAGAGTTGCTATATGTAATCATCAATGTAACAACAGACTATATTAGTTTTTTAGTTACTTTTAAATGGGCTTATAGGTTCTATGTTATTACAGTATACCATATTTTTGTAGGAGCTTTAAACCTGTTAAATTCGAAGTATTCTGAAGTTTTATCTGCAATTTTTTATGAAGCATACCTTTAATTTTTTATTTATTTTTCCAATAAAAACCTTTTTCATGTCTTTTTATATCAATTTTAGGGCTCAATTTTGGGGCCACTATTTTTTTATTTATTTATTAATAATATGTCCAAGCATCTTAAAGTGGAAAGGCTATTGTTTGCTGATGATAATAAAATATATTTTAAAATCAACAATATATCTGATTGCCTTGTACTTCAAAATGATTTTAGCCTCATAAACACCTGGTGTAAAAACAACAATCTTCCTCTTAATGTTGCCAAGTGCACTGTGATCTCATATACTTTGAAGAAAAATCCCGTACACTACGAATACTCTATAGACAATGTACCTATTCCTAGATCAGAGGTGTTTAAGGACTTAGGGATTACGTTCGATACCAGTCTCTTTTGTTTCACATCTTGCAGATATAGTGAGCCGAAGCTATAAAATCTTGGGATTTATTATTCGAAATATACAGCATTTTAACAATATATTTACGTTAAAATCATTATATTTTTCGCTCGTTAGAACCATTCTTGAATATGCTTCGCAAGTTTGGTCTCCTTTTTATCAATGTCATATTCAAGATATTGAAAATGTCCAACGAAAATTTTTGAAATATCTCTGATTTAAATGTGACAAAGTGTATCGGGAGATCGGTTTTCCACATAAAACTTTACTTGACAGATTTTCCATAGGACCGCTTAATGTTCGACGTAAATCAGCTGATCTGTAGTTTTTATATAAATTGGTAAACCACTTGATCGACTCACCAGACTTGTTGGGAATGTTAAACTTTCACCTACCAATGGTCTTAACAAGAAATCCTCCTACCTTTTACTTACCAAGAGCCAGAACTAATATTTCTAAATTTTCTCCCTTGCGCAGAGCTGGGGATATATATAATGCTGTGCAGAGCCAGTGTGATATATTTAGCTGCAGTATTAGAAATATTAAAAATGTAAACTTTGTAGTTTAAGTTCATTAAATTGTTATCTTTATTCATTGTACATTAGTTTTGTATTTGGATAGTTAATTTTAAGTTGTAATTATGATATTTTTCCCATTAAATAATTAGATTTTGTAATTTGTTTATGTGGTGTAAATAAATAAATAAATAAATAAATATTAGAACTAAATTTAAATCTGAAGATATAAGAGATGTATGTACCGTAGGGTTTGTATAGTAACAAAGCAATTTGTATAGCAATGTGAAAACCCAATCATTAGCAAACAACATCATTTTCAGGTAGGTTGTTCGAATGTAACTAATTAGATATGCCATTAAGATCAGATATCTACTATTTAAGCAATAGTTTACAAATTAATGCTGTGTATAGAGACTTCTCGAAAACATTTAACAGGGTTAACTTTTAAGGCTAAGCCTTTGGTTCTGGAAAGAGTGTTATTGATTTTTTCTGAGATTGCTTGCTTGGTCAATCTGATGTTCCACAGCAGTCACATTTGGATCCGTTAATTTTATTATTGATATAGAATTGTTTGTTTGTAAAAGATTGCATATTTTTGTTTTTCGCTAAACATTTCATCTATATGAGTGTCATTATTGCAGTATGAATTTCGTAACGTATATGAATGCTGCTATCTTAACGGTTTATATTTTTTTAAATTATTGTCCACACTAATTACAAGTCTGT